>NC_139029.1:89430685-90030685 GCF_964662115.1 Mustela nivalis | reverse complement strand
TAGAATGCTTATATTCTTGAAATCTGGAGTGAAATGAGCTAGTGACACAGCTGGAATGCAACAAAACAGCA
Source organism: Mustela nivalis (assembly GCF_964662115.1). Lineage (NCBI taxonomy): Eukaryota > Metazoa > Chordata > Mammalia > Carnivora > Mustelidae > Mustela > Mustela nivalis. Next base: position 90,030,614 of record NC_139029.1, on the reverse strand, counting down.
GGAAAACTGTGCTGTGAAGGCTCTACTCTGGCTGTCTTGGTAATTCTTAAAAATAATGTTAATAATATAATAGTGAGGAAAAACTAATGCAAAACAAGTGAATTAAAATAAGTCATGGCAACACAGTCTGGTGAATGCTACTTTGAAGGGAGGTCTGGGGACGAGATGGAAGAGAAATATCTGGATGGCAGCAAAAGGATGCGGTCCAGGGTAGAACAGAGAAGGACAATACTGAGCCTGTGGCTGGGAGATTTCTTGAGTGGCAGAAACCCGGGGTATCTCCTGCTGACGGTTACCACAGTCAGTGTAAGCTCCGTGATTATGCATCATACTGTGTTGCTTGACAGGTCTGATACCATTCCTCACACGGAAGGAAACCCCAGGGGGACCAGAGAAGGTGAGTTAGAAAAACTGCAATGAATATTTAAATAGCTTCTCAGCTTTTTTTTTTTTTTTTTTGATGCTGGTTTTATATGGGTGACCTTAGCAAAAATAACTCTCAAATTCATTTTGGTTTACTTGGCACTCATACATTGTTTCTCAAATGAGGAGCTGGCAAGAGCTAATACAGCAGGTATTACTGAATTCCTAGTTGTTTCATGAAGGCTTACACTGTATTAGTATAATGAGAGCGCTTATAGGGCTCAGTTGTCTATAATTACAAATGCTTAGCATTGGTAACTTAATGACTGAGTTGATTTTTTCATGAATAGAAATCCATTAATAGAAATTGTAAAGGACATTTACGGTTGCTTATAAAAAGTAATTCACTAATTTAGCCTGTGAGCAAAATTTTAGATCCAATTATTTTCTTTTGCAGGGACTATGAACAATCTTTTCTATGTTCCTGGGACTGTTATTTCTAAAATTGTCTCTGCCTTGGACGCAGAGAAAATAGTGATGTTTCTAGGACACTCCACAGTCATTTGAGCTTTCTGAAAGTCATTCCTTACCCATATGAAATGACCAAAATGCAGAGACCTTCATCCAGGCTGATACATCTCTGTGTAACAAGGGGTGTTTCTGTTTGTAAAACAAAACACAAAACAAAAACAAGACCTTCTGGGACCCTCACCTGGCCTCAAAAGATAACAAGACAAGATAAAATGTTAACAATCTTTTAAAAAAAAAAGTTAACAATTCTATGTTTAGACACCAGCACTAGAGAATTCCCAGAAACTGCTATTGAAATGTAGCTGCAGTCTTTAAACAAGGAAATATATAGAATTTTAACTAGAAAGAAAATGTCACTAAATGAGTTTATTCCAATGCTATGCTAATGATGACTCACTAAAATGAAATGAAGCAAACATGTAAGGTCCAAAATCAATACTATGGTTACTTCCTCATTTCATTAAGATAAAGTAAGACTTGGGTGTAAGCTAGTTTCTAAGCCACAATGTTTGGGAATAGCATTTGATTAGGGTAAGCCTGAGAATTTCTTCTGAAACTAGTAAACAGGTTTCAGGAAAGGAAAAAATAATTTTTTTTTTTTTATATAACAGAAAGGTGTTCAATCATGGATTTGTTCTAAATATTTCTATCCCTATTTTCTCTTACACTGTTTCTTTGCCCCAACCTAGAATGTTTGGGTATCCATTCTAAAAATAAATACATAAAACTACTGTTCTTTCCTGTTTCCCCCTTTTAACTAATTCACTTTTCTCCTCTTCATTAACAAAGTTCCCAAAAGCACAGTTACACTCAATACTTCTGCTGCTTCACCACTTGCTCACTCCCTGACTTCCTAAATCTTGGATTCTGCTCCTATGACTCTAACAAAACTACACTCTGAAATTCACCACTGGACAGCCACATGTGAAAGGATGAAATTAGACCACTATCTTACAGCATACGCAAAAATTAACTCAAGCTGGATTAAAAACTTGAACATAAGACCTGAAATCATAAAACTCTCAGAAGAAAACACAGGTAGTAAGCTCCTTGACATAGTTCTTGATAGTGATTTTTCAGGCTTGACTCAAAAAGAAAAGGTGACAAAAACAAACAAACAGCACTACTTCAAACTGAGAAGCTTCTGCAGAGCAAAGGAAACCATCAACAAAATGAAGAGGCAGTCTATTGAATTGAATAGGAGAAAATATTTACAAATCATATGTTTAATAAGGGGTTAAGATCCAAAATTAGAACTCCTACAACTCAATAATAAAAAAAAATCTGATTAAAGAATTGGCAGAGGAAATGAGTAGACATTTTCCCAAAGAAGACATAAAGATGACCAACAGGTATAAGGAAAGATATTCAACATCATTAATCATCAAGCCAATGGAAATCAAAACCACAATAAGATGCCACTTTACACCTGTCAGAAAGGGAAGAATCACAAAGACAAGAAATAAATACTGGTAAAGAAGTAGAAAAAAGAAAATGCATGTACACTACTGGTGGGAATGTAAATTGGTGCAGCCACGGTGGAAAACAGTACGGCGGTTCCTCAGCAAATTAAAAATAAAACTACCATAAGATCCATTTATAGAAAACAAAAACAAAAACAAAGATTATTAACAATAATAAACAAGCTTTACTTACAATAGCCAAGATATGAAAATAGCCTCAGTGTCCTGATGTATGAATGGATAAGTGGATCAAATGGGTAACTTACCAGTTATAAGTCACAAGGATATAATGTACAGCATGGTGACTATACCAGTAATACTGTATTGCATATTTGAAAATTTCTGAGAGTAGATCTTAAACGTTTTCATCACAAGAAAAAATTTTTGTAACTACATATGGTGGCAGATGACTTGTTGTAATGGTGGTGATTTTGAAATGTATACAAGTCTAAAGTCATCACATTGTACATCTGAAACTAACATAATGTTCAATGTTAGTTATGCCTCAATAAAAAAAAAGTTCACCAGACTTGCTAATTGTCAAATAAAGAGAGTAGTTCTCACACCACTTTCTCTCTCTCATACTATGGCAGAGCTGAACACTCTCCTCTAAAGATTTTTCTTCAGGTAGCTTCTGTGATAACCACATTCTTCTTGAAAATTTTAGACTCATTTTCCTTAATACATTTTTGCTACAAAGTTCTATCCTCCAGCCTTTATGTTTCATTCTTCATGTCATCTCTGGTTTTTATTATTTGTCCATATGGATTATTTAAAAATCTAATTATGTAATCCTGACAATCTTGCTCAGTTTCAGACATATACTTTCAGCTGCCTACCACACATCATCACAGAGCTTGCTTGTACCTCACATTCAAATGTTTGTGGGAAAGAGCTCAGAATGGGCAAGAGAAGGGATGGATTGGAAGTAATAAGAATATCCAAAACAGGGGTGCCTGGGTGGCTCAGTGGGTTAAGCCTCTGCCCTCGGCTCAGGTCATAATCCCAGGGTCCTGGGATTGAGCCCCGACATCAGGCTCTCTGCTCGGCGGGTAGCCTGCTTCCTCCTCTCTCTCTCTCTCTGCCTGCCTCTCTGCCTACTTGTGATCTCTGTCTCTCAAAATAAATAAAGAAATAAATAAAAGAATATCCAAAACAGAAGAATTATTATTTATAGTAAATAAAAGAATATCCAAAACAGAAGAATTATTATTTATAGTTCATTCATGAAAGAATACTACATTTGCCACTATTAAAATAACGTGCTAAAGTGTTTAATAATGTGGAAGATGCTTATAATAGTAAAAAAAAGGCAGAATAAATATTGTGTATGTAATTTTTCTTCATCTGTGTAAAAAACAAATGGGGAGAAACTGGAAAGGTACATTTCATAAAAATTTAACAGTAATTATCTCTGATGGGTAATATTTTTGTCTTTGTAATTTTATATACTTTCCTATAAATTCTCTATACTTACCTTGAACTAATTTTAAGATCAGAAAAAAAGGGTATGGTGGGTTCAAGGTCATACCGCATACAGAATAAATTCGGTCTTTGCAGAATAGCATCCATCTGATCCCAGATGCTGTCTTGCCCTTCATTATAGCCCCCAAACATGTTGTTCTGCTTCACTACCTAGACATGTTCTCCACACTGTCCACTTTTACGGTTCAGTGCTCCTGCTTAAATCTGTTTCTCCCCTACCCCAAAGCATGACATTTTGACCCCAAAGATCTTTGCTCCCTAAACTGTAATACAGAGCTGGTGGGCAATGCTCAAAATTTCCTCTTGGTTTAGCTAAGAAAGAAAAATTCTAAAGTTTTTTTTATCCAATCTATAACAAATATTATTCATATCAATAATAAGCATAAAAGTGGCTCAAGGGCCACCTGGGTGGCCCAGTTCGTTAAGTGCTGACCTTTGGTTTTGGCTCAGGTCATGGTCTCATGGATCTGGAAATCAAGGCTCCGAGCGGGGGGGTGGGGACGGGGCGGGGTTTGCCTGAAGATTCTCTCCTTTTGCCCTTCCCCTCACTCTTGGGTATGCATTTATGCTCTCTCTCTCTCAAATAAATAAATCTTTTTATAAAAAGTAGCTAAAATAACTCACTAGCTAAAATGATTAAAATTGCTTTTGTCTATATAAATTGCCACAAAATTAATTCTGAACACAGTTTTATTTGAGAGAGAGAGAGAACTTGCACATGAGCTGAAGGAGAAGGAGAGGAAGATGGAAAGAATCCCAAGCAGACTACACTTAGCATGGAGCCCAGTTCAGGGCTCCATCTCACAACCCTGAGATCTGAGATCATAACCTGAGCTGGAAGAGTTCTATGCTGAAGGACTTAAAGCACCGAGCTGCCCCTCTCAACATAGTACAAATATGTAAAATCTGATTCTGAAAAGTGGACTTTATAAAAAAAAATAGCCACTATACATACTCTAACAGACTAATAAAATTTAAGATATTATAATTTTTATACTTGTTTTTAACTCATGTTTATTGCAAAATATACAAATAAGAGAATAATCACCAAGAAAAATAATTTTATGAAAAACTGAAGTGAAAAGTAATAGAAATAGTTCAACTGCCTGCAACAGTACCTGGCACATAGTAGACACACGAATATTTGTTAAATGAAAGAATGAACTGTATAGAAAACTTTCCAAGGACTTAGATTGGTTTAATAGAGTTTTGTCAGAAAATGCTTTCTTATTAATCATCATCATCATTATTATTATTATTATTATTATTATTATTATTTTAGAGAGAGGGATAGAGCTCAAGCATAAGCAGTGGAGGAGAGGGAGAGAATCTAAAGCAGACTCCATGCTCAGCACAGAGCCCAACATGGGGCTCAATCTCACAATCCATGAGATTATGACTTGAGCTGAAATCAAGAGCCAGATGCTTAACTGACTGAGCCACCCAGGTGCCCCATTATTATTTATTTATTTTTATTTTTATTATTTAAGTAGGCTCCACTCGCAACATGGGACCAGAACTCATGACCCCGAATCAAGAGCTGCATGCTCTATGGACTGAGCTGGCTAGGTACACCATAAAATGCTTTCTTTTTTTTTTTAATTTTATTTATTTATTAGTCAGAGAGAGAGCGAGCGAGAGCGAGCACAGGCAGACAGAGTGGAAGGCAGAGTCAGAGGGAGAAGCAGGCTCTCCGCGGAGCAAGGAGCCCGATGTGGGACTCGATCCCAGGACGCTGGGATCATGACCTGAGCCGAAGGTAGCTGCTTAACCAACTGAGCCACCCAGGCGTCCCACCATAAAATGCTTTTTAAAAACAACTTTATTGAGACATAATTCCCACACTATAAGCTTCATCCATTTAAAATGTAAAATTCAATGGTTTTTAGTGTATTCAGATTGTGAAACCACCACAATTTGTTTTAGAACCTTTTCATCCCCTCAAAAGAAACTTCATCAGCAGTCACTCCCTCTTTCCCCCCAAGCCCCTAAGGCCTGGGTGACTACTAATTTACTTTTTGTCTCTATAGATTGAATTTAAATGAAATGTCCAGAATAGGAAATCATATAATATATAGCTTTTTGTGATGGTTTCTTTCACTGACCATGATGTTTTCAAGGTTCATCCATGTTGTAGCATGTATCAGTACATCATTTTTTATTGCTGAAAAATATTCTATTGTATGGATGTCCCACATTTACCCATTTGATCAGCTGACAGACATTGAAGTTGTTTTGACTTTTGACTATTATGATTAATGTTGCTATGTAGGGTCATGTATAAGTTTGTGTTGATTTTTTTTCTTTTTTTTTCTTTAAGATTTTATTTTTAAGTAATCTTCACACCCAGCGTGGGGCTTGAACTTAGAACCCCAAGATCAAGATTCCCATGTTCCACTGACCAAACCAGCCAGGCGCCCCTATGTTGACTTTTTTTCATTTTCAATTAGGTCTATTAAAAGGAACTGCCAGGTTATATGGAACTCTGTTTTCACACGTGAGGTATCGCCAGTCTGTTTTACAAAAAGGATACACTAGAAACTGCTTTCCTGATGAAGATTCAGTATTAATGTACTGCTCTTTAAGACAGTTGTTTCTATTTTTTTAAAGATTTTATTAATTTATTTATTTGTCAGAGAGAAAGCCAGGCAGAGTGGCAGGCAGAAGCAGAGGAAGAAGCAGGCTCACTGCTGAGCCAGAAGTCCCATGTGGGGCTCAATCCCAGGACACTGGAATCATTACCTGAGCCGAAGGCAGATGCTTAACCAACTGAACCACCGAGGCATCCCTAAGATGGTTTTTAATAATAAACACAAGTCAAAAAGTCTGACACTCTCCTATCCCATTTTACCCCTACTGGAAAAGTCATACTAATCTTTCTTTTTTTTTTCTTTTTTTTCTTTCCTACTTTTTTTTAAATTTTTAATATTTTATAAACATATATTTTTATCCCCAGGGGTACAGGTCTGTGAATCGCCAGGTTTACACACTTCACAGCACTCACCAAAGCACATAACCTCTCCAATGTCCATAACCCCACCCCCCTTCTCCCAACCCCCCTCCCCCCAGCAACCCTCAGTTTGTGTTGCGAGATTAAGAGTCACTTATGGTTTGTCTCCCTCCCAATCCCATCTTGTTTCATTGATTCTTCTCCTACCCACTTAAGCCTCCATGTTGCATCACCACTTCCTCATATCAGGGAGATCATATGATAATTGTCTTTCTCTGCTTGACTTATTTCGCTAAGCATGATACGCTCTAGTTCCATCCATGTTGTTGCAAATGGCAAGATTTCATTTCTTTTGATGGCTGCATAGTATTCCATTGTGTATATATACCACATCTTCTTCATCCATTCATCTGTTGATGGACATCTAGGTTCTTTCCATAGTTTGGCTATTGTGGACATTGCTGCTATAAACATTCGGGTGCACGTGCCCCTTTGGATCACTACATTTGTATCTTTAGGGTAAATACCCAATAGTGCAATTGCTGGGTCATAGGGCAGTTCTATTTTCAACATTTTGAGGAACCTCCATGCTGTTTTCCAGAGTGGCTGCACCAGCTTGCATTCCCACCAACAGTGTAGGAGGGTTCCCCTTTCTCCGCATCCTCGCCAGCATCTGTTATTTCCTGACTTGTTGATTTTAGCCATTCTGACTGGTGTGAGGTGATATCTCATTGTGGTTTTGATTTGTATTTCCCTGATGCCGAGTGATATGGAGCACTTTTTCATGTGTCTGTTCGCCATCTGGATGTCTTCTTTGCAGAAATGTCTGTTCATGTCCTCTGCCCATTTCTTGGTTGGATTATTTGTTCTTTGGGTGTTGAGTTTGCTAAGTTCTTTACAGATTTTGGACACTAGTCCTTTATCTGATATGTCGTTTGCAAATATCTTCTCCCATTCTGTCAGTTGTCTTTTGATTTTGTTAACTGTTTCCTTTGCTGTGCAGAAGCTTTTGATCTTGATGAAATCCCAATAGTTCATTTTTGCCCTTGCTTCCCTTGCCTTTGGCGATGTTCCTAGGAAGATGCTGCTGCGGCTGAGGTCGAAGAGGTTGCTGCCTGTGTTCTCCTCAAGGATTTTGATGGATTCCTTTCTCACATTAAGGTCCTTCATCCACTTTGAGTCTATTTTTGTGTGTGGTGTAAGGAAATGAATGGTCCAATTTCATTTTTCTGCATGTTTTCCCAACACCATTTATTGAAGAGGCTGTCTTTTTTGCATTGGACATTCTTTCCTGCTTTGTCGAAGATTAGTTGACCATAGAGTTGAGGGTCTGGGCTCTCTATTCTGTTCCATTGATCTATGTGTCTGTTTTTGTGCCAGTACCATGCTGTCTTGATGATGACAGCTTTTTAATAGAGCTTGAAGTCCGGAATTGTGATGCCACCAACTTTGGCTTTCTTTTTCAATATCCCTTTGGCTATTCGAGGTCTTTTCTGGTTCCATATAAATTTTAGAATTATTTGTTCCATTCGTACTAATCTTTCAAAACTTAGATCACATGCTCTCTTTCTTCTTTGAACTGCCATACAATTTTTTTTTTTTAAAGAATTTATTTATTTATTTGCCAGAGACAGAGGGAGAGAGAGCGAGCGAGCACAGGCAGACAGAGGCAGGCAGAGGCAGAGGGAGAAGCAGGCTCCCTGCCGAGCAAGGAGCCCGATGCGGGACTCGATCCCAGGACGCTGGGATCATGACCTGAGCCGAAGGCAGCTGCTCAACCAACTGAGCCACCCAGGCGTCCCAAGAACTGCCATACAATTTGATTTGTGCATTTACTGTAGACTTTGTCACTCTGCTCTGTACTGCATTTAACAATATATGTGTCAGTATCTCTCACTAAACTACAGACTTTCTGATGATTAAAAACTGTATTTTATACCTATTTTTACAGTAACAATTATATGTTAATATATATTATTTTATTATAATATATTCATCAATGGTTATGAAGGATATATGCTTTGAGATAATGAAAAGGGCTCATGCAAAAGATGAAAGTAAATGTCTTATACAGAACTTTCATAGAACAAATTTACTGTGGTGCCTGGGTGGCTCAGTCCACTAAGCGTCTGCCTTCAGCTCAGGTCATGATCCCAGGGTCCTGGGATCGAGCCCCACATCAGGCTTCTTGCTCGGTGAGAAGACTGCTTCTCCCTCTCTCCTTCCTCTTCCTCCTATTCCTGCTTGCATGCATGCTCTCCCTCTCTCTCATGCTGTCTGTGTCTCTCTCTCAAAAGAATAAATTTTTTAAAATCTTTATAAAAAAGAACAAATTTATTAAGGTAATATACTTAATAAAGGATAAATTTGACATGATATTATCAATAAATGCTATTTGTCATGAACAAATAAGATATATCTCAAGACTTATAGTACAAGCAAAAATCGCTTTAAAAAGCACAAATACAAGTGAGAAAAAGAGGGAATTGACTAAAATTGTTAGGTAAAAATTAATTACAACATAAACCTATATGTCTTAAATTTAAGAAATCACATAGTTGCAGAATAACTGAATGGATCCATCAATGCTATTGCAGAAAATTCGTGGCAAAAATGTTCCTGTACCATTAAGTTTAAAAAGAAGAAAACATTCTTCTTAATACTAATCAACTTTAAATATACTAATATGTAAGTAATTGGCTTGATCAAATAAAAATGGGGGGACTGAAATACTTTTTCATCTAAAAATTGTGGTAAAGGGCATGTGGATGGTTCAGTCAGTTAAGCATCCAACTCTTGGTTTTGGTTCAGGTCATGATCTCAGGGTTGTGTGGAGTCTGCTTGAGATTCTCTCTCTCCTTCTCCCTCTGCCCCTCCCCCAAGTGTGCCTTCTCTCTCTCTCTAAAAAAAAAAAAAAGAGGGGCACCTGGGTGGCTCAGTGGGCTAAAGCCTCTGCTTCTCAGGTCATGATCTCAAGGTCCTGGGATCAAGCCCCGCATCCGGCTCTCTGCTCAGAAGGGAGCCTGTTTCCCCCTCCTTCTCTCGCTGCCTGCTTGTGATCTCTGTCTGTCCAAGAAACACATCTTAAAAAAAAAAAAAAAAACTAAAAACAAATCTTGTGGTAAATACACATAACATAAAATTTACTATCTTAACCATTTTTACGTGTGCAGTTCAGTAGTCTTAAACACATTCATGCTGTATCAAATCTCTAAGACCTCTTTTCCTCTTGTAAAAGTGAAACTCTATACACATTAAATAATTCCCCATTCCTTCTTCCCCCAAGGTCCTAGCAACCATCATTCTACTTTCTGTCTCTATGAATATGACTACCCTAAGTAACTCTCAATAATGGAATTTTATACATACACATATATATAAATTAATATACACAAATTTATAAATCATATAAATATACAATATATAAAAATAAATATATATAAATGTATACACACATATACACATGTATATATACACATACATATACAATAAATGGTAGGTGAACAGATTATTTGTAGTACACTCAGACTACCAAATTATTATTTGGTGATAAAAAGAAATGAGCTATCGAGCTATGAAGACATGGAAGAACCTTAAACGCCTATTACTGAGTGAAAGAAGCCAATCTGAATAAGGTTACTTGCTGTATGATTCCAATTATATGAAACTCTAGAAAAGGCTCATGAATGGAGTCTAGGTTTAGGGAAAAGGAGAAATGAATAAATGACAAAGAAGATTTTGAGGGCACTGAAACTATTCTGTACACTGCAAAGGTGAATACACGTCAGAACACATTTGTCAAAGCCCATGGGCTATAGAACACCAAAAGTGAACCTGAATGAAAACCATGGACTCTGGGTGATAATGATGTGTCAATGTAGGTCCATCAAACAAACATACCTTCTGCTGGGAGATTTGGACAATGGGGGAGATGTGCATGTGGGTACATGGGAACTCTCTATACTTCCCCCTCAATTTTGCTGGGAACATAATACTGCTCAAAAAATAAAGTCAGTTAAGAAGAAGAAGAAATATGAAAGAAGAAGAAGGAAGAAGAAGAGAAGAAAAGAAGGTAAAAACAGAAGTGACCTCAGAGGAATCAGAAGTGGGAGGTTAAGGTGGAGACGAAAATTCATGGAAACAAAAGTAGTCAAGCTTCGGGGTGCCTGGGTGGCTCAGTGGGTTATGCCGCTGCCTTCGGCTCGGGTCATGATCTCAGGGTCCTGGGATCGAGTTCCGCATCAGGCTCTCTGCTCAGCGGGGAGCCTGCTTCCCTCTCTCTCTCTGCCTGCCTCTCCGTCTACTTGTGATTTCTGTCAAATAAATAAAATCTTAAAAAAAAAAAAAAAGTAGTCAAGTTTCAAGAAATTGGTACTTGCCAGGTGACTTTAAATAGAGCACAAACATGAGAATGAGAAAATACTGACCAGATATGGCAATTAGGGTGGCTGATGAGGTCAGCAAGGTCGGTTTCCACTGATTGGCGGGGTAGATATCAGAGTATAGGGTTGAGGCAGGAAGAAGGAATGCTCAAGAAGCAGCAAATGCGGATTATTTTTTCATGAAGTTTGGGTCAGAACTGTACAGAAAGAGAGACAGAGGGAAGTTAGGTGGAGGTGGGGTCAGCGATACAGAGGAGTGGGTTGGCACTAAACAGAAGGAAGAACAGTTATCCTCTGAAACAGGGTGACAAGATTAGGGAAGGTAAAGATCAAATCTGTAGGTAGGGGCTGTGAAACAGAGACACAGATGATCAAGGAGAAGGCTTTTGAGGAAGTGGAAGGCAAGACACACATGACCTTGTTCATGCATGCCTAGAAGTAGTAGAGACAGCTGGAACAACTGTCTCGTATAACCTGGGCCTTAGAGCACTAAATTATTTCATGTCCATATTAGAAATCTTCAGGCTATTCAGTTCTATGCATACCTCTCATCCCTGTAATACACAGGAGAAGACTTAAGATGCAGGTCCTTGCCTAGCCCTTCTGAATCCCCAGCAGGCTCTTCCCTATTATTCTATTCTTCCTTGCTGTTGCTGTTCTCCTTCCCAACTCATCTGACGTGTCACCTGAAACCTTGATCCCAGAAAGTTAAGTACACTCTTACAGTCTCAACCTCTTCATGTAACAACACTCCACTCACTGCTTAACTGAAATCAACTATCTCATGAGAACACTGTGCTGAAGTCTTTGAGAGTAGGTGATGTTTATTTTCCACCCCCATCTTCCACAGAAGGCAGCATTAGCATATTCCTAACCCCGCAATGTTATTTGTAAGCTGTAACTCTTCTACTTCCAAACCTGAGGCATGTAACATCAGGCCATAATGTAAGACTAATTTCTTCCTCTCCTAGTTAATGTCCCAATGAAATACTGCTTTTTTGATCTCTTTTGGCCCCAACACTTGCAGTCATTACTGGCTATTTTAACACCATGCAAATGACCTAACACCCTACACTCAGAGTTCTTTGCCCTATGCCTGTCTTCACACCCACCACTTTAGTAACACTGCACCTTGCCAACCCTCCTGACTCAAAACTGAAGGACGGATCCTCAAAGCTTCAATATCCTGCTCTCTGAGCACATCTCTGACTCCAGCAACTCCGTCACATCCTCATTCCTTTCACACGTACTTTTCTTTACAACCACTGAGACCTGTATCATCTAACCATTTTGTTTTCCTGATTTATCTTCCTGGCCTGGCTTCTTTCCTTATGAAGTATGGACCCCATGAGCAACTGCTTAAAATTCCTTTCTCACCAACACTCTAATTCCCTTGCCTCCTTGGCCTTTTCACATACCTACAAACCTGGATCAAACCTTCTGTTCACTTTTTTCCTATCTCAATCCTATGAGCACTGCTGGAGAAGAATGCATGAACATACACACTGCCATCACTAAAATTCATGGTTTCTTTAGAGAGGGAGAGAGAGCAATCATGGGGGATGGGGCAGAGGGAGAGATAGAGCATCCCAAGCAGGCTCCATGATCAGTGTGGAGCCCAACATGAGGCTTGATCTCATGACCCTGAGATCATGACCTGAGCCGAAGTCAAGAGTTGGGATACTTAACTGCCTGAGCTGCCCAGGTGCCTCTAAAATTCACGTTTTAAGTTCTAGTTAGGCCTTTTGGATTTGTCTTTGGTCAGCTTTCTCTCCCATCACTTACAGAAGCTTTTCTGATCTTTTATCATGATCCCCATGTTCCTTATTCTCCCCCTTTTTGGTTGCTACTGAGAAAGTTAAGGTTGTCAGATAAGAATTCTCTTAAATTCCAGCCTTAAGCCAACCTACTAATTTTGTACAAGTCACTCCTCTGCTTTTGGCTCCGTAGACCCTAGAGTATTAAAGTCCAGACTCCTTGTAGAGACCATTCTCTCTCTCTCTTTTAATGTGTCCGCATAATACACGATTATAGTAGTGCCCCCCCATCAGGGGGATATATTCCAAGACTCCCAGTGGATGCCTAAAACTCGATAGCACAGAATCCTATTTGTACTATGTTTTTTCCTATGCATATTTATGATAAGGTTTAATTTATAAAGTAGGCACAGTAAGAAACTGGCAAAGATAACTAACAAGGAAACAGATGTGGTCTCTCTCCTAAAATACCATACTGTACTCTCCCTTTTTGTGATGATGTGAGATGACGAAATGTCTGTGCTGAGTTAGTCAAATGACACAGGCATTGTGCCACAGCCTGAGGCTAATGCTCACCTTCTGACTACATGTTAGAAGGAGGATCTTCCTTACTGCACTTGATCTCTGGTAATCAAAACTGTAGAAAGCAGAACCAGAAAATAAGGGTAGAAAATACTGTTAATACTATGCCTCACTCTGAAAGTTTGTGTCTTGTCTCTTCATATTTAGGAGAGACCTACATTAGTGCCTGCTAACGGAAAGAAATCTGAAGAGGATTTTTGCTTTCACATAAAAAGCTGTTACCATTAAATAAAGTGGATCTTTACTAAACGTGAAGTGGCAGAATGTGAACTTTTGGAAAGGGGGATGGTACTCTCTACCTTATGCCGTTGCCTTAGGAAAGATTTCATAGGAATGCTCTATGCCTGGATAGCGGGGCAAACCTGGATTCACAGTGCTCCTGGCACATACCATGCCGCTGTGCCTTGCCACTGTGTGTATGTACTATTTCTTCTATCATTTCATTTCCTTCTCCAGCTAGACTTTTTTCAAAGCCTTGCTAAGGAATTTTCTTCCATGACACTTCCCCTGCCTAGCCCCCACCCCAAAAAACAATTAAATACTTCTTTCTACCTTTTCTTGTATTTATTTTTACTACCATAAGTTTACACTGCATGGAAATTTTTTATGAAGGCAATTAAAAGAATAAATTTGGGTAAAATGACTGGGGGGTAAAAACAAGAACTATAAAATTGAGTGAAAGGTAAAATCAGAGTGAGACAATGAGGAAGGATTTCATTCATTCAACAGATAACAGACATTTATTATGGACACACTATGTGTAGTACACATGGCAGGAAAGCAGTGGGTGGATTGTAGGTTGAGACAAGTTTGGGCATAAAGCCAACAAATGGTAGGAATTTGAATAAAAGACAAGAATGGTGCGAAGAGGTGAGAAAAGGAGAGAGTACAAAGGAGACAGAAACATACCAACATTTGGCTACTATAAGCTAACCAGTCTGGGCTAAAATGGGTGATTTAGGAAGAGCGATATTAGGAAATACAACGGAAAGCCTAATCATAGAACCCTGGAGTCAGAAAGGGTCATGAGAATCATCTAGGTCATCAATCCCTCTAATGAAGGACAACGTCCCTTACAAATGAACAGGGTACCAAGATAGCATATTCACTACTGTACTCTTCTAAATATTAGAGATTACTTTTCTAATATTATATCGGATAGAGACATGCTTTCTTTAACATGTCCCCACTGATCTAAGGTTCCGTCCTTTGATGTACCCAGCATAAACCTATTCTTCTTTTATGGAACAGTTTTCCAAATATCTTTAATTTAACTGATTGGTGACCTTGAACAAATTATGTTGTTTTCTATGGATCAACTTTCTCATTTCTAAAACAGTGGCGTGACATGGGTGCCAGCTTGGCTCAATAGTTAAGCATTCCGCTTGTCTTGTTCCTGATCATAGAGAGAAAGCCTTCAGCTTTCCACCATTGAGTAGGAGTCACAAACTTCTTTATACCCTGACCAGAAACGAGGTCATCTATTCACATAATACACTATTGTAATTATGGTAGCTAAGATTTTTGTATACTTTTCCCATGTGCCAGAAACTTTTCTAAGCTTTTATATCCTTCAAAATACCCATACTAGGAAGGTACTATTACTACATTATTGCTGTTATTACTTTCATTTTGTATCTGAGGAAACAAATACAAAGAGGCACTGAAAGTTATATAGTTAGTAAAAAGCATCGGGCTCTCTGCTCCTTGGAAAGCCTGCTTCCCCCTCTCCATCTGCCTGCCTCTCTGACTACTTGTGATTTCTCTCTCTGTGCATCAAATAAATAAATAAAATCTTAAAAAAAAAAAAAGATTCTCTCTTTCCGAGAGCCTAAAAGTAGTAGATCAGAAAGGAACAGAGACAATATACAGTTAACATTCACTTTACAGGCAATACAATGGCACTAAATTCATATCTCTCAATAGTTACCCTGAATGTGAATGGGCTAAATGCCCCAATCAAAAGACACAGGGTATCAGAATGGATAGAAAAACAAAACCCATCTATATGTTGCCTACAAGAAACTCATTTTAGACCCTAAGACACCTCCAGATTTAAAGTGAGGGGGTGGAAAACAATTTACCATGCTAATGGACATCAGAAGAGGGAAGGGGTGGCAATCCTTATATCAGATCAATTAGATTTTAAGCCAAAGACTATAATAAGAGATGAGGAAGGACACTATATCATACTCAAAGGGTCTGTCCAACAAGAAGATCTAACAATTTTAAATATCTATGCCCCCAACGTGGGAGCAGCCAACTATATAAACCAATTAATGACAAAATCAAAGAAACACATCAACAATAATACAATAATAGTAGGGGACTTTAACACTCCCCTCACTGAAATGGACAGATCATCCAAGCAAAAGATCAGCAAGGAAATAAAGGCCTTAAACGACACACTGGACCAGATGGACATCACAGATATATTCAGAACATTTCATCCCAAAGCAACAGAATACACATTCTTGTCTAGTGCACATGAAACATTCTCCAGAATAGACCACATCCTCGGTCCTAAATCAGGACTCAACCGATATCAAAAGACTGGCATCATTCCCTGCATATTTTCAGACCACAATGCTCTGAAGCTAGAACTCAACCACAAGAGGAAGTTTGGAAAGAACCCAAATACATGGAGACTAAACAGCATCCTTCTAAAGAATGAATGGGTCAACCGGGAAATTAAAGAAGAATTGAAAAAGTTCATGGAAACAAATGATAATGAAAACACAACAGTTCAAAATCTGTGGGACACAACAAAGGCAGTCCTGAGAGGAAAATATATAGCAGTACAAGCCTTTCTCAAGAAATAAGAAAGGTCTCAAGTACACGACCTAACCCTAAACCTAAAGGAGCTGGAGAAAGAACAAGAAAGAAACCTTAAACACTGCAGGAGAAGAGAAAGCATGAAGATCAGAGCAGAAATCAATGAAATAGAAACCAAAAAAACAATAGAACAAATCAATGAAACTAGGAGCTGGTTCTTTGAAAGAGGTATTATGATTGATAAACCCCTGGCCAGACTTGTCAAAAAGAAAAGAGAAAGGACCCAAATAAATAAAATCATGAATGAAAGAGAAGAGATCACAACTAACAAAGAAATACAGACAATTATAAGAACATACTATGAGCAACTCTATGCCAACAATTTGACAATCTGGAAGAAATGGATGCATTCCTAGAGACATATAAACTACCACATCTGAACCAGGAAGAAATAGAAAACCTGAACAGACCCATAACCAGTAAGAAGATTGAAAAAGTCATCAAAAATCTCCAAACAAACAAAAGCCCAGGGCCAGATGGCTTCCCGGGGGAATTCTACCAAAAATTTAAAGAAGAACTAATTCCTATTCTCCTGAAACTGTTCCAAAAAATAGAAATGTAAGGAAAACTTCCAAACTCCTTTTATGAGACCAGCATCACCTTGACCCAAAACCAGACAAGGATCCCATCAAAAAAGAGAACTACAGACCAATATCCTTGATGAACACAGATGCGAAAATTCTCAACAAAATCCTAGCCAATAGGATTCAACAGTACATTAAAAGGATTATTCACCACAACCAAGTGGGATTTATTCCAGGGCTGCAAGCTTGGTTCAACATCTGCAAATCAATCAATGGGATACACACATTAATAAAAGAAAGAACAAGAACCATATGATACTCTCAATAGATGCTGAAAAGGCATTTGACAAAGTACAGCATCCCTTTCTGATCAAAACTCTTCAAAGTGCAGGAATAGGGCACATACCTCAATACTATCAAAGCCATCTATGAAAAACCCACCACAAATATCATTCTCAATGGAGAAAAACTGAAAGTTTTTCTGCTAAGGTCAGGAACATGGCAGGGATGTCCATTATCACCACTGTTATTCAACATAGTACTAGAAGTCCTAGCCTCAGCAATCAGACAACAAAAAGAAATTAAAGGCATCAAACTATCACTCTTCGCAGATGATATGATACTCTATGTGGAAAACCCAAAAGGATCCACTCCAAAACTGCTAGAATTTGTACAGGAATTCAGTAAAGTTTCAGGATATAAAATCAATGCACTGAAATCAGTTGCATTTCTCTACACCAACAACAAGACAGAAGAAAGAGAAATTAAGGAGTCAATCCCATTTCAATTGCACCCAAAACCACAAGATACCTAGGAATAAACCTAACCTAAGAGGCTAAGAATCTATACTCAGAAAACTATAAAGTACTCATGAAAGAAATTGAGGAAGACACAAAGAAATGGAAAAATGCTCCATGCTCCTGGATTGGAAGAATAAATATTGTGAAAATGTCTATGCTACCTAAAGCAATCTACACATTTAATGCAATTCCTATCAAAGTACCATCCATTTTCTTCAAAGAAATGGACCAAATCCTAAAATTTATATGCAACCAGAAAAGACCTCGAAGAGCCAAAAAAATATTGAAGAAGAAAGCCAAAATTGGTGGCATCACAATTTGAGACTTCAAGCTCTATTACAAAGCTGTCATCATCAAGACAATATGGTACTGGCACAATAACAGACACATAGATCAATGGAACAGAATAGAGAGCCCAGAAACAGACCCTCAACTCTATGGTCAACTAATCTTTGACAAAGCAGGAAAGAATGTCCAATGGAAAAAAGACAGCCTCTTCAATAAATGGTGTTGGAAAAATTGGACAGACACATGCAGAAAAATGAAATTGGACCATTTCCTTACGCCACACACAAAAATAGACTCAAAATGGATGAAGGACCTCAATGTGAGAAAGGAATCCATCAAAATCCTTGAGGAGAACACAGGCAGTAACCTCTTCGACCTCAGCCACAGCAACATCTTCCTAGGAACATCGCCAAAGGCAAAGGAAGCAAGGGCAAAAATGAACTATTGGGATTTCATCAAGATCAAAAGCTTTTGCACAGCAAAAGAAACAGCTAACAAAACCAAAAGACAACTGACAGAATGGGAGAAGATATTTGCAAACAACATAGCAGATAAAGTGCTAGTGTCCAAAATCTATAAAGAACTTAGCAAACTCAACACCCAAAGAACAAATAATCCAATCAAGAAATGGGCAGAAGACATAAACAGACATTTCTGCAAAGAAGACATCCAGATAGCCAACAGACACATGAAAAAGTGCTCCATATCACTCGGCATCAGGGAAATACAAATCAAAACCACAATGAGATATCACCTCACACCAGTAAGAATGGCTAAAATTAACAAGTCAGGAAATGACAGATGCTGGCGAGGATGCGGAGAAAGAGGAACCCTCCTACACTGTTGGTAGGAATGCAAGCTGGTGCAACCACTCTGGAAAACAGCATGGAGATTCCTCAAAATGTTGAAAATAGAACTGACCTATGACCCTGCAATTGCACTACTGGGTATTTACCCTAAAGATACAAACATAGTGATCCGAAGGGGCACATGCACTCGAATGTTTATAGCAGCAATGTCTACAACAGCCAAACTATGGAAGAACATAGATGTCCATCAACAGATGAATATATAGAGAAGAGGTGTTATATAAACACAATTGAATACTATGCAGCCATCAAAAGAAATGAAATCTTCCATTTGCGACAATGTGGATAGGACTAGAGGGTATCATGTTTAGTGAAATAAGTCAATTGGAGAAAGACAACTATCATATGATCTCACTGATATGAGGAAGTGGAGATGCAACATGGGGGGTTAAGGGGGTAGAAGAATAAATGAAACAACATGGGATTGGGAGGGAGACAAATCATAAGTGACTCAATCTCACAAAACAAACTGAGTGTTGCTGGGGGGAGGGGAGTTGGGAGAAGGGTGGTGGGGTTATGGACAATGGGGAGGGTATGTGCTAAGGTGAGTGCTGTGAAGTGTGTAAACCTGGCGATTCACAGACCTGTAGCCCTGGGGATAAAAATATATGTTTATAAAAAATAAAAATAAATTAATTAATTAATTTAAAAAAAGATTCTCTCTTTCCCCTTCCTCTGCCCCTCCTCAACATCCCTCTAAAAAAAAAAAAATTAAAGGGGAGAAGTTACAACTTATATCACCAAAACAGAAAGGATCATAATAGGATACTATGAACAATTATATGCCAACAAATTGTAAAGACAGAAGAAATGGATAAACTTCTGGAAATTTACAATCTTCCAAGCCTAAATCATGAGGAAATAGAAACTGAACAGACTGATTACTAGTAAGGAAACTGAATCAATAATCAAAACCTCCCAATAAACAAGAGTCCAGGACCAGATGGCTTCACTGGTAAATTCCACTAAAAATTCAAAGATTAATACCTGTCTTTCTCAAACTCTTCAAGAACAAAACAAAACAAAACAAAACTGGAAAGGGAAAGCTTCTAAACTAATTTTATGAGGCCAGCATTACCCTGATATCAAACTGAGACTATGACATCATTAAAAAAAAAGAGAGAGAATGAGAAAGAGAGAATTACAGGCCAATAGCCCTGGTGAACACAGGCGCAAAAATGCTCACAAAATATTAGCAAACCGAGTTCAACAATATATTAAAAAGATCATATACTAAGATCATATGGGGTTTATTTCAGGGATTCAAGGATGTTTCAACATCTGCAAATCAATCAACATAATATACCACATCAACAAAATGAAAGATAGGAAACATGTAATGAGCTCAATAGAAGCAGAAAAAGCATTTGATAAAATTCCGCATCTACTTAAGATAAAAACTCTCAACAAACTGACTATAAAGGGAATGTACCTCAACATAATAAAAGGCCATAAATGACAAAAGCATAGCTAATAACATACTCAACAGTGAAAAATCTAATTTTTTTAGGGTAGGAGGGGCAGCAGGAGAGGTAGAGAGAGAATCTCAAGCAGGCTCCATGCCTAATGCAGAGCCAGATGTGTTGCTCAATCTCATGACCCTGAGATCATGAACTGGGCTGAAATCATGAGTCCAACAATCTACTTAGCTACACAGGTACCCATCACCAGTGAAAATCTAAAAGCTTTTCATCTAAGGAACAAGACAAGGATGCCCACTATCCTCATTTTTATTCAACACAGCCTTGACAGCATTGGAAGGCCTCACCACAGTAATTAGGCAAAAAAAAGAAAGAAAGAAATAAAAGACAAACGATTTGAAAATGAAGGGAAACTGTCACTATTTAAAGACAACATGATACTATAAATAGAAAACCTAAAGACTACCAAAAAACTGTTAGAACTAGTAAATGAATTCAGTAAAACTGCAGGATGCAAAATTAATTTAAAAAAGAAATGCAACAGATTTTTATATAAGGTTTTTTGTTTTGTTTTAAGAGAGAATGAGTGAAAGAGAGACTGAACACAAGCAGGGGGAGCAGAGAGGGAGAGGGAGAAGCAGACTCCCCACTGAGCAGGGAGCCCCATGTGGGGCTCCATCCCAGGACCACGGGATCACGACCTAAGCCAAAGGCAGACGCTTAATTGAGCCACATAGATGGCCCCAAATCGGTTTTATTTCTATACGCCAATAATTAAGTAGCAGAAAGAGAAATCAGGAAAAAAATCGCATTTATAATTGTATAAAAAGAATAAAATGCCTAGGATAAATGTAACCAAGAAGGTGAGAGACCTATACACTGAAAAATATAAGACACTGATAAAAGGAATTGAAGATGACATTAAAAAAATGGAAAGAATTCTGGGCTCATGGACTGGAAGAATTAATATTGTTTAAATGTCTCTACTATCGAAAGCAATCTACTATTCAGTGCAATCCATATTAAACTTCCAAAGACCTCTGTCACAGAACTGAAACAAATAATTCTAAAATTTGTATGGAATCACAGAAGACCGCAAATAGCCAAAACAATAATATTGAAAAAGAACAAAGCCAAAAGTATCATATCACCTGATTTCAAACTATCCAAAAAGCTATGGTAATCAAAACACTATGACATGGACACAAAAACACATTCATACCTCAGTGAAAAAGAATAGAGAGCCCAGAAATAAACCCTTGTATGTATGCTCAATTAATATAGGACAAAGGAGGCAAGAAAATGGGATAAGGACATATGAAGTGGGAAAAGGACACTCTTCAACGAATGGTGTTCAGAAAACTGGATGTGCAAAATAATAAAACAAAATGTGCATGAACTAAAATCTTGAAAACATGAAGACATATTCTGGCCAAAGAGAAGAAATCTCTTCAGCTTGTTTACAAAGTAAAAGATCTAATACACAGATGTGCTCATTAGCTTCCTGGACACTCCCTGAATTCACATGGTTTTTTGCCACAAGCTCATGTGAAACTTTGGAAAGTATTTAGCTATGAGTACAAAAAAAGATGAACAAAATAAGGCAAACTTGGGAATCCTAAAAATACAAGAAACTTTTCTTCCTTATTCTGTTACTAAAGCAGACAGAAATGAAACCTGTTATGTCAGTCTTAACACACCTCAAGAGATTTAAATGCTTTTACAAAGGAAGCATGCACTTAAAAGACTTAAATAGTGTAATTTTCTATCTTTTTGAAAGTTTCAAAAATTATTAGGCAATAATTTGGTTTCAGTTGATTAGATTACTATAATCATATAATGTATTATCTGAATGTTTTATTAACTATGGCATGCAAAACCTGACAATTTTGATAACATTTATGACAAACACTTTCTAGTCTTTGTATTTTTTCTAACCTGTTCACTAAACACACTTTTCCAGCAGAAACTTCTAAAATTCTAAAAATTAATTTTCACTGCTAATCTTTAAAAAGGCAAAAACGGTTAAGGAAATTCTAGATGAAAAGTTCAGTAAGCAGGCTTACTTACAATAGACCAGAATCTAAGAAACCCACAATAACTATGTCTCCAACTGCTAATTAGGCTCACTGTCACCTCAATGTACTATGTCCAACACACAACCTACCTCCCTCTATCCTCTCCACAATTTATTATCAACAAATAAGCCTCACGGATACTGTGATACACCTCAACAAGACAGAAAAAAAAACAAAGACTCTTCTTGACTTCCTTACTCTGGCATGGCGTCAAGGCATTTGTCATAGCATTATTATTTTATCAGACACTTAGATGAAAAACCTCCAAACTCAGGTTCGTATTAGCCCCTGCCTGGGTTATTTTAACAGACTCCTTATTTGTCTCCCCACCTAGTCTATCCACTCTTGAATCTGACAAAAATCAATCAGCTACTTTAATCATAAGACAACTTTGTGCAAGACTCTCAAAAGGACTTTTATCCTATGAGCAGTGGAAAGCAAACTATAATGGTATTCAAAGTCCTTATCTTCTCCTTCTGTTCAATGTGAACTCTCTCTGCAATCAGGCTGCTCTATCACCAGCTCCTACTGATGACCCGTTCAAGCTGACCTCTCACCCTCACTTCCCTGTTAATGCAAATTCATCCTCCCAGCCTGCTCAGCTGAAAAGCTACTGTGGTTTTCCATAACCATTACAGCTGCAAATAAATTCTTTACCTGTAGAATTTCAACACCACTCACAAACTGACCCATTGATTAGGCACTAAATCATATTATCTCCTACTGTCAAGTAATTATATATCTATGATCTGATTTCATTAAGTAGAGCTAATTCCCTTATGGGGCCTTTATATTTGTTATGCTTCTCAGAATCCCTGCCACACAGCTTGAAACCTGGTAAATGTTCATTTAACATGTGCTGAACAATGAATGATCTGCCTCTTTAGTTTCTGTATAAAGTCAAATATACCTATAATTTACAATGTACCTCTAAGCCTTTTTTCTAAAAAATGAATTATTATTTTACATACATTCATGTATCAGTGATCCCCAAGACCATCCCCGGTTGAGGGGTCCATTAGGAAGACTCATAAGACTTGGCATATAGTCGTATTCGTGTCTAAGATTTTTTTTTTTTAATAATCTCTACATGGGGCTCAAACTCACAACCCCGAGATCAAGAGTTGCATGCTCCACCAACTTAGCCAGCCAGGAGCCTCATGGCTAAGATTTATTATAGTGAAATGATACAAAGCAGAATCAGTAAAGCCTACTAAAAGGTCCATGGACCAAAGTCATGGGAATCCAAGTAGAAGCTTCTAAGAGTCCTCTCCTAATAGAGTCACCCAGAACTCAGTTTCTCCAGCATCGAATTACAGGAACACATATTGTCTACCAAAGGAAGCTTATTTGGGGGCTGGTCGTACAGACACTCTCCCCCGGCAGAGACCAAAATTCACATTGTTTGTAGTCTAAGCACAGGGAGACACTCAAAAAAGTTTTACATCAGTGTAGGGAACTGGTTCTCAGATGCCAGCAAACACACTGTAAGCAGGTCTTTCTAAGAAAAGTAGTCTTGGGCCTGCTATGTTAACCCTTTTCTATGTAGTTAATTTCATATTTTTAAGGGAGAAATGTTATAGTGTTAACCATTTGACTTATAAGAGGCATATAAAGTGTTTTTTGGGGGGTGGGTTGGCAATAAGTTTTTTTATCGTAAAGATTTAAGATTTAATTAATTTATTTATTTTAGAGAGGGAAGAGCAAAGTGCGAGGACAAGAAGAATCTACAGTGAGCATGGAGACAGATCGGGGCTTGATCTCAGGACACTGAGATCATGACTTGAGCAGAAATCAAGAATGGGACAAAACCGACTGAGCCCCCTGGGTGCCCCCCCCCCTTTTTTTTTAATTAAAATCTAGCATTTAATCAGAGATGCAATGCCTAGACTGGCATCCAAGGATTAAGTTATGCAATTTAAAAATAATTCACATCCTTAGGTGTTTCAATTTTTTTTTTCTTGTAAAAATGAGATCTTTTTCAAACCAACACTCTTATAGTTGTCAGAATAAAGGAATTAAGTATCAATATCTTAAAGGAAGCAAACCCTCTTGGACAAGCTCTTTGTCTTCTCTTCAAATGTTGATTAGATGTAGGCACCTGGATGACTCAGTCGGTTAAGTGTCTGCTTTCAACTCAGGTCATGGTCCCAGGGTCATCGCATCAAGTCCCACACTGGGCTCCTTGCTTTGCGCTGAGCCTGCCTCTCCCTCTGCCTGACACTCAACCTGCTTGTGTGTACTCTCGTGAACTCTCTCTCTCTCTCTCTGACAAATAGATCTTTTTTAAAAATGTTGACTGGGTGCTAGTGCACTGTGAGAGCTGTTTTCAGTACATCATCTTCCTAAAATTCCTCAAAGCAACCCTATATGCCAGTGATGGTTTTTATTTTATAGATGGAAATTTAGAGGCTGAGCAACCCACCCAAGTTTATCACGGAGTTGGGATTCAGGTTCAGATTGGCCTCATTCTAAATCCTTGCTCTTAGCTTTATTTACACCAATTACCTCTAACTAACAAGGCACAGATTCATTATTATGAGTCATTTCCTTCCAAACTGTAGGGATTTTTGTTTGTTTGGCTATATAGAGCATTATTCTTAACCTTACTGATTTTTATTAAGACCACATTTTTGTTGGAAGAGAAAGGGGTAAATTGAACCCAGAAAACTCTGTTTTTTCCAACTCCTGCAAATTAGAAATCAAATTACACCCTTTGCTTATTAAAACTATTAGGAATCTCCCTATTCAGCACAACACATAATTTTCTCCTTCATCTGGCATCAATCTGTTTGAAATCAGGCAGACCTGTATCAAGATTCTGACATTTTACTTACCAGATCTGCAGGCCTTGGTTAAATTGAGCCTTCTGAGTCTCAGTTTATTCATCCACGAAATGGGAATCCCTACCTTACAGGTTAGCTATCAGCATGAAATAAGATAATATACTTAAAGGACCCAACCTACACGTATTTGCTTAATAAATGGCTGTGTGCAATACTGGAATAACTTGATTTGTGAGTAGCAAGCCAAATCAATAATCTGAGGGAGAAAGAGGTAAGAGAGAGAGTACCCTGACCACCAGGTGTCACCACTGACCCAAAAGAGCTGGTCTAACAGCCCAAAGTGGCCAGGTGGGACCCGGAAAGAAAAGGGTAAGACCCAGGGTAAGACAGTCATTTGCACCCACAGGACATTCAAGAATTGGTTTTGGCTTTTCCACACTTGAGGAGCTGGTACAATATTTGCTGTACCATTTTAAGTTACACTGGTCTCTCTCACCGCTGTGTTATGATTGTAGTGCAATTAATTAGCTGGATAACCACAAAAGATTTGGCAGCACAGTTTAATCTTAAAAAGTATCCTCGGGTAACTGTTTTTTTAATTCTGAGAGTCGATAACGCTTTATATATCCTTTGCTTTGGCCAACTAGCCATTTACATTTTCTGGCATCTATAGGCTTCAGCGTTGCCACCGCAGACAATTTTCTGACCCCAATTTCACAACCCATTGACCTTCTGGGTTTACACTAATAGGGATGACAGGTAAAAAGAAAGAATATTTCTAGGATAAAAATAAAGTCTATGAGTCGTAAATTTAGGCAAAATAAGCATTAACTGTCCATCTCTTCCCTTGATCTCAGGAACTTTAAAATTCATTTTTTAAAAAATTCCATAAATCTCCTATTTTCTTAAGGGTAAATCTGTCAACCTGCCAAACAGACCTTAAGTGACTCAAGGAACACTATCACCCTTGGCTTCATTCTGTAACCTGCCAATGACTCTCCCGGAGAGTGCCCAGGGCCTCATTTCAAAATGAGGGCAGGTCTGGGCTCTCCTTCTGGTTCTAAGTCCTTCACACTGAGAGCCACTAGTGGCAACCTCAAGACTGGTAATTCAGTGAGTGTTAGCGTGTAACTGGAGACGCAGCGCTCCTATGAGGCACAAAGTGGTGTCTCCTCCGCCAGGGAACACTTGACTCAAGTCAAGCCTGATCGGGCCTACCGTGGTTGCATCCTGGGCTTCTGAGTCCCCGAGTAAGCACCAAGAGAAAAGGAGTTAGGCTAAGCACATGTTTCTGTCCAGGGCCAGGGCTCTTGAAACTCAAGCAGTTTGGGTTCTTTTTGGTTTTGTTTTAACAACAATTCGAGTTCCATTTTACATTTCGCAAATATGAAGATGTCTTAAGAGAAACCAGAAGTATCCTCTCCCTTCTGGCCGTGGCTCCCATTCCTAGAGCACTGAGGAGGGAAGGGCAGATACCAGGAACCATCTGGAATCAGGAGACCAGGAGCCAAGCCCAGCCGAGATGGACCCATTTGCGAAGCACTTTGTGCAGATCAATGAACTCCTGATTTCAGACCGGTCTCTAGAGAAAGAGAAGCTCTAGAGAAAGAGAAGAGAGCAAATGGGCCAAGGAACAAGCTGCCCATCGAAGAAACCCCTGCGGGGCGGGCGCAGCGGCTCGCGGGGCGCGGAGGGCGCGTTACCTGGGGGACTCTGCGGTGAAGCTGCCGCCGTCCAGCAGCCGCATCTTGCAGAAGAGGACCCCATTGACGAAGGGCACCGAGGAGAGCTCTTCCAGCTCGAAGTCCACCTTAAACTTAAACTTCTTCTTCTTCATCATCATGAGCGCCAGACGCCGGCGAGCGGGATGCGGGGGCGGCCCCAAGGGGCGCGCGGGCCGGCGCCGCCGCCTCAGCTCACCGGAGCCCCGAGCCCGCGCAGCCCCATGGCCGGGGCCGCGAGCTGCGCGCGGGGGCGCGGCCGGAGGGCGCCGCGGGCCGGCCGGAGCCGGGGCAGGGGCCGCCGCCGCCGCCTCTCGCGGCAGCCCTGGCCGGAGCGCGGCGGCGCGGACCCTGCCCGCCCGCGGGGAGCGGTCGTGCTGCAGCTCGCCTGGGCTGTGGGTGCCCTTTCGGTGTGCAGCTGGTCGCCGCCGCCGCCCGTCTGAGAGCTGGGAAAGGCGAAGACTGGAAGACCGCCGCCGCCGCCTCAGAGCCACGGGGCCCAAGGCGCCCCCAGTGGCGGCGCCCAGCAGCGCACCGCGGGGCGGAAGCGAGAGGGCGGGCGAGGAAATTCGGGGCGGGCGGGCGCTTCGCCGGGAAACTGACCCACGACGGCAGTTAGAGCGTCACGCCTCTCTGGGGTTAAAAAAAGACAAACCGAACCAAAAAGGAGCTTCCTTCTACAGCTTCCTCTCGGCCTGGTTTCAGTTTTTGCTCCGCCTCCTGTTTCCCCTCCCCCTCGAGATTTTGGTTTTTTTCCTCTTGGGTTTGAGAGTCATGGGTTAATAGGGCTAATCAGAATCTCCACGACGTTGTTTTCGTCAAATTGAAATCTTAAACTAAAATATGGTTTAGATACTCTAAATTCACAAGGCTTCTAATATAAAATGAGGACGAGGTAGGAAAAAGGAAAGGGATTAAAATGTGTTGAGGGTCTTCCAGGTGGTCAGGCACTGCACTGCTTTAGGCATTTTCTCTTATTTATATTTTAATTCCTGTCCCCCGGGATAAAAGAGTACAGGAGAGGTAAAAAACGATACCTTACCTTTTAAAATAGGGCTGTCCATAACGGAGAACTGAAAAACCTGAAAATAAAGTCTCTCTAAGATGCAGAGCATTACCTTCCTTCCATAGGCTTGCGTATGTTGTTACAATATATGTTGCCCACTTGGTTACATAAAGTTAGTTTTTTCAGACTGAGTTATTGCCCTTTTAACTCAAGATTGCCACTAATCTCTGAAAGCCTGTAACTGCAGAGATTCTCCTTCCCAGTTCACTCAATTATTAATCCCTTCATTCATATAAAATACTTTTTAATCCCCTAGAATGTCAGTCACTGGCTACACCAGTGATCAAAAAAAAAAAAAACAAAGACAAAAACCTGCCTTCAGGGGCGCCTGGGTGGCTCAGCGGGTTAAAGCCTCTGCCTTCGGCTCAGGTCATGATCTCAGGGTCTTGGGATCGAGCCCCACATCGGGCTCTCTGCTCCGCAGGGAGCCTGCTTTCTCCTCTCTCTCTGCCTGCCTCTCTGCCTACTTGTGATCTCTGTCAAATAAATAAATAAAATATTAAAAAAAAAAAAAACCTGCCTTCAAATCAATGAAACAAGATGGGATTGGGAGGGAGACAAACCATAAGTGACTCTTAATCTTACAAAACAAACTGAGGGTTGCTGGGGGGAGGAGGGTTGGGAGAAGGGGGGGTGGGGTTATGGACATTGGGGAGGGTATGTGCTTTGGTGAGTGCTGTGAAGTGTGTAAACCTGGCGATTCACAGACCTGTACCCCTGGGGATAAAAATACATGTTTATTAAAAAAAAATTTTTTTAAATAAATAAATTTAATAAAAAAAAAACCTGCCTTCAAGAATTTTACCATCTAGTGAGAGACATATGTAAATCATTCATTAAAAACTAAATCTCACATCAAGTTGTGT
The DNA here is from genome assembly GCF_964662115.1 of Mustela nivalis. Lineage (NCBI taxonomy): Eukaryota > Metazoa > Chordata > Mammalia > Carnivora > Mustelidae > Mustela > Mustela nivalis. The sequence goes on along the minus strand of NC_139029.1, from coordinate 90,001,847 downwards.
TTGTTCAGAATAAGTAAGCAATTTGTCTAGAACTTAGAAGAGGAAGCAATTAGGCAAAATTAACCTGTGTTCTGAATTTCAAAGAATGTGTAGGATTTGCCTGGGATGTTCTAGGTGCAAGAAAAAGAAGACCCAGAGGCAGGTTTAAGAGTTGGGCCTGGGGATTTGGTGGTGGATAAAACTGGCTGCCCAGGAGGACAGGAGACAAAAGAGAGAATAACCCCATAACCCCATAACCCCACCCCCCCTTCTCCCAGGAAACTTTGGGGTTTGTAACTTGGACATAGAGATGCATGTTAATTCCATTGGCTGACTTTTGGAAGCAGAAGGAGGGCAGGTTGGAAATGGAAGCATTATTTGAACTGCCTATGAGATATCCAGGGAGAGAAGGGCAGCCTTAGCTCAGGTGAAAGGTTGAGATTGAAAACATGAGGAAATTAGAGTATTTCCTGAAGGCTGAAGCCCCCAAAGGTGAATAAAATATTCTGAAGAATATTTAATGGGTAGATGGAAGAAGAGAAGTCTGAGGGGCCTGAGAACAATCAGAGACGGAAGAGATCAAGAAAGAGAGATGGAAAAAATAAGAAGAAGAAAGAAGAAAGAAGGAAGGGAGGTGGGGAGGAGGAAGAGCGATTACCTGAAAACCAAGAGTTTTAATTATTTAACATTCATAGTCATTAAGACCTACTCTGTGCCAGGTACTATACTACTATGCTTGGGGCTAGAGATAGAAATGAAGAAGACATATGGGGAGTTATAAATGAATGGAGGATAGCATAGATATGCAAACAAATCAATGAGAGAGAGAGACAGATCCATGATCCCCAGACAACAGAAGGAGTTTCCAGAAGTGCTGCAGAGCATTCCTAGAGGATTTGGACTGAAAAGAATCTATTAGGGGCGCCTGGGTGGCTCAGTGGGTTAAAGCCCCTGCCTTCGGCTCAGGTCATGATCCCAGAGTCCTAGGATCGAGCCCCGCATCTAGCCCCGCATCTAGCCCCCATGGAGCCCCACATCGAGCCCCGCATCAGGCTCTCTGCTCAGCAGGGAGCCTGCTTCCTCCTCTTTCTCTCTGCCTGCCTCTCTGCCTACTTGTGATCTCTGTCTGTCAAATAAATAAATAAAATCTTAAAAAAAATCTATTAAATTGAAGAGCAAGGAGGTCCTTGGTACTATTGGCAAGAGAAGTCCCTATAAAAAATGGTGGCAAAGTAAGATTAAAATGGTCTGGGAAATAAATGGAAGGTAGTCATGAAGAGTGGGTCACTAAAAACTATCTTTTATGATTTTTGTCAGTGAATGAAAAGAGACAGGGCCGTGGCTAACGGAGGAGGGTTCAAGCTTTTTCAATAACATTTAGGTACTATCTAAGATTTATTGAGAACCTGTTTTTTTTTTTTTTAAGATTTTATTTATTTATTTGACAGAGAGATTACAAGTAGGCAGAGAGGCAGGCAGAGAGAGAGAGGAGGAAGCAGGCTTCCTGCTGAGCAGAGAGCCCGATGCGGGACTCGATCCCAGGACCCTGAGAACCTGTTATGTACCAAGCACCTTAATAGGTCCTAGAGATCTGAGCTGCAGTCCCTGTTCAATATCTTCACAGTCTAATGGAGGACACAAATATGCAGGCAGTGGCAGTGCAATATAACACTGAGTACTATCTGTATATGATGGTGAATAGAGGCTGCCTTGGGAGCACATAATAGCCTCTAACTAGGATAAGTAGGTTTATGGAAAATAAAAAATGTTATGGACATTTGCACTGATGTCTGAATAATGAAAGTTGGGGGTAGGGAGCAGTTTCCAGGAAGAAAGTACTTCATGTGCAAAGACTCAAAGAAGAGAGACCACAGTTGCAGGAGGAACTGAAAGTTGTTCAGTCTGGCTGCAACTTACAGTGGGGTGTTGTGACAGGGATGTATTAGTCAACCATTGAAGTTTTAACCCAGAGGAATGTGAAGGGGTCTGATTTGCATTTTATAAAGAGCTCCAGCTGGAGGAAGGGAGTCTAGTACTCTCTTTTTGATCCATGGTTTGATTATGAAATAACTTGTATGAATTAAATCCCAAGCGAAAACCAGACATCATACTCAAAGTGTTTAAATGAGGAAAGTTAAATGAAAGGACTCTACTGAGGACTGGGTGAGGACCACACAGTCTGTTGGGAGCTGAAAGGAGGGAGGATAAATATCCTGACCTCTCTCACTTTCTGCCTGCTGATCTCCTGCTGGTACCTCCCATGTTCCGAAGCCAGAGGGCAAAGGGACCTGGGAGATGCAGCCCATAGAGGATGACCTCACCCAGTACCTGGCATTAGTGGGTATTCAATAAATGCTGCTTGAAGTGTTCTGAATTTATGGATCAATCCTAAGTGTATTACCTCTGAGGTAAAACAATAAAGATGGTAGACATGAGCTAAGACTACTTGTGTCAGAGATTTGGTAGTTTTGTAGTCTCTTCTGCTATGAGAAGCAAGTATTAAAGGTCTTCAACTAAAAGGAGTAGGCAAAAGAAAAAGTAACCATACCAAACAATTAGAGAATAATTATGTAAGTTAAAGTTAGGTTAAGCTACAAATAAAACTCAATAGACAGTGTCTTAAATATGTCAGAAGCTCATTTCTCTCTTAATCAAAATCAGGAGGTAAACAGTCCAAAGCTAGTAGGAGAGCTCCATGGTTCTCAGCGATCTCAGCTCTGTTTTTCCATCATCCTTAACATATGCTTTTCACCCTGCGGTCTAAGATGGCTGCTTGACTTCAGCACAATTTCTCATTTCCAGCCAGCAAGAAGCTGGAAGGAAGAGAGGTATATTCCCTCCCTTCAAAAACACTCCTGAAAGATGCAAACTCTACTTTTACTTAAATTCTATTGGCCCATGGAATGTGAGAAGAAATAATGGCACCAATTCCAGGCCTGGCTCACAGAAACCTCCTACCCATGATCCTTTTCCTCTTCTGGTCTCTGCTGGTTGGAATTCAGTGTCAAGGGGAACTTTTGAAGTTACTTGTTGAAGATGACAGAGCCTTTAGAAGCCTGGGTCCCTAAGAGACTGTGGGCAAGAAACAAATTTTACTGTGACTTTTTGAAGTATGTTTGCCTTAATAGCTAGCATTGCCTTAATACAGAAATTGTTACAGAATAGGGTATTGTCATGTAAATCCAAAATTAGGCAAGCAATAGACAGCAAGAAAACTATTATTAGGAGCTGGAAAATGGAAACCCATGGCAAGACATTTGGTAAAAAATTTTCGTGCAGTATTTGAGAAGGCAAATAAGGTGACTACAAAGCCCATAGCTCTAGAAGAGGTTGGAAAGTGAAACGTTAGTAGGTTAAATTTACTGGCTACATTTAGCAAGATACTAGAAAAATGAGATGAGCTCATGCAATAATAAGCAGATATGCAAGCATAAATGAAAAGGAATACAGAATGTACAAAAACTTGGAGCCTCAAGGGATTGGGAAAACTGCTCTATACTTCAAAGAATAGGAAAGGATTGAAAGAGCTTTTGAGCAACAAACCCCCATTAAAATTCAGCCATGCGGCAAAGGTTAGATTGAGGGTGTAGACTTCACATTTAAGTCGCTAGCCCTCTGAGAGAGGGAGAAGCATAGCAAGAAATAAATTAAGATTGAGAATTGTCTCTAGGAAAGAACTTTAGTGTTACAGGCCTAGGGAACTGATCGGATGCAAATAGATCAGAAAGCTTTCAGATCTTGAGGAACCGTATGGCTAAAGAAACAATTTGCCTGTATTAAAAGCTGTACTATTTACAACAAATTCATGTTTCCCCACACCTACTTCACATATGGGATTAGAGGAAAAGCTTTCAGAGGGTAGAGCCAGTGACCACAGAGAACAGTATTGCAGAATGTAGAAGCAAGGTTTAGCTTGGGACCCTCCCCCACTGCCAGTTCAGGGCCCTCAGGATGCCTCCAGACAGAATTGCATCTTTGCAGTGGGCCAATGTTTCTCTTTCTCTTCCTTACCCCCTGCAAGTATTTGCTGCAATACATTAGTTCCATAATTATATATTAGGTGTGGTGGGAAGATCTCTTATGAGGTTATAGGTCACAGTGAGTTTCTCACCCTTGGCACTACCGACACATTGAACCAGACAATTTTTGTTGTGGGAGGCCGTCCTGTGCATTGTACAATGTTTAGCAGCATCCCTGGCCTCTACCCCCTAGGTGCCTTCTCCTTCCCAGTTGTGACAATAAAAAATGTCTCTAGACCTTGCCTAATATTCCCTAGGGGACAAAGTCACCCCTGTTTGAGAATCACCAGATCACATGATAATACAGAGTTGTATCCAGATCTGATGGAGAAGCATGTATAGTTACCTGGAGATCCTGTACTTTCAACTTGATGAAGTCACTGAGTCAGATATTAGGTTATTTCCCTTGCAGAGAGAGTGAGCATACCATTTCAGAAGAAGGAGAAAATGTGTGTGTGTGTGTGTGTGTGTGTGTGTGTGTGTGTGTGTGTGTGTGTATCAGACTCATTACTCTGAGATCTAGAGTCTCATGCACTTCTGGGGTGTCTGGATGGCTTGGTCAGTTAAGCATCCGACTCTAGATTTTGGCTCAGGTCCTGACCTGAGGCTCAGTGTAGAGTCTTCTTGCTCTTCACCCTCTGCTCCTCCCACCTCTCTCTCTCTCAATTAAATTAAAAAAAAAAAAAAAAAGACTCTCATGCCCTTCTGACTGAGCCAGCCAGGCGCCCCAGGTGAAATAGATATTTGATGACCAAATGGATGGACTATGTTGTAGAGTGCTAGGTCATCACCAAACATGTTTTCTCTTCTTCCTGGGTATGCAGATTATATTTTCCAGTCTCTTTGGCATAATTGAGTTCCAGCCAACTGAATGTGTGCAACTTCCAGGCCTGGTCCATAAAAACCTCATGCATGTAATTCTTTCATTCTTTCCTCATTGAATGTCTGGATGTTGATGTCAATTTGGCCTTACAAGCCGGGTGCTAAAGACAAGAAAGCCTTTACCAGCTTGGGTCTTTCTGTCAGCAGCTTATAAAAGAGCACCGCATTCATTCTCCCAAACCCCTGACCAGAATATTGGTCTGCGTGGTGACTGAGAAATTAGCATTAACTTTGTGGGCATGATTTTTTAAAAATTACTTTTAAAGATTATGGTAAAATAAATATAGAACTTAACCATTTAACCATTGATAAGTGTCACAAAGTGTACAAAGTATATTCACATTGTTGTGCAACCATCACCATCATCCATCTATAGGACTTTTTTATCATCCCAACTAACACTTTTTATGTATTAAATCATAACTCTTGATTTCCCCTACCCCCAGCCCCTGGACACCACCATTCTATTTTCCGTCTCTGTGAATATGACTACTCTCGGAACTTTATATGAATGGAATCATGTAATACCTGTCATTCTGTGAGTGGCTTATTGCTTAAGCATTTAATTTTTAAAGCCACTGAAATTTGGGATGTACTTATTGTGCTAGCAAGAATTACATAACTCTGTGGCTAGAACAGAGTAGATCCTCAAATAAATGTTTGCTGAATAAATGAACATTCAACTATTGTCACTAACTTGAAACATATGTTTAGGTCATTATGTTATATTTAATTGATAAATTCATGTTGGTTTATAGGATTTCTTTTTTTTTTTTAAGATTTTATTTATTAATTTGACAGAGAGAAATCACAAGTAGATGGAGAGGCAGCCAGAGAGAGAGAGAGAGAGAGAGGGAAGCAGGCTCCCTGCTGAGCAGAGAGCCTGATGCGGGACTCGATCCCAGGACCCTGAGATCATGACCTGAGCTGAAGGCAGCGGCTTAACCCACTGAGCCACCCAGGCGCCCCGGTTTATAGGATTTCTAATTTTATGTTTAACATAGATTTAGGAAACATTGTAATTATAATAATTTAAATTAACTTTGGGAGTCCATAACATTTTTTTCCTTATACATTGTTCATTTGAGGGAAATACTGTTATATTGCATTGTTAAGAAAAAATACATATTTTAAAAATGTTAAATCAAATTCTTGCCTTAATTTTCTATTGCCCAAAACCAAACTGAGGTTATTAAGGAATGATTATAAGAGAATGATATAAGAGTTTGAATACCATTCCTAGTCAAGCAAAAGCTTTATAATTTCATATCAAAGTAAGTATGGTAGTAAAATCACACCCTCTTCTTCGGTCCTGCAGTTAAATAGGGACATCACTGATACCTAAGTACTGATATGTAGTTGTCTTAAATACTGGTTTCCCTAATGAAAGAAAGGTTTTCAAAGAAAGAAGTAGTTAGATTACTTTCTGAGGTGCCTCTATTAACTCTAAAACTTGATTTCTTTCATCACGTTCTTTCTACCTTTTTTCAAATTTCTATAGAAAGATGGAAGATGGCCTTTGTGGCTCTTAAAAACACACACTAAATTGTACACTTTTCTATCTGAAACCACAACATTTAGTCAACTTCTTTCCAGTTGGGACATAACTACAGTGGACTAAGATGGGTTCTTTCGCTGAGCAAGTGTCATGGCCTAAATGCCCTAGACGGATAGCTTTTGGGGGATGCCTTAAACCCTGATTTGGTCCTTTCTTCCCTTGTTTCCTTCAAAATCTAATATTAAGGTAGCTATGGCAATGATTACTTCTTCATCTCTTTATAATTATCCATATCAGGCAGAACTAGATTTCTCTTTCCAGACAACAGTAAATAATAATTTCAAAAGTAAATATAGTATGGAAGTTGTAGAAAATAAGACTCTATCTCTAAGAGCATTTCAGAAATTACTGATGCTCTCAAAACAAAAACAAAAACAAAAAACAACAACAAACAAACCTGAGAAAATCTTTTAAGAATTCACACCAAACCAAACTTGAATCCTAAATCTGAGCATAATTTGTTGATTTTGATCCAAATTTTTTTCAATTTAGTAAACCAAAGAGAAATGCTTTAAAGAAACCAAACTAAAAAAGCAACCATCATATCAAAACCTATTCTATGCATTTTCTAAGTAAATTGGCAGAAGGCCAGGATACAATAACATTTTGTTTAGCTAGTCATCTAGAAAACATTTTCTATTTAAAAGTTTTTATTTATTTATTTGAGAGAGAGAGAGAGAGAGACAACGCAAGTGGGTGAGGGTCAGAGGGAGAAGCAGACTTACCACTGAGCAGGGAGCCTGATGCGGGACTCCATCTCAGGACTCCAGGATCATGACCTGAGCCAAAGGCAGATGCTTAAGGACTGAGCCACCCAGGTGCCCCTGGAAAACATTTTTAAAATTAGCATTATTTTGTACTTTTACAGCAGAGGTACAGAGATTCTAAGCACTTTTTATCTGTTATATTTTTCCTGTTTATAAAAACAAGTAAATTGATAAATTGCCATAGAAAAATAAAATATATTCTATGACAACCATCAGACAAAGACCATCATGCCTTCCATAATATCACCAGCTCTAAGTTAGGGCTAACATTCAATTTGGGCTCTGAAATGAATCAGTTACGATATAACAATGATGGAAATTGATTTAGAAGTTCCAGGTTTTACACAGACCTGTACCTTTGGGGCTAATACATTATATGTTTATAAAAAAGATTTGTTTTCAATAAAAAAAAAGAAGTTCCAGGTTTTAATTCCAGTTCTGCTTTTGCTGATTTGATTCTGAATGGTGACACCTTCCCTGAGCTCCTTTTGTTCTGCAAAATGAGGGAAATAGTCTAGACCAGCACTGTCCAATTGAACTTTCTACATGGAAATAGTCTCTGCTCTGTTCAGTATGGTAGTCACTAGCCATACGTGGCTATCGAATACTTCATATGTGGCTTGTATGATTAAATAATTGAATTTTAAATTGCATTTCATTCTAATTAATTTAAATAGCCACATATGGTAATGGCTACCATACTGGACAGCAGAATTCTAGTCTTACTCTCACTCACAAAACATTTGAGTACCTACAACATGCCAAGCATCAGGCTACATGAGAGTCATCACAATGTCTTTGCATTCAAAGAGTTAACATAGAGAAAATCTAAATAAATACTTGCTAATACATGTGCTTCAATAAACATAGGCAAAAAGCACAGAAGAGAAAGTAATTACCAGAAGGTAAATCAACTCTAAGATCCATTCTAGTTCTAAAATTATGTGAATTAAACTCAACAAATATTTACTGAGCACCTATTTTCTGTCCTGCTCATTCTTGGCTTGATTTCTAACTACAGCATTATCATTCAGAGATAGTAGCTAATGAATACTATCAGCACTCTTATTTTGTAGATTCATTCATTCACTATTTAGGAGTGTTTCTTTTGTACAAGCACTCTGCTAGATATGTATGAAAAAAATGAATTTGACAACATATCAACAGTGATCTCAAATCACCTCTCAGGTCATATTTTTAGTTGATAGTGTTTCAGATGTTACTTCAACTACTTGGAGATAAACCAGCAACATTCATTAGTATTCTTAATAAAAAAGGTGAAAATGAAAGATATAGGCATGTTTGTCCATTAAAAACTACTCATAAGTTTTGCAATAGAATATGTCAGAATAAATACTATGAGGAGATATTCCTTTGAAGATATTATTTTATGGGGAACAGACACATGAAAAAATCCTCAACATCATTCATCATCAGGGAAATACAAATCAAAATCACAATGAGGTACCACCTTATACCCATCAGAATGGCTAAAATTAACAACACAGGAAACAATAGATGTTGGTGAAGATGTGGAGAAAGGAGAACCCTCTTATACTATTGGTGGGAATGCAAACTGGTACAACCACTCCAGAAAACATTATGTGGGCTCATCAAAAAATTAAAAATAGAGCTTCCCCATGACCCAGGAATTGCCCTACTGCGTATTTATCCAAAAGATACAAAAATACTGATTTGAAGGGTTCATGTACCTGATGTTCATAGAAGCACTATGAACAATAGCTAAACTATGGAAAGAGCCCAAATGTCCATTGACTGATGAATGGATAAAGATGGGGTATATATAGTAGAATATTACTTATCCAACAAAAAGAATGAAGTTTTGCCATTTGTAACTAAGTGAATGGAGCTAGAATATGTTATGCCAAGTGAAATAAATCAGAGAAAGACAAATACTATATGATTTCACTCATATGTGGAATTAAAGAAACAAAACAAATGAATATAGGGGAAGTAAAGGAAAAATAAAATGAGGGAAAAACAGAGAGGGAGGCGAACCATAAAAAACTTTTGACTACAGAGAATAAACAGTGTTGCTGGAGGGGGAAGTGGGTGGGAGATGGGTTAAATGGGTAATGGCTATTAAGGAGGGCACTTGGTGGCCTGTAACATATAACCCTGGGTGGGTGTTATATGTAAGTAAAGAATCATTAAATTCTACTCCCAAAACTAATTCTATACTATAATATGTTAACTAACTTGAATTTAAATAAAATCTGGAAGAAAAAGAAAGATTATTTTGTATTGTTATCTAAATATAAATATTCATTCCTTTTCGATGTTCTTTTCTCTTTTTATTGCTATCTAGCTACAGTATTAACTCCAATATTTTTCTATCCATTAGATTGTCTTCTTTATATAAAACTTTTACTTGCTTTAAATGTCTTTATTGGATTTGTACCCATTTATTTATTTAACTAGTATGCAATTATTCAATAGAGGGGGACAAAAGCCAGTAATTGTTCAATCTTCTTTTTCTTTTAACATTTATTTATTTATTTTAGAGAGAGAAAGAGAGAGAGAGAGTGGGGGGGAGGGGCAGAGGGAGAGAGAGAATCTTAAGCAGACACACGCCCCCATCCCCACCCCACTGTGTGCAAACCCCAGGCAAGGCACTACCAGACAACACTGAGATCACAACCAGAGCCAAAATCAAGAGTCAGATGCCTGACTGACTGAGCCATTCCGGTGCCCCCAAGTGCTGAATCTTCTAAAGGAGTTGCGGGTAGGGAAAATAAAACAGAAGAAACCTGAGAAAGAGGTATTTACATAACTACCAGAGTACTTCAGGGGAGGAAGCAATTAGTTCCAGATGAGACATTAAGAGAATGTTTTGTGGAGGATGTGGCATTGAGCTAGACCTTGAGCCTTTAAGGAAGCGTAGGTTCTATCAATGCAGAGAAGGAAGGAAAGGCCCCTTCTGTCTTGAGTCAAGGCAGACAGGCAGAAAAGTATGAGGTTAGGGAGAAGAGTCAGAGTGGAAAAAGGGAAAAAAGAGCTGTGAAAAGTAGAGGAAAACCAGGCTGGAATCGTAGATTGTGGCCAGAACCTGGTTTTAAATGCTAGACTGGGTAGTCTAGACTTTATTTTGTAGATTGTGGAGTGTTTGAGCAACAGAATGAAAAATCAGAGACGTTCGTTAAGAACATTGCCGTGACAGGAGTATTTAAGATTATACATTGGGTTAGGGAGAGGCTAATAGAGGGGCCAGTCAGAAAGCTAGTTACTATAGCAGGGAGACCATAGGCTCTAAATTGGGATATTAGCAGGGACATTAGAGAGAGAGAACTCAGGAGAGGTTATTGTAAAACTAGAATCAGTAGATTCCAGAAACCTATTGCATATGATGATGGAATAAAGGGAGCAAATAAAAAAAAAATGACTCCAATATTTTAAGTCTCTATGACGAGAGGATGGTGGTACTTCAAGCTAATTTAGGTAATGCAGGAGGAGAAACAGATTAAGATTGATACAGCAAATATGTTCTTGTGAGGAAGAAATATATTTATATGATATTCTGGAAATATATATATTCAATTGAAGATTGAACTGAAGCCAGTGATGAAAATGGGAATTGCACTAGGAGACATCTTGAATTTTGCTCTGTGATAATAATGAGTGTCCAGGTTATTTATATTCAATGTTGTCTCCTTCATTATTTAAGTATATTTATGTTCTCAGACTGATAAATTGGACAAATGCCTCTTGTAACCTTAACCTGACCTTCTTGGTTAGCCAAGTGTCTGAGGTATATAGATTTTTTTTACTGCATTCAAAATCTTTAACAAAGGAGATACTTAAAATAGCACAAAAGATCTTTATCTTTAACAACAACAAGGAAAATGCCCATCCATGGATGGGCTTGATTTAAGCTTTTAGCTTACATATTCTTTAAGTTCTTAAACTCAGGGGCTTTCTAGATTAAATCTGTTGTGGTTAATATAGTTCAAATAAATAGCCCAGAGACAAGTACTGTCATTATTATGACTAATGCAATCAAATATAATTTCCCAGTTGGAGATAATAATTTTTATATATAATTTTTCTAAGAAAGAATATTCAGGTTTCAGTAGAATTGGTTAAGAAAAAAAAGTGTTGTTGTTTTTTTTAGGGTTTAATCATTGTTTTACTAGAGTACTTACTAACTAGGTGGTTAGGGATGATCTGTTAAAGTGAGTCCATTTATAACACAAAATGTTCTAAGCATGACCTTCCTCCATATCTGTGATTTTTAATTTTCAATGTAAAAAGAATTATAGTAGGACTATGCAGAAGGCCTACTATTTATTCTGATACCTTTAATGCCATATTTAACATCACATGTCTTAAATTCTCCTTCGAATCTTAAGAGCTATCTTTATAAAAAGCTATTTTTGTTATTGTTGTTTGAGGGAGAGGAAGGCCAAGACTGAAGGTACTCTGAGACACCCGGTATCATTTCCTCTGTTTGGCATGCTTCAGAATCCTAGCTAAGAAAAGATGGGAGGTTGCTTTGTGGGAATAAGAACACTGCTACATGCTTGGCAAATCAGTTTGGCCAAAGAAGATTGTAGCATAATCTCATCCTGATGGTTTTACCATCAGCAAAAGAATGCAAAATAGTAATGTGATGATAAAAAAAATAAGTGCAGACTTGATTTCTGAACATGTATTTTAGTTAATCACACATGTTTATTTGTGGAAATCTTTGTGGGGGCCTTGTACTAAAGTGATAAGCTGGGGTTAGAGCAAGAGGGATGTTGCTGCCTCCCAGATAGTTATTAGTAAAATGGGGATATTGTGGTTATGTGGTACAGAAGAGGCAAGGGCACGAAGAAAGGGATCCTATCTGTCCTTGTTGATTAGAGTCACATTTTGTATTGAAGAATACAGATGTGCTTTGACTTAACACTGTAGATGTGTTCCTGAAAAGTTGTGCATAAGTTGATTCTTTTGTTGTTAGTGAAATCCGGATTCTATGCTATATTTTCAGAATTCCTTTACTTTAAGCTCTGATTGATCTTTAATTGGCAGAGGTTTCTCAGACTATAATTCTAAATTTATCCACTATTTCTTACCTCTCCTGTAGCCAAGCCCTACTTTGTTAATCCTAACACATGTTTACTGGTTATGATTTTTAAATTCCTTTATTAGTGAAAAGTGTTTCTTCTACCATATCAATTTAAACTGTGCAAATCTGTATTTCTGTTATTCCATATATTTGCTGGTATTACTATCCTATAATAACAGTAATGATATCAGCACACATTGAGCATTTACTATGTAGTAGGCATTGTTCTAGTCTAAGCACCTTCATGTACTCATTTGTTCAAATCTCACCATTCCAAGGTATATATTATTCTTTTGTTCTACAGATGGAGATATGCAACTCTCAAGTTTATACAGTCGGTAAGTGGTAGAGTCCCCTTATACCAGGGTTTCCTAAATGAGGTCCACAGCTGTAATTGAGTCAAACTTGGAAGGCTTTATGAAAGTGGTCTGCCTATATTCCATTTTCTGCCTATATGCCATTAGCTAGAACTTAGTCACGGGGTGGCTCCTAACTGCAAGGGAGGCTGGGAAATGTAGTCCAGTTGTATACCTAGGAGGAAAATGGGAATGCTTTGGTAAATAGTTAAGCAGTCTCTAGCAATACGACCAAACTAGTAAACATGCAATTATATAATTTGTGAAAAATGTTATAAAATAAAACAAGATGTATGAGTGAGATTAATGGAGTCAAGGTGGGGAGCAATTTCAGGAAAGTCCTTTGTAATAATCAGATAAGATTTAAACTGAGAGCTGCAAAATGAGAAGACAAAGAATGGTAGAAGAAAGAACATGCAGCACACCATAGAACATATTAAAGAGTTAGCATTTAATCTTAATAGCAATGGAAATACATGATATTTTAGTGTTTCTAACAGGATGTTAAACCAGGACTCTTGCTGACTAACTGATTCTGCTGACCTTCAAGGATCTCTACATTGCAAAGTGAAGTGTGGAGTCTGATCATTCATGGCAGAATTACAGAGAAAGGGCTAAAAACCAGTTCTGTGGGTCTTACTCCCCTGCCTGTCTTAGGGGGATAAAACTTAAGGGACTGAGAAGTTAGTTGAGATTTAGAAGCTACCCACAGAAAAATTTTTCAGTGCATTGTGAGTCTTCCCAACACTCATAGGAAATCAGTGGGACAAGTGTTTCACTTCACCTCAGTCTTACTGAGGAAGGCTTTAAGTGGACAAGAGGAGAGTTTGACTTGTAGCCCATGATTCCGTGGAACACAGAAATACTTGGAAAACAGTTTAATGGCATCAGAATAAAGAACTGCGTTTGGAAAGTAACTATAATCTCTTCATTGGCATCTTAAAGGTATGAAATCCTTGGTGGGAATATGTGTTGGGTTACTTAAAACGGGATCATGTCCAAGAGACCTTCTGCCTAAACCAGACTACCTTAACCAAAAGAGGCTACAGTTGACCCATCAGAGGCAGAAGGTGAGGCTGAGACTGGGCTTTCTGCATAAGTGTCCAGTTCAGGTATAGGTTTTGCCTACTTCAAGGAAGCTATAGTCAGGGGAATTCACAGCAGGATATCCAAGATGCTCATAAAACCAACCCCTGAGAGCAGGAGTCAACTTTAAACACCGGCCACAGCCAGAGTATACCAGAGCTAGATTACAATTGTGCCTGTCAAAGACCTACCTCTTATCTCTCCCTTCTAGGTCCCCTCCACCCCTGGCTGACCAAAGGTCGTTGGAGAGAATGAAGGTTCGCTGATCCTTGCTGCAAAGGCCTCCAGCCCGAGAAGTTTGGGTGGGTAGTAGGAGGAAGCATTAAGGGCAACAAAATTCAGACTTTTACCTCAGACACCAGACTGGGCATTTTTATTACTGAACTGAGACTACTTTGTGACTAATAAGAAGAATTTTGATTAACTGAACATACCAGAATAGTCAAGGGAATTTAATTTCCCTAGGCATTAGGAAAGAACCTTTCTGCCGAGCTGATTTGATCAAGCTTTTGGGAAGAAAAGAAGAAAGCTGTTTTCTGTTCTCACCTTAGGAGAGTTTCTGGTCCTGCGTAAAGTTTACTTGTTTTAAATAATCACACTAGCTGCTTAGTGGCTATCAGACTATATAGGCTGACAGGTGTGAATGCAGTGGGTGAGTTAGGAGGTAATTTCTGGCTTCTCCACCTCCTTAGTTGTGTGACTTCAGGCAATTCACTGAACTCCTCTGTGCATCATTTTCCCCATCTTTAAGTGTTGAGGTACCTGAACACCTTACGGTGTTGCTGAGAGGGATAAACGAACAAACATTTAAGGGTTTAGAGGACTGCCTGACCTGAAGTAACTATCATGATGTTTTTTTTTTTTTTTTACTTTAAGAATTATTGTTGTAGCAGCCCAAATGACAGATATTAGAGACATGAAAGTTTATGATATATTTTATTTTTTAAATTTATTTATTAGAGAGAGTGAGAGAAAGAAAGCACAAGCTGGGGGGGGGGTGCAGAAGGAGAGGGAGGAACAAACTCCCCTCTGAGCAGGGAGCCCGACTCTGAGCTTGATCCCAGGACCCTGAAGGCAGATCCATGACCAACTGAGCCACTCAGGTGCCCCATGATATATTTTAAAATTATAGTCAATAGGAATGTGTAGGGGATGATTGAATATGGAGAATAAGGTAGAGGGAAAGGACAAGAATTACTCCCAGGTTTCTAGCTTGAACATTTGCATGGAATTGCGATTATTGAGATTGAAAAGGACAAGCATCGCATACAGTCTTCATTAAGATTCCTGGTTGCTGATGCTTTTAAAGTTTGCATTTTAATAGCATTGAAAGATTTGGACACCACAGTAGTTTTTCTGAAATTGAAAATGCTCTAAAACAAAATCACCTTCTGACCCTTGCCCCATCACTTTAGAAAATGGAGCAGGGCAGATAGGTAATTGTGTGATAATATGTTTTTTCTTCCAAGAACCAAGAATGACCTCAACGGGCAACCAATCTTTGTAAAATAAATGTTGTCAGAAAAAATGGCATAATATTAACAATTCTAAAACTAGCATTGTTCTCTTTGATAGCTGTCCTCCAAAATTTAATTGTTCTATGTTTGATAAACTCAATAAATTACATAATAAACTTATCCAATGGGGGATGCAATATAGTTTTCGATTTTTTTTTTTTTTTCAAAAGCTCACACACCAATGCACAGATAAAATTTTAGCACTTACTGGTTTAAGTGACTTTAATGATTTGTCACCTTACCTTTGCTGTAGGTAAGTTGATCTTTGTAAGCAAGGTAATGGCTTTCTAGTCCTAGAGATACACTGTGGAGATAAAGGAAACTTTTGTTCTTTGGTATTAACTGATACTGTGTTCTTCTCTGCCCTGTGGTGACAAGATCTGTGTTGAGAACCAGAATTTCTCTTCTGCCTGAGGTCTTGCTGATAGTGTCTTTATCAACTTCTCCAGCCTCGCTAGCAGCTAGAAGAACATTGCTATCAGATGCCAGAGCTAACCAATGAGTAAGTGGCTAAGGACTTTTATCCCAGGCTTTGTGTTTTGTAGAACCTTTTGTAGATAAGCATAGCCCCTCATTATCAGAACTTTCCTCCCAGTTCTTAACAGCACTGCAGAAGAAGATTCTGTGTCCTCCAGGGCCCTTGAGAGTGAGAAGAAGCAGGTTGTTCCCTGCAGACTCCATGTTATCCAGCACAGAGCTGGATGTAGAGCTCAGACTCACAACCCTGAAATCATGACCTGGGCTGAAATCAAGAGTGAGATGCTTAACTGACTGAGCCAGCCAGGTGCTCCTATCATAAATTTTTAAAAAGTAATTTTCGGGATGCCTGGTGGCTCAGTCAGTTAAGTGTCTGCCTTCAGCTCAGTTCGGGATCCCAGGGTCCTGGGATTGAGTCCCACATTAGGTTCCCTGTTCAGTGGGGAGCCTGCTTCTTCCTCTCCCTCTACTGCTCCCTCTGCTTGTGCTTTGTCAATTAAATAAATGAAGTGTTTGAAAAGATTTTTATTATTTCCAGGGTAGGCTGGAATTTCCAATTGTCTTTTCTTGTATCTTGTTGAAAAAAAAATACACATTTTCTTTATCATATTACTGATACTATCCATTTCCATAATCATTATATCTTTTGCACAGGCCACATTTCATTTTTCTTCTTGAGGAAAATTGCACTCAAATTGCACTTGAGGCCCACTGATCAGTCCTCTTCTGATTTAGATTGTAAACACTATGCACAGCCTCACCCTGGAATTATTTTGCATTAGGCACCCGGGTTAGTTTCAGCTTTTTTATATTCCATACCTCTCTCTTTGTTTGTTTCCACCCCATGTCTCTAAAATATATTGGACAAATTTTGGGGGCACCTGGGTGGCTCAGTCAATTAAGCATCTGCTTCAGCTCAGGTCATGATCCTGAGGTCCTGGGATCGAGCTCTTTATTGGGCTTCCTGCTCAGTGGAGAGCCTGCTTCTCTCTCTCCCTCTACCCCTTGCTGCTCCCCACTCCTGCTCTCTTGCTTACTTGCTTCACTCCTGGTTTCTCTATCTGAAATAAACAAACAAACAAATAATTTTTAGAAAAACAACAAATTTTCATCCGAAAACACAGATGGGAGATGAAATTTCTGAGTACTTGTAAATCTGAACATGTTTTTAGTATGCCTTCATGTTGACATAGTTTAGAAGAGCACAGAATTCTGTATTCAAACATTTTATTGTCCTCAGAATTGTGAAGGTTTGGTTCCACTATCTTCTGGTACGATAATTATTGACAAGCAGTTTGATATTAGTTTACTGTTGTTCCTCAATAAGTGGCCTTTTTTGCTCTTCTTCTCCAAAGGCTTTAAAAGATTTTCTCTTCTCATTTTCACGGCAGCATCATCCACAATAGCCAAAATGTGGAAACAACCTAAATGTCCACTGATGGATGAATGGATTAAAAAAAAACTTAAAAAACAAAACCAAAAAAAGGACAATGGAACATTATTCAACCATAAGAAAGAAGAAAATCCTGACACATGTGTCAACATGGGTGAATGTTGAGGACATTATGCTAATGAAAGTAAGCCAGTCACAGAAGGTCAGACACTGCATGGTATCTAAAGTAGTCAGATTCATAGAGGCAGGGAGAATGGTGGTTACCAGAGCTGGAAGGAGGGAAAAGTTGGGAAGTGAGTATTGGGTATAAAGTTCCAATTATGCAAGATGAATAAATTCTAGAGAATAAATTCTAGAGATCTGCTGAACAACATTGTGCCTATAGTTAACAAGACTATAGTCTATTATACATTTAAAAATTTGCTAAGAAAAAAAAAATTTGCTAGAAGGGCACCTGGGTGGCTCAGTCATTAAGCACCTGCCTTCGGCTCAGGCTATGATCCCAGGGTCCTGGGATCAAGCCCCATGTCGGACTCGTGCTCAGCAAAGGGTATGCTTCTCCCCCTCCCACTCCCCTTGCTTGTGTTGCCTCTCTTACTATGTCTCTTTCTGTTGAATAACTAAATAAAATATTTTAAAAAATATTTGTTAAAAAAGTAGATCTCATGTTATCTGTTCTTTCCACAATTAAAAAAATTTAACTAAAATATCTCTTAATATTTGGTTTTAAAATTGTGATGTTATGTCTAGATGATTTTTTTATCCATTTTGCTTGGCATTCATTTATCTCCTTTACTAGGAATACTTATGTCATTCCTTAACTCTGGAGGATATATATATATATATATATATATATGTATGTATGTATATGTATACGTCCTCTGGAAAATATCTATAGCCTCCTGCATATGTATATAGGAGATATATATATATATATATATATATATATATATATATCCTCCTGTATATGTACATATCTTCCTGTGTATGTGTATAAATATATATATACGTGTGTGTGTATGTGTGTATATATATATGTGTGTGTGTGTGTGTGTGTGTGTGAAAAAAAAAATATATATATATATATACACTTCCTCCAGAGTTAAGGAATGACATATACATATGCGAACTTTATGGAAGTTTTCACATATATATGGAAAACTTTAATTTTAGATGACATATACTATGGAGAGCTAAAAAAAATTAAGGACTACTTGTTTTCTTTTTTTTTTTTTTCCTTAACAAAATAGAATTCACTATGTGGAAGACTCTTGGTATGCAAATGTTTAACCATTTTTGATTAATTAGAATGAAATCTAGTGTGATTATGATTAGTGAATGAATTTGTTTGGAAAGTCTTATTTTATTTATGAATGTAAAAAAAATCAAGGTAACTATAAACTTGACAGATTTATTTAATTTTTCACTATGTTTTGTTCTTCACTATAACATTTGTGACCTGGGAAGAATTACATTGACTCACATGATAAATTCCAAGGCATGTTGTTTCCAAGTGAGTTGCGCAAATTTTATTTTTGCTGAAAATTGCATGTTGAATCAATGTCATGTCCTCATACAACTTCTTAAGAAGGAAGTTCTGATTTGAAATTGTATCATTTCTTTTAAAATGAAGAGCAATGCTTAGTAAATAAGATGTTGATGACATCTTTTTAAACCATTTCCTCTCCACTATGTCTTATTAAAATAAAATCTGTAAGTCACTTTGAAAATGCTATCAGGGTTTCCAATAAACCATATATTAGAATTAACTGAATTTATGTAACTTTTCCACTTGTATATCTTTTTCTACCATTTGGGTCCAAATCCAAGCTACTCAGCTTAACTGAGATTTTTCTGAGTATATTGGTGTACCATCTTTACATTACTCATTCATTTAGTGACTGAAAACCTCCTTTAATTTACTGTATGAGAATTAATCACCCATTGCTTCTAGGAAAAAATAAAATAATAACAATATGATATATAATATATAAATATATATAAACATAAATATGTTTTAAAGGCTATTTTTTTCTTCTCTGTTTTATCTTTTGGATCTTATATTTGCTGGGTATTGCATCTTTGGGATTTGTTTTATCTTTTCTCTTCAGTTTTCTCTCATTTTATATTTAGCTTTATGTCTTAGGAGTGGTTCTAGACTTTGTTTTTGTAACTCTTCCACTGATTTTTAAAATTTTCAGCAATTATACATTTTAACTTCTAAGAAGTCTTCTTTTGTATTTTTATTTTGGTATGTGTTGGGAAGTTTAGGATGAGATGTGGGAGCATCCTGTTTGAACTTTGTGGAAGCAATATCTTTTCAAATTTCTCTGATAATGCTAATTAAAAAATTTTAAAGCTAATTTTTCTCTTCTAATAATCTCTACTCTTTCCCTAAGATTAGTGCATGTACTATTTATCTCCGTCTTCCTTTTATGCTGCTTGGTTTCTCACTTGAGATCTTGAGTTGCTCGTGTTTAAGAACGGGACTCTTCTTGATAGCTTTTAGGAGTTTCTTACTATTGTATATATAGATCTGTCTTCCTGTGGGATGGCTCAGTGTATATGGGAGGGATCACTGATTATGGGAATGCCAGTTACCCAGATAAGCCTCCAAACTGCAATGGCTTTACACAATAGATTTGTTTCTCGTTAGGGTCATAGTACAATGCAAATGCCCCTGATAGGCAGGTGGGCTTTCTTGCATGTGATCATTCAGAGGCCCAAAATAGTTTCCCCTAATATATCCTGGAGCCTTAATGGCCTCTGCTTCCAGCTGCCAGAAGAATAAATAAGAAAGTGAAAAGTCACACCTACTTTCTCAAAAACCCTGGCTGGAAGTGACACACTTCCCTTCTACTCACATTCTACTAGTTAAATGACCACCCCTGGGTGCAAGAGAGACTGGAAGATGAGGTCCCTGGCTATGCACCCATTTCCCAGAAATATATCATCCTGAAGAATGAGGAGCATAAATTCTTAGTGGCCAGCCAGTCCCTGCTTCTATAAATAGATTTAACCACTGTTTTTCTTCATTTTAGCATAAGAATTTTGGAGCCTTTTAGATTTTTAGAGGGGGGAGATTTGGCACTTCAAAATGCCAATCTAGAGAGAGCTTTACTTGGGGCACTGGCATCCAGCCTGAGCATTCCTGATTCTCCTCAGTTTGTTCAGCTTTTTTATGACAAAAACCTTTTGGCGGGGAGGCCAGGGAGAGCAGGGGTCCAATGCTAGTTGGTATACCATGTATTAGAAATGGGAGAGGAGGATGGGGACTGTTGGTTGGTGTGTGGTGCAGTCATGTATTAGACACAATTTCAACGAATCCCTCTGTTTTAGCCTCCGCTCTGACTCCTGCTCTCTGATGCACCTGGCAACTCTCGAGCTGCTGAGGATTTCTGCCAGGAGACTGACCTTCTCCTACACTGAGTGTCCTTCCTGTATTTCCTGGACTGTATTCTCTATTATCTAACCACAGGTTTTTAACCTCTTTCCATTTTCCCCATATTGGTTTTAATCTCTCATCTGCTTCTGTTCTCTTTATTGTTCTGCCTTTGCTCCTGTGTTATCTTTAGGTGTCAGAAGATAGGAAGCTAGGGTAGACAAAGCTTTTTTTTTTTTTTCTTCTTGGATTTATTGTTTTGAACTTGAGGCACCAGTACTTTTTTCTTGAGGAGGAAAATCCCATGTTTTCTTATAGGAACCATTTAAGAATTTGTCCAGAGTTCTCCAGAGTTTTATTTATTTACATTCTTTTTTTTTTTTAAGAGAGAGAGAGAAAGGGGAGGGAGGGAGGTTGCGATGAGCAGAGGGAAAGAGAGAAAGAATCCCAAGCAGGCTCCATGCCCAGAATGGACCCCAACTCAGGGCTCGATCTCACAACCCTGAGATCATGACCTTAGCTGAAATCAAGTCACATGCTTAACTGACTGAGCCACCAGGCATCTCTGCATTCGTTAACCTTCTTAGTAGTATAACTTTACTTTCTGCTTAGTTGTTTTTATTTTAATTTCAGTGTAGTTAACATACAGTGTTATATTAGTTTCAGGTATACAATATAGTGATTCAATACTTCTATACATTACTCAGGACTCATCTTTGTAAGTGTACCTTTTTAAAAATTTTTTAATTATTATTTTAAATAATTTTTTAAAAGATTTTATTTATTTATTTGACATAGAGGAAGAGATCACAAGTAGGCAGAGAGGCAGGCAGAGGGGGTGGGGGAAGCAGGCTCTCCGCTGAACAGAGAGCGCAATGTGGGGCTCATTCTGAGGACTCTGAGATCATGACCTGAGCCGAAGGCAGAGGCGTAACCCACTGAGATACCCAGGCACCCCTACAAGTGTACCTTTAATCCCCATCACCTATTTCATCCATTCCTCCACTGCCACCTCCCCTCTGGTAACCACCAGTTTGTTCTCTGTAGTGAAGAGTCTGTTTCTTGCTTTGTCTCTTTTTTTTCTTGGTTCATTTGTTTAATTTCCTAAATTCCACATACGAGTGAAATCATATGATATGCAAGTGGTGAGATTTTATTGTTTTTTATGGCTGAGTAGTAGTATTGTGTGTGTGTATATATATATAATATCTGTATATTATATATATATACTACTTATTTATCCATTAATCTATCTATGAACACTTGGACTGCTTCTATAAAATGGCTATTGTAAATAATGCTGCAATAAATATATTATTTAATTATAAATAATATAAAAATATAAGAATGCATATATCTTTTTGAATTAATGTTTTTGTATTCTTTGGGTAAATACCTAGGAGTGGAATTACTGGATCATGTGGTAATTCTATTTTTAATTTTTGAGAAAACTCTCTACTGTTTTGCATCACGACTGTACCAATTTGCATTCCCACCAATAATGCATGAGGGTTCCTTTTTCTCCACATTCTTGGCAATACTTGTTTCTCGTGTTTTTCATCTTGGCCCTTCTGTTGGGTGTGAGATATCTCATGGTAGATTTTTAAACATATTTATTTATCTAAATAATCTCTACCTCCCAATGTGGGGCTCAAACTCACAACCCCAAGGTCAAAAGTCACATGTTCTTCTGAATGAGCCAGACAGGAACCCCTCTCCTTATAGTTTTGATATACATTTCCCCGATGATGATGATGATGATGATGATGATGTTGAGCATCTTTTCATGTGTCTTTTGGCTATCTGTATGTCTTCTTTGAGGGAATGTGTATGTTCATGTCTTCTGCCCAGTTTTTAATTGGATAATTTGTGTGTGTGTTGATTTGTATATGTTCTTTATATACAAGAACTGACTATTTTGGTACTAACCCTTTATTGGGTATGTCCTGGGTAAATATCTCCCATTTGGTAGGTTGTCTTTCAGTTTTGTTGATTGTTCCTTTGCTGTGCAGAAGCTTTTTTTTTTTTTTAAATATGGAACGCTTCACGAATTTGCATGTCATCCTTGCGCAGGGGCCATGCTAATCTTCTCTGTATTGTTCCAATTTTTAGTATATGTGCTGCCGAAGCGAGCACCAGAAACTTTTTATTTTGATGTAATCCCAATAGTTTAGTTTTGCTTTTGTTTCCCTTGACTCAGGAGACATATCTAGAAAAATGTTGCTACAGTTGATGACAGAAAAATTGCTTACTGACTATGCCCTATGCTTTCTTCTAGGATTTTGATGGTTTCAGGTCTCACATTTAGGTCTTTAATCCATTTGAGTTTATTTTTTGCATTGTGTGAGAAAGTGGTCTGGTTTCATTCTTTCACATGTAGCTGTTCAATTTTCCCAATACCATTAGTTGAAGAGACTGTCTTTTTCCATACTCTTGCCTCCTTTGTTTAGATTGATTAACCATAAAATCATGAATTTTATTCTGGGCTCTCTATTCGATTCCACTGATTTGTCTTTTCTTGTACCAGTACCATACAGCTTTATACTATATCTTTATATTATACTATATTTACATACTATCTATACCTTCATAGTACATCTTTATACTGTATCTGGGATTGTGATATCTCCAATTTTGTTCTTTTCAAGATTACTTTGGCTATTCAGGATCTTTTATGGTTCCATACAAATTTTATGATTATTCATTCAACCTCTGTGAAAAATGCTGTTGGTGTTTTGATAGGGATTGCATTAAATCTATCAACTGTGTAGTATGGACATTTTAATAATTTTTTTCTCTCAGTCCATAAGCATGGACTATCTTTCCATTTGCTTGTATCATCTTCAATTTCTTCCAACAATGTTTTTTTAGTTTTCAGAGTATAATCTTTCACCTCCTTGGTTAAGTTTATTCCTAAGTATTTTATTATTTTTGGTGCAATATTAAATGGGATTGTTTACTTAATTTCTCTTCTGCTTTATTATTAGTGTATAGAAATGCAACAGATTTCTGTATATTGATTTCTGCATCTAGTAGTTTTTTGGTGGCATCATTAGAGTTTTCTTTACATAGTATCATGCCATCTGTAAATAGTGACAATTTTATATCTTCCTTACCAATTTTGATTCCTTTTCTTTCTTTCTTTCTTTCTTTCTTTCTTTCTTTCTTTCTTTCTTTCTTTCAAGATTTGTTTATTTATTTTAGAGACAGAGAGCACAAGTGAATGAGAGTGGTGGGAGAAACCCAAACGGACTCCCTGATGAGCACTGAGTCCAATGTGGGGTTCGATCTCAGGACCCCAAGATCATAATCTGAGCTGAAATCAAGAGTTGGACCCTTAACTGACTAGGCCACCCAGGTCCCACTTTTCTTTCTTTTTCTTATCTGATTGCTGTGGCTAGGGCTTCCAATACAATGTTGAATAAAAGTGATGAGAGTGGCATCCTTTGCGTTGTCTTGATCTTAGGGGGAAAGCCCTCAGTTTTTCACCACTGAGTGTAATTTTAATATAATTTTTCATATATGGCATTTGTTATGTTGAGATATGCTCCCTCTAAAGCTACTTTATTGAGGGTTTTTACCATGAATGGATGTTGTATTTTGTCAAGTGTTTTTTCTGCATCTATTGAAATGATCTTATGGTTGTTTAATCCTTTCATTGTTGATGTGAAGTATCACATTGATTGATTTACAAGTATTGAACCATGCTTAAATTCCCAGAATAAATTCCACTTGATCATGGTGAATAACCTTTTTATGTATTGCTGGATTCAGTTTGCTAATATTTGGTTGAGGATTTTGCATCTGTGTTCATCAGAGATATTGACCTGCAGTTCTCGTTTTTGTAGTGTCTTTGTCTGGTTTTCTTAGCAGTAATGTAGGACTCACAGAATTAATTTGAAAGTTTACCTTCTCTTCTATCATTTGAAATAATTTGAGAAGAACTGATATTAATTCCTCTTTAAATGTTTGGAAGAATTCACTTGTGAAGCTATGTGCACTGGACTTTTGTTTGTTGGGAGTTTTTGATTACTGACTCAATTTCATTGCTGCTAATTAATCTGTTCAAATTTTCTATTGCTTCTTGGTTCAGTTTTGGGAGGTTAAATGTTTCTAGGAATTTATCCATTTCTTGTAGATTGTCTAAGTTGTTGGCATATAATTGCTCATAGTATTCTATTATAATTGTTCATGTTTCTGTGGTGTTGGTTCTTTATTTCTCCCTTTCATTTCTGATATTTTTATTTGAGTTCTCTCTCCATTATTTTTTTTCAATGAGACTAGATAAAGATTTATCAGTTCTATTGATCTTTTCAAAGAACCAGCTCCTTGTTTCGTTGACCTGTTCCATTATTTCTTTAGTTTCTATCTTATTTCTGCTCTAATCTTTATTATTTCTTTCCTACTACTGGTTTGGGGTTTTGTTTGTCATTCTTTTTCTAGCTCTTGTGGATGTAAAGTTAGGTTGTTTATTTGAGATTTTTCTTGCTTGTTGAAGTATGCCTGTATATTTATAAGATTCCCTCTTAGAACAGTTTTGCTGCATCCCAAAGATTTTGGACCATTGTGCTTTCATTTTCATTTGCCTCCATGTGTTTTTTTTTTTTTTAATTTAAAAAAAATTGTTTAAAAATTTTTATTTTTTTATTTGACAGACAGAGATCACAAGTAGGCAGATGGGCAGGCAGAGAGAGAGAGGCAAGCAGGCTCCCGGCTGAGCAGAGAGCCTGATGCGGGGCTCCATCCCAGGACCCTAGGATCATGACTTGAGCCAAAGTCAGAGGCTTTAACCCACTGAGCCACCCAGGTTCCCCCCCTCCTTTTTTTTTTTTCAAATTTTAAAAGCCAGATACATTTTTAAGAGATTATGCCTACAATAAATAAATTATGTAGTGATGGAACATTAATAAAAAGTTGATGAACAAAAGACACATTCCAAGAGTTCAGGAGTAGAAAGAACAGAAGAGCTCTTTTTGGTTTGGTTTGAAGTAGGAGAAAAGGGAAACAGGTGTGTTGAAATTATTTTTCAGGTGAAGGTTTCTGTCAGTTGAAGCATTATCATTGGCTTCTTTCTCCCTGCTCCAAAGCAGTCTTTTCTTTCATTGGCTTCTGAGATGTGTTTAGTCCTCCTCTGTGTAGAGGTGATACATCAGGACTACCACCAGTGCTGAGATGGCTGGGATCACCCAGCTGGTCCACCAGCTAGAATTAGAATCAACAGTAATAATGACAGTTTCTGAAGGCTTAGTTATCTGCTGTGTCATCTGGATGAAGTTCCTCAGTGATTTATGTTTTGGACAATTCTCGACCACCTGTAGAGTGTCCCATATCCTCAAAACTTTCAGTCATACCCCCTCCAGCTTATTCTCTTGATACTTCTCCCCCACCAAGATGCTCCTCCAAAAATTTGGTCAAATTGTACACCTTCTGGTGCAGAATCAACCAGGAGCTCTTGCTGCAGTTGTGCTTCTGGATCTCTTGCAGTGTGTGATACTTCATAGTCTGGTCTGACTGCTCCGACATTTCAGAACATGGCAAGCCTTAGGCCAGGGAAACATCAGCTGAGTCTGGAGGAGCAGAGCACACATCTCAGCTAATGGGGCCCAGGACATTCCTGGGGTCTTGGCCTTGTGCCCTGCCTCCATGTAATTTTTTATTTCTTCCTTGATTTCTTGGTTGGCCCATTCATTGTTTAGTAGCATATTGTTTAACCTCCATGTATTTATGTTCTTCCCAGATTTTTTTGTGGTTGATTTCTAGTTTCATAGTGCCATGTTTGGAAAATATGTAGGGTATGACTTTGAATTTTTTTAATTTGTTGAGCTTTGTTTTGGGCCTAATCTATTTTGGAGAACGTTTCATGTGCACTTGAAAAGGATGTGTATTCTGCTGTTTTAGGATGGAATGTTCTGAATGTATCTGTTAGATCCATCTGGTCCAATGTGTCATTCAAAGCCACTGTCTCTTTGTTGATTTTCTATTTGGATGACCTATCCATTGATGTAAGTGGGGTACTAAAGTCCCCTCTATTTTGTGCTTCTTCATATACTTGGATGCACCCATGTTGGGTGATATCTTCTTGTGGAATTGCTCCCCTTACTATTATATAATTTCCATCTTTGACCCCTGCTACAGTCTTTGTTTTAAGGTCTATTTTGCCCAATATAAGTATTGCTATCAGCTTTCTTTTCACTTTCATTTGCATGATAAATATTTTTCCGTCCCTTCTCTTTAAATCTGCATGTGTTTTTAAGTCTAAAAAGTGTCTCTTGTAGGCCGCATATAGATGAGTTTTGCTTTTTTAATCTACTCTCTTATCTTATGTCTTTTAATTGAAACATTTAGTCCATTTATGTTCAAAGTAATTATTGCTAGGTGAGAATTTATTGTCATTTGTTTTATGATTGTTTTTGTAGTTCTTCTCTGTTCTTTTTCTCATGTTCTCTTCCCTCATGAATTGTTAGTTTTCTTTAGTGATATATTTGGATTCCTTTTTCTTTATTTTTTGCTTATCTATTACAGGTTTTTGATTTGTGGTTACCTTTAGGTTTGCATATAACATCTTCTGCATATAGCAGTCTACATCCAATAGATGGTTGCTTAAATTTGAATCCATTGTTTATTCTTCTCTCCCCCCAATATTTTAGTTATATGGTGTCATACTTTACATCCTTTTATTTTGTGAATTTCTTGACTGGTTTTTTTATAGCTATACTTAATTTTACTGCCTTTGTGCTTTCTATCTTTCTTACTCCTACTTATGGCCTTTACTTTCCACTCAGAGTCCCCTTTAACATTTCTTGTAAGACTGGTTCAGTGGTGCTAAATTTCTTAACTTTTGTTTGTTTAGGAAACTCTTTATCTCTCCTATTCTAGATGTTAGCTTTGCTGGAAAGAGTGTTCTTGGCTGCAGGTTTTCCTTTTTTTCTTTTAAAGATTTTATGTATATATGTATGTATATATTTAAGAGAGAGAGAGAGAGAGGGAGCGCGCATGAGTGGGAGAGGAGGAGTGAGAGGGACAGCAGACTCTGAGCATGGAGCCCAACACGGGGCTTGATTCCATGACCCCAAGATCACAACCTGAGCTAAAATCAAGATGTTCAACCCTGAGCCACCCAGGTACCCCTGCAGGGTTTTTTCTTTCACTACTTTGAACATATCATTCCACTCTCTTCTGACCTGTAGAATTTCTCCTGAAAAATCAGCTAGTAGCCTTATAGGATTTCCTTTGTATTTAACTGTTTTCTGGTCTCTTGCTCCTTCTGAAATTCTCTTTAT
Source organism: Mustela nivalis (assembly GCF_964662115.1). Classification (NCBI taxonomy): domain Eukaryota; kingdom Metazoa; phylum Chordata; class Mammalia; order Carnivora; family Mustelidae; genus Mustela; species Mustela nivalis. The sequence continues at coordinate 89,974,080 of NC_139029.1, read as the reverse complement.
CAGGGTACCTGGGTGGCTCAGTGGGTTAAAGCTTCTGCCTTCGGCTCAGGTCCTGATCCCAGGGTCCTGGGATTGAGCCCCGCCTGGGGCTCTCTGCTCAGCAGGGAGCCTACTTCCTCCTCTCTCTCTCTGCCTGCCTCTCTGCCTACTTGTGATTTCTGTCTGTCAAATAAATAAATAAAATCTTATTTAATAAATAAATAACCCTTATTTATTTATTTAAATTTATTTATTTTATTGGTTTTTTATTTTATTTATTTATTTATTATTTAAATAATAAATAAATAAATAAGGTCCTGGGATCAGAACCTGAGCCGAAGGCAGAGGCTTTAACCCACTGAGCCACTCAGGTACCCCTTAAATAAAATCTTTTAAAAAATAAAATGAAATAAAATAAAATTCTCTTTATCACTTTATCTCCTTATCACTTTTTGCTGTTTCAATTATTGTGTGTCTTAGTGTGGCCTCCTTGGATGATTTTGTTCAGGGCTCCTGCCTCCTGGATTTGAATTTCTGTTTCCTACCCCAGATTCAGGGCGTTTTCAGCTATTATTTCTTCAAGAATTATTTCTACCCCTTTTCTCTTTCTTCTCCTTATGGGATCCCTATAATGTAAATGTTATAATGCTTTATGGTGTTACTGAATTTTTTAATCTATTTTCATTTATTGTTTTTTTTCTTTCTCCTGTTTAGCTTGATTGATTTCTATTACTTTGTCCTTCAAGTTGCTGATCTGGTCTTCTGCTTCCTCTAGTCTACCATTTTTCCATTTAGTGTAGTGTTAATTAAGTTCATCTCTGATTTTTTTCTGTTTTCTACCTCTTTTTAATGGTTTCACTGATGTCCTATACTCTTTTCTCAAGTCCAGTGAGTACCTTTGTGAACATTACTTTATATTCTCTATCAGTCATATTACTTATTTTATTTAATTTAGGCCTCTTAGTGTGATTTTGTCCTGTTAATTCATTTGTGACATATTCCTCTGTTTCCTCATTTCATCTAACTCCCTGTGTCTATATGTATTAGGAACATTAGCTACATCTCCTGCTTTTGAAGGTAGTCACCTTATGAGGAAGAGGAGCTATAGTGCTTTGCAGTGCAATGTTCCCTGTTTACCAGAACCCGGTGCTTCAGGGGTATCTCCCATGTGTATTGTGTATGACTTGCTGTTGTGGCTGAGCCACTTTTTTCTTCAGTCCACTAATCTGCAATAGTGCACTTTGCTTGTTGTGGGCAGGACTTGGTCCTTGTGTTGTCAGTGGGACAGTCTGGTGCCACCTTGGACTTGTTTGAGTCATACCTGGTATTTGCCAGAGATGCAGTAGCACCAAATTCTAAGGTGCTTTCCCTGTGTTGTCCCCTAAGAAGCTTTTTTTGGTGGGCAGGTCCTGCATTCAGACTACATGTCTGCCCCCAGCCCAGTGCTGGGTCCATAGTCAAACTGGAGTGTGTAGTTATCTTCCCCATTCCCTGGGACAAGAGTCATTTTGGAGTGGTGCTGGTCCTGTTGGGCATGTAGCATCACTTCAGATGGGCTCAGGCCAAGAAAATATTGGAGGGGCGGGTCTGCAGGAGAAAGTGGGGGCAGGACACATGGTGTTAGCAGGGTCTGCAATAGTCTGCTGCAGAAGGGAACCTGCAGCTACCTGGGCAAACTCTTGCCCAGGCCTGGTTGGAGAGGGTACATTGCCAAGGCTCTTGGGTGCAGGGCTCACTGTTAGCAAGCTAGGTGGAGAGTGTTGGTGGTACACGGTTTTCCACAAGTGTCCAGGTATCTCTGCCGGGGGGAAGGGGAGGGAAATGGTATCTGTCAGTTCTTATCATTGGAGATGTCTCCCAAAGATTCCTATCCCTCCAGCACATGCTCTGAGATTAGTAAATAAATCTTCTTCCAGTATACTTCAGGCACTTTTCAAACTGCTGCTTCTATGCTATATCTCAGCAGGGCTATTTATTAAGCTGTCTTTTTATGGTGGGGAATCCACTCTTGGGTCTCCCAGAACCAAACCTGCTGGTTTTTAAATTTCTAGGTGTTAAGCCCAACTGATTGTTAGGCCTCTCTGTTTTCACAGCCAAATGTTATGGGGGATATCTCTTCCCTATGCAGATCCCCTGTATCTGGGGTGCCTTTTGTGGGGTCTGGGCCTTTCCCCTTTCTGTATCTAGCATGCTTGCCTCTCCCATTGGCAGCCCCACTTGTCTCTTTGACTCCCAACCATGTCTCTGAGCTTCCTACCCTCTTTGATGCAGCTTCTTGCTCTATATTTAGCTGTGGAACGTCTGTTCTGCCAGTGTTTGGGTCATTTTCTGGTTTATTTACTGTGATGTGGTGTTATCTAGTTGTATCTGTGGGAATAGGTGAGCTTAGGATCTTCCTACTCTGACATCTTTCCCAGAAGTCCTCTGATTACTTGATTTTAAAGAGTGTCTAAATCTAACACCTCAGAATATTAACTTTCTGGATTCTCATCAGTGAGTACAAGCTGGCAGAGTCTTCCACTCCACACCTCCCAAAAGGCCAGGTGGGAGAATAATATTTGGGGAGGTGTGTTGAAAGATATTTGGTTGAGTTACTCTTCCAGTTACTTTAACTTTTGTCCTTGGAATGAGCTGACACAATTATTGGAGTTGTGTTATCCTAGCCATTCCCAAAATTGCCTTGGCTAAGCTGTGTTTTAGCATTATGGTCTCCACTTTAACAAAACTGTTGACAAGAAGCAGCCTTTACTGTTACTGTAAATTATTTTAGGAATTTTTGAAGGACTATATCTTCTTTCATCACTCAGTGAGATATTTTTTAAACAACTCATTGCTACATTAAATGTTGGTTCTCCCAAGGAGCTGACAATGTGTTCTCTTTTGTCTGATAATAAGAATTGTGCTAATGACCATGTTTTCCCTTATCATCTATAGTTTACCATTTTCTGGTCTTGACTTTCTACTCTCAAAATTGTGTAATGCTTTGACAACATGAATTCAGATAGAACTCAATTGGCAATTGGCTACCATCCACCACCTGTTTGCAATCCTCAACCAAGGATCAGTTAAAGGTATCATTGGAAAGGTATAATTGAAAAGGATTGTCTTCTTTAACATTGCAATAATGTGAGTATGAATTTTATGTGATGGAATTTTGGGGATTGCATTTATAGAGAGGGTTTTGTCTTCATTTATCATGAAGTTTCTAACTCTACTGTGTCTCAACAAAAAGTATACACTATTTATTGACAATGAGCCACATATGTTTTATATTGTGCACACTGTTAAGTGTTTTTATTGTAAGATACCTCAAAACCATTATAGAACAAGGTAGGGTATATATACATGAATGAAAAATAAAGTAGAATATAAAGACTCAATTGAGTATACTTTGGTATTTGTCTATTCTGAATATAATATATTCAGTTTCCATATTAATTCCATAAAGGAGAACCATCTTATTCTTTTTTTCTTTTAAGATTGCTTTCAAGATCTACAAAATAGCATTACTACTTGTACTGAGTAGTGTTCCCTTCAAAATTCATGGCCACCCAGAACCTCAGAATGTGATCTTACTTAGAAGTAGAGTCTTTACAGATGTAATAGGTTAAGATGAGGTCTTACTAGGGGCCATAATAGTTGGCCCTAAATCCAATAACTGGTGTCCTTTTAAGAAGACCATGTAAAGACAGAGAGAGACACATAGAAGGTCATGTGATGGTGGAAGCAGAGATTGAAATGATGCAGTTAGAAGTCAAGGATTGCTGGCAACCACTAGAAACTGGAAAGAGACAAAGAAAAGATTCCCCTTTAGAGCCTCCAGAAGAAGGTGACCTTGTTTATATCTTGATTTCAGACTTTTGACCTGAATTGTGAGAGAGTAAACTTCTGATGTCTTAAGCAACCCAGTTTTTGGTAATTTGTTAATTATTTAAAACATAAATTGAACATCTAGTAGGTGTTCCATAAATAGCTGAAAATTAATATCCTTCAGAAGGGAGAATTAATTAAGCCTATAATAATATGAATAAGAGTGACACTTCTAAAATAATTTTAGACAAAACACATTCTGATGAAGAAAAACGTTCTTTCTTTCAAAAACACACTATGGTATGATATAAAATGCTTTATTATAATTGCATTGAAAAGTTTTGATCTCATTAATATTACTATGAATTATAGCCAAATAAACTGACATAAATAAGGGGGATCAAATATCATGCTTCGGAATTATGCTACCCACAGATAACATAAAGATTTTATCATTTAACCATTTGTTAACAGCCATAGGTCGCTTGGTGCACCCAATACATTGGGTTTCATTAACTTGATCACTCTTGGAAAGATATTTATAAAACATTTATAGGAAAAGAATGATGTGATATATTCCTTAATTGATGAACTTTCATGATATTGTAGGACACAGAGAAAAAATGTAAAAAAGAATGATAAGTAAAGGAAGAATAATGAAAATTGTTATTTTTCTCACCAAATGTTTCCAGGTGATGAACCATGCATTTTATTAAGCATAGATTTATATACTTTATAAATTCATAGTTAAATATGTCAATGAGTTGGGGAAAATATTAATTGAATGATATAGAAAAATGCTTACAACATGGTTCATAAAGGTATTCTTTTTTTAAATTATTTTTATTTCTATTTATTTGTTTATTTTAATTTCTTTTCAGCATAACAGTATTCATTGTTTTTGCACCACACCCAGTGCTCAATGCAATACGTGCCCTCCCCAATACCCACTACTTGGTTCCCCCAACCTCCCACCCTCCACCCCTTCAAAACCCTCAGGTTGTTTTTCAGGGTCCATAGTCTCTCGTGGTTCATCTCCCCTTCCAATTTCCCTCAGCTCCCTTCTCCTCTCCATCTCCCCATGTCTTCCATGTTATTTGTTATGCTCCACAAATAAGTGAAACCATATGATAATTGACTCTCTCTGCTTGACTTATTTCACTCAGCATAATCTCTTCCAGTCCCGTCCATGTTGCTACAAAAGTTGGGTATTTATCCTTTCTGATGAGGCATAATACTCGATAGTGTATATGGACCACATCTTCCTTATCCATTTGTCCATTGAAGGGCATCTTGGTTCTTTCCACGGTTTGGCGACCGTGGCCATTGCTGCTGTAAACATTGGGGTACAGATGGCCCTTCTTTTCACTACATCTTTATCTTTGGGGTAAATACCCAGGAGTGCAATTGCAGGGTCATAAGGAAGCTCTATTTTTAATTTCTTAAGGAATCTCCACACTGAAAGGCATTCTTAAACTGTCATTCTGATGTTCTGTCACCCTCTACTGATCAGTGGCCAAATTACATTTAGCTTTCTTCCCTGGCCAAAGTGGATTTCTTTTTTGAAGACTGAAAAATAGTTTGGCCTAAGACCAGAAATAATGGGGACTTATGGTCTGTGTTTACTTCTGTCTCATATAAATGTAGTTCAGAGGCTGCCATAATGGTTCTGTAGTCATCAGGATGCCGGTTCTTTCTGTCTTAGTGCTCTGTTATGCATAAGCTCTATATGCTGAGTGAAATAAATAGGCGCAGAGCCTTTCAAAGAATAGACTAGAATAAAGTCCATGTCATAGCACAGTGAAAGTTGGTGTATTGGTAGTTCTGACCAAGAGTGCTGAAGTGATGGGTTTGGTCCCTTGCAGTTATATGAGATTGGTGTGCCCAATTCTGGACTATGTGATGATACACAGTAAACTTCACAAATTGATATTCTACAAATTCATCACTACGGTACTCATGGTGTCCTACCCAGTTTCTCTCAAAGCATAGCCTTCCCATTCTCCACAATAACTATGCTATACTTTCTCCAATTTCTTCAAATTTCTGGCCCTCACATCCTCTATTTCTGGTTTTCTCTTACTCACATTTAACATCCTCATTCTCACCAGTTCTTCATTTTTCATTGAAGGGATGGAAACTATTGCGTGGGCCCCCTCATCTTTCCACTATTGTACTTACAAACTCTCAACAGACTTTGCATCCATTTTTCCATTGCATTGGAGGAAGGGCATCTATAGCTCTAGTCAGCCTGTGCACTAAGATCAATCAGGAAATTCTTGGAGTGGTCAGCTTGAGCTAGTGTGGTGGCAATGGAGGGGAAGTGAAGCAGACAGATCATGATGTATTTTAGAGATAAAATTGAAAGAACTTTGTGAAGTATTGGATGGAGGATATAAGTGAGAGATAGAGGTGAATTTGCAGAGAATATGGAGAGTTGGATGTACTCAAGGTTATGATTTTGCAAAATAAATAAGACAAAGAGAGAGGGAGCAAATGTGTAAAGGGATATGGGAGGTAGTGATTAAGATGATGGATTATGAATGTAAGTGGAAGGAAAGAAACAACTGACACAATGAAATGAGGACAGTGACAATACAGAAACATTAATAGATTATAGGTCCTGGTGACATCCCTGTTCATATTACTTGCCTGTTTCTTAGGTCAATTGTCTTTTTCTTATTGATTTAAGATTCCTTATATATATTGAATACTATTCTATAGAGGTTGTAAAGTTGGATTTTCTATCTGTGACTCTTTTTCACCTTTTAAATGATGTCTCATGATGCACAAGTATTTTCAATTTTATCAAATTTGTATTCTATGGTTCATGCTTTTTTTAGGTCTTATTTGGAATTCCTCTATGCGGAGATCACAAACATATTCTTCTACATTTTCTTTGTGACACTTTAAGACTTCACATCTTTACTTTTAGGTCTCTATTTTACCTAGAATTTACTTTTATGCAAAGTATGAGGTAGGGATCAGTCTAACTCTCCCCAGTCTGATTTCTGCTCCACCAATTCACTGAAAATACTGATGCATTTCTTGCCAAAGCCAAAAGACTCTTTACAGTCCTAGCTCTTAATTTTACTCACCATTTGATACTTTTAGCAGCATTTGACTCTTTTTTTTTCTTCTCAAAACAGCCTCTTCTCATGCTTTCTTTAATAGTTCACTTTCCTGTTTTCTTCTACTTCTGTGAAGGCTCTTTCTCAGTCATCCTTTAATACAAATATAACATGAAAAATAATGACCACTTATGAAGTGCCTCCTATGTGCCAGGCCTCATATTAAGTTTTTTTTTTTTAACTGAATTCTCACAACAGAATGTTGAGACAGAACTGGTACTGATAAGGAAACTGAGGTTCAGAGAAATTATGCCATGTGCCCAAAATTATTCATTTGCAGGCAGTTTGAATTTGAGCCTGAGCTCTTTACCATATGCCATGCTGGCTCTGTTGCCTGCATTTGAAATGTACATTTTAGAGTTTTCCAGAGCTTGGTCTAGGGCCCTCTTCCTACTCTATACTTTCTAAGTGATATTCTTCTCTCCTACAGGGTTAAAAGCTATCTGTATGCCAGTGACTGACAAATTTATATTTCCAGCTTGGACTTCTTTTGTAAGCTGTGCATGCAATTTTGTCAGTTCATGAATCACTGGCATCTTAACAAGTCTAAGTTTGAACTCTTGATCTTAATCCCAATCTCCTGCACCTTGGGGACTGACAACTCCTACATGGTGCCTCATGCCAGAAACCTAAGTTATTTTTGATACTGTCTTAGTCCCCTCATGCTGTTATAACAGAATACCATAGACTGGGTGGCTTATAAACCACAGGAATTTACTTCTCTCAGTTCTGAAGGCTGGAAGTCCAAGATCAAGGCACCTGTAGATTTGACGTCTGGTGAGGGCCTGCTTTCTGATTCGTAGATGGCTTCTTGCTGTGTCCTCACATGATGGAAGGGGCAAGAGAGCCCTTGGGTGTCCTTTTTTTTTTTTTTAAGGTTTTATTTATTTATTAGACAGAGATCACAAGTAGGCAGAGAGGCAGGCAGAGAGAGAGAGGAGGAAGCAGTCTCCCTGCTGAGCAGAGATCCTGATTCGGGGCTCCATCCCAGGACCCTGGGATCATGACCTGAGCTGAAGGCAGAGGACTTAACCCACTGAGCCACCCAGACGCCCCTTGGGTGTCTTTAATCAGGGCACTTAATCCCACTCAGGAGGCATGCCTTTCATAACTGAAACACCTCCCCAAAGTCCCACTTCCTAATACCATCACATTGGGGGTTAGGATTTCAATATTAATTTTGGAGGGACATTAACATTCAGACTATAGCAGGTATCATTTTCTCTCTCAAATCCTGCAATCCTTCAGAAAGTTCTTTCAATTCTACCTCTAAAATGATCATGATCTGTTTGCTTCTCTTCCCCTCCACTGCAACCACTCTAGTTCAAGTTTACCACTACCCCCACCTTTCTTTTTTTTAAGAATTTATTTACTTATTTACTTATTTATTTATTTTTTGAGAAAGAGAGAGAGCGCAGCAGAGGGAGAGAGAGAGAAGCAGGCTCCCTGTGAGCCTGACGTGGGACTCAATCCCAGGATGCTGGGATCAACCCTGACCTGCTCCTGAGCTGAAGGCAGATGTTTAACCAGCTGAGCCACCCAGGTGCTCCTCAAGCTGACCACTTGTAACTAACCTCACTGCACTGGCTCCTAACTTTTTCCTGCATTCTCCTCACAGTAGCTAGCAGGATCTTTACACATTAAACCATGTTATTCTGCTGCCAAAAAGGCATAAATTGTTCCTGGTATAGGCTATAACATTTCCCAACAATATTCAGCATTCCTCCCTGTGGGAGGACTTGAAGTCCGGAAAGCATGCCACTTGTTTTGGCCAATAAAATAAACAGAGAAATTGAATATGTCACCTACAGGCAGAGGCTTTAAGATCCACAGCCTGCTTTCCCATGTTCCTTGTTCTCTTTGCCACAGCTAAATGGTATTCCAGATAGTGGCTGCCTCAGTCCCAGAGTAAGGACATTGACATCCCAGGAGCAGAACCTACTGCTGACCTATGATGCATATATGTGTAAGTGAGGTATTTAACCTGTAGGTCACTGAGATTCTGGAGTTGTTTGTTATCACAGTATAACCTGGCTTATCCTGGCTGATAAAACTCTATATTGTTCTTGGGATAAAAGCCGGGATCTTTAATGTGGCCTCTGGTTTTAATCTCAGCCTTTGCTATTCTTTGTGTTGTTTATTATTCTCCAGTGACAGTGGCTTTCTTTTAGTTCTTTAAACTTTCTAAGTTCTTTTCTTCTCAGGAATCTTAAAAATACAAGGAATGCTATTTTCTGCACTGGAAATAGGCAAACCCCTACTTATCTTTCAGGTCTTGTCTTAAATATCACCTAAACTTCAGGAGTCCTTCCTTCACTCCTCAATATATATTATGGTCCCTGTTATGTTCTCATAGAACAATTACAAACTGAGATGAGTGCAATTTTCCTTCATTGCACTTATCTCAGTTTGTAATTATTCTGTGAGTTATGATTTTCTATATCTATGCTTTCAGCTGTGACAGAATACCAGTAGAAAGTGGTTTAAATACCAGAGGTTTGATTAGTTTCCTGTCCAAATAGGTCCAGTGGAAACTGGTTCCAGGATTAGTTCACTGGCTCAGCAATGCGATCAAGAGCTTGGATACTTTCCATCCTTCTGCTCTGACATCCTTAGGCTTTTTTTTTTTTTTTTTTTTTTTTTTTAAGATTCGTATACTGACTGCTGTGTTTTCAGAGAAGCCCCACTTCCACACCTGTACATTTAACTAGCTGATCATCTAGGGTAAAAAAAATAAATAAAAGAGTGTTTTAATTTAAGCTTCTCTAAGAGACTACGAGGCCCAGCAGCAGCATAGGAATGTTTGAAAAGGGGAAGGGGTCACCAGGTTTTCTAGAAATCTTTTTCTTGTGAAGAGACTTAAGTACATTCAGTAAGAGAAAATAACAATATTTAACAAGTTTCCATCTGGTAGGCTTGAATTGAATAATGGACCTGAGGTCACACAACATGGAGTCCGGACAATCAGGACAGTAGCATTTACTGTTAAGTCCATAATTCTTGGGACTTATATAGTGCCTGCAGAGAAATGCGGGGATAACTACATCCCCTAGATAATGCTGTGTCATATTTTGTTATAGAAATTGATGATTTATCCCCCGAGGCCAGCTACAGATGCCAGTCTTAATTTTACATAATATATAGTGATTTCACTGGGTCCTCTGTGTCCAAGTCTTTCTGCTGTGTTCACTTTGCATTACCTAGAAAACAAATTGATGACTTTATGCCTTCTTTTTGAATATAGCCTCATAATCTTAATATTCCATTTCACTTCTAGTAAAGATCTAGATTTCAGAAGACTGTCCAGAGTCCATTCTATCTTCATTTCATTTATTCCAGTGGTACTCCAACTAGGGGTGATTGTGCCCTTCAGGGACATTTGATGTTTTTGACATTTTTGTCCCCATGATGGCTGCGGATATGTGTGTGTGCATATGTGCACATGTGTGCATGTGTATGTGTGTGTGTGTGTGTGTGTGTGTGATATTAGCATCTAGTGAATGAAGGCCAGGGATGTTGCTAAACATCCTACAGTGCACAGGACAACAAAAGATGATCTGGTTCCTAATATCAATAGTGTTGAGGTTGAAAAACTCGGACTTACCCCAGTCACAGCCCCTGCCATTCCTTGCTCCCCTCTTCCAGTAGCTGAACTTGCCCTTTACTTCAATGAGTAAATAGAGGTGAACTGCACTGAATTCCTTCAGATTTCTGGCCTTCTTGAAAAATTTCTTCAGCTGTAAAATGGGGATAATAATAGTGCTTATTAGCTCATAAGGTTCTTATGATGATTAATGAGTAAATAAATGAAAAATGCCCAAGATTATTTATTAAGCTTAAAGCAGTTAGTAAACCTCAATAAATTTGATACGTGGATTATAATCTTACCTTTAGTTACATCTATGATCAGTTTCTTTCCACTAGTCTCAAGGAATGGGATGTTTGTTCCTTCCAAAGTTGGTTCTTTCAGTTATATTGTCAACTTGGTTTCCGTCTCCATTATTTTTTTTAAAGATTTTTTTATTTTATTTATTTGTCATAGAGAGAGAAGCGAGAGCAAGCACAGGCAGACAGAGTGGCAGGCAGAGGCAGAGGGAGAAGCAGGCTCCCTGCCAAGCAAGGAGCCCGATGTGGGACTCGATCCCAGGACGCTGGGATCATGACCTGAGCCGAAGGCAGCTGCTTAACCAACTGAGCCACCCAGGCGTCCCGGTTTCCGTCTCCTTTAAAATAGGAAAAGTACAACTTCTGTTATTCTCTTTCTTCCTCCGGTATTTTCAAACTCTTCCTAATAACAGTGATCCTCCCGCAGCCCAGTCTCCCCACCTAGCGATCGTCCTATCATTTTCCTCCATCTGTAGTCTGGTCTTTGACAAAGCTGTGTCTGCACTCTCTGCCTTCTCTTCTCTGTGGCGAGACTTCAGTCTCCATTATTTCCCTCTAGGAAAGGTCACTAAGGACTTCTGCATTGCGTAGTTTGGCTCTTGGGCTCTATTCTGCGGCATGGAACACTGATGACGACTCCTGTATTTTTTGCTTTGGCACTTTGTCTCAGCTCTCTGGCTGGTGCTTTTCAGATCCCTTTATAGACTCTCTTTAGGCTCACCCTGCAAACACAGGTGGGCTTCAAGATTACTTTTCAAGCTTCCAACTGTCATCCTAGTGTGGGTGACTCACAAATGGATAGCTAGGCCTGCTTCTGAGTCTCTCCTCTTCCCCCCGTGATCATAGTCTTGGTTAAGCGTTTCACCACCAAGCCCTTTTATATTCCTCCTTTTCTCTTACCCCAACATGCAGTTCATCACGGGGTCCTATGTAATTCTTCAGTATACCTCATAACCAGTTCCCTTCCTCTCCATACCTATCGCTCCTAGTAAGCCCTGGCCCCCACCATCTCTCACTGAGTCACTGTAACCAGTCTTATAGCCAGTCTTTTTGCCTTTCCTCTCACTAATTTTTCCTCCATATTGCACCAGATGACTCTTCTAAAAGTTACATTTTTATTATATCCTGACCCTGCTTAAAATTCTTCAGGGGCTTGACAATTGGGAAAAGTCATTGGGAAAAGTCATTTCCTTGTCATTGGGAAAAGTCCAAGCCTCTTACTATGGTATATAAGATGATTTCTAGGTAGCTGTTGAGGGTGGTGTCGCAGTTCTCCACCTTACAGTTATTCAAAGATCTGGATTCCTTTCTTCTTGTGGCCCTACCATCCTCAAGGGTCTCTCATGATTATCTGCATTTAGCTGGTGAAAGTGGAATGAGCATGTAGGATTCTGTTAGCCAGTCTGAGAAGTGGTACACATTACTCTCCCTCTTTCTTCATCAGTGAGACCTTGCGCACATGACCAAATTTAACTGCAAGGGAGACATTTTTATAATTAGTAATGTAATCTAGTGGCGTGTCCAAAGAAGGCAAGAAGGAATTTTGGTAGACAGCTGGTGGTCTCTGCTACATCCCTCACACTCTTGTATCTTTATTCACCTTTTGCTACTCATTTTTAGAATGTTCGGGTAGAGCTACTTCTCTGACCGTTTCCTTCACATCTTTATTTCCCACTGAACATTGAATTTTTTTTTTCCTTTGGATATATTTTAGTTTATGTTGTAATTAGTATCTCTGTTCTTCAATAAAACATTAATCATTATAAGAATTTTGTAAAATATGTAGATATATTTCCCAAGAGTTCTAGTTGTTTTTTAAAGTATAGTGTCCTATCAGTTTTGAGTGTGCAATATAGGGCTTCTTTTTTAAGTTTTTTTTTTAAGATTTTATTTATTTATTTGACAAACAGGGATCACTAGTAGGCAGAGAGGCAGGCAGAGAGAGAGAGAAGAGGAAGCAGGCTCCCTGCTGAGCAGAGAGCCCAATGTGGGACTTGATCCTAGGGCCCTGGGATCATGGCCTGAGCTGAAGGCAGAGGCTTTAACCCACTGAACCACCAGGTGCCCCTAGTGCTTTGACAATTCTATATATTACTCAGTGCTCATCAAGATAACTGTACTCTTAATCTGCTTCACCTCTTTTATCCACTCTCCCACCCACTTCCCCTATGTTCTCTACAGTTAAGAGTCTGTCTGGGTTTTTTTTTTTTTTTTAATCTCTCTTTTTTTGTTTGGTTGGTTTCTTAAGATCCATGTATGAGTGAAATCATAGGGTATTTTTCTTTCTCTGGCTGACCTATTTCATTTAGCATTCTACTTTCCGGATCCATCTATGTTGTTGCAAAGGACAAGATTTCATTCTTTTTTTAATGGCTGAGTGATATATACATGTCACTTCACCCATTCATCTATGAGAAGAAATTTGGGTTGTTTCCATAATTTGGCTATTGAACCTTGAACATTTTCTATCATAATGGCTTTGATGTCTTCCTCATTAGCCTATAAACTTCTTGAGGGGAGAGGCTATATCTGGTCCATTTCTTTTTCTCAAGCATTTACTGAGTGGGTAGATACATGAATGATTGTTGAGTAAAAGAGTAGACTAGTCAGCTGCTAAACTTCTTGAAAGATCCAATACTCAAAGATTCTATGTTTTTAGTGTTAGAAATTTTACTCTAAAACTAAGGTACCAATAATCTATGACAGAATACCTAATTTATATAAGATAAATGTATGCATGTTTAAACACTGTAATTTAAAATCTACTTTGTCTGAATCCCACGTCTCTAATATAATTTCTTCTCTCTTATAGACACTGTTAAAATCTGTTGATATAAATGCATGCAATCTGTTGAGGCTTAGCACATTTATGCAGTACCTTAAAGATAATGAGAAGATAATGAGGTTGACTTTTAAGAGTTTGGACACAAATAATGATGGTATGTTTGTATGTGAACAAACATGTATAGCCAAGAAGTAACCATGTTTTAGTAAAGGTTTATTATTTGATATTTGGGATCCATGAAAGGTTATTAAAAATTCATTTATTTAATCCATCATTTGTTTGACTTTAACTGCTCCTAAGGAATATTTTTAAATGGTATAATTTTTATTTACATACTATCTTTCAAAAATAATAATCATGAATCAAAAAGCCTGTACCTTTTGAACTATATACTTTTTCTTTTGAACAATATAAATAAAGATACTTATAACACTTTAGGGGCACCTGGGTGGCTCAGTGGGTTAAGACCTCTGCCTTTGGCTCAGGTCATGATCCCAGGGTCCTGGGATCGAGCTCCACATCGGGCTCTCTGCTCAGCAGGGAGCCTGCTTTCTCCTCCTCTCTCTCTGCCTGCTTGTGATCTCTGTCTGTCAAATAAATAAATAAAATCTTTTTTTAAAAAAGATACTTATAACATTTTGATAAGGTCTTTACATGAAGCTCCATGTGGCAATGGTGGGTAAGCCAAATCTCAAATGATGAGTGAAAGTTAGTTTAGTGAGGAGTGGAAAAATGTTCCAGGCAGGGAGATGGCTTTCTATGAGACTGGTTACACCAGGAGAGCAGATCATGTCTGAGGAACTGCAGGAAGAACAGTGAAGCCAAGGCTGAGAGCAAGGAGAAGTTTCAGAGATGAAGCTAAGAAGCAGGCCCAGGCGGGATCATGGAGGTCCTTGAGGCCTGTGAAGATTTCTGGACTCAATTCCTGAGGGAATGAGGTGGAAGACACTGAAGAGTTTTCGGTAGGAGGAGTAGTACCATCATACTTGTGTGGAACATAGATTGGTGTCTAAGCTAAAGTGGGATTAGTGGTGATGGGAATAAATAATTTGGGAGATGTTTATGCATGGAACAGACCACATTTGGTGATTGAAATTGGTGAAGGAAAGGAGAGAGGCAAGAGCAATTGGTTTGAGCAGCACTGAAGGGTGGTAGTATTATTTACTGATATAGAAAATATTATATGGGCTCTCTAGTCTCTTCTTTTTATCTTGGCAGGTAATAATTGGGATATTAATGTCTTATGAAATGTTGCCACAATGCAGTGAATACTGCTTAAATCTTTGCTTCTGTATCTTTTCAAAACTTCCAGTTAGTCTTTATTTTCTTTGTTCCTTTAAAGGAGTGATTGATACTTCAGAAATTATTGATGCTCTCGACTTAATAGGTATACAGATTTCTAAAAAAAAAAAAAAAAGAGGCATTGAAGATTCTCAAAAGGTCTGCCCTTATATGTGTGTGTATACAATTTAAAATTATTTTTTGCTTACTTTTAAAACCCTTTTCATTATAGTAATGACAACAATGGAAACTTTAGGGAAGCATGAGTAATAGCTTATAATTATTGAGCTCCTGTTTGCTAGCATTCTTAGTACTTCACATATATTATATCCTTTAGTTCTTGTAAGACTTTATAGTCCAAGTATTATTTTCCTCATTTCACAGATTAGGACATTTTTGAATAGTGAGGTTAAGTAATTTCCCCAATATCAACATAATCTAACACCCAAATATTAACACAATGATATAATTTTAGTGCATATATCTATTTTTTTTGTAAGACTTTTATATTATTAGTCAGTTGGTCAACCAATCAAGTTAGCTATCAATTGAATATTGTTTGTTACTTTTCGCCAGGCCCATAATAGACAATGAGGATTCAGTGGTAAAAAGTATGCCCTTGGCGCCTACCCTGACAGAGCTAACAGTCCCTAGGGGTGTGCAAATAGTGCAAACAGTGGGTAGCCAGTTGCACTATGGCAAAGGTTATGGTAAGAATATATAGGAAGGTGTTCATTATAGATCCTGGATATCAACCTTTTGTCTGTACTGTCATTTGCAAATATCTTCTCCCATTCCGTGGTTGCCTCTTTGTTTTTTTTACTGTTTCCTTTGCTGTGCAGAAGCTTTTGATTTTGATGAAGTCCCAAAAGTTTATTTTCACTTTTGTTTCCTTTGCCTTTGGAGACATATTTTGAAAGAGGTTGCTGTGGCTGATATCGAAGAGATTACTGCCTATGTTCTCCTCTAGGATTCTGATGGATTCCTGTCTCACGTTGAGGTCTTTTATCCATTTTGAGTTTATCTTTGTGTATAGTATAAGAGAATGGTCGAGTTTCATTCTTCTACATATAGCTGTCTAGTTTTCCCAGCACCATTTATTGAAGAGACTGTCTTTTTTCCACTGTATATTTTTTCCTGTTTTGTCAAAGATTAATTGACAATAGAGTTGAGGGTCCATATCTGGGCTCTCTACTCTGTTCCACTGGTCTATGTGTCTGTTTTTATGCCAGTACCATGCTGTCTTGGTGACCACAGCTTTGTAATCAGGTAACGTGATGCCCCCAGTTTTATTTTTGTTTTTCAACATTTCCTTAGCGATTCGGGGTCTCTTCTGATTCCGTACAAATTTTTGGATTATTTGCTCCAGCTCTTTGAAGAATACTGGCACACACATGAAACAGGCAAACATATCAAAAAATGGGCAGAAGATATGAACAGACACTTCTCCAATCAAGACATACAAATGGCTATCAGACACATGAAAAAATGTTCATCATCACGAGCCCTCAGGGAGATTCAAATTAAAACCACATAGAGATATCACCTTACACCAGTTAGAATGGCCAAAATTAACAAAACAGGAAACAACATGTGTTGGAGGGTATGTGGAAAAAGGGGAATCCTCTTCCACTGTTGGTGGGAATGCAAGTTGGTACAGCCTCTTTGGAGAACAGTGTGGAGATTCCTCAAGAAATTAAAAATAGAAATTCCCTATGACCCTGCCATTGCACTCCTGGGTATTTACCCCAAAGATACAGATGGAGTGAAAAGAAGGGCCATCTGTACCCCAATGTTTATAGCAGCAATGGCCACAGTCGCCAAACTGTGGAAAGAACCAAGATGCCCTTCAACGGACAAATGGATAAAGAAGATGTGGTCCATATACACTATGGAGCATTATGCCTCCATCAGAAAGGATGATTACCCAACTTTTGTAGCAACATGGATGGGACTGGAAGAGATTATGCTGAGTGAAATCAGTCAAGCAGAGAGAGTCAATTATCATATGGTTTCACTTATTTGTGGAGCATAACAAATAACATGGAGGACAAGGGGTGTTAGAGAGGAGAAGGGAGTTGGGGTAAATTGGAAGGGGAGGTGAATCATGAGAGACTATGGACTCTGAAAAACAATCTGAGGGGTTTGAAGTGGCGTGGGCGTGGGAGATTGGTGTACCAGGTGGTGGGTATTATAGAGGGCACGGATTGCATGGAGCACTGGGTGTGGTGAAAAAAATAATGAATACTGTTTTTCTGAAAATAAATACACTAATTTAATAAAAAAATTAAAATAAAAATTTTAAAAAAGAGGAAAAAAAAAGAATATATAGGAAGGCACCTGAGTGGCTGTCAGTTAGGCATCTGTCTTCAGCTCAGGTCATGATCCCGGGGTCCTGGGATCGAGCCCCTCATCAGGCTTCCTGCTCAGCGGGAAGTCTGCTTCTCCCTCACTGACTCCCCTTGCTTGTGTTCCCTCTCTCACTGTGTCTCTCTGTGTCAAATAAATAAAATCCTTTAACAAAAGATAATATATAGGAAATCTTGGCTCTGTGGAAAGAGCTGAGAAACCCTTCAACAGATGAATGGATAAAGATGTGGTCCATATATACAATGGAATAGTATTCAGCCATCAGAAAGGATGAATACCCATCTTTTGCATCAACATGGATGGGACTGGAGGAAATTATGCTGAGTTAAGTCAAGCAGAGAAAGTCAATTATCATATAGTTCCACTTACTTGTGGAACATAAGGAATAACATGGAGGACATTAGGAGAAGGAAAGGAAAAGTGAATCCGGGCAAATCAGAGGGGGAGATGAACCATGAGAGACTGTGGACTCTGAGAAATAATCAGAGGGTTTTAGAGGGGAGGAGGTGCAAAGATGGGTGAGCCTAGTGGTGGGTATTAAGGAGGGCACATATTGCATTGAGCACTAGGTGTTATACATAAACAATGAATCTTGGAACACTGCATCAAAAACTAATGATGTATTTTATAGTGACTAATGTAACACAAAAAATATATAGGAAAACAACAAAGAAAGATACCTTTCATGAATAAAAAATACTAAATTTTATCAAACTATTTTCATTTTTAAAGCTTTTGTCATTTGACCTATTTACATAATAAAAATAGTGGTAGATTTTCCGACATTAAACATTCCTAGGATAAGGCTAACTTGTTATGAACTATTTCTTTCAGGAAAATGTGTGGAAAGATAAAGGTAAAAATTTAACAATCATGCCATCACTGGATTTATCATAGTTAAGATTTTTCCATATTTGGCTCAAACTTTTTTGAGTAAATAAAATATTACACATAGTTGAAATTTTCCGTGTATTCCTAATACTTGTTTTCTCTCTTGCTGCCAGACGTAACTACTATCCTGAATGTACTATTCATTCAGATTTTTATTTATTTTACTGTAGGCATACTCTTAAAATATATAGCATTGTTTCTCATGCTTTAAGACCTTACTTAAGTGGTGGCATACCATGTACTTTTTAAAATTACCTTTTTCTAAGTCTTCTATTTTTGAGATTTGTTGCTGGTAGTGCATACAGCTCTAGTTAATCATTTTAGCCACAGTAGGGATCCTGTTTAATAAATATCATTCAATTTACTTATGAATTCTTCTGATGATAAGTCATTTAGGTTTAAAATTTTTTTTGTTTTGTTACTAATACAAAACAATGCTGCAGTGAATTTCTTGTATACATTTCCTTGTATATTACTTGCAGTAGAGTTGCTTGATTATAGGATATGCTGACATTTAACTTTAATTATATATACCAAATTGTTCTTCAAAGTGGTTGTACCAATTTAACTTCCTACTAAAAATGTATTTCTTTTCAAATATTTGATACTGTAGGCTTCTAATATTTTAATATTTTCCAAGCCAATGAGTCAGAAATATTATTCTGCTGTTTTAATTTCATTCTGTTTAACCAAATTCCTCATTAATAGTGAGTCTGAGTATCTTTTCATATATTAATTGGCCATCTGGATATTCCTCTTCTGTGAATTACCTACTCATGTCTTTTGCCTATTTTTCAGCTGGATTGGTTGTCTTTTTCTTAATGGCTGACATGTGTTCTTTCTAAATCCTGGATATTAATCTTATGTTGATTATATACATTGTAAATATGTTTTCCTTGCTTGTTGCTTACTTTTAAATTCATATTTGGGTGTTTTTTGTCATTGTGAAGTTTAATATTTTTATGTAGTCTTATTTCTCCATTTTTTTTTATGGATGTGCTTTTCACATCTTGAGAAATTCTTCCTTACCCTTAGACATAAAAATATTAATCTCTATTTCTTTTTTCTATTGTTTATTTATTTATTTTAGAGAGAGAGCATGCACCTGTCCATGCATGTGAGTGGGGGGAGGGAAGAGGTAGAGAATCTCAAGTAGACTTCCCACTGAGCATGGAGCCCAGGATGTGGGTCTCTATCTAATAACCCATGAGATCAGACCTCAGCTGATACCAAAAATCAGATGTTAACCCCCCTGAGTCACCCAAGCACCCCAAGATATTAATCTATGTTTCATTAAAAAATGTTGTGTCTTACATTTAGTTCTTTAATTCATCTATAATTGATTTTTGTATGGTGTGAAATAAGGATCCATTTCCTTCCTTCCTCCCTCCCTCCCTCTCTCCCCCCTCCTTTCTCTTTCTCTTTCTTTTTCTTTTTTTCTTCCTCTTTCTTTCTTTCCTCTTCCTCTTCTCTCTTTCTCGCTCTCTTTCTCATAGTTGGTTGTTCTGTCATCGTTTATTAACTGGTCCCATCCTTTCCCCACAGATTTTACCTCTGTCACATATCAGATTTCCATCTGCATACGGATGTGTTTCTAGTATCTTTACCTTAGTGTCTATTACACATCATTACCACAAGTCTTAATTACTATCACTTTATATACTCACTTTTTTGGTCAATTTTTTGGCTTTGTTTGTTTGTTTTTTGAAAGAGAGAGAACAAGGGTGGGGAGAAGGGCAGGAGGAGCAGGTGGAGCAGGCTCCATACTGAATATGGAGTTCAATACAGGGCTCAAACTCAAGACCCTGAGATTATGACCTGAGCTGAAATCAAGAGTTGGATGCTTAACTGACTGAGCCACCCAGGTGTCCCTTACTATAGCTTTAGAATCCATCTTGATGTTTTGACTTTTCTCATCTTCAATAGTGTCAGTGCTCTTCTTGGCCCTTTGCTCTTCTATATTAATCTGAGAATTGACTTATTTAGTTACATACACACATGTGCACATACATAGTCCTTTTGGAATGTTAATTAGAATTGCATTGAATTTATAAATTAATTAAGGAAAGAATTGATATGCCTATGATGTTAAATTTATTCTTCCATCATATATTTATTATACATAATAAATACATTATATATGCCTTTATTGATTTAAATCCTCTTTTATGTCTTTTAATAAAGTTTTATATATTCACTAAAATGGTCTTGTATACCTTTAGCTGGATTTATATCCAAATATGGTTTTTGTGGCTTTAATAAGTGTATAGCTGAATTTGAGTTGTTTTCACTTCATTAGACCATTTGTGTCCATATGAATGAGTCATGCTATACCAGCAACTGAGATGGAACATGGAATCGTTTCTGTGATCTGGCCCCTGTCTGCCTCTCTAACTACATCATCTCTACAACTTTCTTTCTACTCTGTACTCTAGGCTGGTTGAGCTTCTTTCACCTCTTAAAAATACATAGTCTTTCTTTCCTCCAGACCTTGTACAAACTGTTCTTTCTGCCTGGAAGACCCTTTTCAACTCCTTCACTTGAATATCTCCTACTTACTCCTTGGGCCTCAAGATGATGAGTGTGATGAGATGTGACTTTAACCTCTGAAAGTTCTTATCTTTCTGATGTTTGCTTTTTCAGCAGCTTTACAGAAGCTTGTCCTACTTCCTATTGCCAGTAGACTGTAACCTCTGTGAAGCAAGGGTAGCGTATATTATTCATCGTTCTGTAGTCAGTGACAAACATAGTTGTCTGTCACATACTAACAGATCAATATGTGTTTTCTGATTGATTTAATGATGCCACAAGAGCCAAGAGTGAAGCATGTTATATTTAACAGAACAGGCTAGCAACATAAATATTGAAACCCATCCATTGGATGTGAAATTTGGCAGATTTCTGGGGATCTCAGTGAAAGAATTTTCAGTAGGGAGCTAAAGAGTTGAGTCAGACTGTTACTGACTGAATGGAAGGTGATGACTGACTGAATGGAAGGGGACTATGAATGTGGTTTATGAATTTGGGATATTTGGATATGAAGAAGAAAGACACGTCTTTTTATTTTTTTTAATTATTTTTTAAGGATAGGAGAGATTTGAGGAGAAGTAACCACCAGAGAGGGAACTGTTGGATATGATGTAGAGAGAGGAGATAAGTGATTGAGAGGGAATGGGACTAATGGCTTGAGAAAGAAAGAGACAGAGAGTCCTTCAGTAGGAGTCAACATTTTACCTTCTAGGTCTAGAACACAGGAGGTAAGGATGAAAGTGGGTAGGGGTAAATTTATTCATTTACTCAACCAAGATTTATTTTTTTAAAGATTTCATTTATTTATTTATTTATTTATTTGACAGACAAAGATCACAAGTAGGCAGAGAGGCAGGTGGGGGGGGGGGAGAGAAGCAGGCTCCCCACTGAGCAGAGAGCCCAACATGGGGCTTGATCCCAGGACCCTGAGATCATGACCCAAGCCGAAGGCAGAGGCTTAACCCACTGAGCCATACAGGTGCCCCTCAACCAATATTTATTGAGTGCTTACATTCATCTAAATGCTAATGGTGCAGTAATGAAGGAAACAGGCAAAAATTCCTGCTCTTATGTAACTCAGAATAAACAAGAGAGGAAAACAGTAAGTCAGATAAACAATTTATGTTGGATTGTGATTAGCAATAAGGGGAAATATAGAGCAGGGGATGGAAACAGTCTGTGTGTGTGAGTGGTACAGGGGACTGCAGTTTTAGACATGGTGAGTAGGAAGGTCTTGAAGGTAACATTTGAATAGAGATCTGAAGAAGGTGAGAGAAAGAGTCATGATAATCTTTGAGGGGAAAAGCCTTCCAGGTAAAGGAAATAGCAAGAACAAAGGCCCAAGTTGGGCATGTATTTATAGGTTTAGGGCACTGAGAGGGGCCTAGTGTGTTCAGAATAGAATGAATGAGGAAGAGGGTGGTAGAAGATTTTAACAGGAGTCAGATCTCATCAGATCTTGAAAGGGAAATTATGAGGACTTTCGCTTTTACTCTGTAAGTCATTGGGTGGTTTTAAACAGAGGTCTGCCATGATTTAACTTCAGTGTTGCAGTCTCATTTTATCCCATGTGTTAAAATAGCTTGTAGGCAGCAAGGGAGAAAGCAGGTAGGCCAGTCAGGACAGTTTTATAATAATACAGACAAAATTTGAGGGTGGCTTGTACCAGGATGGAAGAGGTTGGATTCTGAATACATTTTGAAATGTCAACATGTTTACTTCTGGATCAACATGATGCAGGGTAAAAAGGAAAGAAAAAGTCAAGGTTAATGCCAAGATTTTTGGCTTGAGCATCTAAATAATGGAGTGGGTATGCATTGAGATGGATAAGACAGAAAAAAGTAAGTTTGGGATGGGATGGTTATCAGTCCAGATTTCTTCTTCTTCTCTTCTAAATGTGAATCAGACATACCAGTAGCAATGCCAAGTAGGCAGATTGAAACAGGAGTCTAAAGTTCAGAGGAACCCTCTGGCAGAGATTTGGGAGTCAGGGGCTTATAGATGACATTTAAGGCACAATACTGGAAGATATGAGCAGGGAAAGAGTATATACTCTGAGGGCTGGTATTCTTTAAAGTTAAGAGGCAGGGGATTGAGGGGAAACCAGTGAAAGAGAGTAGAAAGGAGCAGCTATAGAAAAAGGACAAGAATCAGGAGAATACTCTGTTCTGGAAGCCAAATGGAGAAAATGTAAGGAGGAAGCAGCTGTATTTTTCAAATACTGCTGACAAGCTAAATAAGATAAGGACAGAGACCAGACCCCTGATCTCACATTGAAGAAGCCACTGGTGGAATAATGGTGGTAAGAGCCTAATGAAAGTGGGTTCAAGAGAGAAGAAGGAGGATTTGGAGACAGAAGATAGACAACTCTTTACAAAGTATTACTGCAATGTGATGAGCACTAGGTGCTATATGCAACTAATGAATCATTGAACAAGACATCAAAAACTAACGATGTACTATATGTGGGCTAACTGAATTTAAATTAAAAAAAAGAAAAAAAGAAGTGTTACTGCAAATCCAAAGAGAGAAAAAGGTGACAGTGGGGAAAGTAAGGTCAACAGAATTTTTTAAAGATGAGATTGCTTGAGCCAAACTCATGTTTTTGGGAGAAATGAGGGATGGCATTGGCCTAAGAGTGAGTATCTGGAGTTGATTTGGTGGCTTGGGGAGACCTTTGGAGATTAGCAACAGAGAAAGCTGAGAAAGAGAGCTGACTGAGACAAGAAGTTGAAATTTTGGGAAGTTCACACTTAGCAATATATTTCACTATCTTTCTTCAAAATTTTTTTCTTTTTTTTTTTTCTTCAAATTCTTAATTTTTTTCAGGGATTTGAGAAAGTCTCTAATGAGAATTCTCCAAAATTCTTAAAATTGGCTTAATTATATTATTCCATATTAATGGAAGTTATATTTCCATGGGTATTTGGTTTTCTTATGGTATTTTTTATATCTGAATTTCATATCCATAGAAAGTAGAAATTGTCTTTAAGAGCTGAATTACCAAAAAGGTAATTTTCAGTCATTATTCTGTTGCTAGAGAAGTTAAAAGATGAGGTGTATCAAATGGAAAGAAGGGAAAATATTTAAGAAGAAGTGGGTGAAGATTGGCATGCAGGAATACTCACTCATAGTTTTGTAGTTCTTTATAGTTTATAAAGCCATCATATATATAATCCCATATAATACTCTAAAAGTATCATATATATAATCCCATATAATACTCTAGCTGTCTCATTTGGGGTAGCGTGCAACTCTTGATCTCAGGGTTGTGACTTTGAGCCCCATGGTGGGTGTAGAGATTACTTAAAAATAAAATCTTTTTAAAAAGTACCCTAAAGCTCTATGCTGTAGGACCTATTCCCATAGAAACTGAAGTCTAGAGATGGTAAGATTCACTCTACATCACAAGACTAACAATGGAGAGAGCTCAACTATAATCCAGATATTCTGACTTTAAGAAAATAAGACATCATTTGGATAAAGCTGTTCAAAATTTATGAATCATAATTTATATTTGAGCATATTCTTTTAAAAATATACAGCATGAATACTGATGGGTCAATGTCAGTGGACTGGGATGAATGGAAGAAGTAGAGCTTAACATCACCTGGCATCAGGTAAATACAAATCAAAACCACAATGAGATACCACCTCACACCAGCCAGAATGGCTAAAATTAACAAGACAGGAAACGACAGATGTTGGCCAGGATGTAGAGAAAGGGGAACCCTCCTATACTGTAGGTGAGAATGCAAGCTGGTGCAGCCACTCTAGAAAACAGCATGGAGGTTCCTCAAGAAGTTGAAAATAGAGCTACCCTATGACCCAGCAATCGCACTACTGTGTATTTCCCTAAAGATACAAATGTAGTGATCCGAAGGGGCACGTGCACCCTAATGTTTATAGCAGCAATGGCCACCATAGCCAAACTATGGAAAGAAACTAGATGTCCATCAACATTTGAATGTATAAAGAAGAGTGGTATATGCATACAATGGAATACTATGCAGCCATCAAAAACAAAAATCTCGCAATTTGCAACAATGTGGATGAAACTAGAGGGTATAATGCTAAGCAAAATAAGTCAATCAGAGAAAGACAATTATCATATCTCTCTGATATGAGGAATTTGAGAGGCAGGGTAAGGATCATGGGGGGTAGGGAGGAAAAAATAAAACAAGATGGGGTCAGGAGGAAGACAAATCATAAGAGACTCTTAATCTCAGGAAACAAACAGGGTTACTGGGGGTTGGGGGGTAGGGTTAGGGTGGATGGGTTATGAACATTGGGGAGGGTATGTGCTATGGTGAGGGCTGTGAAATGTGTAAGCTTAATGATTCACAGACCTGTACCCCTGATGCAAATAATATACTATATGTTAATTAAAAAAAAAAGAAAATTATGGGGCCAGAATATTAGCTAGGGAGATTTTGTCGATTAAAAAAGTGATGATAAAATAATGTCATTTCCTTACAAATTTGTACAATGTGAAATATCTGAAGTGACATAGAATATTTACATCAACCAAAGTTTCAACCAGCAAAAGGCACCCATTTCTTGGGAATGATTAGGCACTTAACAGTTAATTATTACTACTACACAGCACCATTATTCTGTATTACAGTTGCTTATTTTCTTGCCTGAAAGTAGGGACTGTGAGTTGCTAATTGCTGTGTCACACAGTACATTCTCAATAAATATTTGCTGGATAAATGAATAAACTATAACTGGAATTCTTTTGAAAGAGTGTCAAGGTTCTAGCTTTTTCACATTCATAAACCTTAGAAAAAAATCCTACTTATGATACATACACAGCAGAGCTTATTATCTACTCAGCACTACATGGGAAGGTCCAGGTTTTTTTGTTTTTGTTTTCTTTTTGTTTTTGTTTTGCCAATTCTATTGTAGGTAAAAATATAAAAGGAAACTGCTTACAAATGTGTGATTATATTTCATATTTGTTTTGTTAGAGGTAAAGAGTCTGACTGAACATAACATGGGTATCCACTAGATCCTGAACAGTAGAAATACTTTTATGTTATTGCCAATTGAATAGTTATCTCACTAGCAGTTTATTAGCCTCTATCTCACCACAGCTACAAATGTTTGGTAGAACCTGATGGGTCGTTCTTTTTTGTATTCAATCGTAGACAAATAATTTTGAATTGAATGATAATAGACTTAAAAATGGCAAATGTAGGGGCACCTGGGTGGCTCATTTGGTTAAGTGATGGCCTTCACCTCAGGTGATCCCGGAGTCCTGGGAATAAGACCCGCATGAGGCTCCTAGCTCCATGGGGAGTCTGCTTCTCCCTTGACTTCTCCCTCTCATGCTCTCTCTCTCAGATAAATAAATAAAATCTTAAAAAAAAATGGCAAATGTAAAGATTATTCTAAACATGATAAAACTATTATTAGTGGGGTGCCTGGGTGGCTCAGTGGGTTAAAGCCTCTGCCTTCGGCTCAGGTCATGATTTCAGGGTCCTGGGATCGAGCCCCACATCAGGCTCTCTGCTAAGCAGGGAGTCTGCTTCCTCCTCTCTCTCTGCCTGCTTCTCTGCCTACTTGTGACCTCTGTCAAATAAATAAATAAAATCTTTAAAAAAACTATTATTAGTTTATATATTTACTTACTTTTTGGTGGGCAGCAAAGCAAGGTTTATTGAGCAAGATAGCAAAGTGATAGTACAAAGTTCCCAAGGAGGGAGGAGACCTGAAAGCATTGCCCCAAAATATTATTAGTTTATAACAATAGTATTTCAAGCTAATTTATTAGTTACTTAAAATACATTGGTTGGTGATGATGAACATTTTTTCATGTGTCTGATAGCCATTTGTATGTCTTCATTGGAGAAGTGTCTGTTCATATCTTCTGCCCATTTTTTAATATGATTGCCTGTTTTGTGTGTGTTGAGTTTGAGGAGTTCATTATAGATCCTGGATATCAACCTTTTGTCTGTACTGTCATTTGCAAATATCTTCTCCCATTCCGTGGGTTGCCTCTTTTTTTTTTTTTTTTTTTTTTTTTTTTTTACTATTTCCTTTGCTGTGCAGAAGCTTTTGATTTTGATGAAGTCCCAAAAGTTTATTTTGGCTTTTGTTTCCTTTGCCTTTGGAGACATATCTTGAAAGAAGTTGCTGTGGCTGATATCGAAGAGATTACTGCCTATGTTCTTCTCTAGGATTCTGATGGATTCCTGTCTCACATTGAGGTCTTTTATCCATTTTGAGTTTATCTTTGTGTACGGTGTAAAAGAATGGTCGAGTTTCATTCTTCTACGTATAGCTGTCCAGTTTTCCCAGAACCATTTATTGAAGAGACTGTCTTTTTTCCACTGTATATTTTTTTCCTGTTTTGTCAAATATTAATTGACCATAGAGTTGAGGGTCCATATCTGGGCTCTCTACTCTGTTCCACTGGTCTATGTGTCTGTTTTTATGCCAGTACCATGCTGTCTTGGTGACCACAGCTTTGTAATAAAGCTTGAAATCAGGTAACATGATGCCCCCATCAGGGAGATTCAAATTAAAACCACATTGAGATATCACCTTACACCAGTTAGAATGGCCAAAATTAACAAGACAGGAAACAACATGTATTGGAGGGGATGTGGAGAAAGGGGACCCTCTTACACTGTTGGTAGGAATGCAGCTTGGTGCAGCGTCTTTGGAGAACAGTGTGGAGATTCCTCAAAAAATTAAAAATAGAGCTTCCCTATGACCCTGCCATTGCACTCCTGGGTATTTACCCCAAAGATACAGATGGAGTGAAAAGAAGGGCCATCTGTACCCCAATGTTTATAGCAGCAATGGCCACGGTCGCCAAACTATGGAAAGAACCAAGATGCCCTTCAATGGACGAATGGATAAGGAAGATGTGGTCCATATACACTATGGAGTATTATGCCTCCATCAGAAAGGATGATTACCCAACTTTTGTAGCAACATGGATGGGACTGGAAGAGATTATGCTGAGTGAAATCAGTCAAGCAAAGAGAGTCAATTATCATATGGTTTCACTTATTTGTGGAGCATAACAAATAGCATGGAGGACATGGGGAGTTAGAGAGGAGAAGGGATTTGGGGGAAATGGAAGGGGAGGTGAATCATGAGAGACTATAGACTCTGAAAAACAATCTGAGGGGTTTGAAGTGGCAGGGGGGTGGGAGGTTGGGTACCAGGTGGTGGGTATTATAGAGGGCACAGATTGCATGGAGCATGGGGTGTGGTGAAAAAATAATGAATACTGTTATGCTGAAAATAAATAAATGTAATTAAATAAAAAAAATACATTGGTTGGTGAAACACAAAGTTCCAGGAAAGGCTGATATTAGTTTACTGTGGAGCTGAGATATAAAAAACACTTTTTAGGTCTTACAAGGGGAGAACATACTCATTTGAGATCTAATTATTAATTAATTAATTTTGTCTTAATAGAGAACTGATATGGGAAAAAGATGAACTTTTCATGATTTAACTGATGAAGAAAACAGCTCTGGTCTGCTAGGGATATATCTGTTGGCTAGAGGCATAGCTGGTACTTGTGATAGAAAATTAGAAAATTAGAGCGTCTAAAAACCCTAATGCAGATGTGTTACATAGTTCATGTGCATATATCTGAGTAATGTGAACAATATTTGATGCTTTTCAAAAAAGGGATTTCAGAGGTCTTAACCGAATGATTCCTTGATATGCCCATGTGCAAATTATTTCATTGCCAGTAATCTAGACTTTATTCAATAAGCTGCCAGGAACTCAACTCCAATTGAGGGTACATAAAACAAATAGTACACTCTTCTCAACCATATGCATTTTGGACTTCAGTGATGGAGGCAGATACATAAATGAATAACTAAATACAATCTAATAATCTAGCACTAATATTCTAGGGAGGGCAAAAATTGGGAAGTCTCCTTTTCCTGTGGAGTAGGGGAAAAGGATAGGCAATACTCTGATTCTCTCCATGGATTAGAAGTTGTGACAGCAAGAATCAGAGGCTGGTCAAAGAGTTCTCTTGCTCTTTATTCCTTAGCAAATACAGGGCTCTGTAGATGGAATTCTTCGATTGTCTTGTCTGTCACCAAGCGAACCACACAATGATCACAAAAAGTCAGTCCCCTGTAAATCAATTTCTCAAAAACTCCACAACTTTTTTTGTAGCCTTGTTTCTTTTGCCAGTTGCTCTTTCCTTCTATGCGTGGCAGGCTTAAGCTTCTACAATGCCCCACACTTCCTCAGACTTCTCTCATTGAGCCTGGGGTACTAGGAGCACCTCCCAGGCCTTGCCTTCTTTTTCCTTTATCTTCAGGTCAAAAGTTTGTATACTCTTGGCGAATTGAATCTTTTATCATTGTGAAGGACCCTCTTGATCTCTAAATGTTTTTAGTTCTATTTTGTCTGAGATTAACATAGCCACACCCCTTTCTCCTGTTTGGAATTTGTATATTCATTGTCATCCTTTTACTTCTAAACTTTCTGTATTTGTATGTTTTAGATAAGCCACTTAAAACAGCATATGGGTTTTGCTCTATTTTTAATTAGAATATCTATTCCATTTATAGTTAAAGTATTCACTGATATTTTCATTTAAACCCACCGTCTTATTTTATATTTGCCCTGCCTATTTTAAGATCCTCCTTCCTTTCTTGCCTTCTGTTGCATTTAAAAAAATCATTCTGCTCTCCCACCCCCCGCCGCCACCATTAGTTTAGTTGTTGTTTTTAAAAATATTACTTGTAACAGTAATTTGTGGACAAGAATGATGATATCCAACTTCAGACTAGATTACTGTTTGTTTCTGTCAGGTGCTTGGGAGTGCTGTCAATCTGGTATCACTTTAAATCAACTTCAAGTCTTGAAGTTTCCTGGACCACCACATCATACAGAGCCGTGCTGTAAGTCCTGGCAGGGGCTGGTTTCTTCTGGTTTACTCTTACTGTGGGGTTATAGTCATGCAAAGTCTCTATTTAAAGTGAAAGTGGTATGTGAGAGACCTATACATTTGGTGGGCCCTAGGATTTATCTTTTGTTCTTTGTTAACCCTGTGAGGCCACCAAAACAACTTCATTTCACAACTGTTTCTTCTGCATTTGGTGTACACTTGTATGCTAATCTTACTTTCCTGTGTTTTCTCCTACATGCTAGCCCTGCAATATACCTCTGTCTTGTTAGCTCATGGATACCTTTAAGGAAAATTTAAGAAATATATATTTCATCATCTTTTTTCAGTTGTCCTCCTAATTACTAGTTTGTCATTATCATAAGTGGAATTCTAAACTTATTTTACGGTTTCTGTTACATTGTCATACTTCCTTCTAGGAAGATAATACCAACTTGGACTTTTCCTAACAATGTGTAATATTACCTGTTTCCCTGTATCCTCACCAACATCAGGTAACATTATCTTATAAAAGATTTTGCTGGTAAGAGAGACAATAATCAGAATGCTCAGAAGGACCTAAATAATGGGATGATTCCTGTCACTTATATTTTCACATTACTAACGGTATTTCTGAGAACATTGGAGAGAGTTGAAGTATATCCTTGTCAAAATTATCAAGGCTCTTAATATTACATTCTGTTCAACAATCACATTTGAGTCCTCAAAGTTTTGTCAATAGGGTGATTTTAAATATTTAAAATTAACAAATAGCATTTACATTCCTATAATGATATAAATATTATTTATTATAAAGCCAGCCAGTGTGTTAGAACTGTATTTTTTTTCTCTGTGGATCTAATGCCATACCTCCTTGTGGTAGATTGTTTGCAAAGATAGATTCCATAATTCTTCCCATTTTTTGTAATATGACTTTGCTACTCTTCCAATCAAGAGGTGGACTTTATTTTACCATTCCTTGAATCTGGGCTAGCTTTGTTCAGGGGCATTGTGGGACTTGGAGGCTTAGATTTCCAGAGGTCTTGCAGCTTTTGCTCATGTCTGCTTAGTGCCCTAAGACCATCTGTAAAGAAGTTTAGACTACCCTACTTGAAAATAAGAAACCATATGGAGAGAGAAAGAGGCACAACTAATAACACCAACCAACCAGCCATAGGCCTGAAGCCATCTTGGACTATCCAACTCCTGTCAAACTGCCAGATGACTATAGCTATACAGGGGAGAGTAGCAGAAGAACAACTCGCTGAGCCCAGTACAATTGTTAATCTATAGAATCACAAGCAAATGAAATGTTTGTTGTTTCAAGCCACTGAGTTTTTTAGGGTGTTTTATTATGTAACAATAGTTAACTGATAACACCATTTTATGTTACTCAAAGAATATTTCCAAAAACCCAAATTAAATTAGGACTCAAATTATAGGAGGACTGATTTTAAAAATATTTAACAATCTGTGTAGATGAAAGAATGTCACAGAGGCTGGAGTACCAATAAAGATGAGGATATGTGAGGTAACTTTCGGAGTGTACTAGCTGATGGTGGACTGTCATAGCCTCTGGGGTCAAATGGATACCTAGTGTTTGCCTGTCAAGGTGCAAATGCCATCAACAGTGGTGTTGTCTCTCCTGTCTTGATCTGGACTTGCTTTTAACAAAGAGGCCCAGGGATGACACAACAGAAGGCAGGTATAGAGACTGGTTAGTGGTCACTGGGGCAGGTATCTCTTCAAAGTGGAGCCCACCTGGAACTCCCTGGAGCTAGAGTAATTAGTAATTAGTGGTGGGTATACAAGGGCTTATCTTAGTGATTGTGAATCAGCCAGTCAGAATTGTTTCCTTATTTTATATATTGGCTCACTGTAAGAACTCCTATGTAGGTTTATTATACAATTAAAGCAAATATACTTATTATTGTGGATGTATAATACAGCTATCATTCTGAGTTTAAATGTCTGTTTCTCCTCATTAGAGAGTTGGTAATTGTCTTCTAGCGGCAACTGACTTGGTGATTATCTTCATTCTCATTCTTCTTTTTTCAAAATAAAAAAAAAATATTTTTGGTCAGTTTTCTCCTCTTTCTTCTTCATATATGTATTGCAAGGATCCTGATGATTCCTTCCATGTTTATTAAATATTCAACTATTATATTGCAAGGGCTTCCTAAAACAAATAGCTCTTTAATTATTTTTACACTTTTATTTATTATTTATTAAGTAACCTCTACCCCCCAACATGGGGCTTGAACTCACAACCCTCAGATAGAGAGTCTCATTCTCCACTGACTAAGCCAGCCAGGTATCCCCCCAACTTGCTCTTCAGTACCTCTTATTTTAAAACCACTTTTGCATCTTTTCTTACTGGACTATATTTGTTGAATTTGTCTTTTTTTTCCCCCCTTTTGTTATCTTTACTCACATGCTGAACCACATTGCTCTGGGCTTAATTTTTCTTATGCTATATGCAATATATTCAATACACAGGGCATACTCTCTTATGTTCTCTCAAGGCTATTGCCTATTTATTTTCCAACGTATGCCCTGGAGAAAGGTCTCAGGGCTTTTGGCAACAAAATTAGTTGGATTCCCTTTTTCCTCTGCTCACACTGATCATACTGATCATACTTTTTAGAGGCCTCACAGCCCCTTGTTAGCAATAAATTCTCTGAGTTTCAGTGGTCTTAAACTCTCAGGAATGTTATTTCTCTTATTCTTCTGTTTACATTTATATCTGATTCACTCTTTTCGTGATGGGAGAGTAATTTGTCCATCCCCTTGAGGAATAGGAAAAAAAGCAACCATGCCTATTGCATGTTTATCCATGTCCCATGTGTAAAGTGGCTTCTTTCATAAGCTATAGTGCAGGGATCAAAATAAACATGCTTTCAAAGCTCTCTAATTACCAGAACAGCTGCTGCTTCCCCCAATAAGAGAGACTTTCAATATCCAGGGAACTTTAACTCTTTCCTGCCTGCCACATGAAAATTACAATATGTAGTTCACAAAGCTCTTCAAATCATATCGTCCATTTTCACCCTTCCCTTTTCAAGGCTCAGAGTTTAGAAGCAAAGAATGTGAGGGTAATAACCTGTTTAAGAGAGATGGTCAAAGAGGGTGGAGTCATTTCTCTATGGAGAGGAAATGGTGTGAATGATCTCAAGATAGCTCCTGAAACAGCTGTTCAGTTCGGGTCATATGAACAGGTAAAGCCATACTACCTATGACATTTATTTAAAAGGAAAGTTACTCAATTTTATTTTTAAAATTGCTTTATATTATTACAAAACAAAGGGAGACAATTACTTATATCAGAGCATTATTTTAATGTTTTATTATTTTATTTTGGGGAGATATTTATTTATTTATTTACTTGAGAGAGAGTGAGCACACACGAGTAAGTATGAGCAGGGAGAGGGGCAGAAGGAGAGGGAAAAGAATCTCTAGCAGACTCCTTGCTGAGTGCAGAGCCTGACATGGGGCTAGATCCCATGACTCTGAGATCATGACTTGAGCTGAAACCAAGAACTGGATGCTTAACCAACTGAGCCATCCAGATACCCCATTATTATTATTCTAAAATTATGGTGTTTTTAAAAGAATATTCCTTCTTTTAATATTTCCTCAATAGAAGCTAGTTTAGATAATTGATTTGGGCATCTACATGGGACCTTCACAATAATATACTAAGTTCACTGAAATCCAACAGAAATATGGTTGAATCAAGGGAGAGAAAATGAAACAATGGAGAATCAGGCATTAGAGACCACTAACTTGTATTTGCCCTATTCTCTCATAACATCTCTGAAGTTCAGTTGGCTCATCTGTAAAATGTGGAAAATAAAATGTATTTTGCAGCTTGGTACATGATAAGCATTCAAGAAACGGTGTTCTCAAGCATTACATAAAGCATAATAATTTAGGATACTGTGGGTAAGTTCTATAGAGGGACTCAAACTAGGTTGAGGAGGGATGACCTCCTCAAAGATGTGACATTTAGGTTAAAATCCAAAGGGTAAATGGAAAGTTTCCAGTTGAAAGACAGAGAAAAAAATATTCCACCCATAGTGAACAATGTGTTTAAAGCCCTGGAGGCAAAAGAGCAAGCTATGTTTGAAGTGTTAAAAGAAGTTCCCTAAGGCTAGAGTGGTGATCACCGTTAAAGAGGAGGCTGAAGAGCAGACAGTCCAAGGGAAGAGAGGCAGAAGCATATGCAGGGAGAATGGTTGGGACAGTATACAGTAACCCAGGTGAGAGAGAAGAGTGATGTCAGTGGAAAGACAAGTGGACAGATTCCACAGAACTGGTTAAGATTTTGTTATAATTGTTTGTGGAGTGTAAAAGAGAAGGGGATGTCACAGATGATACTGAAATTATTAGTTGTTCAACTGGGACCATTTATTGTGATGGGGAACACTTGGGCAGGATTGCCATGTCACAAATCCTCGAGGGTACCATTGGCAATATATTTTGGGGGTCAGTGTGTGTGTGTGTTTGTGTGTGTGTGTGTGTGTGTGTGTGTGTGTGTCTGTGTGTATTTAGTTTTGGGCATGTGGAGCTTCAGGTGTCCATACGAGTTAGGATTCTTTAGGTCATAAATCACAGAATTGCGATTCAAGCTGGCTTCCATAATAAATGGAACTTATTTTCTCATATTTAGAAATAAGGTGGACTTCTGGTGAAGCTTTATTATCAGATCAACAGTGTCATCAAATAATTTACCCTACCCCCATCTCTGCTCTCAGACTTCCACTGAGTTCTTTATCTATGACTTATTCTTTTTGTGATTGAAAGATGACTGCCAGAGACTTCCAGGTGTTTAAGTTTCTTTGTGTGTAAGAGAGCTGACTCTTCTTGTATTTCTGACAGAAGAGTGAGGAAGTTTCTTTTGGGAAGTCTTCCTAAAACATTTCCTTGGGTCTCAGGTTGTATCATGTATCAATCCTTGAACTAATTAATATTGTAGAGTGATAGAATGTACTGACTGGCTTGGAACAAGAAGCTAAAATACAGACCAAAATAAAGGCCAAGGAAATATTCTACTGAAAATCCATTCCTTAAGGAAAATTCTATTGTCATTATGCAGTAATAATGACAGCTCCCTCAGTTTCTGTCTGGCAAGCATGTTACACATCTGTGTTATTGTGTTTAATCTTTATAACAATCTTGCAAACTAGGGCCTGCAGAGATAATGGTGATCAGTATGGACAAGGCACTTAACTTCATTTTCCAGATGAAAAAAACTGAATTATAGAGAAGTTAGATCATTTGTTCTGAATTACTCAGTAAGTGACCTAGCCAAGATCAAGTCCTAGGTCTGTCTGTGATGTCATGTTGCTTTGTTAAAGTTGGATAGAGTTGCCACCAGAACTTATTGCATAGGATGCTTAGTTGTTTTCATCTCAGTGATTTCCATTCCATTATAATTCCTTATTATAATCAACACTTGCTGGATGTCTGCTAGATGCTAGATCTTATTCTAGGCAAAAAAAAAAAAAAAAAAAAAAAGCATCTAAACTGAAGTCTTTACATTAAGGTTAGGGCTTTCCATCTAAAGGGCGTGACTATATTTAGGTTCCTGGTAATGTACATTATGATTTTAAACTATGGATTAACTGCCCAGGTGTTCATTGATATTAAATAAGTTTGTGTGCCCTCTGGGACTTCTGGGTATTTACACACATTTGACCTTTTATTGATACAGTATAAGAAGTTTCTTTCTTCTGAAGGAACCAAATTAGAAACTTCTGAGAAATTTGCTTCTGCTTCTTTGGCTGGTGCTACTGCACAATCTCTTATTTACCCTTTGGAGGGAAGTGCTATTGAAAAAAGATTATTTGTTAATTTTAATGAAAATTATGGTTATTTTTTTCAAATGAGCCAGAATCCTCTTACAATTAGTAGTAATTACACAGAGTAGGGAAAACTTATTGCCAGGGCAGTATCAACAGAGCTGTGACATCTAGCTGGCATTTCTATTACTGTTGTTTTTTTTTTTTAATTTGCCCTTCCATATGAACATTTTTTGACTTGCCAAGTTTCTTAAAAACAAAAAACAAAACAAGTTGGGATTTTTTATTCTAACTGTACTACATGAATTTTGGGAAGAAATGGCAATTGTAATATTGAATATTTTAGTACAGGAAGGAGGCATCTCTCTCTCTCTATTTAAATATTCTGTTATATTCTTTGATAAGCTTTATAATTTTCTTATAGAGGTCTTATACATTATGAAGCTTTTATATTACTGTATGGTTGTGATATTTGCTATTATTAATGTATTCTAATACATTTTGCTAATGTTTGTTGCTAGAATATATGAAAACTCTTGGATTTTAACTTCTATCCAACCACTCTACATTACTCTTATTAATTCTAATAATTTAGACGCTTTTAAGGTTTTCTCTTAATCATGTTTTTTGGAAATTTCGCCATGATATGTACAGATTTGGATTCTTTTCTTCATATTAGTTAATTTTTTTTCAATGAAAAAGTTGACATTTTTTGTGGTCCTGGGAAATTTTTTACTATTAAATTTTGCGTTATATATTTTTCTTTTTTTTTTTTTAAGTAGGAGCCCCAAATGGGGCTCAAACTCATGACTCTGAGATCATGACCTGAGCTGAGATCAAGAGTTGGGCACCTAACCGACTGAGCCACCTAGGAACCCAAGGAATATGAATATATTCATATTATATTATATATATTATATATATATATATATAGAGAGAGAGAGAGTGCTTTCTCTACCCTCCTTCTGTAACTCTTTTTAAGTTAATTAACTATTGCAGTATAATTAACATACAGTGCTATATTACTTTCAGGTATACAATATAGAGATTCAACAATTCCATACATTGCAATGCTCATCATAATAAGTGTACTCTTAATCCCCATTACCTATTTTACCCGTTGCCCCAACCATTTTCCCTCTTATAACCATCAGTTTGTTCTCTATATTGAAGACTTTTTAAATTTGTCTTTCTTTCCTTTGTTTTGTTTCTTAAATTCCATATACTAATGAAATATGTTATTTGTCTCTCTCTGGCTGATTTATTTCACTTAACATTGTACCTTCTAGATTCATCCATGTTGTTGCTAATGGCAAGATTTCATTCTTTTCTATGGCAGAGTAATATTTTATCATATATATGTATATGTATATGTGTGTATATATATGCATAAATACATATAACTTCTTTTTCCCTTTTTCAATTTTTTATTTAAATTCTAGTTAGTTAACATATAGCACTTCTTTATCCATTCATCTATCTATTGTCATTTGGGCTGCCTCTGTAATTTGGCTGCTGTAAAGAATGCTGCAATAAACATACAGGTGTATATATCATTTTGAATTACTGTTTTTGTATCCTTTGGGTTAATACCTGGTAGTGGAATTACTGGATTATATGGTAGTTCTATTTTTAATTTTTTGAGGAATCTCCATACTGTTTTCCACAATGGCTATACCATTTTGCATTCCCACCAACACTGCTCCTTTCTCTCCATATCCTCGCCAATACTTGTTGTTTCCTGTGTTGTTTTTTTTTTTTAATTTTTATTTTTTTATAAACATATAATTTTTTTTAATCCCCAGGGGTACAGGTATATGAATTGCCAGGTTTACACACTTCA
Source organism: Mustela nivalis (assembly GCF_964662115.1). NCBI lineage: Eukaryota > Metazoa > Chordata > Mammalia > Carnivora > Mustelidae > Mustela > Mustela nivalis. The sequence goes on along the minus strand of NC_139029.1, from coordinate 89,936,891 downwards.
CAGCATTCACCAAAGCACAATTCCTCCCCAATGTCCGTAACCCCACTCACCTTCTCCCAATGTTTCCTGTGATTTTTATTTTTACTTTTATTTTAGCCATTCTGACAGGTGCTTGGTGATATCTCAATGTGGTTTTGACTTGCATTTCCTTTATGATTAGAGATGTTGAGCATCTTTCACGTGTCTTTTGGCCATCTGTGTGTGTTCTTTGGAGAAATGTCCAATTAGGTCTTCTGCCCATTTTGAAGTTGGATTATTTGTTTGAATCTTTTTTTGGTGTTGGTTTGTATATGTTCTTTATATATTTAGATAATTACCCTTTATTGGATCTGTCACATGTAAATATCTTCTCTCATTCACTAGGTTGTCTTTTAGTTCTGTTGATTTTTTCCTTTGCTGTGCAGAAGTTTTTTATTTTTATGTAGTCCCAATAGTTTATTTTTGCTGTTATCTCCCCTGCCTCAGGAGGCATATCTAGAAAAACTTTGCTATGGTCAGTGTCAGAGAAATTTTTTTTTTAATTTTTATTTATTTATCAGAGAGAGAGAGGGGAAGAGAGCGAGCACAGGCAGGCAGAGAGGCAGGCAGAGGCAGAGGGAGAAGCAGGCTCCCTGCTGAGCAAAGAGCCCGATGTGGGACTCGATCCCAGTACGCTAGGATCATGACCTGAGCTGAAGGCAGCTGCTTTACCAACTGAGCCACCCAGGTGTCCCAGTGTCAGAGAAATTTTGACCAGTGTAATCTTCTAGGATTTTTATGGTTTAGGTTCTATATTTAGATCCTTAATCTATCATGAGTTTATTTTTGTGTGTGGTTTAAGAAAATGGTACAATTTCATTCTCTTGGTTGTAGCTGTCCAGCTCTCCCAACACCTTTAGTTGAAGAGACTGTCTTTTTCCCATTGCATATTCTTGCCTCCTTTGTTGAAGATTAATGGACCACATAATTTTGGGTTTATTTATGGGCTTTCTATTCTGTTCCATTAATCTATATGTCCATTTTTTCGGTCAGTACTATACTGTTTTGATTACTACAGCTTTGTAATATATCTTGAAATCTGGGATTATGATACCTCCAGTTTTGTTCTTCATTTTTAAGATTGTTTCAGCTATTTGAGGTCTCTTGTGGTTTCATACAAATCTTAAGATTATTTGTTCTAGTTCTGTGAAAAATGCTGTTGGTATTTTGATAGAGATTTCACTAAATATGTTGATTGTTTTGTGTAGTATAGACAATTTGATAATATTTTATTCTCCCAATCCATGAGCATGGAATATCTGTCCATTTGTTTATGTCATCTTCAATTTCTTTCATCAAGATTTTATAATTTTCTATCACTACAGGTCTTTCACCTCCTTTGTTAAGTTTATTCCTAGGTATTTTATTATTTTTGGTGCAGTTGTAAATGGGATTGTTTTCTTAATTTCTCTTTCTGCTACTTCATTATTAATGCATAGATCTGCAACATATTTTTATATATTGATTTTGTGTCCTGCAATTTTATTGATTCATTTATCAGTTCTAGTAGCTTTTTGGTGGTGTCTTTAGGGTTCTTTGTATATAGTATCATGTCACTGAAAATAGTAGAAGTTTTACTTCTTCTTTACCATTTTTGAAGCCTTTTGTTTCTTTTTCTTATCTGATTTCTGTGACCAGGATTTCCAACACTATGTTGAATAAAAATGGTGAGAGTGGACATCCTTGCGTTGTTCAGAACTTAGGGGAAAAGTCCTCAGTTTTTGACCATTAAGTACAATTTTAGTATAATTTTTATATATGGCTTTTGCTATGTTGACATATGTTCCCTCTAAACCAACTTTGTTGAAGGTTCTTATCATGAATGGTTGTTGAACTTTGTCAAATTCTTTTTCTGCATCTATTGAAATGATCATATGGTTTTTTAATACTTTCTTTTGTTGATGTGATGTATCATTGATTGATATACCAGTATTGAACCATGCTTGCATTCCCAGAATAAATTCCAGTTGATCGTGGTGAATGACTCTTTACATATTGCTGGGTTCAGTTTGCTAATATTTGGTTGTGGTTGAGGAGTTTGCATCTGTGTTCATCAGAAATATTGGCCTGTAGTTCTCTTTTTTGAAGTGTCCTTTTCTAGTTTTTGTAACAAGGTAATGTAGGCCTCACAGAATTAATTTGGAAATTTACTTTCCTCTTCTATTATCTGGAATAGTTTGAGAAGAACTGAAATTAATTCTTCTTTAAATGTTTGGTAGAATTCGCTTGTGCAGCTATGTGGCCCTGGACTTTTATGTGTTGGGAGTTTTTTGGTTAATGACTCAATTTCATTACTGGTAATTGATCTGTTCAAATTTTCTATTTCTTCTTGATTCAGTTTTGGGAGGTTATGTTTCTAAGAATTTATCCATTTCTTCTAGGTTGTCTAATTTATTAGCATATAATTGCTCATATTATTCTCTAATACTAGCTTGTATGTCTATGGTATTGGTTCTTATTTCTCTTCTTTCTTTCTGATATTTTTATTTGAGCTCATTTTTTTATGAGTCTGGCTAAAGGTTTATCAATTCTATTGATCTTTTTTAAAAAAAAACAATTCCTGGTTTCATTGACCTGTTCCATTATTTCTTTAGTTTTGATTTTGTTTATTTATGCTCTAATCTTTATTATTTCCTGCCTACTACTAGTTTTAGGTTTTGATTATTATTCCTTGTCTAGCACCTGTAGGTGAAGATTAGGTTATTTATTTGAGATTTTTCTTATTTGTTGAGGTAGGCCTGTATATTTATAAAATTCCCTCTTAGAACAGCTTTTGCTGCATCCCAAAGATTTTGGACCAATGTATATTCATTTTCATTTGTCTCCATGTTTTATTTTTAAATCTCCTCCTTGATTTCTTGGTTGACCCATTCATTGTTTAGTAGCATATTGTTTAACCACCATGTTCTTTCCAGATTTTTTCTTGTGGTTGATTTCTAGTTTGAAACTAGATCTAGTTCCTAACCACTATTGCTGTGGTCAGAAAAGATGTAGGTTATGTCTTTGATATTTTTGAATTTGTTGAGCCTTCTTTGGGGCCTAATCTATATTGGAGAACATTTCATGTGCACTTGAAGAGGATGTATACTTTGTTGTTTTAGGTTGGAATGTTCTGAATATATCTGTTAGATCCTTCTGGTCCTATGTGTCATTCAAAGCCATTGTTTCCTTGTTGATTTTCTATTTGGATGATCTATCCATTGATATAAGTGGGGTGCTAAAGTCCCCTATATTATTGTATTACTACTGATTACTTTCCTTATGTTTGTTACTAGATGCTTTATGTATTTGGATGTTCCCATTTGGGGTTCATAAATATGTACAATTGTGATATATTCTTGTAGGATTATTCCCCTTATTTTTATAATATGGTGTCTTTCTTTGTTCCTTGTTACAGTCTTTGTTTTAAGGTTTATTTTGTCCAATAAAAATATTGCTACCCTGGGTTTCTTTTCACTTCCATTGGCATGATAAATATTTTTCCATCGCTTTCAGTCTGCATGTATTTTTAGGTCTGAATTGAGTCTTTTAATAATCAGCAAAAAGATGGGTTGCTTTTCAATCCATTCCATATCCTGTGGGGTTTTTGTTTTCTTTTGTTTTTTTGGATTGGAGCATTTAGTCCATTTATGTTCAAAGTAATTACTGATAGGTGAGAACTTATTGTCATTTTGTTACTTGTTTTATGATTGTTTTTGTAGTTCTCTGTTTCTTCTCTTGGTCTCTTGTCTCATGGTTTTGTTTATTTTTATTTTTGTTTTTTAGTGATATATTTGGATTCCTTTCTCTTTATTTTTAAACTATTGCCAGGTTTTGATTTATGGTTACCATTAGGTTTGTATATAACATCTTCTGCATATAACAGCTTATACTAAATTGATGTTTCCTTAAGTTTGAATTCTTTCTTTACTCCTCTTCCCCTCATGCTTTAGGCATATGGTGTAAATTAATAGCGTGTGTGTGTGTGTGTGTGTGTGTGAATCCCTTGACTGTTATAGATATACTTACTTTTACTGCTTTTTTCTGTCCTGCTTTTCAAGCTCCTGCTTATAGTCTTTCCTTTCTACTCAAAAAGTTCCCTTTAACATTTCTTGTAAAGGTGGTTTAGTGGTGGTGAATTTCTTTAACCTTTGTCTGTCTGGGAAATAATGTCTCCCTTTATTCTGAATGATAACCTTGTTGGATTGAGTATTTTTATGTACAGGTTTTTTTTTTTTTCCTTTCAGAACTTTGAATATATAATACCACTCCTTTCTGGCTTGAAAACGTTCTGCTAACGAATCAGCTGATAGCCTTATGGGTTTCCCTTGTATGTAACTGTTTTCTGTTCTTTTCCCACTTTTAAAATTCTTTCTTTATCACCATTTCCCATTTTAATTACTGTATGTCTTGGTGTAGACCCCCTTTGGTTGTTTTTTTTTGGGGGGGGTCTCTCTGTGCCTTCTGGATCTTGATTTCTGTGCATAATTTCTGATAATGATATTTATCTACTCTAAATCAATTAAAGTCACTAGATTCTTAAAAAAAAAAAACACGTAAGGGGGTAGGAGGAATTAAGATCGTGGAGTGGGGGATCCTGAGCTTGTCACATCCCTTAAACAGAACTAGATCAACATCAAATCATTTTGGACAAATAGGAAATCGATCTGAGGAGTAAGAAAACAATCTGCACAATTGGAAGGAGAGAATATGGTAGATGTGAGCTTAGAGTCATGAATTGGGGGAGAAAAGAGTTGTGGTACTATGTTGGTGGGGAGAGAGGAAAAGAGCAGGTGAGAGAATAACACTTAGGGTTCACATAATATGTTGCCGTGAGAAGATCCCCTGGGTGGCACAGGGAGAGAAAGCTTCCCTTTCTGGAATACATTTGGAAGAGGGTTTTTGCCTCTTTAAAAACAAAGGGTCTGCTAGGAGCCTTTGAGCACTGTCCAGCAGCAGGGGACAGAGGCACATGCAGAGGATGGATAAGCTGGTGGCAGTTTTTTGCTGTGCATCACCATAGACTCCAGACACCATGTGCATGCTGTGCAACTGCTTTTCTGGCACAGAACAGTGCTGGGCACAATGCCAGGCTTTCCTCTGGGGGAGGGGAGTGGGTCTGTGCCTTGTCAGGCCCTTTAAGATTTAGAGTTTTGAATTCCAGTTATTGGCCAGAGATAAAACATAGGAGATCTGTGGCACCAGGCATGACAGTAGCCTTGGCACAGACAGGGTGAGGACGGGAATCTGATGAAAGCCTGGGGCAGAGTAGAGGAGATTGTTCCCCTTTTTGTGAGGGCCTCCTAAACTGGAAGGCTATGAGTAACCCTCATTGGGGATGAGAGCACAGGATGACCCCAGCTTCCACACACCCCCACACCAGTGCATTGGGACTTCAGAGAGAAACACAGTGCCTCCAGTGTAGGCTGGAGTCGCTTACACCAAACCCTGGCCCCCTGCTACTGGCAGGGGCAACTTTATAAGGGCAGGTCTGACTGTGAACAAACACAGCAGGCCTCTCTCTCAGAAGATCACCACAGCACCCCCCACCACCACCACCATATACCAGGTCTACTGATAATAGAGTGTTCAAGAGTCTCAGCTTCAGATCTGGTGGAAATAAGACCAGGTTTTCATTTTTAGTTTTAATGTATTTATTTTATCACTTCTCTTCTTTTTTCCTAGGAATCAGGCTTAAGGTTTTTTGTTCATTTGTTAGTTTGTTTGTTTACTTTTCTCATTTTTTGAATCTGGCTTGTTTTCTTTCTTTTTTCCTTCTTACTTTCTTATTTCTTGGAATCAGGCTTATAGTTTTTGTTTTTCTGTTTACTTTTTTGTTCCTTTTCCTTTTCTCTTTTCTTGGATTATACATTTTATTTTTTATTTTTTTATTCATACTAATCTTAACAAACAAACAAAAGCATACCTAGTTAAATGTCCAAACACTCCCCACTCCAATAAAAAAATTTTTTTAAAAACCATGTAGGGTATCAGAATGGATTAAAAAAACAAGACCTGGGTGCCTGGGTGGCTCAGTGGGTTAAGCCTCTGACTTCAGCTCAGGTCATGATCTCAGGGTCCTGGGATCAAGTCCTGAATCAGGCTTTCTGCTTGGCAGGGAGCCTGCTTCCTCCTCTCTCTCTCTCTGCCTGCCTCTCTGCCTACTTGTGATCTTGCTCTGTCAAATAAATAAATAAAATCTTAAAAAAAAATACCCATTGATATACTGCTTACAACAGATTCATTTTAGACCCAGAGTCACTTCCAGATTGAAAGTGAGAGGATGGAGAACCATCCCATGCTAATGGACGTCAAAAGAAAGCTGGAGTAGCCATACTAATATCAGACAAACTAGATTTTAAACCAAAGACCATAGTAAGAGATGAAGGGCACTATATCATAGAAAAGGGGTCTATCCAACAAGAAAACCTAATAATTGTAAATATTTATGTACTCAACTTGGGAGCAGCCAAATAATATAAATCAATTACTAACAAACATAAATTCATTGATAATAATACAATAATAGTAGGGGACTTTAACACTCCACTCACTACAATGGACAGTTCCTCTAAGCAGAAAATCAATAAGGAGCAATGGCTTTGAATGACACACTGGACTTCACATATATTCAGAACACATTCTAAAACAGCAGAATAGACATTCTTTTTGAGGGCATGTGGAACATTCTCCAGATTAGGTCACATGTTGGGTTACAAATCAGACCTCAACCAGTACAAAATACTGAGATCACACCATGCATATTTTCAGACCACAATGCTCTGAAACTTGAAGTCAACCACAAGAACAAATTTGGAAAGACCAAAAATACATGGAGGTTAAAGACCATCCTACCAAAGAATGAATGGGTCAACCAGGAAATTAAAGAAGAAATAAAGAAATACATGGAAGCAAATGAAAATGAAAACATGACAGTCCAAACCTTTGGGATGTAGCAAAGGTGGTCCTAAGAGGGAAGTATATAGCAACACAGGCATTCTTCAAGAAGCAAGAAGTCTCAAATACATAACCTAACCTTACACCTAAAGGAGCTGGAAAAAAGACTGCAGATAAATCCCAAAACCAGCAGAAAAAAGGAAATAATTATTATTAGAGCAGGAATAACTGATATAGAAATGTTAAAAAGTCAGTAGAACAGATCAATGAAACTAGGGGCTGGTTCTTCAAAAGAATTAACAATATTGATAACCCCCTAGCCAGACTTATCCAAAAGAAAAGAAAAGGACTCAAATAAATAAAATCATAAATGAAAGAGGAGAGATTACAACCAACACCACAGAAATACAATTATAAGAGAATATTATGAGCCATTATATGCCAGTAAATTGGGCAATCTGGAAGAAATGGATAAATTTCTAGAAACGTGTGAACTACCAAAACTGACACAGGAAGAAATAGAAAATATGAACAGACCCATAACCAGCAAAGAAATTAAATCAGTAATCAAAAGTTTCCGAACGCACAAGAGTCTAGGGCCACACGGCATACCAGGGGAGTTCTACCAAACATTTAAGGAAGGAGTAATACCTATTCTTCAGAGGCTATTCAAAAAAGTAGAAATGGAAGGAAAACTTCCAAACTCATTCCATGAGGCCAGCATTACCTTGATTCCAAAACCGAAGACCCCACTAAAAAGGAGAATTACAGACCAATATCCCTGATGCACAAGGATGCAAAAATTCTCAATATGGTAATTGAATCCAACAGTACAGTAAAAGGATTACTCACCACCATCAAGTGGGATTTATTCCTGGGCTACAGGGATGGTTCAATACCCACAAATCAATCAATGTGATACACCACATTAATAAAAGAAAGGATAAGAACCATATGATCCTCTCATTAGATATAGAAAAGGCATTAGACAAAATACAGCATCATTTCTTGATAAAAACCTTAAGAAAGCAGGGATAGAAGGAACATAGATCAGGATCATAAAGACTGTATATGAAAGGTCCATAGCTTCAGGTCATTTTCAATGGGGAAAAACTGAAAGCTTTCTTTCCCTAAGGACAGAAATAAGAATGTCCACTCTCACCACTGTTGTTCCACATTGTACTAGAAGTCCTAGCCTCAGAAATCAGACAACAAAAAAGAAATAAAATGCATTCAAAGTAGCAAGGAAGAAGTCAAACTTTCACTCTTCACAGATGACATGATACTGTATGTATAAAACTTGAAAGACTCCACCAAAAAATTACTAGAATTCAGCATGATACATGAATTCAGCAAAGTTGCAGGATATAAAACCAAAGTACAGAAATCTGTTGCATAGCTATAGAGTAATAAGGAAGCAGGAGAAAGAGAAATCAAGGAGTCAATCCCACACACAATTGCATCAAAAATCAAAAGATATGTAGGAATAAACCTGACCAAAGAGGTAAAAGATCTGTAAGCTGAATACTACAGAACATTTATGAAAGAAACTGAAGAAGACACAAAGAAATGGAAAAACAGCCCATGTTCATGGATCAGAAGAACAAATATTCTTAAAATGTCCGAACTACCTAAAGTAAACATTCTACACATTCAGTACAGTCCCTCTCAATATAACAGGAACATTTTTAACAGAGCTAGAACAAACAATTCTAAAACTTGTATGAAACAAGAAAAGATCCCAAATAACCAAAGTAATGTTGAAAAAAAGGAAAACAGGGGTGCCTGGGTAGCTCAGTGGGTTAAAGCCTCTGCCTTCGGCTCAGGTCATGGTCCCATGGTCCTAGGATTGAGCCCTGCCTCAGACTCTCTGCTCAGCAGGGAGCCTGCTTCATCCTCTGCCTCTCTGCCTACTTGTAATCGCTGTCTGTCAAATAAATAAATAAAATCTTAAAAAAAAAAAAAGGAAAAAGGAAAAGGTCATCATCTCAGGGTCCTGGGATGGAGCCCTGTATCTGGTTCCTTGCTCAGTGGGGAGTCTGCATCTCCCTCTCCTTCTTCCTACCCCCCCCCATGCTCTCTCTCTCCAAATACATAAATAAAATATTTTTTAAAGATGTTTAATATATATATATATACATATATATATATAACAATAGAATATTACTCAGTGAACAAAAAGAATGAAATTTTGCCATTTGTGACAACGTGGGTAAAGGGAACAAATACACTAGAGTGTATTTTTTTTTTAAGATTTTATTTATTTGTTAAACAGAGAGAGACACAGAAGGAGAGGGAACATAAGCAGGGGAAGTGGGAGAGGGAGAAGCAGGCTCCCTGCTGAGCAGGGAGCCTGATGTAGGGCTCAATTCCAGGACCCCAGGATCATGACCTGAGCTGAAGGCAGATGCTTAACAACTGAGCCATTCAAGTGCCTCAGAACTAGAGTGTATTACGCTAAGCAAAATAAATCAGTCCAAGAAAGACAAATACCATATGATCTTACTCATATTTAGAATTTAAGAAACAAAACAGATGAACATAGGGTAAAGGAAGGAAAAATAAAATAGGATAAAAACAGAGGGAGGCAAGCCATAAGAGGTTCTTAACTATAGAGAACAAACTGAAGGTTGCTGGAGGGGAGGTGGGTGGGTGGATGGACTAAATGGGTGATGGACATTGAGAATGGCATTTATTGGGATGAACACTGGGTTTATATGTAAGTGATGAATCATTAAATTCTACTCCTCAAAATTAATACTATACTGTATGTGAACTAACTTGAATTTAAATAAAAAATATAAATAAAATTAATTGATATGGTTTTATAAAAGTAAGGGGAGAATGTAAGGTTTTTTGGGGGGGATATGAAAAATAATGACTTTTTTCCTATGTTAGTATTGTCCAGTTTCACTTTGGCCATTCTCTGTAGCTGATTCTGTCAAACCATCAAGCATGAACTTCCTTACCCAACTCTCTCTCTCTTTGATAACTCAGAGAACATTCCACCCCAGCAGACTTCTTAATTTTTTTAAAGATTTTATTTATTTATTTGACAGAGATCACAAGTAGGCAGAGAGGCAGGCAGAGAGAGAGAGAGAAGAAGAAGCAGGCTCCCTGCAGAGCAGAGAGCCTGATGCAGAACTCGATCCCAGGACCCTAAGATCATGACCTGAGCTGAAGGCAGAGACTTTAACCCACTGAGCCACTCAGGCACCCTTAAATTTTTTTTAATAAGAGTTTTTGTTTTTAAATATTTTACTTATTTATTTAACAGAGAGATAGAGAGAGAGAGAAAAGGAACACAAGCAGGGGGGAGTGGGAGAAGGGTTTCCCACTGAGCTGGAAGCCTAATACAGGTTTGGATCCCAGGACCGCGGGACCATGACCTGAGCTGAAGGCAAATGTTAAATGACTGAGACACTCAAGGACCCCCAGACTTCTGAATTCTTATCAGGAGTTTGGATAACAATTAGGATTGTGGAGTCAGACTGCTTGAGTTCAAATTCTGATTCCAGAACTTATTTAACCTCTCCTGTTAATCCTGTGGATTCTCTCATCTTAAAAATGAGGATTTTGCCTCTTTGGAGAACAGTGTGGAGATTTCTCAAGAAATTCAAAATAGAACCTCCCTATGACCCTACAATTGCATTCCTGGGTATTTACCCCAAAGATACAGATGTCGTGAAAAGAAGGGTCATCTGTACCCTACCGCAGCAATGGCCACGGTCGCCAAACTGTGGGAAGAACCAAGATGCCTTTCAAGGGACGAATGGATAAGGAAGATGTGGTCCATATACACAATGGAGTATTATGCCTCCATCAGAAAGGATGAATACCCAACTTTTGTAGCAACATGGATGGGACTGGAAGAAATTATGCTGAGTGAAATAAGTCAAGCAGAGAGAGTCAATTATCATATGGTTTCACTTATTTGTGGAGCATAACAAATAGCATGCAGGACATGGGGAGAAAGAGAGGAGAAGGGAGTTGGGGGAAATTGGAAGGGGAGGTGAACCATGAGAGACTATGGACTCTGAAAAACAATCTGAGGGTTTTGAAGGGGTGGGGGGTGGGAGGTTGGGGTACCAGGTAGTGGGTATTATAGAGGGCATGGATTGCATGGAGCACTGGATGTGGTGCAAAAATAATGAATACTGTTATGCTGAAAATAAATTTTTAAAAATGAGGATTTTTTACTTAAACAAATAATGATTGAGTTGCATGTATCAGACTCTGTTCTAGGTGCACCAAACAAGAGAGACAGGGAGTCTGTCCTTGGGGAGCTCAGCATTCTTTCACTGGAAGACAATAAGCTAAAAGCTAATAAGCTTAAATAAGCTAATAAGATAATGCCTTAGTGATGAGAAAAACAGAACAGGAAAGGAGAGTAGGGAGTGTTAGGGACTGAAATTTTCCATATCAAGGTCTGGGAAGGTCTTTCTGAGAAGGAGACTTTTGAGTAAAGATCTGAAGAAGTCGAGAGGGTGAGCCATGCATAAATCTACAGGGAGAGCATTAGCATTGTGGTCAGCCTGTGCTGCTGGAGAGGAATAAACTGAAGAGGTTAGTAAATGAGGTCAGAGAATGAGTAGGGACCAGATTTAGCAAAACCTTGCAGATCATCCAAAGTACTTTAACTCTTATTCTAGATGAAATAGGAAAACACTGGATGGATGGTTTTGAGCAGAGGAATGCCATATCCAATAAGTTTTTTTTTTCATTATTTTAACAACTTTATTGAGATATAATTCACATACCATTATTTCACCATTTTAAAGGACAGCACTCACTTCCCTTTCCCATTTCCCCTACTCCTTGGCAACCACTAATCTTTCTGTCTCTACAGATTTGTCTTACCAGTATATTTCTTATAAATGGATGTTACCATAATGTCTTTCCTGATAGTCTTTTTTCACTCACCATAATATTTTCAAAATTTATCCATGTACTTGTAGCATGTATCAGTATTTCTTTCTTTTTTATTGAACATTATTCCATTATATGGATGTACCACCTTTTATTTGTCCCTTCATCAGTTGATGGATATTTTGGTTTCTACATTTTAGAAGGTTATTATGAATAATGGTGGTATGAAATTGAGTACAAGTTTACCTGTGGACAAATGTTTTCATTGTTCTATATATAGGAGTAGAACTTCTGTAACATTTAACTCTCTATTTACCCTTTTGAAGAACTACCAAACTAATTTCCAAAGTGGTAAAACAGTTTTATATTTCCACCAATAGTGAATGAGGATTTCAAGTTCTCTACATCCTTGTCCACATCATTTTTATTATAGACATCTTACCAGATATAAAGTGGTAGTATTGTCCATTGTTAATTGGTTTGTCTTTTTTATTGTTGACTTGTAGAAGTGCTTTTTATGTATTGGATATAAGTCCTTTATCAGATATATAGTTTGCAAATATTTTCTTCTATTCCATGGGTTGTCTTTATTTTCTTTATGGTGTTCATTGAAACACAAAAGTTTTTAATTTTGATTAAAAATTAAAAGTTTTTAATTTTGATTAGAAATTTTAAAAAACTTATTATTTCTTTTGTCATTTGTGCATTTGTTGTCCCATCTGAGAAACCATTATCTGATGCAAGATCTTGGAAATTTTACTATTATATTTTCTTCTAAGAGTTTTGTAGTTTTAGTTCTTATATTTTGGTCTATGATCTATTTTTAATTTTCATATGCTGTATTAGGCAGGGGTCCAACTGCATTCTTTTTGGAGGTAGATATCCAGTTGTTTCAACTGGAAGAGAGCCAACTGAAAATGTGTAACTTGTTGAAAAAAACTGTTTTCTCCACTGGACAATCTTGGCACTCTTGTTGAATCAATTACCTATAAATGAAAGTGGTTTTGTTTTTCTGGAACCTCCTGAATTTTACTCTATTGATCTGTATATCTATCCTTATGTACCACAATGGCTTGGTTGTTGGGGCTCTATACTAAGTTTTAAAATCAGAAAGTGTTAATTATCTTTGTTTTTTCTAAGCATTATTTAGGCTATTCTGGGTCCCCTTACATTTTCGTACAGATTTTAAGATCAGCTAGTGTCAGAAGTTTTAGGACAATGGAGAATGTAGTTCTTCCCTTGAAATAATGATGTTAATAAGTTTGGAGAGTAAATGATGAAGGATATGGTATCATGCCAGAGAAAAATTAAAGGTCCATTTAAGATTTTATGTCCATGAATTTAAAATGAGACCAGTCAGCATAAGTGTGTGCTATCTCAGCCATGTTCAGCTATATTCTGAACTATTTTCATAACATGAAATCACCATTTACGCTTATCACTCTTATTCTCTTAGGAGTAGAGAGTTTTCCAAAGGCTAAATGATTTTTGATGACATCATGCTCATATGGCTATTTGATGTATTCTTATGTTTATTTTTTTTCTGTTTTAATATCTACCACAATAGGTAATATTGATAGCTATAACTCATAGAAGCAAAAACTTTTTGGTGTTCTCAGTAGCTTTGAAGAGTATAAGGGAGGGGCATCTGGGTGGCTCAGTGGGTGGGCCTCTGCCTTAGGCTCCTGCCATGATCTCAGGGTCCTGGGATGGAGCCCTGAATCAGGCTCCTTGCTCCGTGGGGAGCCTGCTTCCCCCCTCTCTCTGCCTGCCTCTCTGCCTACTTGTGCTCTCTCTCTCTCTGTCAGATAAATGAATAGAATCTTAAAAAAAAAAAAATTAAAGGAGTCCTAAAACAAAGATATTGCTGTTAGAGGAAATGCAATTTGGCACAATACGCTTCCCTAAAGATTAGGCCATCAGGGCTCTGATAGTTGAGTGGATAGTGAGTACCATCACTAAGGTTCTCTGATCTCTGATTGTTAGTACACCTCTGAATAATTCTAATTACTAGGATGGTGCTAAGGTAAAGATGTAATATTTAGATAATTTGAGTCCTGGAAATATTGGAGGGAGGGCTTTATTAACTTTAACTGTATTAAATTACACTAAAAATTGGCAGTTCAAAAATGTCCAATGGCTCTAATTACTTTGTCCTGTATTACTACATCTGGCATTTTATATTCTTTGCTATAATTTAACACAAAAGATAAAAAGGAGTATATGCTTATGGTGAGAAAAGATATTAACATTTTATTATGGTTCTTCCTTAATAGTTATTAAAATATATTATTTTTTTTTCTTGGCCAGCTTTTGAAGACTCATTGGCTAAACACTGATGCAGAAGACCCCGGGTTGCTGACTGACAGGATGTAATGCCTTCTCTAACTTTTTGCAGATACCCCCTGCACCTGGTGAGAACTCACATATAGGTTCAAGGTGAGTTTTTGTGAGAAGGATGACAGTGTAAAAAGTTCCATTGCAATTTAGGAACTTTCTTTCTTTTTTTCCTTTTTAACTTTCTCTTCTGAATAATGTCTAAGAATCCCCCTAATTTCCATCATTCAGTGCTGTCTCTTTTAAAAAGACAAAATTAGGAAATTCTTATATGAATGGGAATGGTGCTATTTATTTACTGCCTTGGGTGGTAGAATGAATGCTTTCACACTAGAGGGGTCCAGACTTTTGGTGAACTAGAGTTCGTTCATAAGATTGTGGTAACAAAGGATTAAAAATCTAGATACCTACCTAACTGACTACTAAAAGTCTTTTGCAAGCTGAGATGTAGTGATTCTGTTTAACTTAAAAAGAACTCAATAAAGTACCTGCTGATTATTAGGAAAAATTATATATTAAGTTCAAAAAGATTCTTTAGATTTATTTTCACATATATACCCCTATGAAACTACCAACTATATCAAGAGAGTACTTTTCCAGCACCCCAGAAGGCTCCTTCATACCTTTCTCAATCAGTAAACACCCAAACCCAAGGTAACTATTATTCTGAATTTAATCACCATTTATTAGTTTGTCTTTTTTTTTTAGAGAAAGAGAGAAAGATAGAGCACAGGAGCTTGGGGGAAAGGCCAGTGGAAGACAGAGAGAAAGAGAGAGAGAATCTTAAGCAGGCTTAACTCTCAGTGCAGACCCCGAGGTAGAGCTCTATCTCACAACATTGAGATCATGACCTGAACTGAAATCAAGATTTGGACACTTAACTGACTTAGCCACCCAGATGTCCCTAGTTTTCCTGGTCTTGAAAACGATGTACTGTCTTGGAGAGTCATCTTTGTTGACTACATGTAATTATTTTCTTTGCTGTATTTTATTACATTAATACTATTTTAAAATTTATTTTTAAATTGGAGTATAGTTGACATACATTATTATATTAGTTTCAGGTGTACAACATAGTGGTTTGACATTTATATCTATTATAAAATGCTCACCACAATAAGTATAGTGATTATACTAAGGGAAACATAAGCACTTATTTCTCTCATTTCTCACACATTTCTCTCTCACTTATTTCTCTCATACACACATATTATTTCTTTTTTTTTAAAAGATTTTATTTAGGGGCACCTGGGTGGCTCAGTGGGTTAAAGCCTCTGCCTTCAGCTCGGGTCGTGATCCCAGGGTCCTGGGATGGAGCCCCGCGTCGCGGGCTCTCTGCTCTGCAGGGAGCCTGCTTTCTCCCCTCTCTCTGCCTGCCTCTCTGCCTGCCTCTCTGACTACTTGTGATTTCTCTCTCTCTGTCAAATAAATAAAATCTTTAAAAACAAACAAACAAAAAATATTTTATTTATTTATTTGACAGAGAGAAATATCACAAGTAGGCAGAGAGGGAGACAAGAGGGAGAGGGAGAAGCAGGCTCCCCGATGAGCAGAGAGCCCAATGTGGGGCTTGATCCCAGGATCCTGAGATCATGACCTGAGCTGAAGACAGAGGTTTAACCTGCTGAGCCACCCAGGTGCCCCAGCACATATTATTTCTTATATACATACCAGAAGAAGAATTTTTGGGTAATGGGGTAAATACATATTAAGTTTTTTTTTATTGTTGTTGTTTTAAGATTTTATTTACTTATTTGACAGAGAGAGAGATCACAAGTAGGCAGAGATGCAGGCAGAGAGAGAGGGAAGCAGGCTCCCTGCTAAGCAGAGAGCCCGATGTGGGCCTTGATCTCAGGACCCTGGGATCATGACCTGAGCTGAAGGCAGAGGCTTAACCCACTGAGCCACCCAGGTGCCCAACACATACTCAGTTTTAGTAGATACTGCCAAATTGGTTTTCCATAGTGTTTATTTCAGTTTATACTATAAAAGTAATGTATGCATTCCAGTTGATCTTTATCTTTGTTAACACTTGTTATTGTCAATCTTTTAATTTAGACATTCTGATAGTTGTGCAATAATATCTGTCACTTTAATTTACATTTCTCAATGACTAATAATATTGAATACTTTCATTTACACTTATTATTTTTTGTATCTTACCATTTTATTTTTATTTTTTAAATGACACATTTATTTCAAGATCTAACAAATACCACTACTAAAGATTTCTTTAGTTTCTCAATCATTTTTTTTTAAGATTTTGTTTATTTATTTGACAGAGATCACAAGTAGGCAGAGAGGCAGGCAGAGAGAGAGAGAGGAGGAAGCAGGCTCACCACTGAGCAGAAAGCCTGATGCGGGGCTCGATTCCAGGACCCTGGGATCACGACCTGAGCCAAAGGCAGAGGCTTTAACCCACTGAGCCACCCAGGCACCCTGCTACTAAAGATATGATGTTACAAACTTCTGTTATTCTTTTTTAAAAATTTAGATTCAATTAATTAACATAATGGGTTATTGTTTCAAGGGTACAGATTTGTGATTCATCATAATACCCAGTGCTCATTACAAAACATACCCTCCCCAATGTCTATCACCCAGCCACTCCATCTCTCTACCCCTCTCTCCTCCAGCAACACTCAGTTTGTTTCCTGAGATTGAGAGTCTCTTATGCTTTCTCCCTCTCTGGTTTCACTTGTTTCATTTTTTCCTCTCTTCCCTATGATCCTTTGCCTTGTTTCTTAAATTCCATGTATTGGTAAGATCATATGATAATTGTCCTTCTCTGGCTGACTTATTTCACTTGGCATAATACCCTCTAGTTCCATCCATGTTGTTGCATGTAGCAAGACGTCATTTTTTTGATGGCTGTGTAATATTCCATCACATACACATACATGCACACAGACACACAGACACGCAGACACACACACACACACACACCACATCTTCTTTTTTTTTTTTTAATTTTTAAATTCTTTTCTGCGTAACAGTATTCATTGTTTTTGCACCACAACCAGTGCTTCATGCAATCTGTGCCCTTTCCAATACCCACCACCTGGTTCCCCCAACCTCCCACCCCCCACCCCTTCAAAACCCTCAGATTGTTTTTCAGAGTCCATAGACTCTCATGGTTCACCTCCCCTTACAATTTCCCTCAACTCCCTTCTCCTCTCCATCTCCCCTTGTCCTCCATGCTATTTTTTATGCTCCACAAATAAGTGAAACCATATGATAATTGACTCTCTCTGCTTGACTTATTTCAGTCAGCATAATTTCTTCCAGTCCCATCCATGTTGCTACAAAAGTTGGGTATTAATCCTTTCTGATAGAGGTATAATACTCCATATTGTATATGGACCACATCTTCCTTATCCATTCATCCGTGGAGGTATCTTGGTTCTTTCCACAGTTTGGCGACCATGGCCATTGCTGCTATAAACAATGGGGTACAGATGGCCTTTATTTTCACAACATCTGTATCTTTGGGGTAAATACCCAGGAGTACAATTGCAGGGTCATAGGAAAGCTCTATTTTTAATTTCTTGAGGAATCTCCACACTGTTTTCCAAATTGGCTGCACCAACTTGCATTCCCACCAGCAGTGTAAGAGGGTTCCCCTTTCTCCACATCCTCTCCAACACAGGTTGTTTACTGTCTTGTTAATTTTGGCCATTCTAACTGGTATAAGGTGGTTTCTCAATGTGGTTTTGATTTGAATCTCCCTGATGGCTAGTGATGATGAACATTTTTTCATGTGTCTGATAGCCATCTGTAGGTCTTCACTGAAGAAGTGTCTGTTCATTTCTTCTGCCCATTTTTTGACATGATTATCTGTTTTATGAGTTGAGTTTGAGAAGTTCTTTATAGATCCTGGATATCAGTCTTTTGTCTGTACTGTCATTTGCAAATATCTTTTCCCAATCTGTGGGCTGCCTCTTGTTATCTATTCATCTGTCAATGGACATCTGGTCTTTTTCCATAGTTTGGGTATTGTGGACATTGCTGCTATAAACATTGGGGTGCATGTGCCGTTTTGGATCACTACGTTTGTATCTTTGGTGCAAATACCCAGAAGTGCAATTGGTGAGCCATACTGTAGCTCTATTTTCAACTTTTTGAGGAACCTCCATACTGTCTTCCAGAATGGCTGTACCACTTCCTATACCAACAGTACAGGAAGGTTCCCCCTTCTCCATATCCTTGTCAACATCTGTCATTTCCTGACTTGTTAACTGTAGCCAGTTTGACTAATATATCTCATTATATCAATGATATCTCATTGTGGTTTTGATTTGGATTTCCCTGATGCCGAGTGATGTGGAGCACTTTTCCATATGTCTGTTGGCCATTTGGGTGTCTTCTTTGGAGAAATATCTGTTCAGTCTTTTGCCCATTTCTTCATTGGCTTATTTGTTCTTTGGATGTTGAGTTTGATAAGTTCTTTATAGATTTTGAATACCAGCCCTTTATCTGATATGTCATTTGCAAATATCTTCTCCCATTCTGTCAATATTTTTTTGTCTTTTGATTTGTTGCCTGTTTCCTCTGCTGCGTAAGCTTTTTAATCTCAGTAAAGTCCCAATAGTTCATTTTTCCCTTTGTTTCCCTTTCCTTTGGAGACATGTCTAGCAAGAAGTTGCTGTGGCTTAACACTTATTTTAAAGATTTGATTTACTTATTTTAGAGAGAAAAGAGAGCATGAGTTGGTAGGAGGAGCAGAACGAGAGCGGGAGAAAGAATCCCACACAGACTCCAGTGTTGAGTGTGGAGCCCAAGATTGGGATCAATCTCATGAACCTGAGATGATAACCAGAGCTAAAATCAAGAGTCGGATCCTCAACTGATGAGCCACCCAGGTGCCCCCCCACTTTTTGATATATACATAGCCATGGCTTCTGTATATAAGCCAAAAGTTTGGCTTCTTCCTTTCCAGCTTTTATACTTCTTATCTCCTTTTCTTGCCTCAGGTCACTCATTAGGAGCTCCAGTAAAATACTATAATGATAATGGAAAGAGTGGACATATTTATCTCATTCCTACACAGAAGAAAACTATTCCAATATTATACCATTGAGTATGATGTTGCTGTAGGTTTTTGGAATTTACACTTTGTAATAGTAAGGAAATTCTCTTTTATTCCTAGTTTGTGGAAAGTGCTTTTTAAATCATGAATAGGTGTTGAATTTTATTAAATGCATTTTCTACATCATAATAATACTATTATTTTCTCCTTTTTTTCTGTGAATGAATGACTTCCAAACATTAAAACGACCTTGAAATCATAGAATAAACATCCTTGGCCATGTTGCATTACCATTTTATATAATATTGGGTTTGATTGATAATATTTTGAATAGGATTTTTATATTAGATTCATGAGAATTTTTTGTTGTAATTTTCCTTCCTGTAATGTTCTTTTCAGGTTTTTGCATTATTGTTACATTGGCTCCAAAAAGATCATTAGAAAATATTTCCTCTTTTTCTAGTCTTCAGAAGAACTTGTGTACAGCTAGAATTAATTTTTCCTTAAATATTTGGGAGAACTCACCAGTGAGCCCAATTTTGCCTGGATATTTCTGGTGGAAAGCTTTTTACTTTCTTTCTATATTTTAGTAACAGATCTGAGTTCTTTAAAAGGTATGGATTGTTCAGTTTTCCTATTTTTAATCCCATCAGTTTTGAGGTATTGTGTTTTACAAAGAGTTGTCCATTTCATCTAAATGTTTAAAATTAATAGCATAAGGACAATAATAGTAACATTTTAATATGCCTTTAATAATGACCTTTAAAAATTACTGTATGTGAGGAGTCAAGATGGTGGAGAAGTAGCAGGCTGAGACTACTTCAGCTAGCAGGAGATCAGCTAGATAGCTTATCTAATGATTGCAAACACCGGCAAATCCATTGGCAGATGGAAGAGAAGAAGAACAGCAATTCTAGAAAAAGAAAAACAACCACTTTCTGAAAGGTAGGACTGGCGGAGAAGTGAATCCAAAGTGATGGGAAGATAGACCCCAGGGGTAGGGGCCGGTTCCCAGCAAGCGGCAGAACAACGGAGCACAAAATCAGAACTTTTAAAAGTCTGTTCCACTGAGGAACATCACTCCAGAGGCTAAACCGGGACAAAGCCCACACGGGGTCAGCGTGGCCTCAGGTCCCGCAGGGTCACAGAAGGATCGGGGGAGTCTGAGTGTCGCAGAGCTTGCGGGTATTGAAAAGGGAAAGCTGGTTACAGAGACAGAGCCGACAGTAAGCTCACAGCTCGGGGTTACTTTGAACCAGCCACAGGCTCCGTGAGCTCGGAGCGCGGCCGGCCGGAGGTCAGGCAAACAGAAGTAACTGGGCGCTGTTCTCTGAGGGTGCACTGAGGAGTGGGGCCCCGGGCTCACGGCTCCTCCAGGTCGGAGACCAGGAGGCCGCCATTTGTATTCCTGTCCTCCGGAACTCTACAGAAAGCGCTCAGGGAACAAAAGCTCCTGAAAGCCAACCCAAGCAGATTACTCAGCCCGGCCCCTGGTAAGGGCAGTGCAATTCCACCTGGGGCAAAGACACTTGAGAATCACTACACCAGGCCCCTCCTCCAGAAGATCAACAAGAAATCCAGCCAAGACCAAGTTCACCTACCAAGGAGGGACGGCTGGGTGGCTCAGTTGCTTTAGAAGCTGCCTTCGGCTCAGGACATGATCCCAGCGCCCTGGGATCGAGTCTCACATTGGGCTCCTTGCTTGGCAGGGAGCCTGCTTCTCCCTCTGTCTCTGCCTGCCATTGTGTCTGCCTGTGCTCGCTCTCGCTCCCTCTCTCTCTGAAAATAAATAAAATCTTAAAAAAAAAAAAAAAAGGAGTGTGGTTTCAATACCAAAGGAGAGCAGCAGAATTCCAGAGGAGGAGAAAGCAAAGCACAGAACCCATGGCTTTCTCCCTGTGATTTTGTTAGTCTTGAGTTAATTGAATTTTTTTCTTTTTCATTTTTTTTCTCTTCTTCTGCTAAATTTTTTTTAACTTTTACCCTTTTCTTTTTTAACGTTTTTTAACTAGTTTATCTAATATATATTTTTTCTTTTTTATACTTTTCTTTATTCATTTTTTTAAAAATTCTTCTCTTTTTTTTTTCTTTCTTTCTTTTTGAACCTCTTTTTATCCCCTTTCTCCCCCCTCATGATTTGGGTTCTCTTCTGATTTGGTTAAAGCATATTTTCCTGGGGTTATTGCCACCCTTTTAGTATTTTACTTGCTCCTTCATATACTCTTATCTGGACAAAATGACAAGGCAGAAAAATTCACCACAAAAAAAAAAAAAACAAAAAAAAAAACAAAAAAAAACCAAGAGGCAGTACCGAAGGCTAGGGACCTAATCAATACAGCAATACAGACATTGGTAATATGTCAGATCTAGAGTTCAGAATGACAATTCTCAAGGTTCTAGCTGGGCTCGAAAAAGGCATGGAAGATATTAGAGAAACCCTCTCGAGAGATATAAAAGCCCTTCCTGGAGAAATAAAAGAACTAAAATCTAATGAAGTGGAAATCAAAAAAGCTATTAATGAGGTGCAATCAAAAACAGAGGCTCTCACTGCTAGGATAAATGAGGCAGAAGAAAGAATTAGCGATATAGAAGACCAAATGACAGAGAATAAAGAAGCTGAGAAAAAGAGGGACAAACAGCTACTGGACCACGAGGGGAGAATTTGAGAGATAAGTGACACCATAAAACGAAACAACATTAGAATAATTGGGATTCCAGAAGAAGAAGAGAGAGAGAGGGGAGCAGAAGGTATACTGGAGAGAATTATTGGGGAGAATTTCCCCAATATGGCAAAGGGAACGAGCATCAAAATTCAGGAGGTTCAGAGAACGCCCTTCAAAATCAATAAGAATAGGCCCACACACCGTCACCTAATAGTAAAATTTACAAGTCTTAGTGACAAAGAGAAAATCCTGAAAGCAGCCTGGGAAAAGAAGTCTCTAACATACAATGGTAAAAATATTAGATTGGCAGCTGACTTAACCACAGAGACCTGGCAGGCCAGAAAGAGCTGGCATGATATTTTCAGAGCACTAAATGAGAAAAACATGCAGCCAAGAATACTATATCCAGCTAGGCTATCATTGAAAATAGAAGGAGAGATTAAAAGCTTCCAGGACAAACAAAAACTGAAAGAATTTGCAAACACCAAACCAGCTCTACAGGAAATCTTGAAAGGGGTCCTCTAAGCAAAGAGAGAGCGTACAAGTGGTAGATCAGTAAGGAACAGAGACAATATACAGTAACAGTCACCTTACAGGCAATACAATGGCACTAAATTCATATCTCTCAATAGTTACCCTGAATATTAATGGGCTAAATACCCCAATCAAAGACACAGGGTATCAGAATGGATAAAGAAACAAAACCCATCTATATTTTGCCTCCAAGAAACACATTTTAAGCCCGAAGACACCTCCAGATTTAAAGTGAGGGGGTGGAAAACAATTTACCATGCTAATGGACATCAGAAGAAAGCAGGAGTGGCAATCCTTATATCAGATCAATTAGATTTTAAGCCAGAGACTATAATAAGAGATTTGGAAGGACACTATAGCATACTCAAAGGGTCTATCCAACAAGATGATCTAACAATTTTAAATATCTATGCCCCCAACGTGGGAGCAGCCAACTATATAAACCAATTAATAACAAAATCAAAGAAAAACATCAACAATAATACAATAATAGTAGGGGACTTTAACACTCCCCTCACTGATATGGACAGATCATCCAAGCAAAAGATCAACAAGGAAATAAAGGCCTTAAACGACACACTGGACCAGATGGACATCACAGATATATTCAGAACATTTCATCCCAAAGCAACAGAATACACATTCTTCTCTAGTGCACATGGAACATTCTCCAGAATAGATCACATCCTCGGTCCTAAATCGGGACTCAAACGGTATCAAAAGATTGGGATCATTCCCTGCATATTTTCAGACCACAATGCTTTGAAGCTAGAACTCAACCACAAGAGGAAGTTTGGAAAGAACCCAAATACATGGAGACTAAACAGCATCCTTCTAAAAAATGAATGGGTCAACCGGGAAATTAAAGAAGAATTGAAAAAAATCATGGAAACAAATGATAATGAAAATACAATGGTTCAAAATCTTTGGGACACAACAAAGGCAGTCCTGAGAGGAAAATATATAGCAGTACAAGCCTTTCTGAAGAAACAAGAAAGGTCTCAAGTACACAACCTAACCCTACATCTAAAGGAGCTGGAGAAAGAAGAAGAAAGAAACCCTAAGCCCAGCAGGAGAAGAGAAATCATAAAGATCAGAGCAGAAATCAATGAAATAGAAACCAAAAAAAAAAAAAAAAAACAATAGAACAAATCAATGAAACTAGGAGCTGGTTCTTTGAAAGAATTAATAAAATTGATAAACCCCTGGCCCAACTTATCAAAAAGAAAAGGAAAGGACCCAAATAAATAAAATGATGAATGAAAGAGGAGAGATCACAACTAACACCAAAGAAATACAAACTATAATAAGAACATACTATGAGCAACCCTACGCCAACAAATTTGACAATCTGGAAGAAATGGATGCATTCCTAGAAACATATAAACTACCACAACTGAACCAGGAAGAAGTAGAAAGCCTGAACAGACCCATAACCAGTAAGGAGATTGAAACAGTCATTAAAAATCTCCAAACAAACAAAAGCCCAGGGCCAGACGGCTTCCCGGGGGAATTCTACCAAACATTTAAAGAAGAACTAATTCCTATTCTCCTGAAACTGTTCCAAAAAATAGAAATGTAAGGAAAACTTCCAAACTCATTTTATAAGGCAAGCATCACCTTGATCCCAAAACCAGACAAGGATCCCATCAAAAAAGAGAGCTATAGACCAATATCCTTGATGAACACAGATGCAAAAATACTCAACATAATACTAGCCAATAGGATTCAACAGTACATTAAAAGGATTATTCACCATGACCAAGAGGGATTTATTCCAGGGCTGCAAGGTTGGTTCAACATTCGCAAATCAGTCAATGTGATACAACACATCAATAAAAGAAAGAACAAGAACCATATGATACTCTCAATAGATGCTGAAAAAGCATTTGACAAAGTACAGATTCCCTTCCTGATCAAAACTCTTCAAAGTGTAGGGATAGAGGGCACATAGCTCAATATCTTCAAAGCCATCTATGAAAAACCCACCGCAAATATCATTCTCAATGGAGAAAAACTGAATGCTTTTCCGCTAAGGTCAGGAACACGGCAGGGATGTCCATTATAACCACTGCTATTCAACATAGTACTAGAAGTCCTAGCCTCAGCAATCAGACAACAAAAGGACATTAAAGGCATCCAAATCGGCAAAGAAGAAGTCAAATTATCACTCTTCGCAGATGATATGATACTATATGTGGAAAACTCAAAAGACTCCACTCCAAAACTGCTAGAACTTATACAGGAATTCAGTAAAGTGTCAGGATATAAAATCAATGCACAGAAATCAGTTTCATTTCTCTACACCAACAGCAAGACAGAAGAAAGAGAAATTAAGGAGTCCATCCCATTTACAATTGCACCCAAAACCATAAGATACCTAGGAATAAACCTAACCAAAGAGGCACAGAATCTATACTCAGAAAACTGTAAAGTACTCATGAAAGAAATTGAGGAAGACACAAAGAAATGGAAAAATGTTCCATGCTCCTGGATTGGAAGAATAAATATTGTGAAAATGTCTATGCTACCTAAAGCAATATACACACTTAATGCAATTCCTATCAAAGTGCCATCCATCTTTTTCAAAGAACTGGAACAAATAATTTAAGATTTATATGGAACCAGAAAAGACCTCGAATAGCCAAAGGTATATTGGAAAAGAAAGCCAACGTTGGTGGCATCACAATTCCGGACTTCAAGCTCTATTACAAAGCTGTCATCATCAAGACAGCATGATACTGGCACAAAAACAGACACATAGATCAATGGAACAGAATAGAGAGCCCAGAAATAGACCCTCAACTCTACAGTCAACTAATCTTCGGCAAAGCAGGAAAGAATGTCCAATGCAAAAAAGACAGCCTCTTCAATAAATGGTGCTGGGAAAATTGGACAGCCACGTGCAGAAAAATGAAATTGGACCATTTCCTTACACCACACACAAAAATAGACTCAAAATGGATGAAGGACCTCAATGTGTGAAAGCAATCCATCAAAATCCTTGAGGAGAACACAGGCAGCAACCTCTTCGACCTCAGCTGCAGCAACATCTTCCTAGGAACAACGCCAAAGGCAAGGGAAGCAAGGGCAAAAATGAACTATTGGGATTTCATCAAGATCAAAAGCTTCTGCACAGCAAAGGAAACAGTTAACAAAATCAAAAGACAACTGACAGAATGGGAGAAGATATTTGCAAATGACATATCAGATAAAGGACTAGTGTCCAGAATCTATAAAGAACTTAGCAAACTCAACACCCAAAGAACAAATAATCCAATCAAGAAATGGGCAGAGGACATGAACAAACACTTCTGCAAAGAAGACATCCAGATGGCCAACAGACACATGAAAAAGTGCTCCATATCACTCGGCATCAGGGAAATACAAATCAAAACCACAATGAGATATCACCTCACACCAGTCAGAATGGCTAAAATCAACAAGTCAGGAAATGAACGATGCTGGCGAGGATGCAGAGAAAGGGGAACCCTCCTACACTGTTGGTAGGAATGCAAGCTGGTGCAGCCACTCTAGAAAACAGCATGGAGGTTCCTCAAAATGTTGAAAATAGAACTGCCCTATGACCCAGCAATTGCACTATTGGGATTTACCCTAAAGATAGAAAGAAACGTAGTGATCCAAAGGGGCACGTGCACCCGAATGTTTATAGCAGCAATGTCCACAATAGCCAAACTATGGAATGAACCTAGATGTCCATCAACAGATGAATGGATCAAGAAGATGTGGTATATATACACAATGGAATACTATGCAGTCATCAAAAGAAATGAAATCTCGCCATTTGCAACAACATGGATTGAACTAGAGCGTATCATGTTTAGCAAAATAAGTCAAGCAGAGAAAGACAACTATCATATGATCTCCCTGATATGAGGAAGTGGTGATGCAACATGGGGGATTAAGTGGGTAGGAGAAGAATTAATGAAACAAGATGGGATTGGGAGGGAGACAAACCATAGTGACTCTTAATCTCACAAAACAAACTGAGGGCTGCTGGGGGGAGGGGGGTTGGAAGAAAGGGTTATGGACATTGGTGAGTGCTTTGAAGTGTGTAAACCTGGCGATTCACAGACCTGTACCCCTGGGGATAAAAATATATGTTTATAAAAAATAACAAATTAAAAAAAAAGAAAAGAATTCTTTCTTCAGTGGAAGGTCTACTAGCAACAGATTTTTCTCAGCTTTTGTTTGCTTGTTTGTTTCTTATGGCACAGTAATTTATTATTCCAATGTCTTATGAGTTCCATAATTTTTGTTCAAAAGTTATCCAACAGTTTTATTGTTGCTCTTTTAAGGTACTCTCTCCTCCTACCCCCATGCTTTTTAAGATTTTTCCTTCTGTCTCTGGTTTTCAGCAGTTTGAATAGAATGTGCCTAAAATGTGGTTTGCTTTCTGCTTTTCCTTCTCCTATCCTTAAAATCTGTGGTTTAATGACTTGTCAGCTTTGTGAAAATTCCTAGTCAAAATTTCTTCAAATATTGCTCTATCCTCTTCTCTCTCTCTTTTTCTGACATTCCAATTAAATGTATGTTAGATCTTTTCTTGATGTCCTATTTACCTATTATGTTCTTCTTTGTATTTTATGTTACTTTTTCACCCCTCTCTGTGCTTCAATCTGGAAGTTTTTTTTTTTTTCTTACCACACCTATCTTCTAAAGTTCACTAACCTTATGTTTTGCTTTGTCTAATTTGCTGTTGAACCCAGTACATTGATATCTTAACTTTAGTATATTTTTCAGTTTGACTTTACTTTTTTATTCTTTTTTTAAAGATTTTATTTATTTATTTGACAGAGAGATAGAGGTAGAGAGAGCCAGAGGACACAAGCGGGGGTGTGGGGAAGGACAGCAGAGGGAGAGGGAGAAGCAGGATCCCTCCCCCCACCCACACCCAGCCAGGACCCTAGTCCCCGGTGATCCCAGGACCTCAGGATTATGACCTGAGCCAAAGGCAGATGCTTCACTGGCAGAGCCACCCAGGTGACTCTTTACACTTTTATTCTTTTTTTAAAAAAATATTTTATTTATTTATTTGAGAGAGAGACAGTGAGAGAGCATGAGCGAGGAGAAGGTCAGAGGGAGAAGCAAGCTCCCCATGGAGCTGGGAGCCCGATGCGGGACTCAATCCCGGGACTCCGAGACCATGATCCAAGCTGAAGGCAGCCGTCCAACCAACTGAGCCACCCAGGTGTCCCTACACTTTTATTCTTAAAAAAGTATATAGTAGGTGTTGTGTGAAAGTCTCCAACTTTTTCTCTAATTTTTTAAACATATTAATCATAATTATTTAAAATTTAATATATTAATGCTTGTTTTCTTATCTCTTTTTCTCTCTAGGCTTTCAGATAAGACCCACAAAATGTTACTGTCTAGGGATAAGGACCATACTCTAAGAATAAGTACCTTGGAGTAAGACCAGAGCTGAAAATAAATAATCCCTAACAAATCTAAAACCAACCTTCAATAGATTTAGGTTGATCTGTCTATACAGTAGCTACCTACCAGAAGAAAGGTTAGCTCTATCTGGAGAAAAATAACATCATCCAGAGTTTACAATTTTTATGGTTACCAAAGTGCCTCCCTTCACCTTGTCGGGCCTGAACTCCAACATTTATGATCCAGCATGGTGTTACTGCTAAAATATTTTCCTAGATCTTTAGCTTTCCACCTACTCTTTTCTGTGGAGTTGGCAATGCCTCAAGGGAAAACCACACAGAGACTTTTGGACCCACTTCACTTAGTATTACCTCCATATCAGATTCTTTTCCTCAAGTATCTGGGATATTGGCATCCTTAATCTCCAGCTTTTGTCCTCTGTTCAGTAACATTCGTCTTTTCTGCTTGGACACTATTCTCTCATGCTGAAAACTGTCAAATGGCCTAAGGCAAAACAAACAAACAAACAAACAAACAAAAACCAGAGTGAAATGTAGTCCTTCCTTCCTCTCAGGGATCCTAGTCTTGTTTGCATTGATTAATCTCAAACAATGATTTCATGTACTTTGCTCATACTTTAATATTTATTTTTATTTGTAGGGCTAGTCTAAAACAAACTACTCTGTCATAACTAGAACTGAAAATCCTTTGTTCTCTTAACATCTTCATATTTATTTCTGAGCTCTTCTGTTTCTTTTTTTCTTTTTTTTTTTTTAATGATGTTTTTTGGTCACTTGTACCTGCCCTCAAATCTATAATCAGCTATTTTTCCTTTTAGTGCACAGGGTAGCTGTATTTCAAAATCAATATCTGAGTCCTAGAATCATTAGTTGGTATTAAAGCTATTAAGTTAAAGGGAGCTGGGGAATAGTATATTCACATGATGATGCCACAGTATAATCTATCAGAATTATTGCTAACTGCAAAGAGAAAAACATACCTTTATAATGGAGAGAAGGGGTGGTCATCATTATAACCAACAGACCAACTTGGCAACCAGCATTGGCAACAGTAAAATTAAAAAAAAAAAACCCACTCTAACATAATGTGCCTCTTGATGTAATGTATGCATATTACATAGGATAGCATCTGCTATGAAGTGCTCTTGCCCAAAATGTTTTACTGATGTGGAAATGCTTTTAGACCTAAAGGAAATGCAGGGATCAAGGGATAAGTTAAATGCTACTAGTAAGAATCAATCAGACAAATCTAGAATGTAGGATATTCTATAAGACAATGGGCCTGGGTTATTCGAACAACCATTGTCACAGAAAAAGTGGTGGTTGTGGGGAAATGAATGGCACTAGTCTTGATTAGGAAATTAAGGAAGCATAACCAGTGCAATGAGGAAATTTTGTTTAGATTTTAGTTTGGAAAAAAAAAAACCCAGCTCTAAGTGACATTTTTGGGACAACTGGGAAAATTTTAATAAAAAGGTATTTGGTGAGATAGGGAATTATTTTTAATTTTCTAAGGCATAGTTATGATTTAGGGTATATAGATTAATGTCATTCTTTTTAGGATATGTTGACATTTTTAAGGTTGTAAGGTTATGGTGTTTGTAACTATCTTGAGGGCATATATTCATGCACACACACGCACGCACACACATATATATACATACACACACAACACATATAAGTACGTGTGTATAGAGAAAAGAGAAAGAGACAATAAGTTCAGCAAAATGTCAAATTCTGAAACTAGGTGGTGAGTATACAAATGTTCATTGTATTATTTTTTTCTGTAGTTTACAGTTTTCATAATAATGAGATGGGGGTAAGTCAAGGGAGATGTAGGTTCAATATTAGAAAGTAAGCCTGCTCCATATTCTTTTACAAAATTATAGAAACTGAAAGCAATGTTATTAGCTTCTACTAAAAAATAAAAGGCCAAAAATGAATGTAGTAATAAAACACTCTCCAAGAAATTTCATATAAGTATCTTCTAAAATTTCAAGGCACCTTCTCTAGATTTCAAGGGAATTATTTTATTTTGGGTGGGGAAGAATGGAGGGAGGAAATGTTTAGATTAAAACAAATAGCAACAGACAAACTTTTCAGTTCTCTACTGCTTTTTACTTAGCTATGTCAATTTTGGGAACATGGTATAATGATTAAGGAGAAAAATGATAGCTAAAGAATCTGAGAATATTACCAGGAACTATGCAATGTGCCAGGCATGTGGGCTTTGAGTAAGCAAAAAGACTTTGATCCCTGCTCTCAGGGAATTGATAATCTAGCAAGAAATATAGTTATTAATTAAATATGGACATAAAATGCATAAACTGAGATGAGAGCTAAAAAGGAAAAGTGGGTTTTTCTAAATACTACCATGGGGAGACCTGAGGCAGTTCTGGAAGACTTTCTTGGGGGAAGTGTTGCTTGGACTGAGAACTGAAGGCTAAGATGGGGTTAATAGCCAAGGGTTTGGGGAATGACTTTCAGGCAAAGGGAAAAGCATGTGCAACTTAGCCTTAAGAGGGAAGATTTTGGGACATGTGAGAAACTGTAAGTGGCCTGTATGGCTAGTGTGCAGAAAGCAAGGGTGTGGTACAAGTGAGGTGGGAGGAAGAAACAGAGGGTAGATCATACTGTGAGTATAAAGGGGAATTACTGAAGCAGCAGAGTGGCATAATCAGAGTTGATTAAAAGTTCTCTTTGATTAAAGTATGGAGGAAAAAAATGAATGAGGTGATTATGGTATGAGGCTAGGCAAGAGATGATGGTAGTTTGGAATCATGGCATTGGACTTGTAGGTAAATGCATAGATTTGAGAGCTATTCAGAAAGTAAGGTTAATGGTTTGGATATGTAAGATGAGGGAAACATTTTGGATGCCTTTCAGATTTCCAGGTTCAACAGCTCGATGAGTGGTGGAGCCACTCCCTAAGAAAGAAATCATGAATGAGAAACATATTTGAGGTTTTTTCATAGTTTTAGTTGTTTCTAAGAAATCAGATGTAGAATAAAGTTACCTCTCTACATCTAGCTAGTTTTAAAAATCATGTCTATGATAATTATAAGTAAACTTCACCACCAGTGGACAAAATTTGTTCTTAAAGGAAAGAAAATTAGATTGATATGAGTATCAAATAGCTCCATTAGGGTCCCTGATTATATAATATGATGAACCAGAAATGTTCCCTTGGAACTGCTTGTGAAAGAATTCAAGTATTCATACTTTTTTTCCTGCTTTAACATGTGTTTTACCTTAGTTAGCATTTGAAAAAAGCTAAATACAAAATAAATTAGGTTTTTCCTTCCCTTTCATTTTCTAGGCATAATGGGAGACCCACAGCTAAATATGATCAGTGTCTTTCGTCAAATTTACAAAAGCAGTGGAGTGATAAGGTTTTTCAGAGACATGACTCCAAAATTCTTAAAGTCGCTTCTTTCAGAATGCATAAATTGTACAGTTTATGAGTCAATAAAACCACTCTTGGAAATGGTATTGTGAACTCCCATTTTATATACATTTATTTATAGGCATAGGAATGTCTTGGCTTTCTTCTTAAATTTCTAGAGGTAGCATGAAAAGATGTTATATCCATCCTCCAAAAAGATAAACATATGAATCAAAATTAAATACTGAATTTTAATCTTTGGTAAGCCAGAATTTTGTTTATTAAGTTCTTTATGAATTGAAATCTTTAATATTCAGAAAGTCTATTTAAGCCTCTCTGAATTTTAATGAATACTCACCAGAAATTTGCATTTAAATGGATTAAGATGCTGGGTGCCTGGGTGGCTCAGTGGGTTAAAGCCTCTGCCTTCAGCTCAGGTCATGATCTCGGGGTCCTGAAATCAGGCCCTTTCTGCTCAGAGGGAAGCCTGCTTCCTCCCTCTCTCTCTCTGCCTGCCTCTCTGCCTGCTTGTGATCTCTGTCTGTTAAATAAATAAATAAAATCTTTAAAATAAATAAATAAATGGATGTAATTTACATTACCTAATATTACCTAATTATATTTTAACCTAATATATTTTTTATGTTAGAGAAAATTGGAATATTTGAAAGTTTTTCAGCATTTTCTGTTTTCTATTTTAAAAACCTAATGTTTTGTATCCTTATTTTAGATCTGTTTGAAAACATTAAAAGAAAACCTATGCATTTAAAATTATAATTAAGAGGGAAGTAGTAGTGTTTTTGAACCTCTTTTCTTTCTGTAAACTAAACAAAACAAAATAGTTCTGTCTTAGAATTACATGGCATGGGGTACCTAGGTGGCTCAGTGATTAAACCTCTGCTTTCAGCTTGGGTCATGATCCCAGAGGGTCCTGGGATCGAGCTCCACATTGGGCTCTCTGCTCGGCGGGGAGCCTGCTTCCTTTCCTCTCTCTCTGCCTGCCTCTCTGCCTACTTGTGATCTCTGTCTGTCAAATAAATAAATACAATCTCAAAAAAAAAATTACATGACATCAGAACACTCCAGTCTCCTACTGGTGTTGTTAATGGAATACTAGTGACTTATTGCTCACTTCCTGAACACTCTTATCTGTGGATACAGACATTTTTAACTTACTCTTGGTTCTTAACATTTCTAAAAATTACAAGAAAGTCACCAATGTGAACAAAGTAAATTAGAAAAAACTGAGAACTCTTGTTCTTAAACCTGTGTTAAAAGGTTCACGTGCTTTTTCTTTTATATTAATGAATTCATATATTTTTTTCTATCTTTCATACATGCTTTTAAACTCTATTTTTAAGAATAAAGACTGGCTAGAATTCCCCCTTTGAAATTCTAAACTTATATGAAGAATAAATAGTATTCTTTGCCCTTTGGAGGTTGTTTTGTTTTGTATTTTGCCTCTATTTTTAAAAAAATGAATTAATTTATTTTTTATTGAAGTAGAGCTGATATACACTGTTACGTTATGCTTGCCACAAGTGTGGCTACCATCTGTCATCATACAATGTTACTACAATATCATTAACTATATTGTCTACACTGTATCTTTTTTTCTCATGTACCTTCCACAACCCTTCACCCATTTTGCCCATCCCTCCACCATCTCCACTCTAGCAGCCATCAGTTTATACAATGCATTTATGGTCTGTTTCTGCTTTTTATTTGCTTATTCATTTGTTTTTTAGATTCCACATATAGAGAAATCAGATGGTATTTGTCTTTCTCTGTCTGATTAATTTTACCTACAATACCCTCTAGGTCCATCCATGTTGTTGCAAATATGCCTCTATCTTTTCAATCTATGTTGAGAGAGAATAAGCCAAAGATATTTAAGATTGCATGTATATACAGCTACATTTTAAAAATAGTATTGGCTCAAAAATTGTGATTTAATGAGATACAAATATAAATTGTATAATTCATCCTGAATATTTAATGCACAGCACAGAGATTATAGTGAACAATATTGTATTATAGATTTCAACGTTGCTAAGACCAGATTTTACTGGTACTCACTACTAAAAAGTAATGATGATTATTGGAGGCAACATATGGATGGGTTTTGTTTCTTTATCCATTCTGATACCCTGTGTCTTTTGATTGGGGCATTTAGCCCATTAACATTCAGGGTAACTATTGAGAGATATGAATTTAGTGCCATTGTATTGCCTGTAAGGTGACTGTTACTGTATATTGTCTCTGTTCCTTACTGATCTACCACTTGTACGCTCTCTCTTTGCTTAGAGGACCCCTTTCAAGATTTCCTGTAGAGCTGGTTTGGTGTTTGCAAATTCTTTCAGTTTTTGTTTGTCCTGGAAGCTTTTAATCTCTCCTTCTATTTTCAATGATAGCCTAGCTGGATATAGTATTCTTGGCTGCATGTTTTTCTCATTTAGTGCTCTGAAAATATCATGCCAGCTCTTTCTGGCCTGCCAGGTCTCTGTGGATAAGTCAGCTGCCAATCTAATATTTTTACCATTGTATGTTACAGACTTCTTTTCCCAGGCTGCTTTCAGGATTTTCTCTTTGTCACTAAGAC
Source organism: Mustela nivalis (assembly GCF_964662115.1). Taxonomy (NCBI): domain Eukaryota; kingdom Metazoa; phylum Chordata; class Mammalia; order Carnivora; family Mustelidae; genus Mustela; species Mustela nivalis. The sequence continues at coordinate 89,903,158 of NC_139029.1, read as the reverse complement.
TTGTAAATTTTACTATTAGGTGACGGGGTGTGGGCCTATTCTTATTAATTTTGAAGGGTGTTCTCTGAACCTCCTGAATTTTGATGCTCATTCCCTTTGCCATATTGAGGAAATTTTCCCCAATAATTCTTTCCAGTATACCTTCTGCTCCCCTCTCTCTCTCTTCTTCTTCTGGAATCCCAATTATTCTAATGTTGTTTCATCTTATGCTGTCACTTATCTCTCGAATTCTCCCCTCGTGGTCCAGTAGCTGTTTGTCCCTCTTTTTCTCAGCTTCTTTATTCTCTGTCATTTGGTCTTCTATATCGCTAATTCTTTCTTCTGCCTCATTTATCCTAGAAGTGAGAGCCTCCATTTTTGATTGCACTTCATTAATAGCTTTTTTTATTTCAACTTGGTTAGATTTTAGTTCTTTTATTTGTTCTAGAAAGGGCTTTTATATCTCCCGAGAGGGTTTCTCTAATATCTTCCATGCCTTTTTCGAGCCCGGCTAGAACCTTGAGAATTGTCATTCTGAACTCTAGATCTGACATATTACCAATGTAATATGCTTCAGTACTGCCTCTTGTTCTTTTTTTTGTGGTGAATTTTTCCACCTTGTCATTTTGTCCAGGTAAGAGTATATGAAGGAGCAAGTAAAATACTAAAAGGGTGGCAATAACCCCAGGAAAATATGCTTTAACCAAATCAGAAGAGAACCCAAATCATGAGGGGGGAGAAAGGGGATAAAAAGAGGTTCAAAAAGAAAGAAAGAAAAAAAAAAGAGAAGAATTTTTAAAAAAATGAATAAAGAAAAGTATAAAAAAGAAAAAATATATATTAGATAAACTAGTTAAAAAACGTTAAAAAAGAAAAGGGTAAAAGTTAAAAAAAATTTTAGCAGAAGAAGAGAAAAAAATGAAAAAGAAAAAAATTAAGTTAACTGCAAGACTAAAAAAATCCAGGGAGAAAGCCATGAATTCTGTGCTTTGCTTTCTCCTCCTCTGGAATTCTGCTGCTCTCCTTGGTATTGAAACCACACTCCTTTTTTTTTTTAAGATTTTATTTATTTGTCAGAGAGAGAGAGGGAGTGAGAGCGAGTACAGGCAGACACAATGGCAGGCAGAGACAGAGGGAGAAGCAGGCTCCCTGCCAAGCAAGGAGCCCAATGTGAGACTCGATCCCAGGACGCTGGGATCATGTCCTGAGCCGAAGGCAGCTGCTTAACCAACTGAGCCACCCAGGCGTCCCTCCTTAGTAGGTGAACTTGGTCTTGGCTGGATTTCTTGTTGATCTTCTGGGGGAGGGGCCTGGTGTAGTGATTCTCAAGTGTCTTTGCCCCAGGTGGAATTGCACTGCCCTTACCAGGGGCCGGGCTGAGTAATCCGCTTGGGTTGGCTTTCAGGAGCTTTTGTTCCCTGAGTGCTTTCTGTAGAGTTCCGGAGGATGGGAATACAAATGGCAGCCTCCTGGTCTTGGCCCGGAGGAGCCGAGAGCCCGGGGCCCCACTCCTCAGTGCACCCTCAGAAAACAGCGCCCAGTTACTCCCGTTTGCCTGACCTCCGGCCAGCCGCACTCCGAGCTCACTGAGCCTGTGGCTGGTTCAAGGTAACCCCGAGCTGTGAGCTTACTGTCGGCTCTGTCTCTGTAGCCGGTTTTCCGTTCCAATACCCACAAGCTCTGCGACACTCAGACACCCCCCGCCCCCGATCCTCCTGTGACCCTGCGGGACCTGAGGCCACACTGACCCCACGGGGGTTTGCCCCGGTTTAGCCTCTGGAGAGATGTCCCTCAGCGGAACAGACTTTTAAGTCCTGATTTTGTGCTCTGTCGCTCCACCGCTTGCCGGGAGCCAGCCCCTCCCCCCGGTGACTATCTACCGGTGGCTTTGGATTCTCTTCTCCGCCAGTCCTACCTTTCAGAAAGTGGTTGTTTTTCTGTTTACAGAATTGCTATTCTTCTCTTCAATCTGCCCATGGATTTTCAGGTGTTTGCAATCTTTAGATAAGCTATCTATCTGATCTCCTGCTAGCTGAAGTAGTCTCAGCCTGCTACTTCTCCACCATCTTGACTCCTCCCCCCAAAGTAATGATGATTATATAATGACATAGAGGTGTTAACAAATGCTACAGTGGTTATCATGCTGTGATATATAAATGCATCAAATCAATTGTATACCTTTACCTTACATGATGTTATATGTAAATTATATCAATAAAATATTATGAATTATTTAATTAAAAATAGTGATAAGAGATGATAAACCAGTTTGGAAATGTAAAAAAAACAAATTATACGATTTATATTATAGCCAACAACTAGTTACTGGATAGGACCAACTCTCTTTTCAAGTGTTTTTTTAGAAGATTTCAAGTGTTTTTTTAGAAGATATTTCTGCCATTTCATAGATAATGGATTTTTCAGTTTCTCTAGTATTTGGAGTTAGGTCTTATCAAGGCTATTAAATTTTAGTTAAAATCTGCTCTCCCTATAAAGAGTATTGAAACTCAAAAGAATAATTCGTATAGTCTTTTTCTCTCTTGTTAAATGGCATGATTTAATTTGCTGTGAAATTAGATGAACTTAATTTCCTTAGGATAGTATAAGGAGAGGATCCTTGGGATAGGGTACTTAATAATGGAATTAAATTTTGAGGTAAATTTCCTAAAAATTAAAATTAATATGAATATAAAACTAGCATAATTTTGAGTTACAAAACCACACTAAATTTTTAGTTGGATTCCCTTTTTTCTTAGTAGGATTTATTAATAGAAGGATTCTAATTAATTTATAACTCAGCTTCTAAAATTCACGTAATAAGAATAAAATCAAGCAAATGCCTCAAGTGAATTAGTATGTTACCATACCTTACTATGAAAAACAATTAGAGGGTGCCTGGGTGGCTCAGGTTCTCTCTCTCTCTCTCTCTCTCTCTCTCTCTGTCAGATAAATAAAATCTTAAAAATTTAGAAATTAAAATTTTTATGTGAAATTTTATTCTATAACAGAGAGGGGAAATAAATAGCAAGCTGAACCCCTCAATAACTACAGATTATAAAGATCAGGTATTGACTTAAAATAACTATATATTGGTGAAGTACTTTATTTTTTTAATTCTTTATTTTAAAGATTTTATTTATTTATTTGACATAGAGAGAGAGAGAGATCACAAGCAGGCAGAGAGACAGGCAGAGAGAGAGAGTGGGGGGGAAGCAGGTTCCCTGCTGAGCAGAGAGCCTGATGTGGGGCTCGATCCCAGGACCGTGAGATCATGACCCAAGCGGAAGGCAGAGGCTTAACCCACTGAACCATGCAGGTGCCCCTCGTGAAGTACTTTAAATGCTTCAGTGGATCTGAAACATTTTGTCAGTGGATCAGATCCACTCAACTCATTTTTTTTCTTTTTTTTTTATATAATTTTTTATATAATTTTTTTATTTTTTATAAACATATATTTTTATCCCCAGGGGTACAGGTCTGTGAATCACCAGGTTTACACACTTCACAGCACTCACCAAAGCACATACCCTCCCCAATGTCCATAACCCCACCCCCTTCTCCCAAACCCCCTCCCCCCAGCAACCCTCAGTTTGTTTTGTGAGATTAAGAGTCACTTATGGTTTGTCTCCCTCCCAATCCCATTTTCTTTCATTTATTCTTCTCGTACCCACTTAAGCCCCCATGTTGCATCACCACTTCCTCATATCAGGGAGATCATATGATAGCTGTCTTTCTCTGCTTGACTTATTTCGCTAAGCATGATACACTCTAGTTCCATCCATGTTGTCGCAAATGGCAAGATTTCATTTCTTTTGATGGCTGCATAGTATTCAACTCATTTAAAGTATTTTGTCATTTATTTTTTTCTCTATTTTTTTAGAATACAATTTGTGAATAGCAATGTGGCATATAAATTGGAATTGTTATTATGTCCTTTCCATACTCCTAGATTTGGAGGGATGTTCTGATCTATTCTGTGAGTTTATATATTTTCCCATCATTTTGTTTGTTAATAAAGACAGAACTATTTCTGCATACAATTCAATTAATATATAGTAGATTATATATGGTTTGATCCCACCAAGTTGTCTGTGGAGGGAAGAAACAGTAATGAAGAAGAGTACCTGTGAATTAGATGTGTGGATCTACCTTTCTAAGGATTCAACAGATCTTTGAATAGGTTTCTAATGAGCTAAGGGAGAAAGGTAAATAAAATTCAAACTCTCCTCTATGCACAACAAATACTTTATAGGCAGTCATGTGTTTTATTCCAGTTAACCATTAAGTAAGATAATAAATATGTGTATATGTGTACATATATATCAACATGCTATATATACACATACATGCATAAACATAATACACATACATATATACATGCACATGTATAATCACAATTTTTTTGTGGATGATGGAGAGGGGTAGAGATGTAAAATGTTGATTGTAGTTAAATATTTAAGTACCCACCATATGATAGGTGTTATATAACACATATGCTGCCTTCTTTTTAATATATAGAAGACAAAATATTCCTCTTTCTCTATTTTTTTAGAATACAATAAGATAAATTAGAAACATTTCCAAACCTGTCATTTAATTAAAGAATGCCACAGCTATAAATTCCTCAGAAATCTTGACTTGTGTCAATTAATATCCTTAATATTTAGGACTAAGGCTATGTTAAATAGAATTCTGGCTTACTTGCGCTGTCCTGGATACATATATTCAAACATCATTTTGGATTATGGGTTATTTCTTGGGGCTCCTGGGTGGCTCAGTCAGTTAGGTGGCTGACTTTTCATTTCAGCTCAGTTCATGATCTTGGGGTCATGAGCTCAAGCCCCATGTTGGGCTCCACACTCAGTGCTGAGCTTGCTTATCCCTCTCCCTACCTCTCCCCCTGCGCATGCTTGCTGTCGCTCTCTCAAATAAATAAATAAATAAAATCTTAAAAAATAAATTGTAGACTATTTCTGAAAGTAATATCTTCAAAACATTGATATTTGAGATGGGAACAATTATTATTGAATTAATCTCTGTTATTTATTAAATGCTTCCATGACCAGTTTTTGTCAGTCTGACTAAAAGAGTAAATTTGTTCTGTCATTATATATATCATTCAATATACATATTTTAAAATTAAATATGTAGTATTTCACAAAGAAAATGGTAAATCAGTCATGTACTCATTCACAATACTATTTGACTTCAAACACTAGCTTTCCTTCTCTCCCCTCCTGAAAAGCAAATGCCTCAAGTGAAATTAGTATGTTACCATACTTTATTATTAAGAACAATTAGAGGGGTGCCTGCCTGGGTGGCTCAGTGGGTTAAGCTGCTGCCTTTGGCTCAGGTCATGATCTCAGGGTCCTGGGATCGAGTCCCACATCGGGCTCTCTGCTCAGCAGGGAGCCTGCTTCCTCCTCTCTCTCTCTGCCTGCCTCTCTGCCTACTTGTGATCTCTCTCTGTCAAATAAATAAATAAAATCTTAAAAAAAAAAAAGAACAATTAGAATTAAATTTTCTGGTGTGTTTCATTCATATGCACATTTAAAATTTTGTTTATGTATGGGTGTATCCATAAATATTTTTTATAACCATATACTATATATATATATATATATGGTAAAACTTGCTTTTTCACTCAACATTGTTAAATTTATCTACATAACTTTATTTCATTCTGGTTTATTCCTATGTGGTATCCCACCATATACATACACAGATTTATCTAATCTTCTGATGGGAACTTTTGTTAAATGAGAAATAGATTCTTAAACTATTTTAGTTTTTAATTTTTTTCCTGTCACTTGATGTCCTAAACTATTTTAATAAATATTCAACCATGTTAGAGATTTTGTACCTTTGTGAACAGAGGATGGAAGAAATTCCAAAGCTTTCTTCTGAATTATTACTGGAACAAAGAAGCTTGAACATGTACTTTTACATTTCAGAAAACAGAGATATTAATTTAACTATTATTATTAAAGCAGTAAAGTACTACTTAAGATGATCATAACTGCAGATTTTCAAGAGTTAAAAACATAGCAACAGCCTCTGGAATCCAGTTAACTTAAAAAATGTCTTTGTTACACATAAATTAAGAAGCCATTACTGTCTAGTCCTTCATAGAAACAATAAAGATGGTTCTTGAACTAGACTGATGAGTTGAACATAGCTGCAATTTGGAGATCAGGAAGTTGCTATAGCTACCACCACCACCACTATAAAATTTGCATGATGTTGGTGAATAAACATTGGGATGCTGAGTCTAGGCACAAAAACTGATCTAAACCCTAATATTCATGACCCTAATATTCATGACCCTGCATGCCAACTGAAACAGCAAAAGGAAGCTGTCTTACTTCCTCTTTCCAAATTCTATGTAAGGTTTTGGAGAGAATCTGATTCTCTTACAGAACACTAGCTTCAAAGGAGTTTAGAAATACAGTTTTGAGCACTCTATGGCCTCCAAACACAAATGCAGAATGAAGGTTGGAAGTACTAATCCAAAGTATCTGCCACAGTTCCCAATTGGTTTTTTTTAAACAACAGATACTATTACACCAAAACAGCCCACTAAGAAAATTTCCATATTGCTTGCTGTGATTCAGAGCAGGGACCAGACTCAAGCTCCTCACCCAGAAACTCTCATAAAAAAACACAATAGCCCAGTTCTCTAGCCCAGTTTACAGGTGCTGCTTGCCATCAGGAAGCAGAAGCCACAAGTGCCAAACAAACCCCATGGCCCAGCCTCCAACCAGTTTGTGTTGCAACAACAAGAACCAGACTCAGCCAGTCTGAGCCATGATGGACCCCAAAACTGAACTTTCACTGACTCTCCCCTTCATTATAATGTTAAAAATCATGCCAGGTGGGATGCATGGGTGGCTCAGTTGGTTAAGCATCTGCCTTCAGCTCAGATCATGATCTTGGGATCCTGGGATGGAGCCCCGAGTCAGGCTCTCTCCTCAGTCTGCTTCTCCCTCTTCCTCTGTGCTCTCTCTTGATCTCTCTTAAAAAATGAGTAAATAAAATATTGAAAAAAAAAAACAAAACCCTTGTGCCCAGGGTAGAGATTTAACATGCTAATCAGACATGTAATGTATGACAAAACATGATCTCTAAGTGAGCAGGCACTGACAAGTCCCCATCTCTACATGCTTAAATGTCGCCCTTTCCCCCTTCCCCCAATCTCTTTAAAATTGTCCCTGATCTCTCCTTGAAGAGCCAGCCTGAGGACACTTTCCTTTGTGCTGTCTCTCTTGTGCTGGAAGTATAAGCCCCAATAAAGATTGGCCTAGAACTGTTGTCAGCCCTCTTGTCAATTATATTGCTTGGTGAGCCCAAGGGGCCCACTCAGTAACATAAGGATGTGACTTCTAATAAAAAAAAATAGTAATAGCAAAATTTAAATGCTTACAATGGGCCAGTTGTAAGCACTTTACATCTTATTTCTTTAACTTTAATAATGGTCCTACAAGGTAGGTATAATTATCAAACTCATTTTACAAATGAGAAAACAGTTTTAGAAAAGAATTTGTCTAAATTTGCATAATTAGTATGTGGTAGAGCTGCAATTCAAGATCAAGTGTGTCTGAGTAAACACCCTCTAGCACTTTTAATTCTATGCTTAATCTTATGGTTTGGTGAAGAATGGGACAGACAGATGAAAAATACAAAACAAAACAAAAATATGGAGAAATTCTAAGTTTCTCCCCTTACCAAACACACCCTAAATCCCAGAAGTTAAGTTTATGGATCAATGAGATTAAGATCTCTCTGGAGAGTGTAATCTTGTTCAGGTTTAATAATTCCACACTTTAAATAAGCACTTATTTTTTTTTTTCTTCTTTCTGAAACACAGCCAGATTCTGGGGAAATTGAATAATCTGTTCTTGGCATCTAGTAATGAGACAGAAACATAAATAGCCAAAATATGATAAATGCAATTTTTTTTTCTGGTGAGCAATTTGATTACATTCTGACTATACAATGAACCCAAATTATAAAGAATACTGTATATAGACAAAGGCTGCTGGGAAAATGGCAGAGAGGACCCAAGGCTCACTTCTTGCCACGTGGTCAACTAGAGAACACCCCCATAGCATAAATAACCCAGAAAGTGATCCAAAGTCTGGCAGAACATACTCTCCATACCTGGATGTAGACAAGAGGTCCACCCTCACCAATGGCTCTTGGCAAGATGCCATCAAAGCAGTGCCACAAGGCTGATACTGTAAAAGCATCCCAGACAAGGGCCAGCACAACTCCAAAGTGAGTCCTACTCCAGGGAGGGGAAGATAACCACACATGCCAGTCTGACTGCAACCCCAGCAACCCCAGCAGTGGGCTGCGGGCCCACTTCAGTCTGACTGAAGGCTCCACCCACCAACAAAAGCTTCTCAGGACAACACAGGGAAAGTGCCCTGCAGGTGGTGCTACTTTATCTCAGGCAAATACCTGGTCTGACTCAACTCAAACCCAAGGCAGCCCTGGACCAGACCACTAAAAACACAGACACCAGACTCTACCCACAGCAGGCAAAGAGCCATCACAGACTGAACTGAACGCAAACACAGCTCTGTAGCAACACACATAAGAGATACCGTGAAGCACCATTTTCTGGTGAAAGAGAGACACTGAACTGTAGGACCTCTTTTTCATAAAGCCACTACTTCAAGTGGGGGAGATGTAGCTTACCTTCCTAACACATAGAAACAGACACAGTAATAGATAAAATGAAGAGATGGAGGAATATGTCCCAAATGAAAGAACCAAACAAAATCATAACAAGAGACCTAAACCAAATGGAGAGAAATAACATATGTTTGATAGCGAATTTAAAGTAATACTCATAAATACTCATAGATACTCATTAGAATTGAGAAAGTGCAGGACCTCCATGAGACCCTCCACCAAGATATATGGACCTAAAAAAGGACCAGTTAGAGATATGAAATCACTAAATGAAAATAAAAATAAACCACTTGGAATAAATAGCAAACAAGAGGAAGCAGATTAGACCTGGAGGACAGAGTAATGGAAAGTAATCAAGCTGAGCAGATGAAAGGGGAAAAAATACACAAAAAAGAGAATAGACCCAGGGAACTCAGTGACACTACCAAGCATAACAATCTCATGATAGGAATCCTAGAAGGAAAAGAATGAGAAAAGGGGGCAGAATATTTGTTTGGAGAAATAATAGCTGAAAACTTCCTGAATCTGGTGAAGAAAAGAGAAATTCAGGTCCAGAGGCAGAGAGAGCCCCCAAGAAAACCAATCCAAAGGGGTCTACACCAACTCACAAGATAAATAAGATGGCCAAAAGTAGTGATAGAGAATTTTAAAAGCAGCAGGAAAATGGAAAGTAATTACATACAAGGGAAGCCCCATAAGGCTAACAGTGGGTTTTTCAGAAGAAATTCTGCAGGCCAGAAGAGAGCACCATGAAAGTGCTAAAACAGAGAAAATCTACAGCTAAGAATACTCTATCCAGCAAGGCTATCATTCAGAATGGAAGGAGAGATAGAGTTTCCCAAACAAAAGTTAAAGAAATTCATGACCAGGAGCAAAACCAGACACATCCTCACACACACAATGCTATCAGTCTGTGGGTCCCAAATTGACAGTTCAGCTGCCCTCCTGACTGAGTCAACATTCATGGCCTGTCACCTGCTCAATGTCAAGTCAACATGTCCTCACATCAGATAGGCAAGGGCTCAAACTGACACCTTTCTCCTCAAATTCCAGACACTGTGCTCAAGTTTGTGCACAAAAGTGGATATAATTACAACAGCAGAATGAAGCAAACCAAATAGTAACACTAATTGTGTGGAATATATAATGGATAAAAGGAGTGTGGTAGGCTGAGAACATTACCAATAAGCACATCAAAGAACAATACATACAGCATGATCCTGGTTATAAAGAAACAAACCCGGGAAAAATAAAACAAGACAAAATCAGAGAGGGAGACAAATCATAACAATCTCTTAATCATAGGGAGCAAGCTGAGTGTTGCTGGAGGGGAGGGGAGTGAGGGGATGGGGTGATGGGCATTAAAGGAAGCACGTGACATAATGAGCCCTGGCTGTTATATAAAACTGATGAATCACTGAACTCTATCTCTGAACCTAATAACACACTGTATGTTAATTAACTAAATTTAAATTTTAAAAAAGAACCCCTTCCCCAAAAAGGAATACTTTATGTATGGGTAAATATTATACAATATTTAGATAGTACCAGCTAGTTGCTTAACTTTTGAAATTCAGTTTTGCAGAGGCATATTTATATTTAATAAAACACACTCACTTTAAGTGTTTAGTGTAATGAATTTTTATGAAAGTACACATTTATGTAACTATTATCATATTCTGACTTCTGTTCTTTCCCATAATGTTTTTTGAGTTTTATCCATTTTGTGTGCATCAGGACTTTATTCCTTTTAATTGCTCAGTACTATTTCATTGCATGGATATACCATAATTTGGTATATCCAAGGTATACCTTCTTCAACAGGTAAGGTATTCACTTACCTATTGAAGAATACTTGCTCCTAGTTTTTGGCTATTAAAAAATAAAGCTACTAAAATATTCTTTTTTTGGATACATTTTTTCATTTCTTTAAAGTAAAAACCTACAGATAGAACTGCAGGCTTATGTTACATTTATGAGAAACTACTAAACTGTTTTTTGATTATAATACTCTACCTTCCTACATCAGCAATATATTAGTTTTAGTGTACTATACCCTCTGCATCACCTGACATTGTTTGTATTTTAAATTTTATCCATTCACGAGGTTATACTGTGATTTCTTGTCATGGTTTTAATGCACATTTCTGTAGCAAGTAAAGATTTTGAGCAACTTTAAATGGGCTTATTGGTTACTCAGATATTTTCTTTTGTGAAATGTCTGTTCAGATCTTTTGTTCATTTTTTAAAAACTAGGTTGTCTTTGTGACATTTTAAGTGTTCTTTAGAACTGTGGATACAAGTCCTTTGTCAGAGATAGGTACTAAAACATTTTTCTCTCAGACTTTGTCTTGCCCTTTCTTTAAAGAAAAAAAAAGATTTTATTTATTTGTTTGAAAGAAAGAGAGAGAGAGAGAATGAGCAGGGGGGAGGGGCAGAGGGAGAAAGAAAAGCTGACTCCCCACTGAGCAAGGGTGGGGGGAAGGGCATGCAGGGCTCAATCCCAGGTGCTAGAGATCATGACCTGAAATGAAAGCAGACACTTAACCAACTGAGCCATCCAGGTACCCTTTCCTGCCTATTTTCTTAACAGTGTCTTTTCAAGACACAAAGTTTCACATTTTTTTCTTATGGATATCCTAATGTTCCATCATCGTTTGTTGAAAAGCCTATCTTTTCCCTACCGAATTATACCAACATTATTGTTGAAAACCAATTGATCACATATGTGTAGGTTTATTTATCTAGACTCTGAAACTTACTATTTTTCAAAATGGTTTTAGCTACTCAACATCATTTGCATTTCCATATTAATTAATTAATTAGTTTGTTTATTTTTAGAGAGAGTGAGCAAAAGTGCATGTGCATGTGAGTGGGAGCAGTGAGGGGCAGACAGAGAGGGAGAGAGAATCTTAGGCATGGAGCCTGGGGCTCAATCTCGCAACCCTGAGATCATGACCTGAGCCAAAATCAAGAGTTAGATGCTTAACTGACTAAGACACCCAGGCACCCCTCCATGTAAATTTTAGAATCAGCTTGTCAGTTTGTATGAAAAAATCTGCCCGGGCTTTGATTGGGATTACATTACATCTCTAGATTCAAATCGGAAAGAATGGACTCTTAACAATATTAAGTTCCAGTCTATGAAGATGACATACCTAATTATTAAGTTTAATTTCCTTCAATATTTTCACTTTTTAGTGTCAGATATTGCATATATATGATTATCACTAGGTATTTCAGTTTTTGATGCTATTATAAATGGCATTAAATTTTATTTTACAGGGGCGCCTGGGTGGCTCAGTGGGTTAAGCCTCTGCCTTCAGCTCAGGTCATGATCTCAGGGTCCTGGGATCGAGCCCCGCATCGGGCTCTCTGCTCAGCGGGGAGCCTGCTTCCCTCTCTCTCTCTGTCTGCCTCTCTGCCTACTTGTGATCTCTCTATCAAATAAAATCTTTAAAAAAAAATTTTATTTTACAATTATTAGTAGTATGTAGAAATAAATTAATTTTTATATTGAACTTATCTCTGGCAACCTTGCTAAATTCACTTGTCAATTAAAGTAGCTTTTTTGTAGATTCCTTAGGATTTTCTATGTAAATGATCATGTCATCTAAGAACAAATAAAGTCGAACTTGCCTCTTGCCAGTATGTGTGCCTTTCCCTTTTTCTTATCTTATTGCACTGGCTAGAACATCAGGTACAATACTGAATAGAAGGAGTGAGAAGAGACATTCCTGCCTTATTTCCCATCTTAGTGGGATAAAACCTTTAGTCTTTCAACACTAAGTATGAATATTCATGTTAGTTTTACAGAGATGGCTATTCAGATTTACTTTTTATTCTTCTGTCAGCTTTGATACTAAATCTTTCAAGGAATGTTTTCATTTTATCTAAGTTGTCAAATTTATAGATATAAAGGTGTCCATAATGTTCTCATTATTACTTTAATATGCATAGAATTTGTAGTGATGTCTCCTTGATATTGTAGTTTGTGTTTTCTCTTTTTCTTGATTGGTCTAGTTACAGGTTTATCAATTTAAGTAAGTTTTTCAGAGAAAATAGATTTTGATTTTACTAATTTTCTTTATTGTCTTTTATTTCTTTGATTTCAAGCCTACTTGAAATCCATTTTACTTACTTGGGATTAATTTGCTCTTCTTTTTCTAGTTTCTTAAGGTAAAACCTTAGATGATGGATTTTAAAGTTTTTCTGATACAAACATCTAAAGCTATGATGTTAATTCTAGGCACTATTTTAGCTGCATTCTACATTTTCCAATTTCCCTGTGATTTCTTCTTTGATTCATGTGTTATTTAAAATATATATTGTTTAATTTCCAAGTATTTGGGTACTTCCCACCATCTTTTTGTGATTGATTTCCAACTTAATTGTCCTGTGGTCAGAGAACATAGTCTGTCTGATTTCAGTCATTTAAAGTTTATTGACTAGCTCTGTGGCCCAGGATATGATCTTTGTTAGCGAACTTTAAATGTGTAGGTAAAAATAATAGGTATTCTGCTGTTGATAAGTACACGGTTCTATTACTATCAGTTAGTTGATCATGTTAGCCTTTATGCCCTTACTTTTTTTCCTTATTTTATCAATTGCTGAGAAAGATATTGACATTTCTCATTCCAATTGTAGATCTATTTCTTTCTCTTTGCAGTCTATCCATTTTTGCTTCATATATTTATCTAGCATTTAGCAAAAATAATGTACAAAATTTATAAGAAATAAATAACATCTTAAAGTATATCTAATAACATTATTTTAAGAAATGTGGTCCAAGACTTGGGATTTTCCAAGAAAAGATATCTTTTTAAAACACTGGTCTGTGTCTGTCATTAGACTGCGCCTCTGACTTTAAAAATATGTGACCAGAGATTGAAGACCAAAATTCCACTGCAAAAAGTTACAGAACTACATTTTTACATAATCCCTTAACCCTGTCTACCCTCAATTTCAGAAGGTCTCAGGCTCCTTTATAAAGAGGGTAAAGTCTGGCTAGCCACCATGTCCAGTGCCCCGAAGACAAAGGAAAAGGGTGTGGTCAGCAGTGTCTAAACAGGACCAGCATTAAAAAAGAGGAGGATTTTAATGTGTCCTTTTAAAGTGTCAGAGGGTTGGGCCTCTGCCTTTGGCTCGGGTCATGATCCCAGGATCCTGGGATCAAGCCCTGCATCGGGCTCTCTGCTCAGCGGGGAGCCTGCTTCTTCCTCTCTCTCTGCCTGCCTCTCTGCCTACTTGTGATCTCTGTCTGTCAAATAAATAAAATCTTTAAAAAAAAAAAAAATATATATATATATATATATATATCCCGATTAAACACTGCACCTTTCAGGGTGGAATAGTTTCAAGTAATCAGCTTGCTGCTCAATGGCTGGTGGGTTTCCTGAAGGTTGATGTTATGTCAAGTGGTTCAGTATTAGTCTCTGTTGCTAGTAGGTTGGGCATTTGGCAGCAGCAGTAGCTATCTTAGGCTTGGTGAATGGGAGCCCATGCTGTTTTGGCCCATGACCACTCCATTACAATACCACTGTGTTGGCACTGGTATTCATTGCGTCCGCTGACAGAGTCTAGTTGACTATCTGGCTGGATCATTCTGTCTGCTTGGTTGTCTCCTACCTCTTCCATGGGAGTGACCCTACAATGTAAACAAAGTTTTACTTTGTGTCCACTTCCATCTTTGTACATATTCCCCAGACCTCTTTGTCTCTGATTTTCCAATCTTTTTTCTTCCAGGCCACTGACCATCTAACCAAGCTATCTACCACTGTTCACGAGTCTGACTTATTGTTCTCTGGCCGCTTCTCTTTTTACATAAAGTGAATGATCAGGTACACTACTTGAAGTTCTTTTCACTGGGCAGATTTTCTCTCATTGCTGTCTTCCAGGATTATTCCTGACTAGTGCTGAGTAGGGCAAACTGGCCTTTTTCAGTTGGCACTCACATACTAAGAAAAGCTCTGTGAATCAAGCTCATCCTTTTTAGTCCCATGTCAGCTGGTCATACTGAATCTCCATGTGGTTATAGGTGTGAGTTCAGGGAGAAGTTATGGTATAACAGTGATGGGGTGTGAAAATCTGGATCGCTCTTTTTGTGTGGGGCTTGCTTGTGCTCTGATTCTGCTTGTACTTGATCTCAGATATACTGTTCCATCATATGGTTTGTTGCTGGAATCTCCAAAACTTATCACTTGGTGAGTCTGACAGAATACAACTCAAAATAGTCCACTCTGGCTGTATGTCATTTGATGTCCCATATTTAAGCACTCTGTTTCTACCAGGGTCCCATAGCATACCAGGAACCATTACAGTTTTCTGCTATAAATTCTCCTTTTGGGGCTTGCTGTAAACCCCACACAACATCCTTTCCTACCTCTGATACTTGTAAAACTGCAGAGCCTACTTGGTCAGATGGCCCAAGAGGCAGGGCTGTTTGCAGCACGACTTGGATCTGCTGAAGAGCTCTTTCCAACTATGGTCCCCATTGAAAGCTATTAACCTTTCTTGTTCCTCAGAATCAGGTCACAGAGATTTTCTTTATTTTGAGATATATTACCTCCAGAACTCAAAGAGACCCTCAGGTGTGTGTTTCCTTCTTAGGTGGGTATAAGATGCAATCATTTGCCCTTTATTTTGGTGGTGGTCAGGATATGTCCTGACATGCTCCAGACTACTGGTCCTAAAATACTTTATTGATGTGATAGATCCCTGAATCTTCTTTGACTATTATTTCCCACCTTTTGGAGTGCATGTACCTTACCAAGGCCTACAACCTATTGCTACTTCTTTCTCTTTTTTTAATAAGAGAACTATTATTCTTTAAATATTTATTTATTTATTTTTAGAGAGGGGTGAGGAGCAGAGGGAAAGGGAGAGATTGCCCCAAGCAGTGTCCCTCTGCTGAACACAAGTGCAAAGCAGGACTCAATCTCAGGATCTTGAGATCACAGCCTGAGCCAAAACCAAGAGTCGGACACTTAACTGATTGCAGCCCCCATGCACCCTCTTCATTGCCACTTCTTGTTCATCGAGTCTAACTTACATGATGTCATCAATATAGTGAATGTATATTGTAGATGGACCAGGTCCCTCTGTGACAGAGGGCAGGAGATTGAAATGTAAGTTATTGCCTATATCATGGGAATGCCAACTGCCTCTGGTTCTGTTATTTGGTAAATGAAAAACAATGCATTCACCAGATCAAGGGCCACATTCTGTGTCCCTAAGGCTCTAATAAAGATACCACATCTGGAGCCAAAACTACAATTGACTACTCTGCTGCTTGGTTGAGTTTGAAGCAGTCCACTGTCATCCTCCACTGTGATCCATGTAGCTTTTGTAGAACTGAGAAATGTGAATTAAATGATGGACACCGCCACCTTTGAATTCCTTAGTAAGTCTGTAAGTCCTAATCTATGATATTTATTTAGGGCTGTGATTTTTTTTCCCAATTATTTTACTGTGGTAAAATACACATAACATAATAATTCTTTTACCCATTTTTAAGTATAGAGTTCATTGGTATTAAGAAGATTCATAATGTTGTGCAATCATTTGTCGCCTTAACTCTTTTCATCTGGTAAAATGAAAACTTTATGCCCATTAAAAAATAACTTGCCATTCCTCCCTCCCCCCAGCCCCTGGCAACCATCTTTCTGCTTTCTGTCTCTATGATTTTGACTACCCTAAGTACTTCATGTAAATGAAATCATGTACTATCTGTCTTTTTGTCACTGGTTCATTTCACTTAGCATAATTATCCTCAGAGCTTTTCCCTGTTGTAGCAGATATCAGAACCTTTCCTTTTTAAGACTGAATAATATTCCATTGTATATTTATACCACATTTTTGGTGCTGTATTATTCTCAGCCTTTCTACCAATGCATTGATGGCCTGTAGTAATATCCATCCAATTCCACAGTACTTATAGTTGGTATTTCTCCTAAATTTATTTAAAAAAATCCTAAGGTAATGCATCAGCCAATGCATTCTCTTCCCATTGCAGTTCACCATCTACCACTAGGGACTGTGTATCATTTGGGGTCTGTTTCCTAAGACCATTTCTGGTACCAGCTGTCATAGGCTGTGTTCCATGAAAGCTGCCTCTCATACTCCGATTCGTATGCAGAAAGTTTACTGGGGAGGACTCATGGGGACAATACCTGTGAGAGCTGGAGGAAGCAGGATTGGAAAGAGTGGGTAGTTGAGCTGTTGATGGAGTTGCAACAGAGGCTTCAGACACTTCAGAGAACTGTGGATCTGGGATAGTTCTTTAGAATTGTCCCTCTTTGAGGCAACTGGTCAGGCCTTTATTACCTGCCCTTGCCTCTTCTGCTCCGTCCCCACTCATCGAAGTTGGCTGCCTCGAGGGAGTGACTTCAGGCAAGGTGAGTCTTTTCAGCCTAGGACAACACAAAGGGAAGAGCTCAATTAAGAGCTGTCGGTCACCAGTACTCCCAGCTACTCAGTCCGGAGGGGGGTGTGAGCTGTGTACCACAGAATCTACTACAGAGATACATTTGGAAAATAGTGCTGATGGGATTAGTTGATTAATTATATTGGGAGTATGAGATAAAGGAATAATTCAAGAAAGACTCCAGGAGTTTTGGTTTGAGCAACCAGATGGATGGTGTTACCATTTGCCAAGATCAGGCAGACTTGGAAAGTAGTGAGGTTGGGTGAGAGATTAATCAACAGTTCTTGGTTTGGATATTTGAGGTCTCTTCTTAAACAACCAGGTGGATATAGCAAGTAGGGGTTTCGTATATCTTGAGGAGATATCAGGGTAGAGATGTATATCATCAGCATTATATATTTAAACTTTTTATTGGGTGAGATTCCCTAGGTAGAGGGTATGTAAGAGCTGCTCTGAAGACTAAATCCTCGATCACTGCAACATTTTGACTTCAGGAACAGGAAGACCCAACATAAGAGACTGAAAAGAAGCAGATAATAAAGTGGGTGTGGGGGTGGGGGGGTTAGGAGAGTATGGTCTCTTGGGAGACCATGCAAGTCAAGTATTTCAAAGAGGGAGTTATATAGAACTGAGAAATGTGCTGAGAAGTCTTGTAAGATGAAGACTGAATTTAAAGGTGGGGTTTGTCATGATGGAGGAAGTGTCTAACCTTGAGTAATTTCATGCATGTGTGTACCTTGTTGTTGGTTGTTTCTCTGTTGAAAATAAGAAGGCTAGGATTCTGAATTGCTGATTGCCTGACCACCTTCCTATGCTAGTGATATGCGGTAAAGTCATGGAGGGTGTACAACACAGAGGACACTCTCAGCTAGGGCTTTGGTCCCAGATCTCAATGTTATTCCCATCTGTGAAGAGGAAAGTTGTTTATAGCTCTTATATGACCATAAATCCTAACAGATATACAAATTAAACAGAAGTCCATAAAAACCACTTAAATTCCAATTAATAACATTTATTTAATGGGACAACTAATAGCATTTGGTTAAAACTAAATTTCTACTTTCTTTTGAATATTTTATTGATTGGTAAATTTGAATTAAGCATTCTGAAATTATGTTTGCCCAGTTCTCCACTTTCTTTTTTGTTTGAATAATGTGAGAATGCATTCATAGAGTGGACTCTGATGTCACTGGATTTTACTTGGCAAAAAATGCATTATTGCCTCTGAAGTGAACCCCTGTTCATTTTTTCATTAACCCTCAAGAAAATGGTATTATCACACACCTGGTGTGTGAACACAAATACACAGGGGCCATGAAATAAATAGGTCTTAGTTATGAGTTGACTATCTGGTTGCTTATGGTATTCGCCTTCAGATTATCTTCAGAAATAAAACACAAAATTAGAAAATTTCCATAGAAAACACCAGGAGGGGGTTGTAGATTTCAGGTTGAGAAACACCCAGGTTATGGACAAATTTAAGCTGCCAGTGCCCTCTTTTCCTCTGCCTACCCTGTTTCCTACAGACCCTCTGAGGAGAGGGGTGGGGGGCTGAGCCTAGAAAACCAGTTTAGGGCTTACTAAGCAAAAGCAAATGTGTGCTTGTTGGAGTTCTATTTATAATCTTTTGATTCCTCCCAGTAAAACTCTCCTGTTTTAACAGTGAGCTTAATTGTTTTTGATCTATTATCAGTGCTCTAATTTCTTAAGGAAGAATAGGGAAGTAGTAGGAAGAAAGCTTTCCTTCCCTCATTTCCACCCCAAACTTTGTGACCCCTGGAACTTCTGCTTTAACAACCTCTCAGCACTTAAACCTCTTTACAGAGCCTTGCTTTCCCCTGAAGTTCTACTGAAGCCCTCTTGCAGCCCTCTCCAGGTTGGAGTCCCTCCGCCCCGTTCTCCTTTGGAAGCATCTGCTTCACTGAAGCCCGTGCCATCTGCCATCTGACCTATTTTATTCTTTGCTACTCCCGGACCTTCTATATAAACCTCTTGGTCACTGAAAGACTCGGCACCTGCTCACAGTCCTCATCTCCATTCCGGATACTTCCATCGTCCTGGGTGACTTCCACATCTACTTCTGCCTATGAACCGTGCAACATCTATTCCCGGCTTCCTAATTCCTTGAACGCGCATGTCCATTGACCTTCACTTCCACGCCGTTTCAGCACCCCACTTTCAAAATGGCTCCATTTATGTATATTTCCCTAATAAAACTGGCTTAAACAAGGCTTTCTTTTGAGCACAGTGAGGACACATAATAACCGTCGCTTAGTCAATGTTAGCTGTTATTATTGCACTAATGTATATCCACAGCATTGGAGGTTGGTGGAAATAAGGAAGTGAGATTTCCATTTCTACAGATTTTACTGGGAATGTGGGAGATTCTGAAACACTAGAGTGGGAGCATGGCTGGGGAGGGTCTGAGAAGACCCAGTGGTGTGAGCAGCTCCCTTCCTGACAGGAGTCTCAGCTAAACCCACAGGTGAGCTTATATAAACACACTAACTTTAATTAAAAATAGATGAGTTGAAAAGTTCACCCATAACTTTATGAAATGGCATGCACAATATAAAATTTTGAATTAAGCCTGCCTCTTGTCCAATAATGTTACAAACGATACAGCTAAGCCTCTGGCTACTCATTTGACCGTTGACAAGGCAAGCAGAAGAGTGACAGAACTAACATTTATTGATCATTTACCAGGTGTTAGATCCTGTCTTAGGTAGTTTACATTTTCCATTTCATTTTATTTATTATGTTAGTCACCACCCATTTCATTTTAAATTTATGTTTTCTCATGTATAAAAAACAAAAGTTCTAAGTTTCAAAATTCTAATTTGAACTCTCACAATAATGTAAATCACTCAGAGAAATGAACCTCCTTGACCTTTAGGAAAATGAGAAAGCTCTTTTTTTAAAGATGTATTTATTTATTTTAGAGAGATAGAAAGAGAGAGAGTATGTGTGTGTGAGCAAGAGCAAGGGCAGAGGGAGAAGGAGAGAAGCAGACTCCCCACCGTGCTGGGAGCCTGACATGGGGCTTGAACCCACAACCCTAAGATCATGACCTGAGCTGAAATCAGGAATTGAATACTTGACCGACTAAGCCACCCAGGTACCCTGTGCAAGCTCTTATTTATTTATTTATTTAGCAACATATAATGTCTTATTTGCATCAGGGATACAGGTCTATGATTCATCAGTCTTACACAATTCACAGTGCTCACCATAGCACATACCCTCCCCAGTGTCCATAACCCAGCTACCCTTTTCCTCTCCTCCCCAACCCCAGCAACCCTCAGTTTGTTTTCTGAGATTAAGAGTCTCTTACGGTTTGTCTCCCTCCCAATCCCATCTTGTTTCATTGTTTCCCTCTCTTACCCCCTCAACCTCCTGCCCTGCCTCTCAATTCCTCATAGCAGAAAGATCATATGATAATTGTCTTTCTCTGATTGACTTACTTCACTTAAGCTCTTATTTCTGAGAGCAACTTACGTTTCTACATTTTTATATGCCTTATAAAAATAAAAATGTTGTCCTTCACTGTAAAATTTCCTTGTACTACTTCAAAAACCTTTTTCCACTTTAGCCTCTAATTGTTTTGTAACTTACTAGCAAATGTAATGCATAGGAAAGCATGTGGGTTCCTACATGTATTGTTAGAATTGGTATATGACTTTAGGTCAAATTTGATCTACATAAAAAATGTATTGAATGAGTAGATGTGATTAATGATGGGATGTAAATGAACTATGGCAAAAAAAAATACTCCATTGTTAGAATGATTTCTAGAAATTTAACTGTAGAGAATAAAAATGTATTTATTGGCAAAGCAGGAAAAATTAGCCATTCAAGCCAGTTAGTAGAAAATGCTACTTAACTATTCTGACATAAAAGTGTCTAAAAGGTTCAAAGGAGAAGAAAACATGTTGTGATCTATCTTACTCCTAGTAAGCTCTATGCTGTATCTTACTGTGTCTTACTCCTTATAAATCATCAGTCTAACTGGACATTAACTTGTCCAGTTAAGGGAATGGAAGAGGCATAAGTGAAATTGGTAAGAAGGACTAACTATTTAAGGAAAATGAACAAATGAGTGGAGGAGATTTTTCTTTTTCTTTTTCTTTTTTTAATTTGAGAGAGAGAAAGCACATGCAATGGGGGGACAGGGAAGGGGCAAAGATAGATCTTTTTTTTTTTCAGATTGATTTGTTTTTAGAGACAGAGAGAGAGAGAGAGCGCGCGCTCAACCATGAGCAGGAGGGGCAGAGGGAGAAGGGGAGGGCATCCCAAGCAGACTCTGTGCTGAGTGTGAGCCCACTGAGGGGTTTCATCTCACAACCCTGAGATGATGACCTGATCCGAAACCAAAATGCTTAACCCACTCTGCCACCCAGGCACCCTAAAGGGATAGAGAGAATCTTAAGCAGGCTCCATGCTTAGCATAGAGCCCAAGGCAGGGTTCAGTCTTATGACCCTGAGATCATGACCTGCGTGGAAATCAAGAATCCATTGCTCAACCAGCTGGGCCACCCAGGTGCCCCTGGAAGAGATTTTTTCAATCTTGATGGTTTATTTCTGGACTCTATGTTCCATTGATCTATATGGCTATTTTTTTGTGCCACTACCATACTGTTTTGATTACTACAGTTTTCTAATATATCTTGAAATCTGGAATTGTGATACCTCAGGATTGTTCTCAGGATTGCTTTGGCTATTCAGGGTCTCTTGTGGTTCCACAGAATCTCTAGATTATTTGTTCTAATTCTGTGAAAAATACTGTTATTTTGATAGGGGTTGCATTGAGTCTATAAATTGCTTTGGGTAGTATGGATATTTTAACAACATTAATTTTAACAATCCATGAGCATGGAGTAACTTTTCATTTGTGATGTCCTCAATCTCATTCATCACTGTTTGTTTTTCTTTTATTGTTTTCTAGTTTTGTTGTTATTTGTTTGTTTTTCTAACAAATAATGTATTATCTGCCCCAGGGGTACAGGTCTGTGATTCATCAGTCTTACACAATTCACAGCACTCACCATAGCATATATCCTACTCAGTGTCCATAACCCAACCACCCTATTCCTCCCCCCACCTCCCAGCAACCCTCAGTTTGTTTTGTGAGATTAAGACTCTCTTGTGGTTTGTCTCCCTCCTGATCCCATCTGTTTTCTAGTTTTCAGAGTACAAGTCTTGTATCTCTTTATTTAAGTTTATTCCTAAGTATTTTATTCTTTTTGGTGAACTGTAAATGGGTAAATGGCATTGTTTTTTTAATTTCTCTTTCTGATACTTCATTATTAGTGATAGAAAAACAACCAATTTCTGGGTATTAATTTGATATCCAGCAATTTTACGGAATTTATTTATTACTTATAATAGTGGTTTTTTTGTTGTTGTTGTTTCTTTGTTTTGTTTTGGTATGGAGCCTTTGGAATTTTCTATGTATAGTATCATGTCATGTGTAAATAAAGACAGTTTAATTTCTTCCTTGCCAATATGGACGCCTTTCATTTATTTTTCTTGGTGATTGCCATGGCTAGGACTTTCTAGTACTATGTCGAATAAAAGTGGCAAAAGTGGACATACTTGTCTTGTTCTTCATCTTAGAAGAAAAACTATCAGCCTTTTGACATGACTTTCCCTCCCCCCTCCTTTTTTTACAAATCCTATTTTTTTGACATTCCCTTTTTGGATGATAACTTGGCAATTCTGTTTCCAGGAATCTATGTTATGAACAATTACAATTTGAAGATTATAATCTCACAATAATATTCATTGTAGCATGTCTTATAATAATAGTGAAAATTTGGGAACAACTTAAGTGGTGAACAATTTTTTTTTTAGATTTTTTATTTATTTGACAGAGAGAGACACAGTGAATAGAAGCAGAGAAAGTGGGAGAGGGAGAAGCAGGCTTCCTGCTGAGCAGGGAGCCCGATGCAGGGCTCCATCCCAGGACCCTGAGATCATGAACCCAGCTGAAGGCAGCCACTTAACGACTGAGCCACCCAGGCGCCCCTGAACCATTCTTTTTTTTTTTTTTTAATTTATTTGACAAACAGAGATCACAAATAGACAGAGAGGCAAGCAGAGAGAGAGGGGGAGGCAGGCTCCCTGCTAAGCAGAGAGCCCAATATGGGTCTCAATCCCAGGACCCTGAGATCATGACCTGAGCCAAAGGCAGAGGCTCAACCCACTGAGCCACCTAGGCACCCACCTCCCCGCAACCTTCTGAACCATTCTTAAATAAGCCAAAGAATCATTAAATAAACTCCACAAATATGTATTCTTTATATTATTTCTCCACATTTTTAGGTTATTCAGCAATTATTGACTACTCATTGTATGTCAGAAACTGTTCTATGCACTTGGGGTGTAGTGATGAACTAGACCGACAAAGTCCTTATTTCTTGGGGGATATGTTTTAGTAGGAGTGGCAGGCATTAAACAGGTAAACAAACAAGATAATTTATAATAGTCCCTAATTACATTCCCCTCTCTGGTCTCATCTCCTGTTTTCTTCCATTTCTCACTCCCTCTCTCCTTCACTTACTGTATTACAGTGAGCTGTAATCGTTTCAGCAACGCTGGTGTTCTTGATGTTTCCAAACACATACTAGGCAAGCTCTCAAAGCATTTACATAAAGCTACTCCTCTAGGTTTTGATGCATTTTGTACCAACTACTTTAGTAAATATGACAAACATGAAAGACCTCAGGTACTTCCACTCATGAGACTCATCTTCTAAAAAAACACATGTATATCCTCTTATAGAACATCATCACACCCAGGAAGATCAGTAAATGACCAAAAAAAAAAAATACCATTAAAGAAATGTTAGTGATAAAAATATTAGGTTTAAAAATTTTAGCAATTTGACTTAGGATCCAAAAATTGTATGCATATTGGGAATTCTATGAAAAGACCCCCATGTTCATCACAATTACTACTGCATCCCAAAAGAATAATTCTGCATTTTTATAGTGTATTCCCTGCTAATATAAACCACTGTTTCATAATTCTAAAGAAATTAGATGGTAATTCACATAAATGGATGGGGTTTATAAGCTGCTTCTTATTCAAAATAAAATCAAATAAAATTTGACTTACATCAAATTAGAAAGAAATCTTATCAGAATTTTGACCATATAAAGAAGCCAGACCACCCTGTTAACCCTCACTGGATGCCTCAGAGTGCAGAACTGGCATGTCATGTACAAGGAAGGGGAGATGTGAGCAGAATCCTGGCTCTACCTCCACCTACCTTATAGTGTGAGGGTGGACAAAAGCCCTCAGCTTTCCTGGGGTTTGTTTCCTCAGTTGTAGAATTGAGGGGACCATTCTAGATGGCTTGTAAGAGATCTTTCAACTAAAAGGATCTAGGTCAGCTTGAAATCCCGATTTTTGAGCACATTTAGAGTGGTGAAAGAAATGGATTTAAAAAGGTGGGTGAAGTGGGACTCCTGGGTGGCTCAGTCAGTTAAGTGTCTGACTACTGATTTCAGCTCAGGTCATGATCTCAAGGTTGTGAGGTCCAGCCCTGTGTTGGTTTCTGCTGGGCATGGGGCCTGCTCGAGATGCTATCTCCCTTTGCCCCACTCCCTTACCCTCTCTCTCAAATAAAAAAAAAATAAATCTTAAAAAAAATTTCATTGTCTGATACTTCATTTGCTTACCTGTTAGCAGTATCAGCCAATAGATCAAAGTATCTGGCAAAGGTTTTTTTTTTTTTTTTTTTTTTTTTTTTATAAAATAGAGGCCCTGCCAAGTTTGGGTAGAAAAACAACACACCACATGTCACACCAGCAGTCAGGACTTCCTGCCTCTGAATTTTAACAGCCATCAGCCTGGTCAGGAGATGCACATTCAGGCCATTCAGCAAGATCAAGTGAGTACACGCTGATTAAGAATATGTTTCCAGGGCACCTGGGTGGCTCAGTGGGTTAAGCCACTGCCTTCGGCTCAGGTCATGATCTCAGGGTCCTGGGATCGAGTCCCGCATCGGGCTCTCTGCTCAGCAGGGAGCCTGCTTCCCTCTCTCTCTCTCTGCCTGCCTCTCTGTCTACTTGTGATCTCTGTCAAATAAACAAATAAAATCTTTAAAAAAAAAAAAGAATATGTTTCCAGGTGCTTGCTGCAGCAGCACATATACTGAAATTGGAAAGAATCAGTTTTCTGAAATCGTCCCAGGAAATCAATGTGAATGGAACTGGTTCTAAGAGAAAGGATGAAGACAGTTAAGTTCAGGGTGGGATTCTGCTTTTTCTTTACAAAACAGAAAAATGACCGAAAGGCCAGTAGCTTTTCTTTTTTTGTACCCTGAAAAGAATACACATATCACCTCTTCTGGAATCTAACACATTGGTTTCATTTTCAAAATGAATCATTTTATTTTCCTCAAATGCTGCCATAAATTGTCAACCTTAAGCATGTGATAGTCACATGATTTCTTCAGTAAGCCCGGGACTTCCACAAACTTCTCTGGAGCTTATAGCCAGAGTAGTCCAGGAAGTCAATTATTAAAGCCCTTTACACAGCCATACATTCCTTTGATGTTTGGGTTATCGAACACAGACACACCGAATAACTTGTCCATTTCTGTTTCTGAAAGTGTTAGCTGTGTTTTCTTTTCTTCCTTTTTTTCTATTTTATCTTACTTTATTTTACTTCATTTCACTTTATTTTATTTTATTTTCATCATGATAAGTGTACTTTTTAATCCTCATCCCCACTGTCCCCCCACCTCCTTTCTGGTAACCACCAGTTTGTTCTCAATAGTTCAGAGTCTGTTTCTTGGTTCATCTCTCTCTCATTTATTTCTTAAATTCCACATATGGGAGAGATCATATGGTATTTGTCCTTGACTAACTTATTTTGCTTAGCATTACACTTTCTAGCTCCATCCATGTCACTGCAAATGGCAAGGCTTCATTTTTTTCCCCACAAACTAAAGTTATTTTTAAGAGTGTAAGGCCCATAGTTGTTCACTTGCAGGAGGCATCTCAGTTCACTTCATTCTGAGCATGACTGATTAATTCATATTCTGAATGGATACAGAGCAGGATATTATGAGTTTCCTTGTCTTTCACGGAGCTATAATTTATTCTTTCCTGACAAGTTTATTTGAAAAGTGATTGGATAATTTCATCCTATACTTAAGCATTATTGCAGGTAATAAATCATACTTTGAAAGACACTTAGGGTACTGGAGAAATTTCTTCACAAAGTGACAACATTCACTTTTAAGGGGCTTTATCCAGTGCCGTGGTGATCCTGAAGAAGGGAATAATCCCTACTCACTCATAGAGGTTTGTTTTTTTTTTTTTCTCTTCTATAAAGAAACCTTTTGAGGGGTGGGTGTGTGTGGCTCAGTTGGTTAAGCATGTCCCTTCACCTCAGGTCATGATCCCAGAATCCTGGGAATGAGCCCTGTGTTGGGCTTCCTGCTCAGTGGGGAGCTTACCTCTCCTCTGCCTGACACTCTCCCTTGTTGTGTACTCCCCCTCTCTCTCTGTCAAATAAAATCTTTTTTTAAAAAAAGAAGGCTTTTAAAAGAATTTTAATTGATTACTCAATGTCACATTTCAAATTACCCAAGTGACTGTAGCTATAGAAGGACTTCATCTTCATTCTTTAACTTTTTGTTTTCTGGTTTCTTTTTTTACTTTTTAAAGATTTTACTTGAGAGAGAGAGGAGGGGCAGAGGGAGAGGGAAAGAATCTCAATCAGACTCTCTGCTGAGTGGAAAGCCCCATGTGGGTCTTGATCTCAAGACCCTAAGATCATAACCTGAGCTGAAATCAAGAGTTGGATGCTTAACCAAACTGATCCACCCAGGTGCCCCTGTTTTGTTTTTCTAAAGTTTTTATTTAAGTTCCAGTTAGTTAACATGCAGTGTAATATTAGTTTCAGGTATATAATATAATGAATCAACAATTCCATACATTATCTGCTGCTGTTATCATAACAAGTACACAAGAAAATCCTATCGCCCCACTCCCCACAGACACCCCCCCCCCACCTATCAGTTTGCTCTCTAGAGTTAAGAGTCTGTTTCTTGGCTTACTTCTTTCTCTTCTTTCTTTTTCTCTTCTTTCTCTCTTTCTCTTTTTTCCCTTGCTCATTTGCTCATATGATTCCACATATGAGTGAAATCATATGGTGTTTGTCTTCCTCTGACTTATTTTCACTTAGCATAATACTTTCTAGCTCCATCCATGTTTTTGCAAATAATAAGATTGCATTCTTTTTGATGGCTGAATAATATTCCATTGTATGTATATACCACATCTTTGTCCTTTCATCTATTGACAGACACTTGGACAGCTTCCATAATTTGCATATTTTAAGTAATGCTGCAATAAATATAGGGATGCATGTATCCCTTTGAATTAGTATTTTGGTGTTCTTTGGGTAAATGTCCAGTGGTGTGATTCCTGGATTGTAAGGCAGTGCTCATTTTAACTTTTTGAGGAACTTCCATACTGTTTCCCAAAGTGGCTGCACCAGTTTGCATTCCCACCAACAGTGCAAAAGTTTCCTCTTTTTCCACATCCTCACCAACATCTGTTATTTCCTGAGTTGTTAATTTTGGCCATTCTGACAGGTGTGTGGTGATATCTCATTGTGGTTTTGCTTTGTATTTCCCTGATCCCTAGTCATGCTGAGCATTTTTTCATGAGTCTGGTAGTCATTTGCTTGTCTTCTTTGGAGAAATGTCTGTTCATATCTCCTGCCCCTTTCTTAACTGGATTCTGTATTTTGTGTGTGTTGCTTTTGATGAGTTCTTTATAGATTCTAGACATTAACCCTTTATATGATGCCATTTGCAGATATCTTCTCCCATTCTGTCAGTTGCCTTTTAGTTTTGTTGATTGTTTCCTTTACTCTACAGAAGCCTTTTATTTTGATGAAGTCCTAATAGTTCATTTTTGCTTTTGTTTCCCTTGCCTCTAGAGACATGTCTAGTAATAAGTTGCTTTGGTTGAGGTCAAAGAGTTTGCTGCATATTTTCTCCTCTAGGATTTTGATAGTTTCCTGTCTTATATTTATGTCTTTCATCCATTTTGCTTACTTTGTGTATGGTGCAAGAAAGTGGTCCAGTTTCATTCTTCTGCATGTTTCTATCCAATTTAACATTTTAACAATATTTGTTCTTCCAACCCATGAGCATTGAATGTTTTTCCATTTCTTTGTGTCTTTTTCAGTTTCTTTCATAAGTGTTCTATAGTTTTCTGAGTAGAGATACTTGGCCTCTTCGGTTAGATTTATTTCTAGGTATCTTATGGTTTTTCATGCAGTCATAAATGGGATTGAC
Organism: Mustela nivalis; assembly: GCF_964662115.1. Lineage (NCBI taxonomy): Eukaryota > Metazoa > Chordata > Mammalia > Carnivora > Mustelidae > Mustela > Mustela nivalis. The sequence goes on along the minus strand of NC_139029.1, from coordinate 89,874,728 downwards.
TCCTTGATTTCTCCTTCTGCTACTTCATTATTAGTGTATAGCTATGCAACAGATTTCTGTACATTGATTTTATATCCTGTCACTTTACTGAATTCATCAGTTCTAGCAATTTTTTGGTGGAGTCTTACAGATTTTCTCTACATAGAATATCATGTCGTCTGCATAAAGTAAAAGTTTAACTTCTTCCTTGCTGCTTTGGATGTCTTTAATTTCTTTTTGTTGTCTGATTGCTAAGTCTAGGACTTCTAGTACTATGTTGAACAATAGTGGTGACTGTGGACATCTGTGTATATTCCTGACCTTAGAGGAAAAGCTCTCAGTTTTTGCCTATTAAGAATGGTAATAGATGTGGACCTTTCATATATGGCCTTTATGATGTTGAGGCTTGAGGTATGCTCCTTCTATCCCTACTCTCTTGAGGGTTTCTTTCAAGAAAGAATGATGTATTTTGTCAAATGCTTTTTCTGCATGTATCGAGAGGATCATATGGTTCTTATCTTTTATTAATGTAGAGTATCACATTGATTGATTTGCAGATATTGAACCACTCCTCCAGCCCAGGAATAAATTCCTTTTGATCATGGTAAATAATCCTTTTAATGTGCTATTGAATTTGATTAGCTAATGTCTTATTGAGAATTTCTGCATCCATGTTCATCAGGGATATTGGTCTGTAATTCTCCTTTTTAGTGAGGTCCTTGGTTTTGGAATCAAGGTAATGCTGGCCTCGTAGAATGAGTTTGGAAGTTTTTCTTCTATTTCTATTTTTTTTGTTACAGCCTCAGAAGAATAAAGAACCTTCTTTAGGTGTTTGGTAGAATTCCCCTGGGAGCCATCTGGCTCTGGACTCTTGTTTGTTGAGAGATTTTTGATTACTGATTCAACTTCTTTGCTGGTTATGGGTCCATTCAAATATTCTATTTCTTTCAGTTTCATTTTTAGTAGTTTATATGTTTCTAGGAATTTGTCCATTTCTTCCAGATTGCCCAATTTGTTAGTGTAAAAATATTCTCTTATATTATTTGTATTTCTGTAGTATTGGTTGTGATCTCACCTCTCTTATTCATGATTTTATTTATTTGGGTCCTTTCTCTTTACTTTTTGATAAGTCTGCACAAGTTAAGAAAATCACAAGTGTTATTAGAAGCCTTTCACCTGTGACTAAAAAACTAAGACAATAATTAATATGAGTGAAATGTGCCAATGTTAGCATGCTACAGTGGGTTTACTTGCAATATGTTTCTGCAATCAATTGCTTCTTTCTCGTAGGACATTTTTAAAGCTGGAAATACCAATGAGGATTCAGGATTGGACTTTGGAGAATTTTTGCGGTACCTTAAAGACCACGAGAAAAAAATGAGGCTGGCATTTAATAGTCTGGATGACAATAATGATGGTATGTGTTTGTATCTTATTCACAATTAACTTGACATGAATAATAATTGTCATTACTAAAGACTTTGTTTTAGCAGGCTTTAACTTTCTCTTACCATCAGAGATTCAGTTATTTCTATTGCATGTCTAGCAGTAATTTTTTCTTTCTGAGAATAATATATAAATATCATTAACTAGTGTTATAAGTTTTTTTTAAAGCTTTTATTTATTTCCTTGACAGACAGAGATCACAAGTAGGCAGAGGGGCAGGCAGAGAGAGAGGGTGGGGAGCAGGCTCCCCACCGAGCAGAGAGCCCAATTCAGGGCTTGATCCCAGGACCCCAGGATCAAGGCAGAGGCTTTAACCCACTGAGCCACCCAGGTGCCCCACTAGTGTTATAATTTTTGTGTGGTTACTATATTTTTAAATATTTAACTTATTTATTTGAGAGAGAGAGAGCATAAGTGGGGGGAAGGGACAGAGGGAGAGGGAGAAGCCGAATCCCCACTGAGCAGGGAGCCCCATGTGGGGCTCAACCCCAGGACCCTGGAATCATGACCTGAGTTGAAGGCAGATGTTTAACTGACTGAGTCACCGAGATGACCCTGGTTACTATTTTCTCAACAAATGAATTTGTCCTCTGAATTTAAAGCTTCTGGGCTTAAGTAGTAGACCTCTCCACTCTTTTGCAATGTATGAGCTAAATGTATCATGGTGATTTTAAAAAATGCCATTGTTTGCTTGCTGATTTTGAAAATATTTTGGTTGCAGGGAAGTTAGATAACACAAAGATGGTGAGAGAAAGTAAAAGTTACTTGTAACCTTGCTGTCTGGAGATAAGGTTTAACATTTTAATATATGTTTATAGTTTCTTCTAGACTTTTTGTTTCTTGCTTGGTTTCTCTTTCTCTCTCTTTTTTTAAGCATACCTTTTTTTTTAAGATTTTATTTATTTGTCAGGGACAGAGGATAGAGAGAGCACAAGCAGGGGAAGCAGCAGGCAGAGGGAAAGGGAGAAGCAGGCTCCCCACTGAGCAAGGAGTCACTTGTGGGGCTCTATCCCAGAACCCTGGGATCATGACCTCAGCCAAAGGCAGACGCTCAACCGACTGAGTCACCCAGGCATCTCTCTTTCTCTCTTTAAAAAAAATTGTAGTCACACTACATATAGTTTGATGTCCTACTTTTTCCTTTTAATGTTATAATGTAAGCATTATCATTTCTTTTTTTTAAGTATTTTATTTATTTATTTGTCAGAGAGACACACCAAGAGAGGGAACACAAGCAGGGGGGGTGGGAGAAGGAGAAGCCAGCTTCCCTCTGAGCAAGGAGCCCAATGTGGGGCTTGATCCCAGGACCCTGGGATCATGATCTGAGCCAAAGGCTGATGCTTAATGACTGAGCCACCCTGGGGCCCCTGCATTTACATTTCATTTAATATTCTTCACAAACATAGTTTTTAATGACTCTGTAATATTCCATTTATGAGTAGACTTATCCAGTCATTACTGTATTGTAAGACATTTGGGATGTTTCCAAACTTGCACTTTAATACATACTGTTGTGATCAATATCTATGCTGATTTACAGAGGAAATGTGTATTTTATCACAAACCCTTAAATCACAAAGACTTTAGGTAAAAGTAAAATATCATTTCCTTATCCATATGTAGCTAATGGGTAATTAGAGCCTAATTACACCCAATCTAAAAACATATGTATTAGTTTTTACGTTTTCAGAAATCAGGTTTTTGTTAATTGAAAAATTCTAAGTCTAGCAGAAAAGCTATTTAAAGGGTTATGTTAATGGATTCTTAGGTGAAACAAGATGTATCCTGAATGTCACAGGCTTTAGTGACCTCCAATACCCAAATTTCAGTGCTTCAAGCTTCCATTCACTTTTTTTTTTATAATTTTTTATTTTTTATAAACATATATTTTTATCCCCAGGGGTACAGGTCTGTGAATCACCAGGTTTTTAGGCCTTTCTGGGTCCTGCTATTGAAATACTACCCTGAAGTTTTAGAGGTACTACAATTGGAACTGGTAATCAGTTGCTGCTGTTCTTGTCCCAGTAGTTCTGCTCTTGTGCTATTCTGGAATTTCACCTGTTATTGGTGGTACCACCATAATCATCATTTGTAAGCTGAAAATCCACTGTGTCAGATAATCCGTGAAATCAGATTGTCATCAGTAAAAACATAATGTTACTATTGTCTCCGGTAAAGCTGAAAATCAGTGCTTGTAGCTCTTGGTAATAAAGAGAACTCTTTTTCTGAGGCAAGATGGAAATCTAAAAGTAATACAGTGATTAGCAATATAGATCTTTTCATTTCTGTCTTGACTGGTCAAACTGGAATATCACAGCTCAGTCCCCAAAGTCTTGAAGAGGTGCCATTCTGGCAGAGCTGCTGTCCAAATTCCCATGGGCTTCATTTGTTTTGAGTCATGACAGTTGGTATGAAGCTCCACTGTTGGCACCTAGACTACAGATCTTAGACTCTAAGATCTGAGGTGTGAGGTCTGATTGAGCTGCCTGCTTTCTGTGTCATCATTGTTGCTGTTTCAGTGACCACATTTGCATAGAGTTCAGTCAATTTGGCCAGCATGCTTTTTGTGGGTGCAAAAGGGAGCACATCCTCTGGTATGGGTTGAACTGTGTGCACCCTAAAAAAGATATGTTGAGCCTCTCATACCTCAGACTTATTTTAAAATAGCTTATACCTTATTTTAAAATAGATCTTTATAGAAGTAATTAAGTTAAAATGATGCCATTAGCATAATGCCCAATATCTAATATGACTAATGATATAAAGGGGAAATCTGGACACAGAAGCAGATATGCACAGAGGAAGATGATGCGAAATGACCCTTTGGTGTGATGGGGTTAGGAATGGGGTGATACATCAACAAGCCAAGAAACACCTGTGGCTACCAGAAGCTTGGAGAGAAGCACAGAACAAACCTTTCCCTGGCATCTTCAGAGGGAACATGGCCCTGCTGACACTTTAGTTTCAGACTTCTGGCCTCCAGAACTTTCTGGAGAAATTGAGACATAAATTCCTGTTTTTCTAAGTACTCAGATTGTGATACTTCATTATGGCAGCCATAGGAAACTCCTCCCTGCTGTTATGCTTAATCAAGTGTCTGATAATACCAGAATATTTGGGGCCTCACAAGCTTTATCAATTCATATGAACATTTAGTCACTTTCTTCCAGAGAATCCAAGTGCTTCCAGATTGGCTGGGCTAGTGTAGTTTCTGGTATCAGCTGTGTGTCATTGACCCTGGAGCCAACATTGCCTTTTGAATGCTATTACTGGATCTGACTCACTGGATCTGGCTCACTTCCCCAGCTTTTCCTTCCTGACATCATTATTCCTGTTGGGACTCTCCCAGCCCATCACACATTATATTTGTTAAAAATTAATAATATGCAGGATTCAATCTTTACCACCTGCTTTCTGTCCCCCAGGAGGGTTTCCAGGCCTTATGCCAATCAGTGGAGGCAAGAGGATGCATACAGGCTGGTGTATAATCAAAATCACTGGCAGGAGGTGCTCAAGGCCCCCATGTGATCTGATCTGTTTAACTTCTCTCACCAAGTAGTATCTGAGCTCCTGCTCCTATTTAGCCAAAGTGTCCATGGCTTGTGGTTATAATGATGTGAATGAAGAAATTATTGAATTCCTTTTTAGTTGGGGTTTCTTGGAGATTGAAGAAATGGTACGAAAGGAACTGACATTTATTGTACTTTATTTTCTATATCTTATTTTTGTCTCATACAAGTCATTATAGCAGCTGCATTTTACAGATGAGAACACTGAGTTTAAGAAAGGTTAACTATTTTGCATTCATTGGCTCTCCCAGTGAGCCACATCTCCCAGGATATATGCATTTGTGTAGGCTTGTGAACCACACAGGCCTGGGCTTGGCCGTTTTTACTTACTTCAGTCATTGGGGCATTAACAAGGCTTAATAAGTACTTGTATATTGGAGCTTGTCCTCTTCGAATACTCTTTCTTAACATTCTGAGCCACCAGAAAAGAGATGGAGCTACCCAGTGGGAGAGATCACCCATTTAGTTCTCAGTTATTCTACATCTCCATCTGAAGTAATAGACTTGTGTGAAGACATCTTGGATTTCCAACGGTAGTTGAACAAACCTTCAAATGAATGAACTCACACGAGTGGCAAGACAGGCAGAAGAACCAACGAGTTGAATCAAGCTCAGATGGCATACCTATAATCAAATATATCCTTTTTAAACCACTAAATTTTGGGATAGTTTGTTACTTAGCATTCAATTGCTGGTATAGGGATGGAATACTTTGCATTTCTCCCCGGAACTGCAATGCTGGAATGGTTGTGGTCCTCCTCTCCATCCATTGAACAACTGTTACTCTGTTGAATTCATTTCAAGTCTATATTCTCAGCGAAAGCCTGCTGCATATACTTAAAGGCAATTTTGAATCTCGTTTTCAGTTCATAGACCTTGATAATGTTCTGGATCTCATTCCCTATTTTTTTTTTTTCCTACATCTTAGCTTGGATTTTTGGCTCCTATCAGGTAAAAATTACCTGATGTACTTGAGTTCAATGAAGCAAACAGTTTGCACTGGGAACTGTGTTAACAAAGATCTTCAGAAGTAACAATTTTTGGTGAATTAGGAATAAACAAACATACACAAGACAGACTGTGATAGTTGCTGTAGAAGTGATACAGGGAGAGCTTAACTGTGCCCAGGGACCATTTAAATTTGTACTGGATCAATACATAAACAGAACTGAAAAGAAAGGATTTTTTGTGGGGTGCCTGGATGGCTCAGTGAGTTGAGAACCTGACTCTTGGTTTTACTCAGGTCACGATTTAGGGTCATGGGATCAAGCCCCGTGTTGGGCTCTGTGCTCAGCAGGGAGTCTGCTTGAGTTTCTCTCTCTCTCTGTCCTTCCCCCAGTTTGCATGACCATTCTCTCTTTCTCTCAAATAAATAAATGAATAAATCTTTTTAAAAAGGGGGGAGGGGTTGCCTTGAGCAGAGAGCTCATAGTCTAAACAAACACAGAATTAGGAAATTGTCAGTCAAGGTCAGAACTGGTTTATATAGCATTTCAAGTTAGCCCTAACTTGGTATTTTGGGGGGAAGATTTCATTGACATACAACATATATAGCAATGTGCATAAATTCTAAGTAAAAACTCCACAAATTTTCCTGAGACAGACATACAACATGGAAACAACATCCAAATTAAGAAGCAGAATATTATTAGCATCTCAGGAGTGTCCCTTTCATGTCCCATCCAAATCACCACCACACTCCAATGTAGCTACTATCCTGCTTTCTAGTACTGTATGTAAGTTCTCAATCTTTAACAAGTAAGTGTACCTTGCTCATACTGTGCCTTTTGCTTTTTTGTTTCTTTGATGGTCTCTTGTTTATGTTTTATAATACTTTATTTGTGACTTTTGTTTTTAATTCTTATTTATCCTTGCATTTCTTTTTATTAATAACTCTTCTATAACATATACTTTAGCACAGTGCAATGTATTTTTAAAATAAGTAGTTCATTGATACAAGCTAGCAAGCTCTTTGGGGGTTGTTCTTTTATTAATTTCTGGCTTCTCTTACATTTAACATAGTGATTTTAATAGTATACTTTAAAAAAAATCTTTTTAAGTTATTGAATTAAAAGGATAGTAATGGCATATAAAGCAGAGGATTCAGTTTCCCGAAGAAAAGTTTGATTTTTAGGCTAAGGAATAGACAAATTCCGCCTTGTGGAGTTTGGAATACTAGGGACCTTGGAGGGATCACAAAGAATCTGAAATTCTGCATATGAATACCAGGCTTTGTCTGTAGGGTAAATAAATATGTCTCATACATATGTATGCTATTTATAAATGTATGCATATGCAGCTATGGCTCATAAAATATGAAATAAAGATGTGACTGAAGTTATATTGGTTTTTTAATGTTATAGATTTTATAGCTAAGTGACATTAATTTGATTTTTTAACACAAAAATGTCCTCATTTTCTTTATTTTTATTTTTCTGTAATTTCTTTTTTTAAATTAATTCATTTTTTTTTTCAGTTTTCCAAGATTCATTGCCCTCGTATTTTAAAAGATTGAATAGTCTCAACTCTTGGTTTTACACAAGGGAGGGATCAAAAAATTTTTTGGATTTGGCAAGTACCGTGTGAGTGAAGTGTCGTAGAGTTTGAGGAGCATATGGAATACTTAATTTCTCCTTCACAACATCCAGCAATTTGAGATTGAGATGCATAGTAGGCTTGTATTAAATATATCAGTTGACTCAAGTTATTTAACATAGGATATGGTTGTGTTAAAAAGAGTTTGTGTTGTATTATATTTTTGGTATGTTATTTCTTTAAAAACTTAACTTAAAACATCGAGTGGCCTTATTATCATGAATCAGATCTTCAGAGTTAGCTTTTTAATTTTTTCCAAGTACATACAATAATCTAGATTTGTTGTAGATCTACAGTCCCTTATTGGAAATCCTTAGGGTAAAGTGTGTTTAAAAATTTAGAATTTGAGTTTTAGAAAAGCAGCACAGTGCATGTAAAATATATTATATAATACTCCAAGTGGGATTTGGACCATCACCATGCAATTATATACGTGAATATTTCTTCAGTGAAACAAATGAATAATCACACAAAATCAGATAAATAATTGACTACCAAATGAATTTTTGTACCAAATTTACAAAAAGTCTTTTAGCTTTCAGAACTTTTACCCTTTGTATTGTGAATATGGGATTATAGTTCTAAAAAACATGGGCTTTTCTCCTAAAATTTGTATGGAACCAGAAAAGACCCCAAAGTGCTAATGAAATGTTGAAAAAGAAAAACAAAACTGGGGGCATCTTGTTGTCTGATTTCAAGCTTTACTACAAAGCTGAGATCACCAAGACAGCATGGTATTGGCACAAAAACAGACACATACACCAATGGAACAGAGTAGGGAGCCCAGATATAGACCCTCAACTCTGTGGTCAAATAATCTTCAACAAAGCAGGAAAAAATATCCAATGGAAAAATGACAGTCTCTTTAAGAAGTGGTGCTGGGAGAATTGGACAGCTATATACAGAAGAATGGAACTCAACCATTCTCTTACAGTAAACACAAAGATAAACTCAAAATGGATAAAAGACCTCAAGGTGAGGCAAGAATCTATCAAAATCTGGAGGGGGGACAAGATGTCAGGGGAGTAGGAGGAGGCGCCTTTTCAGCCTGTACCCCAAAATGAGCTGATTACCTACCAAAGAACTCCATTCACCCATGAAATCAGCCTGAGATCAGAATTATACACGTCTGGTTCTCTACAGGGGCACAAGACGCCAGTGGGCAGGTAAAGCAGAGTGGGAAGTCGGACTGATATCGGAAGATAAACAAAAGGGGGAGGGAGCTACCAGAGGCAACTGGTTGGAAAGTAATACCCCAATACGAGCAAGAGTGCCCTGCGTCTGGGGACCAGCATTAACTTGGAGACTGGTTGAAAGCACTCCAAAAGAGTAAAGGATCGCGGGGGGAATTTGTGGGAATTGGGGTGGCTAGGGACAGGGACAGGGGCTTAAGTCCCCAGTCCCAGGACAGCCTCCCTGTCCCTCCCTGCCTCCCTGAGGCAGAGAGAGTGTGGCGGAGAAACCAGGTCTTGGTCCCTAAGCCGCCAGCGTGCCTGAGAATGCATGGGTTCTAGCTCCTGTGAGGGGATGGGAGCCAAGCCCATCAGCAGAACGTGCAAGCCCAGCTACAAAGCCCCAGATACGCGCGCACTACCCCTGAGAGAGTTACAAATGCCAGGCAGGCGCTCTTTGACCCGCGCCATTGTTTCAAAGCCTAAGCCACCCGCCCCAAACTCTCCCCTGACAGAGGTGCGCAAAAACCCAGCCTGGTGTTCTGGGACCTGCGCCCCGTTCTCAGAGCCTGACACACGCGCGTGACCCAGAGCCTCCTCTGAAAGAGGTGCGCGCAAGCCGGGCGCTCTTAGACCCAGCAAGACCAGGCACTCCCAGCCCGGGCCATCGGCAAAATCTCAGTGTGGGATTGCTGCTTGGAACCTCTCCGGCGGTCGGGAGCTCCCAGACAGCCGCCACTGCCTTGGCTTTGGGTACAAGCAAAAGATCCTGCGTCCCCAGGGTCTGCAACTTGGAACCTGCTCTGCCAGCGGCCAAGGGGAAGCTTATTTAGGCTCTGCACCCAGACTGAGGCTTCTCTCTGAGAGGGAGATCAGGGTGCAGTTTGTTTTCCTCTAAAACTACAAAAACCATCAAAGGCAGTCAAGGTGAGAGGGGAAAAAAAGTGAACAAACACAAAAACCGCCAGAGAACAAAAGCCTGAAAAAAACCAGTTTGTTCAGAGCCCACCCCCTTGAGGCAGGTGGGAGGACTTAACTCAGGAAACATCATTGACTGACAACCCACGTGGCAGGCCCCTCCCCCAGAAAACAAACCAAGAAAGAAAAAAAAAAAAAAAAGAGAGAGAGAAAACAAGAGAACAAGAGAACAACCACTACTTCATAGGAAAACTTGTATTGTTGACTCGTTCCCACTATTCCGGAACATTTTTTTTTTTTACACATTGGTAATTTTTTTAACCTATTTACCATCACAGCAAGCTGTACAGTACATCAAATTCCATAATACCCTTCTAACCTGAACTTTTTGATACATACACCTATGTTTTTCTTTTGCATTTTTATTTTTTGAATTTCTTTTTTTAAATTATAGTTTAGTTTAGTCTAGTTTATTCCTTTTTATTTTTATCCTCTAATATTCATATAGAGTTAAACTTCAAAGTAATCCCCTTTCCCCAATCAATACTACTCCTATAGGTAAACCAATTTTTAATCCCCTTTATCTTAGGAAAGTTGAGTCCTTTAACAAAGATATCAAGATACATCCAGGAAGAATCAAAACAACCTTCCTCGCACACACTGAGAATTTATAAGAACTCTCCCATCTTCTTCTTCCACCAGTGTTTCTGTGTTTTTGTGTTTGTCCTGATAGCATATAAATCTTACAATTGGGGTTCTTTTTGATGAGGTTCTTCCTTTATTTGCATATATATATATTTTTTTTTTCTCTTGTCATATACTTGTATCACTCTTTTTGTCTCTTTTTGTTTGTCTACTTCATAAATCTTACCTTGGGGCCCGTCTGGGCTGAACCTTCTCTTTAATCTTCCCTTTCTTTCCTGTCTTTCTCTCTCTCTCCCTTTTTTTCTTTTCTTTTCTCTCTCGTTTGTGTGGGGAATCCTGATTGCTCAGAAGTGTTCCAGGGTGCACCTTGACTGCACCACAGTTGATACATCCAGCAACATCTGTTCAGTCATCTCCCACCAAAATGACTAGGCAGAAGAATGCCCAACAGAAGAAAAATACAGAGGATGGACCTTCTGCAACAGAGCTAACAGCTATCAACATAGACAATATGTCAGAAAGAGAATTCAGGCTAACAATTATCCAGGCAATAGCTAGGTTGGAGAAAGCCATGGATGACCAAATGGAATTGATTAGGGCTGAACTGAAAGCGACCAGACATGATGTTCACAATGTTAGGGCAGAGTTTAAAGCTACCAGGGAGGAGGTTCACAATGCTCTCAATGAGTTCCAATCTAATCTAAACTCTCTCAAAGCTAGGGTAACTGAGACAGAAGATAGAATTAGTGATCTGGAAGACAAACAGATAGAGAGAAAGGTTCAGGAGGAAGCCTGGAGCAAACAGCTTAGAAACCATGAAAACAGAATCAGGGAAATAAATGATGCCATGAAGCGTTCCAACGTCAGAATTATTGGAATCCCTGAAGGGGAGGAGAAAGAAGTCTAGAAGATATAGTGGAACAAGTCCTTCATGAAAATTTTCCCAATCTCGTGAATGGAACCAGCATTCATGTACTAGAGGCTGAACGGTCTCCTCCCAAGATTATACATTCCAAAAAAACATCACAACACCTGATAGTCAAACTGAGGAATTATAATTGTAGGTATAATCTCTTGAAAGCTGCCAGGGCAAAGAGGCTCCTTACTTACAGAGGGAAGCCCATCAGAATAACATCAGACCTGTCCACAGAGACCTGGCAAGCCAGAAAAGGCTGGCAAGATATATTCAGGGCACTAAATGAGAAGAACATTCAGCCAAGGATACTTTATCCAGCAAGATTGACATTCAAAATGGATGGAGAGATAAAGAGTTTCCAAGACCGGCAAGGCTTAAAAGACTATGCAACCACCAAGCCGACACTGCAGGAAATATTAAGGGGGGGGGTTCTATAAAAGAGGAAAAATCCTAAGAATAGCATTGAACAGAAATATAGAGACAGTCTACAGGAAGAAAGACTTCAAAGGTAACTCGATGTCAATAAAAACGTATCTATCAATAATCACTCTCAATGTGAATGGCCTAAATGCGCCCATAAAATGGCACAGGGTTGCAGATTGGATAAAACGACAGGACCCATCCATATATTGTCTACAAGAGACCCATTTTGAACCTAAAGATACACCCAGACTGAAAGTGAAGGGATGGAGAAGCATCTTTCATGCCAATGGGCCTCAAAAGAAGGCTGGGGTAGCGATTCTCATATCAGATAAATTAGACTTTAAACTAAAGACTGTAGTCAGAGATACAGAAGGACACTACATAATCCTTAAAGGGACTATCCACCAAGATGATCTAACAATTGTAAATATCTATGCTCCCAATATGGGAGCAGCCAATTACTTAAGAAAACTGTTAATCAAGATAAAGAGTCATATTGATATGAATACACTAATCGTAGGAGATCTTAACACGCCTCCCTTAGAAATAGATCATCGAAGCAGAAAATCAATAAAGAAACGAGAGCACTGAATGACACATTGGACCAGATGGACCTCATAGATATATACAGAACATTCCACCCTAAAACAACAGAATACTCATTCTTCTCAAGTGCACACGGAACCTTCTCCAGAATAGACCACATACTGGGTCACAAATCAGGACTCAAACGATACCAAAAGACTAAGATTATTCCCTGCATATTCTCAGATCACAATGCTTTAAAACTGGAGCTCAATCACAAGGAAAAGTTCCGAAGGAACTCAAACACCTGGGAGCTAAAGACCACCTTGCTTAAGAATGCTTGGATCAAGTAGGAGATCAAAGAAGAACTGAAACAATTCATGGAAACCAGTGAGAATGAAGACACTTCTGTCCAAAACCTATGAGATACAGCAAAGGCGGTCCTAAGGGGGAAATATATAGCCATCCAAGCCTCCCTCAAAAAAATTGAAAAATCCAGAACACAGCAGCTGTCTCTACACCTTAAGAACTGGATAATCAACAACAAATCAAACCAACTCCACACATAAGAAGGGAAATCATCAAGATTAGAGCTGAGATCAATGAGGTAGAAACCAGAGATACAGTAGAATGTATCAATGAAACTAGAAGCTGGATTTTTGAAAGAATCAAAAAGATCGATAAACCATTGGCCACACTAATCCAAAAGAAAAGAGAGAGAGCCCAAATTCATAAAATTATGAATGAAAAGGGAGAGATCACAACTAACACCAAGGAAATAGAAACAATCATCAGAAGTTATTATCAACAGTTATATGCCATTAAGCTTAGCAACCTAGATGAAATGGATGCATTCCTGGAAAACTATAAACTATCAAAATTGAACTAGGAAGAAATCAACAACCTGAATAGACCGATATCGGATAATGAGATTGAAGCAGTGATCAAAAACCTCCCAAAAAACAAGAGCCCAGGACCTGATGGATTCCCTGCGGAATTCTACCAAACTTTCAAAGAAGCAATAACACCTATTCTCCTGAAGCTGTTTCAAAAAATTGAAGCAGAAGGAAGACTTCCACACTCTTTCTATGAAGCCAGCATTACCCTGATCCCAAAACCAGGCAAAGACCCTGCCAAAAAGAATTTCCGACCAATATCACTGATGAATATGGATGCTAAGATTCTCAACAAGATCCTAGCCAACAGGATTCAACAGCACATTAAAAAGATGATCCACCATAATCAGGTGGGATTCATCCCTGGGCTACAAGGATGGTTCAACATTTGCAAATCAATCAATGTGATAGAACAAATTAATAAGAGAAGAGAGAATAACTACATGGTCCTCTCAATTGATGCAGAAAAAGCATTTGACAAAATCCAGCATCCGTTCCTGATTAAAACACTTCAAAGTATAGGGATAGAGGGAACATTCCTGAACCTCATCAAATCTATCAATGAAAGACCCACAGCAAATATCATCCTCAATGGGAAAAAGCTTGCAGCCTTCCCGTTGAGATCAGGAACACGACAAGGATGCCCACTTTCACCACTCTTGTTCAACATAGTATTAGAAGTCCTAGCAACAGCAATCAGACAACAAAGAGAAATAAATGGTATCCAAATTGGCAATGAAGAAGTCAAACTCTCTCTCTTCGCAGATGACATGATTCTTTATATGGAAAACCCAAAGGACTCCACCCCCAAACTACTAGAACTCATACATCAATTCAGCAACGTGGCAGGATACAAAGTCAATGTGGAGAAATCAGTGGCTTTCTTATACACTAACAATGAAAATACAGAAAGGGAAATTACACAATCGATTCCATTTACTATAGCACCAAGAACCATAAGATGCCTGGGAATAAACCTAACAAAAGTGGTAAAGGATCTGTACTTGAGGAACTACAGAACACTCATGAAAGAAATTGAAGAAGACACAAAAAGATGGAAGACCATTCCATGCTCTTGGATTGGAAGAATAAACATTGTTAAAATGTCTATACTGCCTAGAGCAATCTATACTTTTAATGCCATTCCGATCAAAATTCCACCGGTATTCTTCAAAGAGCTGGAGCAAATAATCCTAAAATTTGTATGGAATCAGAAGAGACCCCAAATTGTTAAGGAAATGTTGAAAAACAAAAATAAAACTGGGAGCATCACGCTAACTGATTTTAAGCTTTATTACAAAGCTGTGATCACCAAGACAGCATGGTATTGGCATAAAAACAGACACATAGACCAGTGGAACAGAGTAGAGAGCCCAGATATGGACCCTCAACTCTATCGTCAATTAATCTTCGACAAAACAGGAAAAAATATACAGTGGAAAAAAGACAGTCTCTTCAATAAATGGTGCTGGGAAAACTGGGCAGCTATATGTAGAAGAATGAAACTCGACCATTCTCTTACACCGTACACAAAGATAAACTCAAAATGGATAAAAGACCTCAACGTGAGACAGGAATCCATCAGAATCCTAGAGGAGAACATAGACAGTAATCTCTTCGATATCAGCCACAGCAACTTCTTTCAAGATATGTCTCCAAAGGCAAAGAAACAAAAGCGAAAATAAACTTTTGGGACTTCATCAAAATCAAAAGCTTCTGCACAGCAAAGGAAACAGTCAAAAAAACAAAGAGGCAACCCACAGAATGGGAGAATATATTTGCAAATGACAGTATAGACAAAAGGTTGATACCCAGGATCTATAATGAACTCCTCAAACTCAACACACACAAAACAGGCAAACATCAAAATGGGCAGAAGATATGGAAAGACATTTCTCCAATGAAGACATACAAATGGCAATCAGACACATGAAAAAATGTTCATCATCACGAGCCCTCAGGGAGATTCAAATTAAAACCACATTGAGATATCACCTTACACCAGTTAGAATGACCAAAATTAACAAAACAGGAAACAACATGTGTTGGAGAGGATGTGGAAAAAGGGGAACCCTCTTATACTGTTGGTGGGAATGCAAGTTGGTGCAGCCTCTTTGGAGAGCAGTGTGGAGATTCTTCAAGAAATTAAAAATAGAACTTCCCTATGACCCTGCAATTGCACTCCTAGGTATTTACCCCAAAGATACAGATGGAGTGAAAAGAAGGGCCATCTGTACCCCAATGTTTATAGCAGCAATGGCCACAGTCGCCAAACTATGGAAAGAACCAAGATGCCCTTCAATGGACGAATGGATAAGGAAGATGTGGTCCATATACACTATGGAGTATTATGCCTCCATCAGAAAGGACGAATACCCAACTTTTGTAGCAATATGGACGGGACTGGAAGCGATCATGCTGAGTGAAATAAGTCAAGCAGAGAGAGTCAATTATCATATGGTCTCACTTATTTGTGGAGCATAACAAATAGCATGGAGGACAGGGGGTGTTAGAGAGGAGAATGGAGTTGGGAGAAATTGGAAGGGGAGGTGAACCATGAGAGACTATGGACTCTGAAAAACAATGTGAGGGGTCTGAAGTGGCGGGGGGGTGGGAGGTTGGGGTAACGGGTGGTGGGTATTATGGAGGGCACTGATTGCATGGAGCACTGGGTGTGGTGAAAAAATAATGAATACTGTTTTTCTGAAAATAAATAATTTATTTTTTAAAAAGTCTATCAGCACTGGAAAAAAAAAAAAAGAAAGAATCTATCAAAATCTTGGATGAAAACCTAGGTAGTAACCTCTTCAACATCTGCCATGGCAACTTCTTTCAAAATATGTCTTCAAAGGCAAAGGAAACAAAAGCAAAAATGAACTTTTGGGACTTCATCAAGATCAAAAGCTTCTGTACAGCAAAGAAAACAGTCAACAAAACAAAGAGGCAACCCACGGAATGGGAGAAGATATTTGCAAATGACAGTACAGACAAAACGTTGATATCCAGGATCTATCAAGAACTCTTCAAACTCAACATATACAAAACAGACAATCATATAAAAAAAAATGGGCAGAAGATATGAACAGACACTTCTCCAATGAAGACTTACAAATGGCTATCAGACACATGAAAAGATGTTCATCATCACTAGTCATCAGGGAGATTCAAATTAAAACCGCACTGAGATATCACCTTACACCAGTTAGAATGGCCAAAATTAGCAAGACAAGAAACAACTTGTGTTGGAGAGGATGTGGAGAAAGGGGAACCCTCTTCCACTGTTGGTGGGAATGCAAGTTGGTGCAGCCAATTGGGAAAACAGTGTGGAGATTCCTTAAGAAATTAAAAATAGAGCTTCCCTATGACCCTGCAATTGCACTATTGGGTATTTACCCCAAAGATACAGATGTAGTGAAAAGAAGGGCCATCTCTACCCCAATGTTCATAGCTGCAATGGCCAAAATCATCAAACTGTGGAAAGAACCAAGATGCCCTTCAATGGATGAATGGATAAAGAAGATATGGTCCATATATACAATGGAATATTACACCTCCTTTTGTATCAACATGAATGGGACTGGAAGAGATTATGCTGCGTGAAATAAGTCAATTGGAGAGAGTCAATTATATGGTTTCATTTCTTTATGGAGCATAAGGAATGACATGGAGGAGATGGGGAGATGGAGAAGAGAAGCGAGTTGGGGAAAATTGGAGGGGGAGATGAACAATGAGAGAACTGTGGACTCTGAGAAACAACCAGAGTTTTGCAGGGGTGGGGGGTGAGAGGTTGGGTGAGCCTCACTGGGTATGGTGCATAAAGAAAGAATTTTGGAACACTGAAAAGAAATAAAAAATAAAATAAAAAATTTTAAAAAATGATGAATAAACAAAACATGGGCTTTTTAAAGACTATTGCATTGTAAGTATATTTTGCCTTGTTATCTTTTCAGATAATTTAATTAGTTTTTTTCACTTTTTAAAGGAATAATAGAGACTTCAGAAATAATTGCTGCTTTGAAATCACTGGGTGTAAATATTTCTGAAGCTCAGGCAGAAAAAATTCTACAAAGGTCAGCCCTTATCCATATTTTTGATAGTTTTTATTTTGATTTAATATTCCATGTCAGAAACTAATTGCTATAGGTATAGCTCCTTCCTCCCTGCCTGCCTCCCTTCTTTCCAGCTTGCCCTCCTTTCTTTTTAGGTTTGATAATATTAGCTTTTATAGTCAGTGTTATAAGAATGATCCCTAAGAAATTGGTTGAATTGTGAGAATGCTATTGACTAAATCATGACCTGTTCACACGTTAAAAAATCCCTAGAATAAAATTCTGCCTGCTTTAGTTTAAAGAATAGATGTAATTCTTTTAAACCACTGACTTAAAAATTTTAAAATATTTTATTTTTTGACATATAAAAAGCTGTACATAACTAATATATGCAACTTGATGAGTTTGGAGTTAAGTGTTCACTTAGGAAACCATTACCATAATCTATGCCATAAACATATTCATTCCTTCCAAAAGTTTCCTTTCGCTTATTTATAACTATTATTTTTGTAATAAGAATACTTTTTGTAGTTAAAGCTTTATTTTATAATTGACATATAACAACATTAGTTTCAGGCTTACAATGTAATGTGCTGATATTTGTACATATTATGAAATGATTATCACAGTAAGTCTTTTAACATCTGTCACATATGTAATTGTAATTACAATTCTTTTCTTGTGATGAGAACTTCTAAGATTTAGTCTCAGCAACTTTCGAAAGCATGCAGCATAGTATTATTAACTGTAGTTACCATGCTGTACATTACATTTCCATGACTTATTTTATAACTGAAGTTTATACCTTTCGACCTCTTTCACCCATTTCACTCATCCCCTAAACCTTCACCTCTGGCCACCACCCACCAATCTGTTCTCTCAATGAGCTCTTTGTTTTTTTCAATTTTTCATTCATAGGTGAGATCATATGGTGTATGTCTTTCTCTGTCTGACTTATTTCATTTAGCAAAACGCCCTCACAGTCCACCTATGTTGTCTCAAATGGCTAGATTTCCTTTTGTTGTGGCTGAATAATATTCCATTGCACACACACACCACATTTTCTTTATCCATTCATCCACTGATAGTCACTTAGGTTGTCTCCATGCAAGAACAATTAACATAAGATCTGTTGTCTTAGCAACTTTTAAAATATTTAATAGAATATTCTTAGTACTTAGAATATTTGTTATAAATGTCATAAGCTCTATTTTTGTTCTAAATTTAAGCATAGATAGTGATGGAACAATGACAGTAGAATGGGATAAATGGAAGTACTACTTTTTACTTCATCCTGCAAAAAGTATTGATGAAATTGCTCATTTCTGGAAGAATTCTACTGTAAGATTGCTTTGTATTTTACTCTATTTTTATTTTGCCATGAATATCATGGCTGTTATTATGATTACATAACCTCTATAATACTTCAGCCTCAGTAGCTAACATAACAATATTCTCTCCATATAATGTCCTACTAATTGAGTAAGGAGTATTAGTATATGTACAAACATAGCTACTACAATTCCTATGTTTACTAAAACCTAGAACTTAAAGTAGATACACATCTACTAGGGCCTACTCTGTGTTGAGAATAAATTACTCTGACAGAGTTAACTGTCCTAGGAAAGTGGAAAAATAATATACTTTTCTTTTTTCACAGAGTATATCACACATGATAGACTCAGCTCTCTGTCATGGGAAATGTAAAGCCAAATGTTAAGATTCAAAATTTCAGAATCAGAAAGGATCAGATATATAGTCTACTTGCTCTTTTTACATAAGTACTTGACTCAGAGACGTGAAAAACAAATGAGGTTTCATAATCAAAAACTTGTTTTTCGTTTTTAGTTCTTGATGCAGGGGGTTACGTTAATCATTTATTCATGCATAATATTTGCATCCTCCACTTCATAGACAATATAGGGGAGGACAAAGAGCATAAGCTTCAGAGTCAGATGCCTAGGGCTGGTGCTTCCGCCAACCACTAGCTATATAGCCTGGTGGTGGGTATTAAGGAGGGCACTTATTGCATGAAGCAGTGGGTGTGGTGCATAAACAATGAGTCTCGGAACACTAAAAGAATAAAATATTAAAAATACCCCCCTCTGTGCCTCAGTTTTCTCAATTATATACTGGAGATAATAATGGTAAGAGTTTTGAGAATTAAATTAGTACATTAGCTAGTGAATTTAGAAAAGGGCTGGGCAGGTAATATATGGCTTCAATAAATATTACTTATTATGATAGGCGCTTATTCTAGTATGTGTAGTCTGTGTCTTAGATATATATATATATATATATATATATATTCTTAGGAATCATATAGTGTTTCATGTGTGTGTGATTAATTTACATAGGTGGTATTGTGCTAAAGGCCACAACAGATTTCTTACTTTGTTCACTCGGTGTTATGATTTTAAGATTGTCCTTTGTTGTTATGCGTTCATCTAGTTTATTGCTTCTAACCACTACATAGTATGCATTTAACACATCTTTATCCATTTCCCTAGTGATAGACATCTAAATCTTCTACAGCTTCATCCAAAACAAACACAAAAACAAAAAATTTCCTCTTTTGTACCTTAGAGAATTTCACCTGGATCTGAGTCAAAAGGAATATGCATTTGCAAATTTTACAGAGATTATCCAGTCTTAATTCTATGAAAGATAGCCATGTTATTTCCCAAATGACTTTCTATACTAGCTTGCATTCCCACCAGCAAAGCATGAATATTGTTTGGTATTATCCAGTTTTCTAATATTTTCCATTCTGTTGGGTGTAGAGTGGTATCTTGTCTTAATGTGCATTTCTAACATGTCTTCATAGAAGTAGTAGAGATTCACATGTTCTTTTCTACAAAATGTCTATTTTTATCTTTGTCGTGTTTTTTTTTTGAGATTTCTTGAGCTAGAATTGACCCAACATTGTAAAGTTAAGGTGCACAACATCTCTGATACACTTATGTATTGTGAAATGATTGTCACATTTCCCTCCATAACCCTCATATAATTACCATTTCTTTGGTGTGGTGGAAACAATTAAGATTTAGTCTCTCAGCAACTTTCAGATATATAATACATTACTAACTGTAATCACCATGCTTTACATTAGATCCCCAGAACTTAATCACCTCATAACCAGAGGTTTTTGTTCTTAGACCAACATCGTGCCACTTCCCTCATTTCCCAGCTCTTGGCAACTACCATTATACTTTGTTTCTACGAATTTGGCTTATAGATTCCCTATATAAGTGATACCATACTGTATTTGTCTTTCTCCGTTTGATTTATTTCACTTAGCGCAATGCCATTATGGTCCATCCACATTGTTGCAAATAGCAGGATTTTCTTCTTTCTAATGGCTGAATAATAATCCAATATGTATATATAGTGCTTATTCATCTACAGGTAGACACTTCGGTTGTTTCCCTAACTTGTTTTTTGTGAATAATGCTGCAGTGTACATGGAGGTACAGATACGTTTTTGAGATCCCGATTTCTTTTTTTTAATGCTTTATTTATTCAAGAGAGAATGAGAGAGAGAAAGAGAGAGAGGACACTTACATGAGCAGGGGGAGGGGCAGAGGGAGAAGGAAACAAGCAGATTCCATGATGAGCAAGTAGCCTGGCTTTGGGCTTGATCCCAGGACCCTAAGATCACATCTTGAGCAGAAACCAAGAGTCAGATGTTTAACCGAGTTACCCAGGCGCCCCTGAGATCCTGATTTTATTTCCTTTGGGTTTATCAAGAAGTGGAATTTCTGGATCATATGACAGTTCTGTTTTTAATATTCTGAGGAACCTCATACTAATTTCCATAGTGGCTTAATTCCCACCAACAATGCAAAAGTATTCCTGCCCTATGGTTTCACTTATTTGTGGAGCATAACAAATAGCATGGAGGACATGGGGAGTTAGAGAGGAGAAGGGAGTTGGGGGAAATTGGAAGGGGAGGTGAACCATGAAAGACTATGGACTGTGAAAAATAATCTAAGGGTTTTGAAGGGGTGAGGGGTGGGAGGTCAGGGTACCAGGTGGTACCAGGGCACGGATTGCATGGAGCACTGGGTGTGGTGCAAGAATAATGAATACTGTTATGCTGAAAATAAATAAATAATGTTACATAATTGCAAAAAAAAAAAAAAAAAAGAAAGAAAAGAAAGAAAAAAAGTATTCCTGCCCTTCTCTCTCCATCCTTACCAACACTTGTTATGTCTTGTTTTGAGGTAGTAGCCATTCTAACAGGAGTTAGTATCATTGTTATTTTGATTTGCATTTTCCTGTCATTAGTAATGTGGACCATCTTTTCACATACACATTGTCCATTTGTATGTTTTTTGTTTTTTTGAGAACTGTTTTGTTGTTTTGCCATTTTTTCATTAGGTTGGTTTTGTTTGTTTGTTTTGTTATTGAGTTGTATGAGACCCTTATATATTTTGGATATTAACTCCAAATCAGATACATTATTTGTAGGTATTTGCTGCTATCCTGTAGGTTGCCTTTTTCATGTTGCTTATTGTTTCTTTTACTGTGTAGAAGCCTTTACGTTTGATGTAGACCCATTTATTAATTTTTGCTTTTGCTTTTTTTTTTTTTTTTTTTTTTTAGAGAGTGAGAGAGCAAGGGAGGGAGTGGTGTAGGGTAGAGGGAGCAAGAGAACCTTAAGCAGACTCCATGCTCAGTATGGAGCCTGATTTGGGGCTCAGACTTATGACCCTGAGATCATGACCTGAGCTGAAATCAAGAGTTGGATGCTTACAAAAAGCTTTCTGCTTTTGCTACTTATGCTCTTGGTGTCATATCCAAAAGGTCATTGCCAAGACCCATGTCAAGGAGTTTTTCCTTGTTTTAAGGAGTTTTACAGGTTCAGATATTCTGTTTAAGTTTTTAATCCATTTTGAGTTAATTTTTCCAAGTGTTTTAATAGGGGTCCAATTTTATTCTGGTGCATGTGATTATCCAGTTTTTCTAACCTCATTATTTTAAGAGACTATTCCTTGTCCATGGAATATTCTTGGCTCCTTTGTCAAATGTGAGTTTACTGTGTATGTGAGGATTTATTTCTGGGCTCTCAATTCTATTCCATTAGTTCGTGTGTCTATTTTTGTGCCAGTATCATACTGTTTACCATATATGTGAGGATTTATTTCTGGGCTTTCAATTCTGTTCCACTGGCTTATGTGTCTGTTTTTGTGTCAGTACCATACTGTTTTCATTACTCTAGCTTTGTAGTATCGCTTGAAATCAAGGAGTATAATGCCTCCAGCTTTGTTCTCTCTCAGGATTACTATTGTTATTTGAGGTTTGTGTTTCCATATGCATTTTAGGATTTTTTTTTTCGATTTTTGTAAAAATAGCTGTTGAAAATTTTGATAGAGCTTGCTATATCTATAGATATAATCTATAGATGGCTTTGGGTATGTGGACATTTAACAATATTAATTCTTCCAATACACAAGCATGATCTTTCCATTTATTTGTGTCATATTCAATTTCTTTCATAAATGTTATTTAGTTTTTGTTGTGTAAGTCTCTTACCTCCTTGGTTAAATTTATTCCTGTTTTATTGTTTTTGATGCTATTCTAAATTAGATTGTTTTTTATATTTATTTTACAGGTATTTTTTTGTTAATGTATAGAAATGCAACTAATTTTTATATGTTGATTTTGTATCTTGCAATTTTACTGATTCCACTAACTAGTTCTAACAGTTTTTTGGGGGTTTTTTGGTGGAGTCTTTAGATTTCCTATATATAAAATCATGCCATTTGCAAAAAGCTTTTACTTTTACTTCTTTTATACTTCTTATACTTTTACTTCTTTTACTTTTACTTTTACTTCTTTTATACTGATTTAGATTGATTTGGATGCCTTTTTGTTTGTTTTTGAGAGAGAGTGAAAGAGTGCATGGGAGCAGGGGGAGGGGCAGAGAGAAAGACTTTTTTTTTTTTTTTTTCTAAGAGAAAGAGAGAGCAGAGAGAGGCAGAGGGAGAAGGAGAGAATCTTAAGCAGTATCCACACTTGATATATGGAGCCTGACATGGGGCTTGATCTAATGACCCTGAGATCATGACCTCAACTGAAGTCAGGTATCAGAGGCTTAACCAACTAATCCACACAGGCGGATTTTATTTATCTTTCTTTCTCAATTATTGAGGCTAAAACTTTCAGTATTATGTTGTATAGGCTTGGTTAGAAGAATGGTCATTGTGAGTTCCTGATCTTTAAGGAAAGGTTTCCAACCTTTAACCATTGAGTATTATGTTAGCCATGGGCTTGTCATATATGACCTTTAATATGTTGAGTTATACTCATCCTATACTCAATTTTTTGATGGTTTTAATTTTGAAAGGATATTGAATTTTGTCAAATGCTTTTTCTGCCTCTATTGATATGATCATATGATTTTTATTCTTAATTCTATTAATATGATACATCACATTTTTTGATTTGTGAATGTTGAACCATCTTTGCATCCCAGGGATAAATCCCATTTATCATGATCCTTTTAATGTGCCATTGAATTCTATTTGCTAATATTTGGGGGAAGATTTTTGCATTTATGTTCATTAGGACAACTGGTTCATAGTTTTCTTGTAGTGTCCTTGTCTGACTTTTGTATCAGGGTAATGCTGGTATTACTGCAACTTATTGCTGTATAATTGTTCAGAATAGTGTCTTAACCATTATAGTTTTGTAGTATCAGTTGTAATGTCTCCTTTTTTGTTTCTGCTTTTATTTGAGTCTTCTCTTTCTTTTTAGTTAATCTAGCTAAACATTTGCTAATTTTGTTTATCTTTAAAATAAAACAGCTCTTAGTTTTGGTGATCATTTGTTTTTTTGTTTTTTTGTTTGTTTGTTTGTTTGCTTTTGTTTCTGGTCTCCATTTCACTTACTTCTGCTCTGATCTTTATTATTTTCCTTCCTTCTACTAACTTTGGTCTTGGGTTTTCTTTTTCTAGAACCTTAAGGTATTATGTTTTTATTAGTTTCAGGGGTAGAATTTAATGACTCATCAGGTGCATATAACACCCAGTACTTATTATATCAAGTGCTGTTCTTAATGCCCATCACCCAATTACCCCACCCCCCCCTCCAGTGACCCTTAGTTTGTTTTCTAGAATAAGAGTCTGCCTCCCTGTTTTCATCTTATTTTATTTTTCCTTCCCTTCCCCTCTGTTCATCTGTTTTGTTTCTGAAGTTTCACGTTTGCATGAAATCATACATTATTTCTCTTTTTCTCACTAATTTATTTCAGTTAGCATAATCTGGTTTCTTATGGTTTAAATTTAGATTGAGGTTTTTCTTGTTTCTTGAGGTAGGCCTGTATCACTATGAACTTTCCTCTAAGAACTTCTTCTGCTGCATGCTCTAAGTTTTGGTATGTTGTGTTTCCATTTCTCTCAAGATATATATATTTTTTTAATTTCTCTTTTTATTTCCTCTTTGACCCGTTCAGGGGCCTTATTCTCTTCATTATCTCCTTTATTTTTTGTATTTAAGGATCCTGCATTTAAATATAACATTTAACAATAACATTTAACATAATTAAGCCAGTACCATTTTTTTAAAAAAAATGTAATCCTACTAAAGTCCCCTCTAACTACCTTATCCTTTTTCTCTCTTCATGGCTACACTTCCTATTCACTTCTCAACTAATTGGCTTTGCTTTCACCACTTTGTAGAAATTCTTTTACTAAGCCAGTCTCCCTACTGTTAGTTCAGTGGATATATTCTAGATCTTACCACTCTCTTTTTATGTGTTCTCTTTAGCTGGCTTCCTTGACACTGCATTCTCCTGGTTTTCTTCCCCCCTTTCTGTCATTACTTTTCTGTCTCCCTTGAGAGTCTTCTTTTTCATTCTGTCTCTTATATATTTGTTTTCTTCTGTGTTGTATTTTCAACTTTTTTGGCCTCTCACTCTGTATGTATTTTTTTCCTAGACAATCCTATTTATTTTTCCACATTGAACAACCAGATTTAGGCTAATTGATTTCCCCAAATCTTATGTCTCTAGAGCACACCTTCCTTCTGCATGTGCAAGCATTTATTGGATATCAGTTGGGACACCTCAAACACATACCACATTGTTTGTCCCCTAGATATTCTTTTACCACTTCAATGAATGGCATCATCATCTTCCTAATTACCCATGTCAGAAATGCCAACATTATTCCAAGGTCTTGAACTTTCCTTTATCCTCCATCCATCCCTATATATAGCCTTCAAGGTTTTTTTTGTTTGTTTGTTTGTTTCAGATTTTTATTTATTTATTTGACAGACAGAGATCGCAAGTAGGCAGAGAGAAAGAGAGAGGAGGAAGCAGGCTCCCTGTTGAACAGAGAGCCCAACATGGGGCTCGATCCCAGGACCCTGGGATCATGACCTGAGCTGAAGACAGAGGCTTTAACCCACTGAGCACCCAGGCGACCTTAGCCTTAAAGTTTTTAAAATATCTAATGTCTTCAAACAAATTTTTTTTTTTTTTTGCCCAGAGCACTCTGCAAATAAAAAACCAT
Organism: Mustela nivalis; assembly: GCF_964662115.1. Classification (NCBI taxonomy): domain Eukaryota; kingdom Metazoa; phylum Chordata; class Mammalia; order Carnivora; family Mustelidae; genus Mustela; species Mustela nivalis. The sequence goes on along the minus strand of NC_139029.1, from coordinate 89,849,076 downwards.
GGAACACTACATCAAAAACTAATGATGACTAATAAAACATAATTAAAGGGGCACCTGGGTGGCTCAGTGGGTTAAGCTGCTGCCTTCGGCTCAGGTCATGATCTCAGGGTCCTGGGATGGAGTCCCGCATCGGGCTCTCTGCTCAGCGGGGAGCCTGCTTCCCTCTCTCTCTCTCTGCCTGCCTCTCCATCTACTTGTGATTTCTCTCTGTCAAATAAATAAATAAAATCTTTAAAAAAAAAAAGAATGTTCCCTTGGTTAATCCTTACTTCTGTAGGGAGCTAGTACACTGTGATGGACAAGCACTGTGATGGACAAGAAGGTAACCTTTGAGGTTAGAATACCTGGATTCATATTGCTTTGCTACTTCTAATTTACTTTATGTGAAAAGTGTTCCCTGACAGTTACACTTGTCTTCTTCCAACAAAAACAAAACAAAACAAAACAAAATCCTACAGTCTATTAAATGTCTCTGTACTATGGTCTTTTTTTTTTTAAAGATTTTTATTTATTTATTGGACAGAGAGATCACAAGTAGGCAGAGAGGCAGGCAGAGAAAGAGGAGGAAGCAGGCTCCCCGCTGAGCAGAGAGCCTGATGCAGGGCTCGATCCCAGTACCCTGGAATCATGACCCGAGCTGAAGGCAGAGGCCCAACCCACTGAGCCAGCCAGGTGCCCCTCTGTACTATGTTCTTAAAATACTTTTTTTGCTACCCTTGTTATTGTACTTATTCCTCTGTATTATAATTGCTTGTTTCCTTTCCTATATTTTGTATTATACTATAAACTCCCAGAGGGGAGAAACTTGCTTCCTGTGCCATATTATGAATACACAACCCAGCACCTGATGTATTAATTTATTAATTCAACAAAATTTTTAAAAAGATTTTTATGTGTTTATTTGACAAACAGAGACCACAAGTAGGCAGAGGAGCAGGCAGAGAGAGGTGGGGAAATCAGGCTCCCCATTGAGGAGAGAGCCCAATGCGAGACTCCATCCCAGGACCCTGAGATCATGACCTGAGCTGAAGGCAGAGGCTTAACCCACTGAGCCGCCCAGACCCCCAGTGCAACAAATATTTTTTGAGCACACTTATCTTCACTGACCAAAGTGCAATTTATAACAGTGCATAAAAAAGACCAGGTTGCTGCTCTTATCAGGCTTATTTTCTAAAGAAGGAAGCAAGCAACAGATAGAAATGAACTAACAAAGATTTGCCAAGTATTGGAGAGGAATCTATGGAAAGAGCCAAGGAGAAAGGTCCTTGGTAGAGGGAAAATGAAGTACAATGTTCTGAGATGGAATGGTCCTTGGAAAGGGGGCATTCAATGAATGCATAATTGAAGGTGGGAAAACTAAGAAGAGAAGTTACTTGTCTGCCGTGATTGACAAGTAATGGAACCTGGATCCCCTGTGTCTAGTGTGACACTCTTCTCAGTGAGTCACATTGCCTCAACATTTAGCAGAAATGGCTATTTTTAGCAAAAGCAAGTATGATGACTGAAAATAAAGTGAAATGCTAAACTTGTTAGAGTTCAGAGTTTTAAAAAGAAAATCGTTATTTGAGAAAAGAGTCAATGTAAATAATAGAGAAAGAAGTATGAGAGTATAAAATACTACTCTTGAATTCTGACAGGTTAGGTAAGTACCTAGTGGAATTCGAGAGATTTTGGAATAAAGCAGAGAAACTTAATTAAGCATTGTGTGTCAGGCATTGTGGTGTGTGACTAGGACATTATCCCTGCATTGAGTGTTTACATTTTTCATGGAAGAGATTAATCTAAATAGCTTGAGAGTTTAAAATTAATGACTCTAATATAAAAGGAATTTATTTTTACAGATTTTAAATCTTTATGTGAATGTATTATTAAAAATCATTTGGTCTAGTACAAGTGCTGAGAAAATTGTCAGTATTTGCTAATAGGAGGTGAGATATGGAAAAGAACTTTTGGGTTTTTGGTCTTTGGAAAAAAGTATCCTTTTTAAAAAAGTTATCCTTTTAATTTATCAAGCATGTGTACTTTATTATTTAATTCATTTTTACATATTTATCAGATAATTGACATAGGGGAGAGTATACCTATTCCAGATGAATTTACTGAAGAAGAAAAGATTTCTGGAGATGGGTGGAGGCATTTGATGGCAGGAGGCATAGCTGGCGCTGCTGCGAGGACATGCATGTCCCCCTTTGACCCCTTGAAGGTCATGATGCAGGCAGTTTGCACACTTGACCCCTAAGCATTAAAGTCACTTGAAAAACCCTTGACAGTTTTCAGAAAGAAATGTTTTGGCACATTTCATACTATTTCTCATTAAAATTTCACATTCTTCTGAAAATGCCAATTTTCTTATTTTCAATATTAAAAAATTTTTTAATTTTCTTAAAGATGCTTCCGTGCTATTTAAATTATTTTTATTTAAAATAATAATAATAGAACACTCTATTAGAAGTTTTTTCAGAAATATAACTAAAATTATCAAAGAAGTGATAAGACACCATTAGTCTTATTTATTGATTATCTCTAGACTCTGGCACTTACATAATAGCGTGGTTCTATTGTTCTACTCAAGTTTTTTTTTTTAAGATTTTATTTATTTATTTGACAGAGAGAAATCACAAGTAGTCGGAGAGGCAGGCAGAGAGAGAGAGAGGGAAGCAGGCTCCCTGATGAGCAGAGAGCCCGATGCGGGACTCCATCCCAGGACCCTGAGATCATGACCTGAGCCGAAGGCAGCGGCCTAACCCACTGAGCCACCCAGGTGCCCCTATTCTACTCAAGTATTAAGCATATTTCTAAGAATTGGCAAATAAGTTATTTAGAGTGTGTTATTGACTGATTCCTCACTAGAGGTCATGTTGTCTTATTATCTTTATTTTACCAAATAATGGATTGTCAATAGTAGTTTAAATAGTGCATAGTTTAATCTGTTAACTTTCATAATTAAAATTTAGTATTTGCTGAATACTTTCTTCACAAGGATACAAAATTAATAATTCACAATCTAGTGAGTTTAAATTTGTAATTAAACTTGCATACTGGGGTGTGTAATTGTCTTTTGGGTTTCTTTGTAACATTGGTGACATTTGGTAATGGATTATTAATAGTTTTTTTGGTTGTTTTCTGATCTTATTTATTTGTTACTTTTAGAAAATCTTACTTTTGACAGACTCAAATGTAGAAGTAGGAGCTCTCAGAGGTGATAGTCTCCATCTCTTGACAATCTGATGTTCTCCTTTGGCTTCCTTCCTTCTCTTAACTAAAAGTTCAGCATGTTCTGTGTACTCTTTATTATTTTTCTTAGTATGCTTTTTCTTCATAGGCATTGTTTGTGTTGCAAGGTATGTGGAGCAATGAGATGCTGAATGCCAGGCACTTGGGTCCTGGGTGTTTCGCCCTCTTTGTTAACAGGCTTTCTGACACTGTATTGGTGGGCATCATCTTCTGCAGAGAGATTGAAAAGTTTGCAGATCCTGCTAGCTCTTGTGGGCAACAGGTGATGAGGCACAATAGAATCAGCCAAGGAATATCCTTCTGCTTTTTTTACACTTACCAAGTTGTGAGCACTCAGGTCTGCAGCCACAGAGCACCCCTGAACAGATTTGGGTTTGCTTTCTCCAGATCTCCTGTATCTATAGCAGGAATGCCCCATACTCAGTGGCAGTGCTCATTTTATGAATAATTTGTATATTGTTTTTTGTTTCTGTGATTAACAGTATAGCATGAGCATGTTTGCATGGTATTTCAAATACTATTCAAATATTTCAAATATTTGTGTGTTCTTCAAATACAGGTTTTAATGACTATATTATTTCAAGTGGTTATTAATTTTTTAGATTATTTTTTCCTATTAGACATATAGGTGGTTTTTAAAACTCTTTTAAAATCATAATTCATAATAGTTCATAATGATGAACATTATTGTTTATGAGTTTTCATATTTAGGATTATTTATTTAGAAAGACTTCCTAAAAGTTAAGTAATGATAAAAACATTTTTAAGCCTGTGTGTATGTGTGTGCATGTGTGTATAATGTTACATTCCTTTCCAGACTTTTTCTTCCCACAGATGAGAATGCCCATTTCACCTTGCTCTCCTATTATTCTGTTTCAGTGTAGGCAGGGTGGTATTTTATTAATGTTCTAATTTTTGCTTTCTTAAAAAGAACATATTCTCATTATAAAAATAATACATTAGAAAAATGGGAAGGTACTGAAAAGTGGAATGGAAGACAATAAAGTGGCCTGTAATTCTTGTGTATTAGTTCACGAGGGTTGCTGTAACAGAATATCGTAAACTGGTTTATACAACAGAAGTTTATTGCCTCACAGTTTGGAAGTCTGGAAGTCTGAGATCAAGGTGTCTGCACAGTTGGTTCCTTCTGAGGGTGATGAGGAAAGGATCTGTTCCAGGTCTCTCCTTGGCTCGTAGATGGCTGTCTTTTCTCTGTGTCTCTTCATGTTGTCTTCCTTCCTCATATGTCTCTGTGCCCAAATTTCCCCTTTTTTAAGGATATTAATCATAGTAGTTTTTAGGGCCCACTTTAAGTCCTTACTCTAACTTGATTATCTCTGTAAAGATCCTGTCTTCAAATATGGTCACATTCTGACACATTAAGTCTTCAACATATAAATTTTGGTGGGGGCACAATTCAACTCCTAACACCTTGCTACCCAGAAGTATTTGCTATTGAAAGTTTGATATATTTTCATCCATTCCTTTTTCAGTACATGGTTTAGTGTTCTCTTTAATAATCTTGTAATATTTTAGCAGCAACAACACATTTTGTTTATGCAAAAATTCTCTGGTAATTAAATCATTCCTGTTCCCTTGAAGTTGCCCTCTTTGATGTATGAGATTAATGTATATATTTGGGGACAAGAAAAAATTAATATATCAATTTTATATGTCTCTAAAGTACAATAAAAATGGTGTGTTCATAGATTTCTACATTTATGTATTATTATTTTATTGGCAATAATAACATCAATGCTATATTACCAGCAAAATAAATTTAAAAATAAATTTCCTGTACCTTTCTAGGTTCATGGTTTAAAGTCCAGGAGAATGAGATTGATTGATGGGTTTGAACAGATGTTGAAAGAAGGAGGAATTCTTTCTCTTTGGCGGGGAAATGGTATAAATATATTTTTTAAGATTTTTATTTATTTATTTATCAGAGAGAGAGAGCGAGAGAGCAAGCACAGGCAGACAGAATGGCAGGCAGAGGCAGAGAGAGAAGCAGGCTTCCCGCGGAGCAAGAAGCCCGATGTGGGACTCAATCCCAGGATGCCGGGATCATGACCTGAGCCGAAGGCAGCTGCTTAACCAACTGAGCCACCCAGGCATCCCAATATTTTTAAAATTATACGTGAGACAGCTCTCGAGATTGGAGCCTATGAACAGGTAAAATGTTATCACCTATGGAATTTTATGATAAAGATCAGATTATATATATTTTTTTAAGATTCTGTATTTAATTTTTAAAAATTTAGACTTCAATGAGAGAGAAAAGAAGAATGTGCACAGCAATAGATATCACTGTAAGTACAGGCATACCATGAAGATATTGTGGGTTGGTTCTAGACCAGTGCAATAAAGCAAGTCAAATGAATTTTTAGTTTCCCAGTGCATATAGAAGTTATGTTTACACTATACTGTAGTCTAGTCAGTGTGTGATAGCGTTAGGTCTAAAAAAAACTTTTTATACTCTAATTAAAAGAGCTTTATTGCTGAAGAATGTTAAGCATTATCTGAGCTTTCAGTGAGTTGTAATTTCTTTCTTGGTGGAGAGACTTGTCTGGATATTGAGGACTGCTGACTAAGCAGGGTGGCCATTGCTGAAAGCTGGAGTGGCTGTGGCAATTTCTTGAAATAAGACAGCAGTGAAGTTTGCCTGATTGATTAACTCTTCTTTCACAAACAATTTATCTGTAGCATGTGACGCTGTTTGCTAGCACTTTACCCACAGTAAAACTTTTTTCGAAATTGGAGTCAGTTCTCTCAAACCCTGCTGCTCCTGTATCAACTAAGTGTTGATACTAAGTCTAAATCCTTCATTGTCATTTCAACAATCTTCACAGCATCTTCACCAGAATTAAATTCTATCTCTAGAAACCACCTTTTTTGCTCATCTATCAAAAGAAGCTCTTTATCCTTGGAAGTTTTATTATGAGATTGTAGCAATCCAGTCCCATTTTCACACTCCACTTCTAATTCTAGTTCTCTTACTGTTTCTACGATACCTGCAGCAAATGTCTCCACTGAAGTCTGGAACCCCTTCTTCTACACTCCTGTTAATTTTGGCCTCTTCTCATGAATCATGAATATTCTTAATGTCATCAAGAATGGTGAATATTTTCCCAAAGGTTTTCATTTTACTTTGTGCAGATTCATCAGAGATATCTCAAGAGTTTCATGTCCACTGCTATAGACCTTAAGAACAGTCATCTTTGGGTCTTTAAACAAGGACTCCCTTCTTCTCTTAGAAACATAATCTACTAGTAGGTTCTCCAGTCTCATGATAAACTCCACTGTAATATTTCCACCTTCCTGAGTCTACCTATTCTTTCCTCAACAATCTGCCAAGACTTCAGCATCATCACCTTGCTTACTATCAGCCAGAGCTATGTCTAAGCTTTAAAAATCAGTTCCAGCACCATATTAGGATAGATTTCAGGAATCCTGTGCCATGGGAGAGTGCTCCTCATCAATAAACTCTTCCCTATCCAGCATTATATTCTATCCCTCAGATCCCCACCATTAGTACTCTTGTGACCCACTGTCACACTCCTCCTTTGGTTTCTTCCAGTCCATAATAACCAAGTCCTTGGGCTATCTGAGAATTAACTCTACATAAACGGTTGGCTAGAAGGCAGTCAGAGATGGGGGGGTGCAGTGGGACAGATTGTGAGAAGAGCAAACATCCTTTTGATAGGCATCTGCCTCTTTGAGGCCTTTACATGCATGGCCTGCGTACAAAGAGAAGCTGCTCTGCTCTAGCAGTGGGAAGGGACAACTTTTTGCCAAACTGGAAGGTGCTGGTGAATTTGGGAGCTCAAATTTCTTAGGCATATGCACCCACATGTTCCCATCCCATGTGTCAGGATCCTGCTCCTTCCCAGTGAGGGTCCTCACGTTAGCATAGGAGACCTTTTGAGGTTCTATATTGTTTCCTTCATAACTCTGTTACCTTTACATTTATATCCTGGGCCTGATTTTTAGCACTCTATGAGGATCTCTCAGTGCTGCTATGAAGACCTCACAGTGTTCATAATGTGCTTAATGGTGAAAGTTAGATGACTTATAACCTTGACATTTTCTTCCTTCAAAGTTTCTAAGATAGTGAATTAGAATCAGCCAACTCCACAATCTTTATAACTGTCCCCATGCTATTCAAGTATTAGGGCAACTGAATAATATAATACTTTTCTGTCTACCAGTACACTATCCCAAGCCACGAGGACTATGAATTTTAGTAATTGTAATGCCACAGCATACCACAGATTATCATTATTCCATTTTCCAACTAAGAGCCAATTGTTGTCAAGTGGCTGGTGAGTGATCCAGTTCTAACAACATCAGCAGACCTACTCTGTAAGAACACTTTTCATTTTGTTGATTTTCATTTTGTTGATTTTCTCTGTTGATTTCCTATTTACAATTTCATTAATTTCTGTTCTAATTCTTTTTATATTTTTTCTTATTATTATTTTGGATTTAATTTGTTCTTTTTCTAGTTTGCTGAGATAAAAAGTGATTACTATTTATAAATATTTCTCTTTTTTAAAATATACATATTCAATGCTATATATTTCCGTCTAAGTACTACTTTCCACTCCTTTGATAAATTATGTCTTCATTTTCATGTAGTTCAAAATATTTTTAAACTTTTCTTGAGATTTCTTCTTTGACCTGTGTGTAATTTAAACTTCCACATATTTTGGTATTTTTAAAAGATTATCTTTCTTTTACTGATTTCTAATTTTGTTCCACTATGGTCTCAGAGCAGCCATTGTATGCTTTCCATTCTTTTAAATTTGTTAAGGTGGGTGTTATGGCCCAGAATATTGTCTTTCTTGGTGAAAGTTCCATGTGAACTTGAGAAAAATGTGTACTCTGCTATTGTTGGATGAAATCGTCTATGGACTCAGTTACATACAGTCGACTGGTGGTGATGTCAAGTGCAGCTATGTCATTACTGATTTTTTTTTTTTCTGGATCTGTCCATTTATAATAGAGGATGCTGAAATCTCCAGCTATGATGGTGGATTTATCTGTTTCTTTAAAAAAAAATTTTTTTTTATTTATTTGAGAGAGAGAGTGAAAGAGAGAAAGCACAAATGGGATAAGGGTCAGAGGGAGAAGCAGACTCCCTGCTGAGCAGGGAGCCCAGTTGCAGCTCTTGATCCTGGGACTCCTGGTTCATGACCTGAGCCGAAGGTGGACACTTAACCACTAAGTCACCCATGTGCCCCTGAATTCATCTATGTCTCTTTGTACTTCTATCAGTTTTGACCTCATGTAGTTTTATGGTCTGTTGCAAGGAACGTATATGCTAAAGATTGTTATATCTTCTTAGATAATTAACCCCCTTATCAGTATGTAATTCCTTCTTTAGCCTAGCTAACTTTCCTTGGTTTAAAGTCTGCTCTGTCTAAAGTTAATATAGCTACTTACACTTTGATTGAAGTCAACATGGTATATTTTTCCCTATTCATTTACATTTAACCTATATGTGTCTTAATCTCTAAAGTGGATTTCTTATATATAACATATAAGTTGGGTGTTGTTTTTTGAGCCACTCTGACAATCTCTGACTGTTAATTGGTACATGGGACCACTTTTAAAGTGACACCAATTACTTTAGTTTGGATTCCCCCTCCCAAAAAAAGTCTGGATACAGCTAGTTTATTCGTGAAGAAGCAGGAATAAGGAAGCAGGGGTGGTGAGACACAGAAGGAAGAAAAGTCAATACAAGGGTACATACGTGAGGTTTCAGTTATATGCAGTAGGGGCTTGATTCTTTAAGGAACTTCTAGGACATGTACAGAATTATTCCCAGAATTATCTATCTGAAGGAAGAGAGCTGGGCCATTTATCTGCCAGTTTCTGTCCCATATTGTATGAAGATTGCTCTTAGGAGTTTAACTTCCCCAGACTTCTGGGCTGGACAGGCTCCCCCAGTTTCAGAGAAGGCCCTGAGTCAGAAAAGCAGAGAGATGGGAGGATTTTTCTTTTGATGGGTTTCTGTCAGTGAAGTGAGTCTGTGAGTCTGCACAGAACTGTCCAGATTTGATGTGGGGCTCTGGAAGGGTCTGCCATGGCTAGGGAAAGCGTGCTTAGGTTTGGGGCCTGAAAGTTGCTTTGGAGATCAATGGAACATAGGGTTTTATGAGTTTTCTAGCATACCATTCTTTCAAAAACTTCCTATACCACTTCTCTGTTTGTTTCCAGTCAATATCACGTGGAGTAGCCATATCTAAAAATCTCTTCTCTGATGTTTTATTTTCCAGTTCCTCTGCTTAGTCATTCATCCTCTTTCTCATTTTTATAGCGGGCTACATTGGTGTCAACTAAAACAATAGGCTGAAATTGGATGACAACACCTGACTTTGTCAGCTGGGCAAGCTCTTTGGGACATCTAATTTCCTTCTGTTGGGGTACAGAGCAGGTGGCTTTTCCTACTTGGAAGCCCACCATTCTTGACTACTGAGCCAGCCTAAGAAAATTTCCTTAGCAGAGCTCCATTTCCTTCCATTTCTACTTGCAAATTGGCTTTGGAGAAGGCCCTATGGCTGAAAAGTAGAGAGATGCATTAGGTCATGTGTTAATAGATCTTGCTAAAAGCAGCGAGGAGTGGGCAACACTGACCAACATTCTGAGGTTTTACAGTCAGTTTTCCTAGCACTTCAGGCTCAAAAAGCACACGATCTACTTTCCAAATTATCACAGCAGGCAGTTTTATCAAGCATTTCCACAAAGCATTAGAAAGATCATCATCTTCTCAGACTGCAGTATCTCTGTCCTAACAATAAAGCCAGTGTCACATATTTTAGATTTAAGTTAATGGTAGTTCCCTGTATCTAGTAACAAATTCCTGTTCCTGTTTGGGTTCATTCTAAGCTGTTAAAACAAACAGATTCCAAAGTACAGTAGCTTAAATGAGATAAAGGCCAGTGGTCTAGAGTTAGTGGTACAGCTCTGCCATCTTCAATATATTGCTTCCGAGGTTGCTTCCATCTTTGCCATTCTTTTGATTGAAGTCAACATGGTATATGGTGGAAGAAAGATGAGTCTGGGGCAGGCATCTTTAAAGAGATGTCAAAATTTGCATACTCAACTTCCTTTCATATCTCACTGGCCAAAACTAGTCACTTAGCCACACAACCTAGCTCCAAGAAAGGGCAGGAAATGCAGTTTGCAGCTGTGTCAGCTCTGTTACTAAAAGGAAGAAGATATCGGGTACAGGGAACATATAGCAGTCTCTCATATTAACTGAATCAATCACACTTTTTTAAAAGATTTTTATTTATTTATTCAACACAGAAAGATCACAAGCAGGCAGAGAGGCAGGCAGAGAGAGAGGAGGAAGCAGGCTCCCCCATGCAGAGAGCTTGATGTGGGGCCTGATCCCAGGACCCTGAGATCATGACCTGAGCCGAAGGCAGAGGCTTAACCCACTGAGCTACCCAGGCACCCTTCAATCATACTTTTTCATGGAGAGGCACTGATTTGAGAGCTAGAGTTAGTTCATAGAGAATAGCTGAATTATATTGATGATAGGCTTCTAGAAAAGGCAAACAGGAAAACAAGAGAATCAGTTTGCTAAGGCTGTCTTGGATCCTAAATGAGTTCCCAGCTTCAGTCTCCATGAAACTTGACTTACTTTAGTTCCTATGAAGCCTGACCTCTCTGCTGATATTTGTTTTCCTTATTTCTGCATGTGTTATTGCAATAACCTCCCTGCTACTTAAGCTAACAAGAGTAATCCCTTGTTCCTTGTAAGGGAAAGAGCTTCTCACATTGTTACTATTCTTGATTAACCTGTAACCAAATATTAAGTACCCTGCATATGTAAGACCTGGAGTGAAAAAGAGATAACAGATACAGTCCCTGACTCCTTTTTTGTCATTTGCATGCTCTCTATGAAATAGCATATTCATGAGTATGCTTAAGTGATTTAATGTTGTTAACTCATTCTGTGGGTAAAAAATAAGGGAAAAAGGAGGCCGAATAGAGAAGTCTCACTTATTATCTCAGACAACTAATGGCATAAAAATTAAAATCAAGTATTCCTCTAGATGCTAATGTCAGGTTTCTGGAATACTTTTTCAAATAATTTTATACTACTAATTAATGTTATAAACTTAGAAAAAATATGTATTCTATTTCAGCAATATTATACATTTCAATACTTTTATTTATACAGTATAAGAATTGGCTTAGTTTTGATGGTGCTAAAGTAGAAATTATTGAGAGATTTATATCTGGCTCATTGGCTGGTGCAACTGCGCAGACATGTATTTACCCCATGGAGGTATGTATTATTATAAAATTTTAAGTAAAGTAATACATCCAGTTCAAAGTATAACTTTTAAAAAATATTTATTGAGGGGCGCCTGGGTGGCTCAGTGGATTAAAGCCTCTGCCTTCGGCTCAGGTCATGGTCTCAGGGTCCCAGGGTCGAGCCCCACATCAGGCTTTCTGCTCAGCTGGGAGCCTGCTTCCTTCTCTCTCTGCCTGCCTCTCTGCCTACTTGTGATCTCTGTCTGTGAAATAAATAAATAAAATCTATAAAAAGATGTTTTAAAAAATTTATTTGAGAGAGAGTGAGGGGCGTGCAAGCCAGGGTGGGGGGCGGGGCAGGGGAAGGGCAGAGAGGGAGAAGGAAGAAGCACATTCCCCGCTGATCTGGACTCCACTCTGAGCTCAATCTCACAACCTTGATATCAGGACCTGAGCCAAAATCAAGAATTGGGTGCCCAACTGACTGAGCCACTGAGGTCCCCCCCACAAACTATAACTTTCAAAATAAATGAAAATAGATCAGAATTTTATATCATAAACAGCTTTATAGCTACAGTATTTAAATCTCATGCCAAGTGTTAATTGGCCCTTTTGTCTGTTTATTTGGTATCAACGTAGTATTGTAGATGTATCAAGAAGATTTAAAAAAAAATCATTGCTTGCATGCTTGATTGATAGAATCACTTAGTCATTAATCAGATCAAATCTGTATTGCACAAACACTAAGTTTAAGGTATTTTTCTAGATGCAAAGACAAATCAGACAGGCATTTTGGTCATGAAACTTATAGATTAGATGGGGAGATAAAACATTATGTCAGTAATGATGATCCAAAATATAAAATATAAATTCTAGAAGAGAGGTCAATATGAAGTGCTATCAAATTCAGAGGGGAGAAATTATTGCCAGCTAGGAGCTTCATGAAAGACGTGAGTAGAATATATGAGTGTGGCTTAGATTTTGGACATTCAGAGATAATGAGGAAAGGCCTTTTAGGTGGAAATAATGACTTAAGCAAAGGAATGGAGGCAAAAGAACAGATACTTCAGTTTGGACTGGATAATACCATGGATAATGGGTTGGGGCTAGATCAGAAAGGTTCTTGAACGCAGTGTAAGAAATATAATTTCAATTTCTTTTAAAAAAATAAGCCATCAAATACTTTGGAACCTGAAATATAATCTTGGGAAAGTTGTTTTAGAGTGAGAGAGACTAGAGAAATGAGCTAACTACATACAAGAGATGGTGTGAAGTGATAGTAAAGGCTTAACGTACGATACTGACTAGAGAAAATGGACTCACGTTAGAGCCATCTTGAGAACTGACAGCCTGACGCAGAAAGGAAGAAGAGGGAGGAAGAGGGAAAAGAAGAAGGCAAATTTCTGTCTGGGTTGTGTGCTTGGGTGTTTAGAGTTACATCTGAGTTACATCTCTAATAGAATTCCAGAGTGGTGGAAGTAGCCCAGACTATGAGAGAGTGATGAGTTCAGGTTTGTATGTATCTAATTTGAGTCGTTGGCAGATAACCACGTTATGATCTTCAGCAGGCAGCTGCAACTGTGATACCGAGATTTGAGAGGTTTCAGGTCTTGATGTGTCATCAGCAAAGAAGTGCTAGTTAAAGTCATGAGATTACTTAGAAAGAAAGTAGAGGGTTTGTTGCTATTGTTTGTTTTGTTTTGTTTCGCTTTTTAATACTGAAAAGAAAAACTTTGAGAAGACCTTAATTTAGGGAGTAAGTGGGGAAAAAAAACCTGCCAGGGAGTACACTGCCCTGGGGAGGGTGGAGAGTTTTGAGAATGAGATTATCCAAAGCATGGGGTGGTGCAGAGCCTTCCAACTGATGACTCAGAGCCAGCTCCATCAAGATACACAGTTTGCCCAATCAAGAAAAGTTCATGCTTTTTTTTTAGTTGTGGCTCTTTTAGAGAACCATTTCTCGAAAGTATTTTTAGTGCTCCCTTAAATTAGATTAATGGAAATTAAGAGGACAAGGAGTAAGTTTCTATCAGGAGAATTGCACAGGAATGTTGATCACAGACAGACTACTGAAGCCTACTATTGCCTTCATAGTGCCTGTTATGTTATTACTTTATGAGCACGTTTAATCATATTAAATGGTTATTGTTTATCCACCTCACTGTTACAATAGTTCCCACAGTATATATTTTAAGTATATACAGAATGTTATTTTTCATATTGCTTCTTCACTTTAGCATGACCATACATATATATTTTTAAGTTGGAATTTGGCTGTAGTTGCTTTATTTTGAGGCAACAGTGTTATCTCAAGTGAGTTTGTTTTACAGTATGTTGCCTTATAGCACATTAAATGAGTTTGAGCAGATGTTATCAATTAAAACCACAGTGATTCATTACATTTTCCTGTTTAAATAATTTTTTAAAAACTGTACTGCATTAGCTGTTTATAGTTAAAAGCCAGTTAGGGAAAAGCTAAAATTATATTTAAGATTACTTTCTTTTTTTGATTTCTATGATAATTACTAAACATTGTATATAATGCAGTTTTCTGTATTGCTAGATGAGTTGAGTGAATCTGATCAACATATTTTTATAATATTCTTCACATTTAGGTTCTAAAGACCAGACTGGCTCCAAGTAAAACTGGACAGTATTCAGGGATCATTGATTGTGGCAAGAAGCTTCTGAAGGAAGAAGGTGTTAGAACATTTTTCAAAGGTCATATTCCTAACTTGCTAGGCATTCTACCTGGTACAGGCATAGATTTTTCTGTTTATGAGGTGATTTTATTCTCATAATATGACATTATGTGTTAGATTTGAAAATGTGGCATAATAATAGTCTTCATTCTAAAAATCTAGTTGTAAGTCACTTTACATGAAGTAGTTTCTGACCAAGAAGTCTGGTTGAGTTGAATGGATTTATTTGGCTGTTCATTTTATATCTTAATTGTCTAGTATTGTAACAATAACTTTTTGGTTGGTATTTTGTGTGAATTAGGCTTTACTGATAATATTTATAGACTTAAATGCTGATATGATGGTTCTCAACTTTTGGCAAGTGGTATCACAATCGTATGAAAGATAGCCATTTTTTTTTAGGACTTAAAAATGCATATATCTTTTATAGATGTTTAAAGAATTGAATAATATAGTAGGTATTTCTTTTCTTCTTTTTTGCTTGCTTCTGTAGTCTTATTAAAATAAATTTGTTCCTCCTGTTTATGTTGGGCTCCCTCCATTCTTTTATTTCTTCAGTTCAATATCTTCTGCTTTCTTATCAGAGTAACAGTGATGTTACACATTTCTCTTTTTACCATTGCATGACTAATAATTGCACTGAGTAAAGACATTTTGAAATATATTTTTTCAAAAGCATCACATTATATATTTCATAGTAATTGTTTCAATATATAATGGTAAAGCTGTAACCTTTGATCAATGAACAGTTCTAAAAGCATTTAGTGATCTTTTAACCCACTATTTTGAAATAATTTACTCTAGCCACTTTTATTCAAGGAAAAGCAAATTTGGAAAGATGAATCTCTCTTAAAAGTTCAGAAAATGTAGTTTTATTAACCTAAAGTGGATTATGCAGTCTTCTCTACATTATTCTGTTTATCCCTCTGAGAATCTCCAGAATTTTGCTTGGGTCTTGAATGTCATTACAAACCAAATCAACTAGGAAAATAGAACAAATAAAACCAAAGAAAACAAAAGCACACAGAGAGATGCAAAACATCTCAAACTAAGATGAGAACTCAAACTAAGGTTGTCTGAATAGATTTTTTTGAAAACATCTGTGTGCCCTGTCCCTGATAGGGCAGTATGCGGGTAACCTCCTCTGTACATGGAGTTGGAACAATCTCTTGTAAAGATTTTAGAGAGAACAGTTACAAAAATCAAGCGGTTAAGCTTGACTCTTATTTATCAGTGTTATGACTTGATAACTCAGTTTCTCTGAATTAGTTCCTCATTTATAAAATTTGAAAAGTGGAGATGACAATATGGATTTGTCAAGTTTCTGTAGGGATTAAGTGAGATAACATCTATGAATTTATGCTTAGTATAATTCTGTAATCAAATTTATTTATTGAAATTGAGTGAGTGGGGAACTTTATTCTATTTAGACTTGCATAGTGGTTAAAGGATATTTACTACTATCTTCTCTGCCAGCTGTTGGCTCGAGCATCACATAAGAGAGTCTGTAGACCCTGGGATAATGATTTTGCCGGGATGTAGTATATTGTCTCACACATGTGCTCAAATAGCCACCTTTCCTCTGACCCTTATCAGAACTCACATGCAAGTTCAAGGTGAGTTTTTTTTTTTTAATGAAGTAATAAGTTAAAAGGTGGTGAAGAATAACTTTAATGAAGTATGAATAAAAATTAAGTTAAAGATCATTTAAAATAATTAAGGTTATTTTAAATGAGTAGAAATTAATGATTTTAAAAAAATAGGAAAACTGGAGAATTGATAAATCAAAGCAGACTCTGATTTTTAAGGCACAAATCTTGAGTTTATTGTTTTATTATAGAGCCTTTTGTTAATTTTAGATTTTATTTCTTCTCCAAAGTTCTGCTTGGGACTTCACACATTTCCTTCAGTTACTAATGATCTCTTTAAGGAGTTTGTAATTGGGAAATACCATGACAAGCAATAGAAAATATTTTGCTTTCTTCAAACTAAGTCAACAGTTACTCAATGTGAACACGCAGTTTCCCCTCTAGTTCTGCTCTCATTGTTATATTCTGCATCAGGAATGTAATACATTTGTGGAATTGAAATTGTATTGCAATCCCCCTAGTAAGGAGATATTAAGCAGAAGGGAGGGTATCTGTTTTGCTCTCTCAAGTGAAAGGTTAGAAATTTAGATTTTAAGAAAATACCTTTATCACCTTTTAAGAAGAGGGAAAAAAAAACCTAACATAATTCTTTTATTATCTTCCTTAGCAAATTATTTAAGGAGTTTTGTGGTGATGTTCTCTTTTCTCCTCTTTTTAGTAATATTTTCAGATTTAATTTATATTGCAATCCAGGTGGGGAATCTCTGTATCCATTCCATCATCCACCCATTGCCCTATCCAAGTATTTGTGTCATACGCATTTCCAAATGCTCCTTTGTATTTTATATCTGTGTTTTTCAGTATGGTAACCGCTAGTGACACATGGCTATCAGACACTTGAAATGTTGCTAATTCAATTAAGAAACTAAATTTTTAGTTTTACTTAATTTTACATAATTTAAATTTGAGTAGACACAAGTGTCTAGTGGCTATATTGAACAGCACAAGACCATTCTATAAGTAGGGAGAGAGTAATATTCTAAAGTAATTTTAGCCTCCATAATTCTCATAAATCATTGGACTATCTTAATGTACAAAGACTGAATATTGAATTACACTGATTTTTTTTTCAATTTATAGCACTGGAAGAAAAAGAAACGACAACTTCTATGATTCATCTCATTCAAGAGATACATAACAACAAAGGAAAAAGGGGATTTTTCAGGGATCTCACCCCAAATATCTGCTTCCTGCAGTAGGCATTAGCTGTGTAGTTTATGAAATAGTGGGACAACATTTGGGATTAATTTAAAAGTGAAATATCAAATTGTTGTCATTACCAAAATCACTTAGTTGTAAGATAATACCTGACTTATAAAGAGAAATTTGTCTTTTCCTAAAAGGGAAGACATATCAAATAATTGTTAAAACATTTTTTCTTTATTTCCATTATAAAATTTATAAATTAAATCAACATTTTAGTAAAGTTCTTTAATAATATAAAATCCTTAATAGCCGCAGAATTCCATTCACACTTCCCACTACTCTCCCTTGAATCCTAACTTGAAACTTCTTTTTACTGGCTTCGGATATACCATGGTAACATTATAAAATATTTGGTCAGTTGTAGCTGCTTGTGTTAACCTTTTTCTATTTAAATAATTTTTTGAAAAGCTGAGCTTGAAAATGTTTTATACACTAAAACAAAAATCACTACACTTAAAATCGGTGTTAGAGCCAATGATCACAGTTTCTCCTTTTTAAGCAAAATGAAACATTGGTTTCCTAATTTCTTCACTGTTCCTTCTATCAGATTGTGGGCAGAATAATGATAACATGATAACCTCTTTCTTCTCTGGCTACTTTATTTGTAAATATAAACATTGTTGGTTCATTTTTATTCTTGATATTTTTGGCTGTTATAGACAAGTCAATATTGAGAACAAATCAGCACCGGACAAATTTTTGTTTTATCTTCTGATTGAAAAAAATTTGAAAGGAAGAATTTTAAATATTAAATCGATTATTTCATACTTGTTGAAGCAATTCTTTTTTTTTAATGTTCAGTTAGCCAATGTACAGTACATAATTAGTTTTTGATGTGGCGTTCATTGATTTATTTGTTAAGTATAACACCCAGTGCTCATCACAGCATGTGCCCTCCTCAATACCCATCATCCTGTTACCTCTCTTCCCACCTTCCTTCATTCTGAAACACCCAGATTGTTTCTTGGTGTCCCTAGTCTCTCATGGTTCATCTCCCTCTCTGATTTCTCCCCCTTTGGATTTCCCTTCCTTCCCCTATGGTGGTCTGTGCTATTGATTATGTTCCACAAACGAGTGAAACCATACGATAATTGTCTTTTTCTGCTTGACTTACTTCACTTAACATAATCCCCTCCAGTTCCATCCAAGTTGATGTAAATGGTGGGCATTCATCATTTCTGAAGGTTGAATAATATTCCATTGTATATATGAACCATATCTTCTTTATCCATTCATCTGTTGAAGGGCATCTTGTCTCCTCCTACAGTTTGACTATTGTGGACATTGCTGCTATGAACATTGGGGTACATGTGCCCCTTATTTTCACTACATCTGTATCTTTGGGGTAAATACCCAGTAGTACAGTTGCTGGGTCATAGGGTATCTTTCTTCTTTTTTTTTAATTAATTTATTTATTTTCAGCATAACAGTATTCATTATTTTTGCACCACACCCAGTGCTCCATGCAATTCATGCCCTCTATAATACCCACCACCTGGTTCCCCAACCTCCCACCTCCCACCCTTTCAGACACCTCAGATTGTTTTTCAAAGTCCATAGTCTCTCATGACTTACCTCCCCTTCCAACTTCCCCCAACTCCCTTCTCCTCTCTAACTCCCCATGTCCTCCATGCTATTTGTTATGCTCCACAAATAAGTGAAACCATATGATAATTGACTCTCTCTGCTTGACTGATTTCACTCAGCATAATCGCTTCCAGTCCCGTCCATGTTGCTACAAAAGTTGGGTATTCATCCTTTCTGATGGAGGCACAATACTCCATAGTTTATATGGACTACATCTTCCTTATCCATTCGTCCGTTGAAGGGCATCTTGGTTCTTTCCACAGTTTGGCGACCATGGCCATTGCTTCTATAAACATTGGGGTACAGATGGCCCTTCTTTTCACTACATCTGGGGTAAATACCCAGGAGTGCAATGGCAGGGTCATAGGGAAGTTCTATTTTTAATTTCTTGAGGAATCTCCAGACTGCTCTCCAAAGAGGCTGCACCAACTTGCATTCCCACCAACAGTGGAAGAGGGTTCCCCTTTTTCCACGTCCCCTCCAACACATGTTGTTTCCTGTCTTGCTAATTTTGGCCATTCTAACTGGTGTAAGGAGATATCTCAATGTGGTTTTAATTTGAATCTCCCTGAGGGCTAGTGATGATGAACATTTTTTCATGTGTCTGATTGCCATTTGTATGTCTTCCTTGGAGAAGTGTCTTTCCATATCTTCTGCCCATTTTTTGATATGATTGTCTGTTTTGTGTGTGTTGAGTTTGAGGAGTTCTTGATAGATCCTGGATATCAACCTTTTGTCTGTACTGTCATTTGCAAATATCTTCTCCCATTCTGTGGGTTGCCTCTTTGTTTTCTTGACTGTTTCCTTTGCTGTGAAGAAGCTTTTGATTTTGATGAAGTCCCAAAAGTTTATTTTGGCTTTTGTTTCCTTTGCCTTTGGAGACATATCTTGAAAGAATTTGCTGTGGCTGATATCGAAGAGATTACTGCCTATGTTCTCCTCTAGGATTCTGATGGATTCCTGTCTCACAGGAATCTTTCTCACAGGAATCTCACAGGTCTGTTATCCATTTTATCTTTGTGTATGGTGTAAGAGAATGGTCGAGTTTCATTCTTCTACATATAGCTGCCCAGTTTTCCCAGCACCATTTGTTAAAGAGTCTTTTCTCCACTGTATATTTTTCCCTGTTTTGTCAAAGATTATTTGACCATAGAGTTGAGGGTCCATATCTGGGCTCTCTACTCTGTTCCACTGGTCTATGTGTCTGTTTTTATGCCAGTACCATGCTGTCTTGGTGATCACAGCTTTGTAGTAAAGCTTGAAATCAGGTAGCATGATGCCCCCAGTTTTATTTTTGTTTTTCAACATTCCTTAGCGATTCGGGGTCTCTTCTGATTCCATACAAATTTTAGGATTATTTGCTCCAGCTCTTTGAAGAATACCGGTGGAATTTTGATCGGAATGGCATTAAAAGTATAGATTGCTCTAGGCAGTATAGACATTTTAACAATGTTTATTCTTCCAATCCAAGAGCATGGAATGGTCTTCCATCTTTTTGTGTCTTCTTCAATTTCTTTCATGAGTGTTCTGTAGTTCCTCAAGTACAGATCCTTTACCTCTTTTGTTAGGTTTATTCCCAGGTATCTTATGGTTCTTGGTGCTATAGTAAATGGAATCGATTGTGTAATTTCCCTTTCTGTATTTTCATTGTTAGTGTATAAGAAAGCCACTGATTTCTGCACATTGACTTTGTATCCTGCCACGTTGCTGAATTGATGTATGAGTTCTAGTAGTTTGGGGGTGGAGTCTTTTGGGTTTTCCATATAAAGAATCATGTCATCTGCGAAGAGAGAGAGTTTGACTTCTTCATTGCCAATTTGGATACCATTTATTTCTCTTTGTTGTCTGATTGCTGTTGCTAGGACTTCTAATACTATGTTGAACAAGAGTGGTGAAAGTGGGCATCCTTGTCGTGTTCCTGATCTCAACAGGAAGGCTGCAAGCTTTTTCCCATTGAGGATGATATTTGCTGTGGGTCTTTCATTGATAGATTTGATGAGGTTCAGGAATGTTCCCTCTATCCCTATACTTTGAAGCGTTTTAATCAGGAACGGATGCTGGATTTTGTCAAATGCTTTTTCTGCATCAATTGAGAGGACCATGTGGTTCTTCTCTCTTTTCATATTAATTCTCATATTAATTTGTTCTATCACATTGATTGATTTGCAAATGTTGAACCATCCTTGTAGCCCAGGGATGAATCCCACCTGGTCATGATGGATAATCTTTTTAATGTGCTGTTGGATCCTGTTTGCTAGGATCTTGTTGAGAATCTTAGCATCCATATTCATCAGTGATATTGGTCTGAAATTCTCCTTTTTGGTAGGGTCTTTGCCTAGTTTGGGGATCAAGTTAATGCTGGCTTCATAGAAAGAGTCTTCCTTCTGCTTCAGAAAAAAAGTTTCCTTTTTTTCAATTTTTTGAAACAGCTTCAGGAGTATAGGTGTTATTTCTTCTTTGAAATTTTGGTAGAATTCCCCAGGGAATCCATCAGGTCTTGGGCTCTTATTTTTGGGGGGTAGCTTTATTCTTAACATCTTGAAGAACCTCCATACTGTTTTCCAGAGTGGCTCCACCAGCATGCATTCCCAACAACAGTGTAAGAGGGTTCTCCTTCCTCCACATCCTCACCAACATTTTGTGTTTCCTGTTTTGTTAATTTTTGCCATTCTAACTCGTGTAAGGTGGTATCTCATTGTGGTTTTGATTTGTATTTTCCTGATGGCTAGTGATGCTGAACATTTTTTCTCATGTGTCTGTTAGCCATTTGTATGTCTTTTGGGGGAAGCGTATGTTCATGTCTTCTGCCCATTTTTTGACTGGGTTATTTAGTTTTTTAAGTGTTGAGTTTGAGAAGTTCTTTACAGATCTTGGATATCAGTCTTTTATCTGCAGTCATTTGTAAGTATCTTCTCCCATACCCACTGCCTCTTAGTTTTGTTGACTGTGCAGAAGCTTTTGATCTTGATGTAGTCCCAAATGTTCACTTTTGCTTTCTTTTTCACTTGCCTTTGAAGACGTGCCTTGAAAGAATTTACTGTGGCAAATGTCAAAGAGGTAACTGCCTCTATGTTTTCCTGTAGGATTTTGATGGATGCCTGTCTCACAGTTTTGAGTTTATCTTTGTGTATGGTGTAAGGGAATGATCCAGTTTTATTCTTCTATTTGTACCTGTCTAATTTTCCCAGCACAACTTATGGAAGAGATTGTCTTTTTTCCATTGAATATTTTTTCCTGATTTGTCAATGATAGTTGACCATACAGTTGAGGGTCCATTTCTGGAGTCTGTATTCTGTTTCATTGGTCTGTGTGTCCGTTTTTGTGCCAATACCATGCTGTCTTGGTGATCACAGCTTTGTAATATAGCTTGAAGTCAGACAATGTGATGCCCCCAGCATTGGTTTCCTTTTCTATCATTCCTTTTGTGATTTGCCATCTTTTCTGGTTCCATACAAATTTTAGGATTTTTTCGTTCCAGTTCATTGGAAAATGCCAATGGTATTTTAAAAGGGATGGCACTAAGTGTAAATTGTTCTGGGTGGTACAGACATTTTAACAATGTTTATTCTTCCAATCCATGATCATGGATCATCTTTTTGTGTCTTCCTCTATTTCTTTCATAAATATCCTGTAGTTTCTAGAGTATAGATCCTTTACCTCTTTAATTAGGCTTATTCCTAGGTATCACATGATTTTTGTTGCTATTGTAAATGGAATTGATTCCTTAATTTCTCTTTCTACAGTTACATTGTTAGTGTTTAGAAAAACAACTGACTTCTGTGCATTATTTTGTATCCTGCCACATTGCTGAATTGCTGTATGAGTTCTAGTCATTTGGGGGTGGAGTCTTTGGGGTTTTCTACATAAAATACCATGTCATCAATGAAGAGGGAGAGTTTGACTTCTTCTTTGCCAATTTGGATGATTCTTATTTCTTTTTGTTGTCTGATTGCTGAGGCTAGGACTTCTAGTACTATGTTGAACAATAATGGTAAGGAAGGCAAATCTCATGTGAAGTTCAGGAGTAGGTGTGTAAGAAACTTGAGTAATTGTGGTAGTTGCTTGGATAGATTTTCACAATGCATTCAAATTGATGAGATCGTTTGAATAGTAACACAGAAATGGCAGGGTGGTGGTGGGGGTGGGGTGGAGTTTATGTAGTAGTAGGGAAATGACAAGTAGCCTGGTCATTTTGAAATGTGTGGTGTATAGAAATATAGTGAGACAATGAGGATACTGCTATTGACTGATACTAAGTCATAGAGAGCTGTGAGTTACATGTGCTAATGACATGCTCTGGTGTAAGAAGATAACTGACAACAGAAGAAAACCATTGACAGAGGAGATAATAGAGCCAGTGAGACCAGTTAGGATAGGATGTTATTTCCATAGCTGTAATTATAAAATGCTGGATTCTGAGTGAGGACTTCTTTTAGAGTAAGTAGATGCAATTATTGTATCAGAAGTCAAAATCCAGTTTATTTTATTAAGTTCCTGCTATGTGCCAGAAACTATTTCAAGACACTTTTAAAGGTTCTCTTGCTTAATTCTAGAAAGTTGAGATTATTATGATTTTTTTATTATTAACATGTAATGCACTATTTGTTTGGGGAGTACAGGCTGTGATTCATCATTCTTACATAACGCACAACATTCAGCACAACACATAGCCTCCTCAAAGTCCATCACCCAGCCACTCCATCATTCATCCCCCTCCCCTCTAGCAACCCTTAGTTTGTTTCCTGAGATTGAGAATCTCTTAAGGTTTGTCTCTCTCTCTCTGGTTTTGTCTTGTTTCGTTTTTTTCCTCTCTTCCCCTAGGATTCTCTACCTTGTCTCAAATTCTATGTATCAGTGAGGGCATATGATAATTGTCTTTCTCTGATTGACTTATTTTGGTTAGCACAATACCCTCTAGTACCATCCTTGTTGTTACAAGAGATTTTTTTTTCAATTTTTGTTCAGTTTTTGTAAACTAACCAAACCAAACAGTTCACCCCTTTCTCCTACCCCATACCCTGCCTCTTGAAACCACCAATCTATTCTCTATATCTCTAAGCTTGTGTGTATGTTTTAGGTTTCACATATGAGAGAGATCATATAGTATTTGTCTTTGTCTTACTTATTTCACTTGGCATGATGCCTTTGAGGTCCATCAGTGTTGTCACAGATGGCCAGATTTCATTCTTTTTTTATAGCTGAATAATATTCCATTGTATATATACCATAATTTCTTTATCCATTCATCCATTGATAGACACTTAGGATGTTTCTGTATCTTGGATATTGTAAATAAGACTGCAATAAACATGGGGAGTATATATTTTTTATTTAGTGTTTATGTTTTCTTTGAATACCTGGAAGTAGAATTGCTGGATCATATGGTAGTTCTACTTTTAATTTTTTGAGGAAACTTCCATAAAGTTTATACAAATTTATATTTCATTAATGGTGCACAAAAGTTCCTTTTTCTCCAAACCTCAACAAAACTTGTTATATATTGTCTTTTTTATATTAGCAGTTCTGTTAGGTTTGAGGTGATATCTCATTGAGGTTTGGGTTTGCATTTCCCTGATAATTAATGATGTTGAGGGCTTTCACATACCTTTTGACATCTACATGTCTTCTTTGGGAAAATGTCTATTCAGATCTTCCACTTTTTAAAAGATTTATTTATTTATTTTAGAGAGAGAGAACAAGCGAGCATGTGGCAGGGAGGGGCAGAGGAAGAGAATGTTCAAACAGACTCACTGGTGAGCATGATGCCCAACTCGGGGCTCAATCTCACAACCCATGTGATTGTGACCTGAGCTGAAACCTGGCTTAACTGACTGAGTCACCAGGGGCCCCTGAAATAGATCATATACCTTAATGTAAAAGTGGGAACACTACTATTCAAAGTATTGTATATTTAAGTAAAATAACATTTTCACCTCTCATATTGAGAAAGCTTATAATATTCTAATACCCAGTACTTGCACTTTTTACTTAAATAAAGCAATAAATAAATAAATAAAGCACTCTCATATACTACCTATGGAAGTGGGAATTAATTCAAACTTACTGGAGGGCAATTTAATAATACTTATTTAAAAACATGTACATAAATAATTTTAAAAAAACATGTATCACTGGGGTGTTTATATTTTCCATTGTTTATAATAGCAAAGAATTGTAATAAATACATTTAACACAAAATTTTAGTTTAAATCTAACACAATACAACATACTTTTTAAAAGATTTTATTCTTATTTATTTGAGAGAGTGATAGTGAAAGACAGCCTAAACAAGGGAGGAGAGAGAGAAGCAGACCCCATGCTGAGTGCAGAGCCCCATCTGGGCTTGATCCCAGCACCCTGGGATCATGACCTGAGCTGAAGGCAGATGCTTAACCAACTGCACCAGCCATGCACCCCTTAACACAGTACAATATTAAGCAGTTCTTTGAAGTGTTATGGGAAAGAGAGAGGTTACCATATCTAAATTAAATTTCTGGACAGTGAGTTCATGAGCTTTTTGTTCTTTGTGATCTTCTTTATTTTTCACACAATAAATATGTAACAGTTTTGTAATCAGAAATGAAATTACAAAGGTCATTTAAAAATAGTGAGAGAGGGCTGCCTGGCTGGCTCAGTGGGTTAAGCTGCTGCCTTTGGCTCAAGTCATGATCTCAGAGTCCTGAGATCGAGCCCCGCATCTGGCTCTCTGCTCAGCAGGGAGCCTGCATCCTCCTCTCTCTCTGCCGCCTCTCTGCCTGCTTGTGATCTCCGTCTGTCAAATAAATAAATAAAATCTTTAAAAAAATAAAAATAAATAAAAATAGTGAAAAGAAATTATAAAAGAGATTTTTTAAAAGATTTTATTTATTTATTTATTTATTTATTTATTTTAGGGGGTGGACAGCAAGTTAATTATTTATTTTCAAGGTAGCTACCATTGAATATATCTAGAGCTTAATCCAACAGAGAATATTAATTTGAGATCTTGTATAGAACATTCATCTGAGGTTTGTTCCAAGAGAACTGAATTACTTATTCACATAGTCCTATCATTAGTTGACGGCTGTTCTATTATAATTTTTTATTTTTTATAAACATATATTTTTATCCCCAGGGGTACAGGTCTGTGAATCACCAGGTTTACGCACTTCACAGCACTCACCAAAGCACATACCCTCCCCAATGTCCATAATCCCACCCCTTCTCCCAAACCCCCTCCCCCCAGCAACCCTCAGTTTGTTTTGTGAGATCAAGAGTCACTTATGGTTTGTCTCCCTCCCAATCCCATCTTGTTTCATTTATTCTTCTCCTACCCACTTAAGCCCCCATGTTGCATCACCACTTCCTCATATCAGGGAGATCATATGATAGTTGTCTTTCTCTGCTTGACTTATTTCGCTAAGCATGATACGCTCTAGTTCCATCCATGTTGTCGCAAATGGCAAGATTTCATTTCTTTTGATGGCTGCATAGTATTCCATTGTGTATATATACCACATCTTCTTCATCCATTCATCTGTTGATGGACATCTAGGTTCTTTCCATAGTTTGGCTATTGTGGACATTGCTGCTATAAACATTCGGGTGCACGTGCCCCTTTGGATCACTACGTTTGTATCCTTAGGGTAAATACCCAATAGTGCAATTGCTGGGTCATAGTGCAGTTCTATTTTCAACATTTTGAGGAACCTCCATGCTGTTTTCCAGAGTAGCTGCACCAGCTTGCATTCCCACCAACAGTGTAGGAGGGTTCCCCTTTCTCCGCATCCTTGCCAGCATCTGTCATTTCCTGACTTGTTGATTTTAGCCATTATGACTGGTGTGAGGTGATATCTCATAGTGGTTTTGATTTGTATTTCCCTGATGCTGAGTGATATGGAGCACTTTTTCATGTTTCTGTTTGCCAGCTGGATGTCTTCTTTGCAGAAATGTCTGTTCATGTCCTCTGCCCATTTCTTGATTGGATGATTTGTTCTTTGGGTGTTGAGTTTGCTAAGTTCTTTATAGATTCTGGACACTAGTCCTTTATCTGATATGTCGTTTGCAAATATCTTCTCCCATTCTGTCAGTTGTCTTTTGATTTTGTTAACTGTTTCCTTTGCTGTGCAGAAGCTTTTGTCTTGATGAAATCCCAATAGTTCATCTTTGCCCTTGCCTTCCCTTGCCTTTGGCATTGTTCCTAGGAAGATGTTGCTGCGGCTGAGGTTGAAGAGGTTGCTGCCTGTGTTCTCCTCAAGGATTTTGATGGATTCCTTTCTCACATTGAGGTCCTTCGTCCATTTTGAGTCTATTTTTGTGTGTGGTGTAAGGAAATGGTCCAATTTCATTTTTCTGCATGTGGCTGTCCAATTTTCCCAGCACCATTTATTGAAGAGGCTGTCTTTTTTCCATTGGACATTCTTTTCTGCTTTGTCGAAGATTAGTTGACTGTAGAGTTGACGGTCTATTTCTGGGCTCTCTATTCTGTCCATTGATCTATGTATCTGTTTTTGTGCCAGTACCATGCTGTCTTGATGATGACAGCTTTGTAATAGAGCTTGAAGTCCGGAATTATGATGCCACCAACGTTGGCTTTCTTTTTCAATATCCCTTTGGCCATCCGAGGACTTCTGGTTCTATATAAATTTTAGAATTATTTGTTCCATTTCTTTGAAAAAGATGGATGGTACTTTGATAGGAATTGCATTAAATGTGTAGATTGCTTTAGGTAGCATAGACATTTTCACAATATTTATTCTTCCAATCCAGGAGCATGGAATATTTTTCCATTTCTTTGTGTTCCTCAATTTCTTTCATGAGTACTTTATAGTTTTCTGAGTATAGATTCTGTGCCTCTTTGGTTAGGTTTATTCCTAGGTATCTTATGGTTTTGGGTGCAATTGTAAATGGGGTTGACTCCTTAATTTCTCTTTCTTCTGTCTTGCTGTTGGTGTAGAGAAATGCAACTGATTTCTGTTCATTGATTTTATATCCTGACACTTTACTGAATTCCTGTATAAGTTCTAGCAGTTTTGGAGTGGAGTCTTTTGGGTTTTCCACATATAGAATCATATCATCTGCGAAGAGTGATAATTTGACTTCTTCTTTGCCGATTTGGATGCCTTTAATTTCCTTTTGTTGTCTGATTGCTGAGGCTAGGGCCTCTAGTACTATGTTGAATAGCAGTGGTGATAATGGACATCCCTGCCGTGCTCCTGACCTTAGCGGAAAAGCTTTCAGTTTTTCTCCATTGAGAATGATATTTGCGGTGGGTTTTTCATAGATGGCTTTGATGATATTGAGGTATGTGCCCTCCATCCCTACGCTTTGAAGAGTTTTGATCAGGAAGGGATGCTGTACTTTGTCAAATGCTTTTTCAGCATCTATTGAGAGTATCATATGGTTCTTGTTCTTTCTTTTATTGATGTGTTGTATCACATTGACTGATTTGTGGATGTTGAACCAACCTTGCAGCCCTGGAATAAATCCCACTTGGTCATGGTGAATAATCCTTTTATTGCACTGTTGAATCCTATTGGCTAGTATTTTGTTGAGTATTTTCGCATCTGTGTTCATCAAGGATATTGGTCTATAGCTCTCTTTTTTGATGGGATCCTTGTCTGGTTTTGGGATCAAGGTGATGCTGGCCTCATAAAATGAGTTTGAAGTTTTCCTTCCATTTCTATTTTTTGGAACAGTTTCAGGAGAATAGGAATTAGTTCTTCTTTTTTTTTTTTTTTTTTTTAATTTATTTTTTATTTTCAGCATAACAGTATTCATTATTTTTCACCACACCCAGTGCTCCATGCAATTCGTGTCCTTTATAATACCCACCACCTAGTACCCCAACCTCCCACCCCCCACCCCTTCAAAACCCTCAGATTGTTTTTCAGAGTCCATAGTCTCTCATGGTTCACCTCCCCTTCCAATTTCCCCCAACTCCCTTCTCCTCTCTAACTCCCCATGTCCTCCATGCTATTTGTTATGCTCCACAAATAAGTGAAACCATATGATAATTGACTCTCTCTGAGGGTTGCTGGGGGGAGGGGGTTTGGGAGAAGGGGGTGGGATTATGGACATTGCGGAGGGTATGTGCTTTGGTGAGTGCTGTGAAGTGTGTAAACCTGGTGATTCACAGACCTGTACCCCTGGGGATAAAAATATATGTTTATAAAAAAAAAAAAAAAAAAAAAAAAAAAAAAAAAGGACCAATACCCAACTTTTGTAGCAACATGGACGGGACTGGAAGAGATTATTATGCTGAGTGAATTAGTTCTTCTTTAAATGTTTGGTAGAATTCCCCCGGGAGCGGTCTGGCCCTGGGCTTTTGTTTGTTTGGAGATTTTTAATGACTGTTTCAATCTCCTTACTGGTTATGGGTCTGTTCAGGCTTTCTATTTCTTCCTGGTTCAGTTGTGGTAGTTTATATGTTTCTAGGAATGCATCCATTTCTTCCAGATTGTCAAATTTGTTGGCGTAGAGTTGCTCATAGTATGTTCTTATAATAGTGTGTATTTCTTTGGTGTTAGTTGTGATCTCTCCTCTTTCATTCATGATTTTATTTATTTGGGTCCTTTCCTTTTCTTTTTGATAAGTTGGGCCAGGTGTTTATCAATTTTATTAATTCTTTCAAAGAACCAGCTCCTAGTTTCGTTGATTTGTTCTATTGGTTTTTTGTTTGTTTGTTTGTTTTTATTTCATTGATTTCTGCTCTGATCTTTATGATTTCTCTTCTCCTGCTGGGCTTAGGGTTTCTTTCTTGTTCTTTCTCCAGCTCCTTTAGGTGTAGGGTTAGGTTGTGTACCTGAGACCTTTCTTGTTTCTTCGGAAAGGCTTGTACCGCTATATATTTTCCTCTCAGGACTGCCTTTGTTGTGTCCCAAAGATTTTGAACCATTGTATTTTCATTATCATTTGTTTCC
The DNA here is from genome assembly GCF_964662115.1 of Mustela nivalis. NCBI lineage: Eukaryota > Metazoa > Chordata > Mammalia > Carnivora > Mustelidae > Mustela > Mustela nivalis. Next base: position 89,819,523 of record NC_139029.1, on the reverse strand, counting down.
ATGATTTTTTTCAATTCTTCTTAATTTCCTGGTTGACCCATTCATTCTTTAGAAGGATGCTGTTTAGTCTCCATGTATTTGGGTTCTTTCCAAACTTCCTTTTGTGGTTGAGTTCTAGCTTTAGAGCATTGTGGTCTGAAAATATGCAGGGAATGATGCCAGTCTTTTATATCGGTTGAGTCCTGATTTAGGACCGAGGATGTGGTCTATTCTGGAGAATGTTCCATGTGCACTAGACAAGAATGTGTATTCTGTTGCTTTGGGATGAAATGTTCTGAATATATCTGTGATGTCCATCTGGTCCAGTGTGTCGTTTAAGGCCTTTATTTCCTTGCTGATCTTTTGCTTGGATGATCTGTCCATTTCAGTGAGGGGAGTGTTAAAGTCCCCTACTATTATTGTATTATTGTTGATGTGTTTCTTTGATTTTGTTATTAATTGGTTTATATAGTTGGCTGCTCCCACGTTGGGGGCATAGATATTTAAAATTGTTAAATCTTCTTGTTGGACAGACCCTTTGAGTATGATATAGTGTCCTTCCTCATCTCTTATTATAGTCTTTGGCTTAAAATCTAATTGATCTGATATAAGGATTGCCACTCCTGCTTTCTTCTGATATCCATTAGCATGGTAAATTCTTTCCACCCCCTCACGTTAAATCTGGAGGTGTCTTCAGGCTTAAAATGAGCTTCTTTGAGGCAACATATAGATGGGTTCTGTTTTTTTAGCCATTCTGATACCCTGTGTCTTTTGACAGGGGCATTTAGCCCATTCACATTCAGGGAAACTATTTAGAGATATGAATTTAGTGCCATTGTATTGCCTGTAAGGTGACTATTACTGTATAAGGTCTCTGTTCCTTTCTGATCTACCACTTGTACGCTCTCTCTTTGCTTAGAGGACCCCTTTCAAGATTTCCTGTAGAGCTGGTTTGGTGTTTGCAAATTCAGTTTTTGTTTGTCCTGGAAGCTTTTAATCTCTCCTTCTATTTTCAATGATAGCCTAGCTGGATATAGTATTCTTGCCTGCATGTTTTTCTCGTTTAGTGCTCTGAAAATATCATGCCAGCTCTTTCTGGCCTGCCAGGTCTCTGTGGATAAGTCAGCTGCCAATCTAATATTTTTACCATTGTATGTTAGAGACTTCTTTTCCCGGGCTGCTTTCAGGATTTTCTCTTTGTCACTAAGACTTGTAAATTTTACTATTAGGTGACGGGGTGTGGGCCTATTCTTATTGATTTTGAGGGGCTTTCTCTGAACCTCCTGAATTTTGATGCTCGTTCCCTTTGCCATATTGGGGAAATTCTCCCCAATAATTCTCTCCAGTATACCTTCTGCTCCCCTCTCTCTTTCTTCTTCTTCTGGAATCCCAATTATTCTAATATTGTTTCATCTTATGGTGTCACTTATCTCTTGAATTCTCCTTTCGTGGTCCAGTAGCTGTTTGTCCCTCTTTTGCTCAGCTTCTTTATTCTCTGTCATTTGGTCTTCTATATCACTAATTCTTTCTTCTCCCTCATTTATCCTAGCAGTGAGAGCCTCCATTTTTGATTGCACCTCATTATTAGCTTTTTTGATTTCCACTTCATTAGATTTTAGTTCTTTTATTTCTCCAGAAAGGGCTTTTATATCTCTCGAGAGGGTTTCTCTAATATCTTCCATGCCTTTTTCGAGCCTGGCTAGAACCTTGAGAATTGTCATTCTGAACTCTAGATCTGACATATTACCAATGTCTGTATTGATTAGGTCCCTAGTCTTCGGTACTGCCTCTTGTTCTTTTTTTTGAGTTGAATTTTTACGTCTTGTCATTTTGTCCAGATAAGAGTATATGAAGGAGCAAATAAAATACTAAAAGGGTGGCAACAACCCCAGGAAAATATACTTTAACCAAATTAGAAGAGATCCCAAATTGTGAGGGGGGCAAAAGGGGATAAAAAGAGGTTCAAAAAGGAAGAAAGAAAAAAAAAAGAAAAGAAAAGAATTAAAAATAGAAAACAAATAAGAAAAATATAAAAAAGAAAATATATATATACTAGATAAACTAGTTAAAAAACGTTAAAAAAGAAAAAGGTAAAAGTTAAAAAAAAAATTTTCCAGAAGGCGAGAAAAAACACAAAAAATGAAAAAGAAAAATATTAAATTAACTGCAAGACTAAAAAATAATCACAGGGAAACAGCCATGAGTTCCGTGCTTTGTTTTCTCCTCCTCTGGAATTCTGCTGCTCTCCTTGGTATTGAAACCGCACTTCTTGGTAGGTGAACTTGGTCCTGGCTGGATTTCTTGTTGATCTTCTGGGGGAGGGGCCTGTTGTAGTGATTCTCAAGTGTCTTTGCCCCAGGCGGAATTGCACCGCCCTTATCAGGGGCCGGGGTGAGTAATCCGCTCAGGTTTGTTTTTAGGAGCTTTTGTTCCCTGAGCGCTTTCCGTAGAGTTCCGGAGACCGGGGAATACAAATGGCGGCCTCCTGGTCTCCGGCCCGGAGGAGCCGAGAGCCCAGGGCCCCACTCCTCAGTGCGCCCTCAGAGAACAGTGCCGAGTTACTCCCGTCTGCCTAACCTCCGGCCGCGCTCCGAGCTCACCGAGCCTGCGATCGGTTCAAGGTAACACCGAGCTGTGAGCTTACTGTCGGCTCTGTCTCTGTAGCCGGCTTTCCCGTTCCAATACCCACAAGCTCTGCGACACTCAGACACCCCCGATCCTTCTGTGACCCTGCGGGACCTGATTCCACGCTGAACCCGCGTGGGCTTCGCCCCGGTTTAGCCTCTGGAGCTATGTCCCTCAGCGGAACAGACTTTTAAAAGTCCTGATTTTGTGCGCCATTGCTCCGCCACTTTCCGGGAGCCGGCCCCTCCCCCCGGGGTCTATCTTCCCGTCGCTTCGGATTCACTTCTCTGCCGGTCCTACCTTTCAGAAAGTGGTTGTTTTTCTGTTTCCTGAATTGCTGTTCTTCTCTTTGATCTGCCGATGGATTTTCAGGTGTTTACAATCTTTAGATAAGATATCTAGCTGATCTTTGGCTAGCTGAAGTAGTCTCAGCCTGCTACTTCTCCGCCATCTTGACTCCTCCTCCTATTTTTTTTTTAAAGATTTTATTTATTTATTTGACAGACAGAGATCACAAGTAGGTAGAGAGGCAGGCAGAGAGAGAGAGAGGAGGAAGCAGGCTTTCCGCAGAGCAGACAGCCCAACTTGGGGCTTGATCCCAGGACACTGGGACTCTGACCTGAGCCGAAGGCAGAGGCTTTAACCCACTGAGCCACACAGGCGCCCCTAAAGATTTTATTTTTTAAACTAATTTCTGCATCCAGTGTCGGATTTGAACCTACAACCCTGAAATCAAGAGTTGCACACTCCAGCAACTGAGCCAGTCTGGTGCCCCTATAAAGGAGAGAATTTTAAGATAGCTGAAAAAATTCCAATGCAACACAGTTGGCTAATGAAGCTCCCTTGTTTTTAAGATTGAATGCCTTAAACATAATTTAATTGGAATAAAAATGTAAGAATAAAATAGGCATAATTTGCTTATTTAATTGTTTGTTTATTATTTCAATTTTTTTAGAGGGCATAGGGCAGAGGGAGAGGGAAGGAGAATATTAGACAGGCTCCGCACCCAGTGCAGAGCCTGATGCAGGGCTCGATCTCATAACCCTGAGATCATGACTTGAGTGGAAATCAAGAGTTGGACACTTAATTGACTGAGCCACCCAGACACCCCTAATCCATTTTTTAAAACTTAGTAATTTTATAATAGTTGGTTATTGGTCATCATGCCTCTCTTATAAATAACCTCTGTTCTCCTAGGAAGAGGAGGGTAATAACTCAAGGAAAGCTGAAGGGTTCATAAGGTCATATGTTTACTCATCCTCTCAAGTCACACAGGTTACCAGGGAGGATGTTGCAGGATGTTGTGTGGGCAGCAGGAAGTTCTTCTGAGATTGAACAAACAAATTTGGCCAAGGAAAATTCAAACAGGTCTACATCGTGGCCAACCTTACTTAGTCCATTCATTCATGTGCACTCTGCATTACTGCAGCCAAGTCACGCTTAGATTGCTAATGATTTGTGTCACCCAAATACAGGTTTCAAATTTGATGATACAGTGAAAAAGAATGGTCTCCATTTTCTACTTTCAGTTTTTATTGGTGGCCATCTTAGGTTTTTAGACTAGTAAACTTATTTCTTTTAAAGATTTTTTTAAAGATTTTATTTATTTGATGGGTGCCTGGGTGGCTCAGTGGGTTAAAGCCTTTGCCTTCGGCTCAGGTCATAATCTCAGAGTCCTGAGATCGAGCCCCGCATCTGGCTCTCTGCTCAGCAGGGAGCCTGCTTCCTCCTCTCTCTCTGCCTTCCTCTCTGCCTGCTTGTGATCTCTGTCTGTCAAATAAATAAATAAAATCTTAAAAAAAAAGATTTTATTCTTTTGACAGTGAGACACAGTGAGAGAGGGAGCACAAGCAGGGGGAGTGGGAGAGGGAGAAGGAGGCTTCCCACCCAGCAGGAAACCTGATGCGGGGCTGTATCCCAGGACCCTGGGATCATGACCTGAACTGAAGGCAGATGCTTAATGACTGAGCTACCCAGGCACCCCAGCACACTTAATTTTTAAGCAAACATTTCTGGTTTGAATTTTTTCAGAGAAGATATAATGGCTTTTAGTGTTGTAGTATATCCCAAACAATTTCTCATGGTGATGTATGGTCCCAAACAAAATATGATTGCCTCCAACGTAATTCTTCTGTCTGCAGAGGAAGGGACAATAAGGTATATTACTCCTCTCTTCCAATAATAATACTTTGGAATTAATGAAGTACTTTATAGTGTATTATCTCATGAGTCTTCAACTATCGTTTAGAGAAAGACAGAGCAGGTATTATTAATCCAGTCTTGTCCATGAAGAGACAAGAGATCAGAGATTTTAAGTAAGTTTGCTAGAAGTTAAAAATGTCTAAGAACATGGGAACTAGTTTAGTAAAGACACGCTTCCTGGGGCCAGATATATATGAATATGAATCCTGACCACTTTTTGGGAAAGTTACTTAATCTTGGGGATGGTTTTCACATAAGTTGAAAAGGGATATTGTTATGAGACTTAAATGAGAATAATACGTGTAGCTTATACAGAACTTAGGATGTTTCTCTAACAGCTGTCTCCATTCATTTCTCTTAAATATCTCTATATTCACTGAGACCCTTGCAGCCAACTCTTTTAAGCATGAAGCATAATTTAGGGGATGAATTACTAGGCCATTTTTAAATGTGTTTCCCAGAGTCACTTGGGCTTTATTTTGTGTGGGGCTGGTTCTTCCCATGCTCTAGATGAAATTTAGGGCAAGTCCCACGACTTTTTTGATTGCTTTCAGTTGCCAAATTTTTCTTCAATAAAGTAATTAATAGGTTTAGTGTAGTATGGTCATCACAACTTCAGTCTTGATTTAAAGGTACATAACTTCTCCCTCTCAGGCGTGCTGGGATGAGAGGGCTGTGGTGACCACGCTGGGCCTTTTGGTTTCATCTCTCTTTTCCCCTTCCAGGACTCTTCTTTCTCTAGCCCCTAAGCCCCATCAGAGTCACCACAGAGTAGAAAGCCGACCGCACACTAATAGGGGCTGCACAGAGTTCTCAGCCCTGATATCTTTCTCTAATGAAGAGACTCCCCACCTCACCCAGTCACTAGGAAACTCTCTTTTGTAGTTTCTTGTTGGGTGTCGTGCACTCTGCCTGGCTGGTCCCACATGTTTCCTTCTTCCATCTCTACACAACTGATGGTGCCTCCACCTTTTTTGCCTGCTGAAGTTGATCTCTGAATTCAGACAGCCTTTCAGCCCTTTCAGTCAGGACCCAAGACAACATGGTCATTTCCTGTGGCAGCGCCTTGCACAGCCCACATCTGGTACAGGAAAAACATTCATACATCCTTTGTTTCAACAGAACATGTAGCTGGCCTAAGGCAGGAGCTCCTCTTTCACTTTATTGATGAGAACAGTTAGCAAAATTGGTGTAATCATAATAAGGTACCTAGTCCACTGTGTCCAGCACAGCCTACCAGGCCTCAAAATGCATGAGACTTAGGTTATATTTCCAGGTAGCCTCACTGAAGCTTCAGCTCTAAGCTGGAGGTGAGGGGTGCAGACCCCTTCCCCTAGGTGGAAGGTGGGGGTGGATAAAAAGGGGAGCTTGGTGCAGCAGCAGTTCTCTCCAGATATCATCTTCTAATCCAACCCCTTTGGCCCTCAGTATAGGTGAAGTTCTCAAGGTCACAAAACTGACTCTCCACCACCACTACTGCCTTGGAAAATTCTGCATTATGGTCCTGCATGTCATTTTGGAATAGGTTATCTGCTGTCTAGTTACCTTAATCTAAACTTCTGTTTAACTGCCTGTTAATTTTCATTATTTTATATAAAATTTATGCTCCTATATGTTGCTTATGAATTTAGTTTTTGTTAATTCAATCTCATCTTGCCATTGACTTTAATAATAATTTCCTGGATGCTTTATTGTTTTTATCTGACTTGTTTTCAAGTGGAACTGACTTTTGGACATTTGACAAATAATCTGATAAACTGAAACCCAATTAAGTTTAATAAAGAAAGTCTATCTGTACGTCTACATCCTCTTCCAGAAAATAACGTTCTTCCCTTTCCTTTTACCTGGACTCACTGGGAACTGCAGCACACTGACAGAATCCTCGGCCCATGAATCGTTCCAGTGGTGAGCACCTAACCTCATGATGAGTCCCTCATGAAGATTTGGAGAACTTAATACTAGAAAGAGTGTTGAGAAAGGGTCTCTCTAGCGCCTGAGGTCGTATGACATAAAACTGAGAGCTTTCTGCCAGGTTAGAAAACTGTGCTGTGGGAGAAGAAGATGAAGCAGGAACACAGATGGGAGCAGAGACATGAGAGAGAACCTCAAGTCTATTCCAGTTCATGGCTCTTGCTTCACCCGAGTTCCAGAGGCCATCCTCCTCTTTTTGCATAAGTTAACTTGAATTGGATTTTTGCCTTGGGGCTCTTCAAACGCTAATTCTGACATCCCACTAAAGTTTCTTTAATTTTTTTTTTTTAAACAAAATAGAGGGGCACCTGGGTGGCTCAATGGGTTAAGCCTCTCCCTTAGGCTCAGGTCATGATCCCAGGGTCCTGGGATTGAGCTCCGCATAGGGCTCTCTGCTCTGTGGAGAGCCTGCTTCCTTCTCTCTCTCTGCCTGCCTCTCTGCCTACTTGCAATCTGTCAAATAAATAAATAAAATCTTAAAAACAAAACAAAACAAAATAGAAAACTTAGGTTTTAAATGACTACAGATTTACTGCATGTACACGTAATATAGTGCATCATGCAGAGTCAACATCTAGATGTTTGAAGCTGTGTAGACCTTTAAAGGGAGGGTTAATTAAAATCGGCAACAGTATCAAGAATCAGTACTGTAACAACTTTAAAAAGTGGCACACTTTAACAACAGAAGGTTTCAAGGGTTACAAAAAGAACTTTAGCCATCTCAAGGCCTTTTCTGGAGCACAAAATTACATTATTTACTTCAGGGGCTTACACAGAGACTGAGTCACTGAGCAGTCATTCACAGGGATTATAAAGTTCCTGATTTGGAAGAAACTTTGATTTTGTTATTGAGAGAAGTGTGCTGATGTAATGCATTGTTTCTTCAAATATAGAATAACTTTCAAAGGTAAATATATTACATTTCTTCTGTTGATTTACTTTAGTTTTGTTAGAGTGCAAATGAACATGGACAGAATATTCTTTAAGTGGAAAAAAGTATGCTGTTACACCCCGGTTTTCAATATTTTAGGTTGTATCTTTTGTTAGTGTAGTTTAGGGATCTATATTTATGACTAAAGAATAAAGACCCATTTTTTTCTTTCTTTTGATTCCCTTCTGCCTGCACTCCCCTCTCAGCTTCTATTTGGCACTGACCACCCTTCATCTTTAGGTTACAGCACCCTCTACTGAGCTGTTCGCAATATTACACGGTGGCCATTTTCCCTAATAGTGGCTGTTTTTCCTTCAGGAAGTAACAGTCTGAAAATGTTGAACTTTCTGCAAATCGAATTGCTCTTACACTCTTTGAAACTTATAAAGATACAGGTACAGCCATATTACTATGAAAATAAGTGATGGTGAGTTTGAAGACTTTACAGAGACATACGCAGACAAACTTTAATGTAAAAGACATGCAAGATTTGAATATATGTAGCACCTTGTTATCTTGAGATCTGTCTCCTAAATGACTTAGAAAATCTGGGGAGAATATTCACTTAGCTTAATGTGATAGAATTAAAACTTAAAATGATTATTGTCTTTCTAAAGAATTCTAGGATATTCAAGTTTAAAATTCATTGTATGATAAAACTATCTTTCCAGTAATGGTGATGGCTTTATATTGAGTCACTCAAATTCTCCTACACAGCCTCCTTTGTAATCACTTAAATTTGAGACAGCAGTGACCAGGATTTTGACAAAGAGTTGGTCCTTGTGATGAAGTTCTAGAACCTAGGTGGGGTTCGGTGGGGTGAGGTCCAGAGCCAATGACCAAGAAAGAATTCTTGAGACATCTTTGGTGCAAAATGGTGGTTTATTAAAGCACAGGGGCAGGACCCGTGGGCAGGAAGAGCTGCTGCTGCCCAGGGCCTGTGAGGAGTCACTGGTTATATACACAGGAGTTGGGTAGGTGAGGACAAAGGGGTGTTCAGAAGGGCTATCGGGGTAAAGAAGACTGTCAGGGTATTGAAGGCCTGGTTACTATCACTCCAAGGCCGTTTTCCCTGTAATGAGGTACTAACATAAAGACCATTGGGGAGTCTCCTGATGGAATGTCACATTCTTACTATCAAGCATCCTTGTTAGTGAGATTCAGGTTTAGAAGAAATTTAACTTTATTTACTTTTCCTTCTACCTCAGTCTTCTCTAGTTTTGTTTATGATGGGGAGGATGATGTTAGGGCTTGAGGAACTGAGTTATTTGCCTCTGGAAATTGGGCTATTGATAAGGTAACTTCTTTGTTGTAAATCTCAAGGACATTGGTAAACCAAGGGAGACTCCTGTCTTGCAGGATTGTGATTTCTGCAAGTTAACTATTTGTTTTTCTTTTAGGGCAGCCAGAGGTACCTGAGGAACGTCACACATATTACCGACTGAGGAACATTACACATATTACCGATGGGAGCGGGTGGAGAGGGGGTGCAAGGTGCCAGTTCTTGCTTTGTCCTCAGCCAGCCTCCTGCTCCCTCATCACTTGTAGGGAAACTAAGACTTTGGTCTTATTATTACCATACAATAACTACATGGTCCAGTAGATTTAAAAAAAAAAAAAGGTAAACTTGTTTACTAGCTAAAATTATGAACATCTAGAATGATCATTTAAGTGGATTCTTTCTAACGACAAGGTATTCAAAGTAGGTGCTGAAAAGGTCTTCGAAGACCAATTATAGATGAAATTGATAAAGTTTGAAGGTTGTCTCCATGGAAGATGGTAGTACTTAAAACAGCTAGAAGCTTGGAAAAATAGTTGCAAGCTGAATTGGGCTGAACCCCCAACTTCTGTCCTGACCACAGAAATGAATCAGGGTAAGGAAATCTGAGGGAGTTCAAAGTTTCTCCTCTTGACCTCTACAGGAACCACTGGTCTTTGGGAATTATTAACACAGAAATGGGTAAGGATGCCCTCTCTCTTGCAGATGTTTAAATGTCTATGTAAAGTTTTATTCTCTCATGCAGGAAGTTTCTTTTTTTTTTTTTTTGTCCTGCAAAATCTATTTATTTTCTACTGCACAAACATCTTTCTCAGGTAATGTTACTAGAACAACCTGTTTACGAGGTTTTTATAGCTTGGGATAAATATAGTTTTTTTTTTTAACTTCTATTATATGGAGTTGTGATATAAAAATGACTTATAGGCTATATTTTTCAGAAAGCATTTAGCTAGAATGTAATCCCACTGAGAAAACTTTCCCATTTAAGTCTATGATATGGAATGAAAAGATAGGATTAAGTCTTCTGATCAAGAAGCTTGCGATCATCAAAGGAATGTTAGTCTCCACAGAGAGCCACCAGGATTTTTTCATAATCTCCCTTGGTTTCATCCAGGATGGCTTGGCAGAGAGAGATACCATACAGCTTCTGGTAGCACGCTTTGATATCATTCATGTTGATTTCAGAACCGGAAACCATGATTCTGATCAAGGTCTTATGACGAGGTCCAGAACCCTTCATGGCCTGATGAAGCTCCTCGGCAAAGAACATCGGTTTGCTTGTGGCACACTTCACGATAGCCATGAGGCATTTCTCAATGTCGCCTTTCATCTCCAGGTCTAGGACTTTGTTCATGTCGTGCTTACTGTACTTGCGGTACTTCTGGAACACTTGGCGAAGATGGGGATAGGCTCTGGTGGTAAGGATGGTAACGAACACATTCACATCTGTCCCCTTTCTCCTTTCTCCTGCTTCATGCAAAGCCCTAGCATCTCTATCAGCCAAGTCGCCATTCAAGCCCAAATCCTCAGATCGGTCACCCTTAGCCAGAGAAAGCAGAGCATTCCGATAATCTCCAGATGTGTCTGAGGTGATATCTTTAGCCAGATCTCTCTTCAGTTCTTCTCTATAGACTCTGTTAATTTCTCTGATCTCTTTGTTAGTTCTTGATACCAAAATTTCATCCAGAGTGTCTTCATCAGTTCCAAGGCCCTTCATGGCAGCACGAAGTTCATCAGCGTCAAACTGGGCTGGAGTTTTTAATAGCGCCAAGACAACTTCCTCAAGGTGACCAGAAAGGGCTTTCTTCAGAGCTTCATCCAGGGGCTTTCATTTTTCCTGGAGATACGCTGCTTTAATCTGTTGTTCCTCTTAGTTAGGATGTCAATGATGGTTGCTTCATCCACACCTTTAACTGTTATTGCGTTATTCAAGGCAGCAACATCCGAGGATGGATTGAAGCTAGGATAGGGGCTCACTGCTGACCCAGGACCTCCTTTGGATCCTTTCGCAGTTTTAATGTATTCCTGCTCTTCATTTTCAATAAACCAGGCCTGTTTGAGGAATTCTGATACCATTGCCATTTTGAAAGAAGGATCCTTTTTCCCCAACTTCTTCCAAAGCACTGAAGAGAGATTCAACTGTGAACGTTTCCTACTCATGCAGGAAGTTTCTATTGTTGACTTTACTTTTATTCTGTACGGTAACAGTGTCTTCTTAATCTGTTGTGGACAGATACCGTTGTAAAATTCAGTAAAAATGATTTATTAGAAAAGTGAAATTAAAAAGACAATTCATGAGCTATTATCAGATTCAACAAACAAAAGTACTCCATCAAAACTGCTATAAAGTTTCTAAATGCTTCTAAATCTTTGATTTAGCTTGTTGTGAACAGATAGCAGCTCGCAGTCTGGCACTAGAGTGCAAACCACACTTTGAGTGGTATTACTTTTACCAGCAGAGTGTCTCAAAATTTAATATAGGAAAGGATCACCTGGGGCTCTTGCATAAGTGCAGCTCTGGGGTGGTCTTGAGACTATTTCCTAAAAAGTTCCCAAGTGAAACTGATGCTGCTGGTCTGTAGCCATAGTGTTGTGTAACAACACATCATGAACTGTTTTTGATTTTTACACTGGTATTTTGAACTAAAAATTCTTACTCTATTTTACTCGTGTTTAAGTCAGGTACTAATTAAAGTCAGATTTATTGAGGTATAATTTCCACAGAGTAAAGTTTAACCTTTTTAGTGTACAGTGGTGTGCATTTTTAACAAAGTCATAGTTGTATAACCACCACCATAATCAAAACCTAAACAGTTCCATCACCCCTCAAATCTCCCTACGCTCTTACATAGTCAATACCTCCCATGCTGTAGCCCTGGCAACGCCTGGTCTGTTTTCTGTCCCTATAGTTTTGCCTTTTCCAGAATGCCGTGTACTGTATTGTATAGTAGTTTATTCCCTTTTATCACTAAGTAGTGTTCCATTGTATGAATGCAACACAGGTTGCTTATCCATTCAGCCATTTAAGGATGTTTTGTTTGTTCTTGGGTTTTGGTGATCATGAATAAAACTGCTATAATTGGGTGCCTGGGTGGCTCAGTGGGTTAAGCCGCTGCCTTTGGCTCAGGTCATGATCTCAGGGTCCTGGGATCGAGTCCCACACTGGGCTCTCTGCTCGGTGGGGGGCCTGCTTCCTCCTCTCTCTGCCTGCCTCTCTGCCTACTTGCAATCTCTGTCTGTCAAATAAATAAATAAAATCTTTAAAAGAAAATTGCTATAATCTTTCTTGTACAAGTTTTTGTGTGAACATAAATTTTCTCAGTCAAAATTTTGATGGACAATTTCTCCAATTACTGCAAAAAAAAAGAATGTTAAAAAACCATTCAAGTCTGGGATGACTATTTCAAGCAGCATTTCCGAGTGCAGAGTATACACAGTGGAGGTTAAAAGAGGCTATTTAAGGGCAGATACAACAATCTGATGACATTGGAAGGCTTTTCCAAGGAAGAAGATAATTCTTAAGACCAGAAATTGGAAGTAATATAAAGAAATAAATTGATCACACCGTGATTTAACTAAACAGACATCCCTCAATTTGCAACTCTAGATTCACATATATCTTAAATATATAAAATGATATGGGGGAAGTGACTCAGGGTTCAAGTTCCTGGGTTTTGTTGGAAGAACTAGTGTTTGTTTAGTGATTTAGAGTATGTGGGGAGAACCTTACAAGTACGCAGTTGTATTTTCTGTAAATAAAGGAACGCAATGACAGTTTCTATTTAGCAGCTATGAATGAACAGAAAATTATTAGTTTATGATATCCCATTTGGCACTTGTGGGTATTAAGACCTTTTGCATACAATCTACAACATTGTCATGAGGCAGATATTCCTGCTTTCATTTTACTGATAAGAGGCTGCTCAGAGAGGCTCTGCCACATTTCCAGGTTTACAGAGCGGAAGGCATTTTCGACGTCCAAGGATCCCAGTCTTATTCCATGTTATGAAGTAAGCCCTAAATTTAGAATTGCACCCATTCCCGAGAGTCAGGGGCCTGAGGTTTTGCTCACAAATGCTGTTGGCAAATCCTGTGATTTATCAGCGGGCAGATCAAACTAAGCTGTAGAGCCAAGTAGTCTTTCTTTTTACCACCACCCACCTGGACGAACCTTGAATTTCTCTTTCTGATACCCCAGTTTTATTGAGGTGTAATTGACATGTAATATTGTATTGGTTTCAGGTGTTGCTTTTGTTCAGCTTTAACGCCTCTGCTTCTTAAAGAAGAATTCCCAACCCAGGAGAGCAAGCACTCAATTTCCTCATTTTTGTCCATAGAAAACAGGCCCAGAGATGGGTAGTATCTGTGGAGCCTCTCGGAAAAAGTCCGAGATCTGTGCCGCCCGACGGGTCCCAAATGTCTATGCAGAGAAGGCCGACTACCTGGGGGCAGTTTGCAGACTCCGAGCTGTTAGGTATGGGGGCTTGAAGTGGAGTAACCCAAGCTTCGAACTTTCTCTCCCCCGTCCCCCAGCACTTAATCAGCGGAGGCCCCAAACCAAGGCCTCTGGGGGGTTTCCTCCTCCAACCTGCACCTCTGACAGCTGGACGGAGGAAGAGCGGAACTCCTTCCCCAGGTCCCAACGCCCCTCCCGAGACCCACCCGCCCGCCTCTCACTTCCTGCCCCTGCCCCTGCCAGGCAGCTCCGGGCCCGCCCCTCCACGCCTCTCAGGGAGGCCGGCGCCCGGCGAGCTCCTCCCCGGGCAGCAGCGGGAGCGGCCACTCCCTGCGCGCCGAGCTGGGCTGGGCCGGGGTCTGCCTCTGCTCTTGCTCCCTGGACGCCGCGAACCCCTCGAAGCCAGGCGGCGGCCGTCGCGCCCCGCAGTCCTCGTCCCCGTGACCCCCCTGGGCTGAGCCGACCCTCGCCTCCCGGACCATGCTACGCTGGCTGCGGGGCTTCGTGCTGCCTGCGGCGGCCTGCCAGGACGCGGAGCCGCCGACGCGCTACGAGACCCTCTTCCAGAGGCTGGACCACAACAAGGACGGCGTGGTGGACATCCGCGAGCTTCAGGAGGGGCTCAAGAGCCTGGGCATCCCGCTGGGCCAGGACGCCGAGGAGGTGGGTCGCTGTGCGGCCGGGACGGCTGCGGAGATTCTGGGCGCGGGCGGCAGAAGGCGGAACTGCGGGTTCCAGCCCGCGACTGGGTTCCGAAGCCCGGGAGTGGGGCACCGGGCCAGTTACTCCCGGAGCCCATGCGCGTCAGCCTGAAAGCCTACAGGTATTTTTCCGAATGAAATGAGTGCAGCGAACACGGTGGCCCACTGTAACAATTTAAAAACGCCGTTCCATAGCACTTTTGGTAGGAATGCATCCCAGGTCCTTCACCTGCCTTTTTGCAAAATTTAATCAATAATTTTTTTTTTTTTTTAAGCTCTCAGACTTAAATGGGCCTCACGTTCTGTAAAAGGCTCACATTTTGCATCCCTTAGAAGCTGCTTTGTTACACTAGCTAGTTTTGTCTAGTCTTTCAGAACTTTTGAAAACCAAAAACCAGTCCTATGTTTCTTCCAACTTCCTGTTGAGGAGAGGCAACATTCCATTGTTTAAGACCTTCTTAACGTCCTAACTGCATAAATTCATCTAAAGGGTTGGCCCGTCGCTGAGCAGTTTCAACTTCTCTGAGTCATTTTAATTGTGACTCTGAAGCTCAGCCCCTTTACCAGGGTGGAGATACTTGGAACTTCTCCAACTCCTCTGAAACATAAGAGGACACTATGGCATTCCCTATCCCAAGAGGGAAGGTGATTAAACTCCAATAGCCAACAACTGTTTCACAGTTATATTTTAAGCTACCCGTTCAATGTCTTTAGTAGTTCTAGGTGCCTTTAGTTTATTTACTATTTCTTATTGAGTCAGATTTAGTAAGTTACAATTTTTAGAAAACTTGTCTCCAAGGTTCGTTAATACTCAATTATGATTTTTTAGAACGTTCTGACTCTATGGGTGGTTATATGCTCTATTTCATTTCTGATATCGAGCTCCACCCCCCCCCTTCAGTCTTGCCAAAGATTTGTCTACTTTATTTATCCTTTGAAAGAACCAACTTTTGGTACTTTTTACTGATGTTCTCTTTTTAATTTTTTTCTCATTAATTTCTGTATATTTCCTTCTATTTTCTTTGGGTGTACTCATTTGCTCTTTTTCTAATTTTTTAGTTGAATGCTGATTCCTTAGTTTTGAGCTACAATATCCCTTTGATCACTTTTTTGCCTTTAAAGTCAATTAGCCAATATAGAGTACATCATTAGTTTTGGGGGTAGTGTCCAGTGATTCATTAGTTGCATATAATGTCCAGTGCCTTTCACATCATGTGCGCCCTCTTTAATTACCATCACTCAGTTGCCCTATTCCCCCACCTACCTCCCTTTAGCTGCATTCCACAAGTTTGTATTTCTGTTTAGTTTCAAGTACTTTGTAATTTCCAGTGTGATTTCATCTTTGACCCTGAATTATTTAAATGTGTGCTTTAAATTTCCAAAGACATGCTTTTTCAGTTGGTTCTTTGAAAATATGAATGAAATAGGGATGCCTGGGTGGCTCAGTGGGTTGGGTCTCTGCCTTCAGCTCAGGTCATGATCTCGGAGCCCTGGGATCCAGCCCCGCATCAGGCTCTGTGCTCGTAGCCCCGCATCAGGCTCTGTGCTCGTTGGGGGGGCCTGCTTCCCTCCCCGCTCCTCCCACCTGCCTACTTGTGATCTCTTGATCTCTCTCTCTCTGTGAAATAAATAAAATCTCTTAAAAATATGTGAATAAAATAGACAAGCCTCTGACAAGATTAAGAAAATATGAACTCAAAATCAGGAATAAGAAATATGTTTAATTTTCCAAAATTTATATATGAATAATTATAAATTGTATAGAATCCTGTCTATACAAACATACAATAGGATGGCATATATTTATCACTGTCATATATTTTATACATAAGCATAAAATGTACTTTATACATATATACACATATTTATAATATCACTCTCTGTGCTTATGATAGATATTAACTAACCCCAGCACTCTCTTCTGACTGGTGTCTTCTTCAATAAGGTTAGTAATGGTTATTTATGGATGGTAGGAGTTGCCTTTTTACTTTTTTCTTCACAATTTTTGTATTTCCATTTTTTTTTAAGATTTTATTTATTTATTTGACAGACAGAGATCACAAGTAGTCAGAGAGGCAGGCAGAGAGAGAGAGAGAGAGGGAAGCAGGCTTCCTGCGGAGCAGGGAGCCCGATGTGGGGCTCGATCCCAGGACCCTGAGATCATGACCCGAGCCAAAGGCAGCAGCCCAAACCACTGAGCCACCCAGGCGCCCCTGTATTTCCATTTTTAAAAATAACTGTATATTATTATGATTAGGGGAAAAAAGAGGTTTTTGTTTTCATTTTCATTTTGTTTTTATAAATACCACCTCCTCTGAGATGAGTCTTTCTGGGCCACCTTCTATGGAAGAGTTGATCACACCCTACTATGTGTAGGTCCTTGGTCTCACATGTCACTAGTATCATAATTTTCAGAAAGTGTTATGTTTAGTTATTGATTGTACCCTCCACTAAGACCAAGCATCTCAAAGATGAGGGTCATATCTTAGATGAGGGTCATCTAAGCACAATAATGCAAAAAGATTTAGGACTTGATTTGAAATAGCCTAAATAAGGCAGTGCCTCCTTTGAGATAATAGAGAAAAAAGAGATAAAATTTAATTGTAAAGTTGTCAGTCCTTGTATTTCCAGTATGTATAGGACAAGATGACCAAAAATCCTCCTACTGCAAGATATCAGAAATTCTGGATAAAATAAAATAAACACTTTTTTATGAAGACTTTATTTTTTTAAGAGCAATTTTAACTGAGAAGAAGGTTCCGAGATTTCCCATACACCATATGCCCTTGCATATCACGTGCACAGCCTCCCCCATTGTCAACATCACTTAGCCGAGTGGTACCTTTTTTTAACCAAGCGTGAACCTACACATCATTATCACCCAAAGCTCATAGTTTACCTGGGGGTTCACTGGTGATGTATATTCTCTGGGTTTGGACGAATGTGTAATGACATGTATCCATCATTATAATATCATAGAGGATTTTCACTGCCCTAAAAGTCTTGTGCTCTGCCTGCGTATTCATCCTGCCATCCTGCCCCCCACTACTGATCTTTTTCTTTGCTCCACAGTTTTTTTTTTTAATATTTTTAAATTTATTTTTTATTTATTTTCAGCATAACAGTATTCATTATTTTTGTACCACACCCAGTGCTCCGTGCAATCCGTGCCTTCTATAATACCCACCACCTGGTACCCCAACCTCCCACCCCCCGCCCCCGCCACTTCAGATTGTTTGCTCCATAGTTTTGCCAGATAATCCTCTCTTACATGTATAAGAAGAGAACGCTAATCAAACGGTCTGGGTTAAATCTTGATTCTGCTGCTAACTAGTTAACTTTGGGCAATTTTCTTTCTCTCTCTCTCTTTTTTTTAATGGAAGCATAGTTGACCCACAGCATTACATTAGTTTGAGGTGTACAACACAGTGACTCGACAACCCTGTTGGTTCGGCTGAGCTCACCACAAGTGTAGCTCCCGTTGGTCTCCACACAACGCTGTTACAGTGCCATTGACTACCTTCCCATTCTGGGCCTTTCATCCCCCTGACTCACCATTCCATAACTGGAGGCCTGTACCTTCCACTCCCACTCCCCTTCACTCATTTTGTCCCTCACCCCTCTCTGAACAATCTTCTTAATCTCTCTACCCCCAATTTCCTCATTGGCCACAGAGGCCACACAAGTATCTATCCCAAAGGGTTATTGTGAAGAATAAATGAATTAAAATATGTAAAGTACTTAGAAAAATGCCTGGTACCTAATAAGCAATCAGTTAGCCACTAACCTTTAAATTATTAATTACTGTTACTACTATCACTACAGAAAGAGAGATGTCAAAAACTCTATGATTATGGATTTGCCAACTTTTGTTTAGAATTCTGTCAATTTTCCCTTTTATATTTAAAAAAAAAAACAGACTATATAGTGGAATATACAGGTGGTATAGTCAAATTTAGCATTTTGGTATCTTCCTGGTGAAATGCTCCTTATAGAAGTATACTTTCTTGCCTATCCTTATAGCATATTTTTCAAATTCCTGAGCTATTACCAGAGTGTTGCCCTCCAACAGTCACTTCCCAGATCACCAGGGGGAAATCATCAGCACTGGGCTCCCACCTTGTGCAAGACATACTTCTTGCCCCATATTCCAGTCAGACTCTTGTCAGTTGGATGAGTGATCCAGTTTCCAAATTCCACGTTACCACCTCTTGGGTTGGACCACTCTTGGTCAGTTCTGGTCTTCTGAGGGGCAGAAACCAAAATGGGATTGGGAATGCAAAAGATGTATTGGGAGAAATCCTTGTGAAGGGTAAGGGAGAGGCAAAAATGATGAGTTGAGGTCTTAAGACTGGACACAAATTTAACCCCTGCTAGAAGAGTTCAAGAAGGAATGATTTAGGAAGAACTTCGACTGAAGTACAGTTCTTAGAATGTCTCAACTAAGGCAATAGGGGGGTTCCCGGGGGGAAAATGTTATCAGTTGGGGAATCCTATGCTATTGGCTGCCCCGTGCTGGTACCCTGCTGTGGCCAGTCGTTGGTTGGAGCAGCCCAGGGCAAGCATGGACTTGCTGGGAGTGCTGCAGCACAGGCGCGAAGGTGTTGCAGGCAGGGTTCCCTCAAAGGGTGATCTGACCTAGTCACCAGAGCCCTGTCCTCGTGCCACACACGTCTGCGTCTATCAGCTTGGGGAGCACTTACCTCACTGTTCTCTGCCTCTTTTTCTCAGGGAGGTCAGTGGGACAAACTACAGTCCCCATGGGTTTAGTTAGTCACCAATGGTACTCCTCATTTCCCTTTTTGACTGTTTACTTTAACTCCACTCATACTCTTCTATAATCACTGCAGGTCCTCGTGACTTTGGGTGGTGTGCCCCAAACCTTCATTTGTGAGGGGTCTGAGCTTCTCAGGCCACTGTTCTGCGTGCCTGTTCATAGCGATCATTGTATGGCGGAGTAGCAGGCAGCGTGTATAGGGTCCCAATGGCTCACCTGAGTCCACACCTATGCCTCTCTGTCTCCACTATGTAAAAGCAGCCCTATCTCCTGCTGATTAAGGTCAGCATATACCTACTAAGATGATGACTTCTTTTTTTTTTTTTAATGGGCAATTATTTTCTTTCTTTTCTTTTTTTTAATTTCTTTTCAGTGTTCCAGAATTCATTGTTTATGCACCACCTTTAGTGCTCCATGCAATATGTGCCCTCCATAATACCAACCACCAGGCTCACCCAACCTCTCACCCCCGCTACCCCTCCAAAACCCTCAGTTTGTTTCTCAGAGTCCACAGTCTCTCATGGTTCATCTCCCCCTCCAATTTCCCCGAACTCACTTCTCCTCTCCATCTCCCCATATCCTCTGTGTTATTCCTTATGCTCCACAAATAAGCAAAACCATATGATAACTGACTCTCTCTGCTTGACTTATTTCACTCAGCATAATCTCCAGTCCCATCCATGTTGATAGAAAAGTTGGGTATCCATCCTTTCTGATAGAGGCATAATACTCCATTGTATATATGGACCACATCTTCTTTATCCATTCTTCTGTTGAAGGGTGTCTTGGTTCTTCCCACAGTTTGGTAAGAGTGGCCATTGCTACTTTGAACATTGGTATCAGTGTTTTCACTACATCCGTATCTTTGGGGTAAATACCTAATAGTGCAATTGCAGGGTCATAGGGAACCTCTATTTTTAATTTCTTAAGGAATCTCCACACTGTTTTCCAAAGTGGCTGTACCAACTTGCATTCCCACCAACAGTGTAAGAGGGTTCCCCTTTCTCCACATCCCCTCCAAAACTTGTTTACTGTCTTGTTAATTTTGGCCATTCTAACTGGTGTAAGGTGACATGTCAATGTGGTTTTGATTTGAATCGCCCTGATTGCTCATGATGATGAACATTTTTTCATGTAAGATAGTGACTTCTTTCTTTGACTGTTAGTCCCTGGGCACAAGGAATTCCAAGTGTCCAGGTGGAAGTTGTAGCTTGTAGTTCATTGGGACCCTTGCTGTATTCCCTGGCAAGAGTGTGTCCTGTTTGGGACCAGAAACTAACCCTCCAGAGCCCAGAGTTGTGGAAGTGGGAAGCAAAGAGTCTCCCAGTGGGTCACTGGGAGTGCTAATAAGTGGGACTGCTCCTGCTTCCACCTCTTGGTTCCTGGACTCCTGTATTCTCCCTTTTGAGGGCATGGAGCTCTATGGAGGTCTCTCATGTCATGTGTACTGCATCCTAAAGGCTAGCAACTCATTTTTGCCAAATATTGTCTCGATAATGCTTCCGTTATGGTTTCTGTAGGCCATTCCAGCATCCTGTGAGGATGGCTACTTCTGGGTGATGTGATGTATGCGATGGCCAGTGGATCTCTTGGTCGTGGGCCCACCTACACACCTCTTTGACTATGAAGCAGATTCCCTGGTTAGATGCTATGTTATGTGGGGATTTCGTGCCGATGGATCAGACATTCCATAAGCCCCCAGATGGTGGTGCTCTCTAAGCCTCTGTGGGCAGGAAAGGGTAACCCCTACCTGGAAGAGGTATCTGTTTCTGTGGGGGTGAGCCAGTGCCACTCCCATATAGGAGGCCTCAGTAAAACTGACTTTTCACCTAGTGACTGGTTGGACTTCTTGAAGAATAGTGTCATATTGGGGGCAAAGAGGGGCCAGGTCATGAAAAACAATTTGGGCCCACTGAATGGTTTGGATTTCATATGAGTAATGGGAGCATTGAGAAGTTTTAAGTAAGAGAGGGACACAGGCTGACTGAAGTTTTAGGAAGATCACTCTGGTGGCTGTGTGGGAAATAGATGGAGGAAGAGAGGGCATTGAGGCAAACCTGGAAAATAGTAGCCAACCAAATACTTGGAATTTTGATTACATGGTCAGTCTTTATGGGGGAAGATTTCAAAGGTGTAGGTCAAGGGTTTGCATAATGTCAAGGATTGGGGAGATTTATCTAGAAATGAGAGTATCATTTGAGCATCTACAAATGAGAACTATGAGGTGACTCTTCAAGGGAAGGCTTCAAGATAATAATTTGCATCTAAGACAGATACTTAGCTTGAAGTGAAACTCTACTAAATTTCTACCTGATTTTTTCTCCTTTCTGTGTATCAAGCTTTCGTAATGAATTTAGCAATTAGAAGAGAGCAAATATCCATTTATGGTATAAAGAATATTAAATGGAAAGAATATGGAAAATAAAAGTAGAGTGTAGAAAATGGGCATACGGGATACAATAGCTAACTGTTACTAAGCGTTCCAAGACTACCCAGGGAAGAGAAAAGGCTTCAAAGCAAGTCTACTTTTTAGAGTATTTTCTTTTTTATATTCCTCCTCCTCCTCCTTAATGTTTGTTTTTTGTTGAAGACCACATTAGAACATTCTCAAAGATAGTCCCAATGTTTGTATGTCATTTTAGGTACTCTAAGGAACATGTTTTAGGACATTAAAGAATAGAGGAAAATATGTGAATTTTAGTTTACTCAAATGGAAATTGTGAGGAGAATAAGCTGATGAAGAGTGAGCAGTTTAAGCTGGAAATATGCTTTTTAGTTTCAATTTGGGCTTGGAAGAATTTGGAACAGTAAAGGCCCCAAAAAACACAAAAAAACACAAAAAATTTCCCAGTTTTAGAATGAAGGCAGTAAAATGAAAAAAGTGGATCTTGCCCAAGAGGATTTTACAGATTTTTTTTCTTACCTCTCCAATCTTGACATCATTTTAGTGGTATCTCTTTTATTGTATGTGGAGGAAAAAGGGGGGCAGGTTTTGTAGGGATTCCTGTATCCAAGTTCAGACCTGGCTGGCTTGATGAATGTGTTCAGCTAGCCTGGTAAATTACAGGTAGTTTGTTTTTTTTTTTTTTAAAGATTTTATTTATTTATTTGACAGACAGAGATCACAAGTAGGCAGAGAAGTAGGCAGAGAGAGAGGAAGAAGCAGGCTCCCCGTTTAGCAGAGAGCCTGATGCGGGGCTCGATCCCAGGACCCTGGGATCATGATCTGAGCTGAAGGCAGAAGCTTTAACCCACTGAGCCACCCAGGTGCCCCTTGTAGTGTTTTGTTTGTTTGTTTGTTTGTTTGTTTTTAAGAATTACAGGTATTTTAAAAACTAAGTTGTTATCATATCTTCATGTGCACAAATTCTTACTTTAACTTTCTTAGGAGAGATTTATCATCATAAGGGGCCTAGGACTCTTAAAACAGAATTGCTGAGAGCATCTTGGCCAATGAGTTCCATACTTCGTGTAACTGTGTGGCCTTGGTCAGGTCATCGAACCTTTGGTTTACTTTCTTTATTCTTAAAATGCAAGTATCTTCCATGACTCCTGGACAGAGCTTTTGTCAAGATCCCATGTGACTGGATATGAAAGTTGATGTAAAAAAAAAAAAAATCCTTTAAAATGTGGTGTCACATGATGGGCTTCTGGAGGACCCGCTGTCCCCATCAGTACTGAGTAAGTGCTGAATGATTAGGCAGTGTCTGACAAGTGGTTGGACTGGTTGACCTGATTTAAGGGCTCTTCCAACTCTGATACTCTGATTGTTCTGATTCTCTGTCTTAAAATTTTCTATTTACAACTACAGATGGAATAGGTTCACATACAAAAACAGTAGCTTAATAAATGTTAATTGCTTTGAATGGATTTTCTTTTCAGGGTTTCACTCCATAGCGTAATTCCTCTGTTAACAGGAGGGACTTATTTTATTAGCATTTTTGTTGTTAGAAACTTTAGGAATGTGATAGAGAAGTCATAGAAGTCATAAAATGTACTCAAAAGTACATTTTAAGGCATCATAGCAGGGAGTTTATGGTATAAGAAGAACAATGAATTTCAAATACATTTATGTCAAATGTTTTAAAATTTACAACATCTGTACCTTTTGTGTTTTCTCCTTGTATTCTAAAATCTGATGTTATCCCTTCTTTGAGGCTCTTTATTTTGGAAAGAATGAAAAAAATAGAAGAATTCTTTCATAAGGCATAAAATACCCTTTTCACCTTGGTAGCAGTCTACCTGTTAGTCTCCTTCCCAAACCCCAACATTTTGTTTCCCCAGCCAGGCCACAGCCATGGACATTTGTCTCTTTATTTTCTTTTCTCTGCTTGGCATTGCTCTCACTTCTTTTCTGCCTTGTCAGTTATTACCCATTTGTTTAAGGCTTCAGCTCACCTGTATAATTGTACCCTAGCACAGTCAGAATTATTATTTTTTAATCAAAATTCAAGTTAATATGTTTAGAAATAAATATACTAACTCTCACAAGGCAACATACTGTAAGGGTGCTGCTTGACTCCTTTTGACCACTCTGAATTAAAAGATGTTATCTTTTTTTTTAGTTAATTTATTTTTAAAAGATGTTATCTTTTTAAGGGTCACATAGAGTACACTGAGAAGTCTGTATTGGACAGGATCTATGAAAACAACAAGAGAGTTTGAGGAAGTTTGATGCCTCACTCTGGAGTGCAGACCATCATATCTACATCATTCACTGGTGCAGTGTTTGTAGTGGTTATTTTTATGAGCTGTGGACTCAGACCAGGGTTCAGATGTTTTCACTGTGTGCTATACTTGTGGCCTTGAGTGAGCTATTTAATGCTTGGAAAACACAAATGTAAACTAGGAATGCTACATAGTAAGTAGTACAAATATTATATAAATCCATTCAACTAATATTTTTGGATAGTTCAAGACACTGTTCAGTGAACTGGGGTATATTAGTGAATAAGACAGATAAGGTCCCTGAACTTTCTTTATAGGAGGTGTATTTGGGGGTAATTATAAGTAAATAAGGAACAGGATAATCTTTTTAAAAAGTGGAAAGAATTGTTGAATACAACAAAAATAGTTGCCCTTTTATTAGATGAGACTGTCAACTCTGTTTGGTTCCTTCCTATCCCTTGTGTAAAATTCTGTCAGTTTTCCTTATTACTCTGGCCCTGACTTTTGTCCTTTTTCCTTGGACCACTGGACTCTTGTGCCCTGTCTGGACGTCTCTCTCTCTTCGATGGCTCTTGGTGGCTACGTGCCTCTCTGCAGTGCACAGTGCCCCTGTGGATTGTACAGTTCTCTTGTGTGGGAGAATTCATTCTTGACTGGGCCACAGCACATCTTGTGAAACAGGATTAGATGTCTGCCACTGCTCAGTTGTTCTGGGGGGAAGCGTTTATTGCAAAGCCTACAGTGGAACTTAGAACTAACTGTGGTGCAACCTCCTTCTAAACGCAAACTGTGGATATTTCACGGACATATGACAGGCCTCTATATGTTGTCAGTACTTGACAGGATGAGTGAATAGAGAAAGAACTAACAGATAATGGCCAGATTAAATTTTCTTTGAGAATTTTTAAAAAAGAATCTATTTATTTGCTTGGAGCAGTGTTAGGTTCACAGCAAAATGAAGAAGTTACAGAGTTTCCCCATAGACCCTGCTCCCACACATGAATAGCCTCCCCCATTGCCAACATCCCCCACCAGAGTGGTGCATTTGTTTCAGTTGCTAAACCTACACCAACACTTCATTATCACCCAAAGTCCATAGTTTACCATAGGACTCACTTTTGGTGGTGTGCTCTGGGTTTGGACAATTGTATAATGACATGTAAGCATCATATCTTCATAGTATCATACAGGGTACTTTCACTGGCCTAAAAAAGTCCCTTGTTCCCTGCGTATTCATTCTTCCACCCTCCCCAACCCTCTGGCAACCACTGCTCTTTTTAATGTCATAATTTTGCCTTTTCCAGAATGTCATATGGCTAGAATCATATAGTATGTAGCCTTTTCAGATTAGCTTCTTTCACTTAGTAATATGTAATATGCACTTAAGGTTCCTTTGTCCTTTCATGGCTTGATTCTTCATTGCTTTATAGCACTGAATAATGTTCCACTATCTGGATGGACCACAGTTTACTTATCCATCACCTACTGAAGGCCATCTTGGTTGTTTCCAAGTTTTGGCAATTATGAATAAAGTTGCTCTAAACATCTGTGTGCAGGAGTTTGTGTGGACGTAAGTTTTTACCTCTTTTGGGTGGACACCTAGGAGCATGGTTACTGGATTGTATGGTGAGAGTGTGTTTAGTTTTTGTAAGAAACTGCCGAACTGTCTTCCACAGTGGCTGTGCCATATTGCCTTCCCACCAGCAATGAATGAGAATTTCCTGTTGTTCCACATGAATTTTAATAGTCAGCTTTTTAAAGAGTACTCCATGTTTAGGAAAATAGATTACAGAAAAAATGGAATTTTTACTGTGAAACTACACTTCCACATTTTCAGTGGAGCAGGTGAGGGACCACAGGTCCATGAATAGGGAGGCCAGAGGCCTCAGGGACTCTGAAGAGTGGGATTAAGAAGAAGCCACAGACATCGTGTATGAATACCCACTGATTTCTCTCTGTGATCCCAGCTGACTTAACTTCTACCCATTTTGAGGATAACCTCCTGAGTGTGCTGGCAGCATCTGTGAGGACAGAGCTGGGGCCCTGGTGGTTAGCATAGCATATCCTTGCTCTGAAACCACTGCAGATGCTGGGTGAAGATAAGGACCTGGGGGTGGCGGGAGTTGGGGCTGGCTAGAATCAAAGCAGGAGAGGCACAAGTGGGCAGATTTTCATTAGGTCCTCAGTTCCTAATCACCACAATAGTCAGTGCTTCAACCTTCGAAGAAGGCTTCTAAGAAGGTGTAAGGAAACAACTATTTAAAAACGTGGACTTCAGGGTGCCTGGGTGGCTGAGTGGGTTAAGCCTCTGCCTTTGACTCAGGTCATGATCTCGGAGTTCTGGGATCGAGTCCCACATCGGGCTCTGCTCTGCAGAGAGCCTGCTTCCTCCTCTCTCTCTGCCTGCCTCTCTGACTACTTATGATCTCTCTGCCAAATAAATAAATAAAATAAAATAAAAAAAACATTTTGTTAAAAAAAAAAAATAACGTGGACTTCACCACCGTCAATATGGCCCCACCATCCGTGTCCCAACACTCCCCCACCCACTTCTCTCTAAAAAGAAGCCCTACCTTTAGACAAGCCCTGTGCAAAGTTCTTTCCGGAAGTTTGGGGGGAAGGATGTGAGTTGTCCTTTCTAGGCTCCTCCTGGATTGGGGTGAGAGCCTGGCGTCTCAGCCGCTGGTGTAAGAGCACAGCCCAAGTGCCGAGGCCTCGGTGTCTGGGTCAGACCCCTAGCCGTCGCCACGGAAGCTGCAGGGCTCACGGATGCACCTCGTGCCTCGGCCCTGGAGCCGTTGCGATGGGCCCGCCCCTTCCTGCGCCTGATCTCGCGGAAGGAGCCTGAGGAGGACATTGCTATCGCAGGTCCCTGCTAACTGGATGGGTGGTGCCCCGGAGGCACCTTCCTCCCCCCCACTTCCACCTCTGCGAGGCTCCCGGGGGCCAAAGCGTGGACCACCCCTGCTGCTGGAGACGTCGCAAATGGAGGCCCTCTATGAAGAACTCTTTCGGTACCTGGACTCTAATAAAGATGGGACCCTGGATATCCTTGAGCTTCAGGAAGGCCTGCAGCGTATAGGGTTCATCGAGTTCCTGGAGGAAGGGCAGGTGGGCCTCAGTGGGGCTGTGGTCAGAGAGATGTGGGGGCTGGGAGCCCTGGAGACTCCTTGGGCAGAGACGGAGGAAGCCAAATTGACACCTTATCTGGCTTCACCTGGGACCCACTGTAACTTTCAGGTTGATTAGCAACGTGTTACCGTTTTAAGAAAAACAACACAGCTGATACTTTTCTCAAGCGTTTTTCTTATTTCCCCTGGCTCTCATAAAACTTCCACATTCAAAGTGTTCTCAAGATGTTGGCTACCACCTTGTTTTGGGGAGGGTGGTCACCTTGTTCAATGTACTCACCTGTTACTAGTAGCCTGGACGGGTATCTAGGCCAGTGAGGCTCCCGCCCCACTTTGGGGAACTGGGATCGTTTTAGATGTGTTGGGAGTGGGATGGTAGTTAGAAAAGGTCTAGTATTATCTTTTGGTTTTTTTTCCTAGAAGGAGGGCATTCAGTCTGGTGGCTTGTACCCTGGGGGTCTGGCAAGCTCTGACCTTTCCTCCTAGCATGCCTTCATTAGCAGACTTTTTTTTTTTTTTTTTAAAGATTTTATTTATTTATTTGACAGAGAGAGATCACAAGCAGGCAGAGAGGCAGGCAGAGAGAGAGAGAGGAGGAAGCAGGCTCCCCGCCGAGCAGAGAGCCTGATGCGGGACTCGACCCCAGGACCCTGAGACCATGACCTGAGCTGAAGGCAGTGGCTTAACCCACTGAGCCACCCAGGCGCCCCATTAGTAGACTTTTAAAGACGGAGCTCGGGCATCATTTTGCCTGGGAATCCCTTTTTCCCAGCTGCCTAGATTCCAGATAGCGTCTCAGTATGTAATGCTTGATGCATATTTCTCTCACTGTATTTCCAGGTTATATTCTGTTTGGAAATTATTCTTGAATATAAGTACTTCCAATTATATTTTCTCTTTGGGTGTTTACAGCAGTAGACTGGGTAGGAGATTCAGGAGAGTGAGGACTGTTGAATTCATTTCAGATCATTGGTACTTCGTGCTCAGAAATCTCTTGGCTGAGTTCTGTCGTGTTAAGATTGAATAAAGCTCTTCTTACTAGCTGTGTGGTCTCTGGGGCACTCTACTTTCATCGCCCAGGGGTTGAGCAGCTGTATTTTGGGCACGTTCTGTATGCCAAGTGCTACAGCTCAGTTTTCTCATTTGTGGAATCAGAGGCCTGGACGGGGTGTTGTCTGTAGATTAGGCCAATCCAAAATGTTATCTCCATAAAGTTCACTTGGTTTTTGTAATTTCTAGAACAAAAATGGAAGTTTTTTTTTTCTTTTTTCTTTTTTCTTTATTTTTAAAAAATTTTTGAAGTGCTTTTCTTTTTAAAGCTAAATATCTCTTATGCTCATTATTTATTTGTTTGCTTTCTAAAGATTTATTTCTTCATTTGAGAGAGAGAGAGAGACAGAGTGAGCAAAGGGAGAGGGAGACATACAGACTCCCAACTGGGCAGGGAGCCCAATGTGGGGTTCGATCCCACAACCCTGAGATCATGACCTGAGCTGAAAACAAGAGTCGGATGCTTACCTGAGTCAGATAGGCTCCCCACACTTTATGCTTATTTAAATATCGTTTATTCTTGTACTCAGGTTTCCAAGTGTGACTTGTATTTCTTTGATACAAACTAAACTTTCATAAGAAATTCTTTTATGCCATAAACAAGTTCAGTTCTTTGAAACACATTTCTTCCTTAAAAAAAACAATTTTTTTTGCGAATCTGTCTTTTGTTTCTTAAGAGACAGTGTGAGCCATATAAGGGTTTGTATGCCTGGTGGTGGTGGCAGGGCTCACACACTAAACCCAGGAAGAGTTAGCTCTGGGGGGCTGTCATCAACCACACAGAACCATTGCAGGAGAATGCTGATGTGGCTTTTCCTTGGGTGACAGTGACATCTTTAGGGGGTTCTAATGTGAGTTTTCTCCCACATGTCTCCATCTTCCCTAGTAGAAAATTCACTTATATAAATTAAGAATTCATCAGTTAAAAAAATAGAAATGGTACTTACATTATATAATGATAAGAAAGAAAAGATACAGCTTTTTAAATTCTGATAACAGGTTCTTTGAATGATGTTTAATTGGCTTTTTACTGTGGGGAGGAAGAGACTGAATATACAAGTATGGATCATGGTTTGCTCATATTTAAAATTGAACTTTGACCCACTTGAACTTAGAGTAACCTGCTCAGGAAACCAACCCCTTTTCTGTCGTAAACAACCCAGGGAACCAACCTGCTATAAATCAGACTTACAGGAGTCCAAACTGCTATCTCTAGAGACAATCCAGGAAGCAAAATAACTTCTGTAACAATCAGCCCCAATGGTCGGAGATTGATACCTGACACCTTCCCTAGTTTTTGTCCCCACTTCCAACTTAGGACCATCTAGAGAGAGGGAAATACTTATGCCTAACCAGTCACACAGGATGCCCCACTTCTCTTTAGCCTGCCTATGACTTCCGCAGGCCCAGAGCCGCCAATCAGGGCGGCTTTTCCCCAGAATAAAGCTTGCCCCACTCTTCTGCCTGCCTTTGAGTCTCAGCCAAAACTGTCCTCGGCTTACTGCCTTGCTATGTAGTAGGCTCAGAACAAATTGCCTTTGCTTTTCTCATTTGATTGGTCTTCATTTATTTTTACAGAGGAATACAAAAGAAAATTCAAAAGGGAAACCCTAGTCTTTCATACTATTGTAGGTTAGAGTCCTTATTTACCATAAGAAGGGTAAAAAAACCAAGCTCTTCAAAGATAGGGTCTTTTAACTTGCAATTTCCCAAATGATAGTTGTTCCCTGATACTTCCATGGACCAAAATATAAGCTTAGATGAAACTTCAGTACATAAATGGGGCCCCAGAATGCTGTGCCATTTTCTCTTGGATTATGCACATCTCAGTATATGTTGAGGAATCAAGATGTAATTTTTAGGTGAACATGATCCTCCATCTAATTTGAAAAGTAATTAAATAGTAGTAATTATTTTTTAGTGATAATATACATGTATTTGCATTTATTTATTTATTTGAGAGAGAACGTGCATGGGTGGGGAGAGAGAGGAGTGGGTAGGGGAGAGGCAGAGAGAGAATCTTGAACAGGGGGCCTGATGTCATGGCCCTGTGATCATGACCTGAGCCGAAATCAAGAGTCCCAGGCCTAACTGACTGAGCCACCCAGGCACCTCAGGAAAAATACTATTTTAGACATCTAAATCCTGTGCTAGGTCAAGTGTATGTTTTTTATCTTGGGGTTTATAAAGTGCATGTCTTACTGGGAGATAGCTAATCAGGCTGCTGGAACTGTATGTCCAAATAATTCAGTAGTTTAGCCTATTTAAAAAAACTCTTTTCTTTTTTTTATAGAAAATCTTTACAACTGGTGATATCAACAAAGATGGGAAGCTCGATTTTGAAGAATTTATGAAGTATCTTAAAGACCATGAGAAAAAAATGAAATTGGCATTTAAGAGTTTGGACAAAAATAACGATGGTGTGTCTTTATTTTATTTTCATTACCAGCTACGAAGAAGTACTTCTCATATTTCGAAAAGTGTAAAATGATATGTATTTAGTCTCTCTTTTTTTGGGAGAATAATTACTAGTAGTTTTAGTACTTGTTTTTCATAGTAATGTGATTTTTCTGTAGAATTTGTTTTTAATGTGGAAAACTTGTACATAGCTTTGTCTACTGAATTAAAAACAGTGAATAAGGCTTTGTGTATATGTTCACTATAGAATATTGTGCTGATTTGACTTACGGTTATATATTTTTAACCTCTAACTTTTGGGTTTTTTTTAATATATATATGAACAAATTTGTTTTTGTTCATATATAGGCATAATGCTATATATTCTAAAGTTTAAAAACTTTCAGATTACCTTAGATTTAATAATCTTTTTGAAAGGCTTACTTTAGGGCAACTACTCTCTAATGAAAATTGGGAGGAAAAAATAGATAACTATTTCAAATATGTATCTTCTTTTTTTTAAATTAAGTAAACTCTACCCTCAATGAGGGGCTTGAACTTGCCACCCTGAGATCAAGAGTCACATGCTCTGCTAACTGAGTTAGTCAGGTGTGCCTAAATTATGTATTTTCTGGTTGAGATAATGGTTTCACTATTTAGATTAATAGTTTAAATTTAGAGTCCCAGTATGTAGAGAAAAAAGCAAGTGCCACAGGAGGAGAAAGGTGGAGTCATGAAACCCTTAGCACTAGAGGTAGCCTTTAATAGGAAGTAGGAATTTATTTTAAAACATTATAACACACACAAAACTTAATAAAAAAACTAAAACGCATCGTCAAACCCCTCACTCTATATGAATAGTCAGGGCCATTCCATTCACAGACTTGTTATTCAAGAAACAAGTTAAACAAATAGATTGAGGAAAAAATATGGTTCATACCTGGGGCAGGCAATTTTTTTTTTTTTAATAAAAATCCAAATAGTAAATATTTCAGCTTTGTGAGCCATGTGGTCTCACAGGTTGTAGCTACTCATCTCTGCTATCATCGTGCAAAAACAGCCATGTACTATATATACATGAATAAACATGGCTGTGTTCCAATAAAAATTGATTTACAAAAGCAGGCAACAGACCTTATTTGGCTGGAAGGTCATAGTTTGTTGGCCCCATGTTTATACTTAATAAAGAAATGTAACTTTAGTTAGGGATAAAGCAAATCACTTCAAACAGCTAAACCCTTTGAATGGATTAGATGATGGTCCGTGATGAGTATCAGTCCATGATACTCATCAAGGAAGTTGAGTTTGTGGTGGAAAGTAGTGCTCTTTGAATGTTTGTTACCTCCCAGAAGCCTTACACTGCATACCTCCAAGTCTAACCTTAGTCCAGTCTTCTAGCAAAATGTAGTTATTAAAAGCAGCTTTGCTTCTCTGCAAACTTTCATCCTGTCTTGAGCCCACTATGGTTCAGCCACATAGGTAGGACTGTCTATGTTGTGTGAAGGCCGGCAGTAGCTGAGAGATGGAGCTACCTCAGGGGCAGAGGTTAATCATCCCTGTACATAAGTTGTGCCCATATCAGTTGTCCATTTCAGAGAAGTCTCCATGAACCAGAGGAAATAATTCAAGGTGAAATTTTGTGATGCGTTTGTAGTAAATGAAAACTGTTTTTACTTAATTTATCTTGTTTGTAGATTTTCAAACAGTTTCTCATTAGAAGTTCATATTTTTGTGAATCAGACTTCTTCAAGCAAAGCACAGACAGTCTTTTGCTTATTTGTGGATTGTGTATTTGAGAACTTGCCTACTTGCTAAAATTTAACCCCACAATTAACTCCAGAATCAGTGCTTGCAGCATTTTGGCAGTCCTTCATGGACTTGACTTCATTCGCTTGACGAGCACGTTTCTCTCTGAGAGAAAAGAAAAAGATGTTTGAGCTCTCGTACTATAAACAGGTGTCCTTCTGTTTAGTGCCATGTGTCTTGCATTTCTGTGCTTTTTGTTGGTGATTTTGCTGATCGCAATGGCTCCCAAGCATAGTGCTGAAGTGCCATCTCGCATTCCTAAATGCGAGCAGGTGTACGTCGCTCAGGCATGAGTTGTAGTATGACTGGCCATGAGTTCAACGTTACAGAATCAACACTATAATATGGAATTACATAGTATTTACACACACCTGTAACAAGGTTTTATACCGACAAGGTTTTATTTTGATTGGTTGATGAATACGTTGTGATCAGAGGCTCAAGGAACCTAGCCCTGTATTCCCCATAAGTACAGTGGTTTGTTAATTCAGAGTTTGTAGTGACCCTGTAGAACATAACTACAAATAATGATAAGGATTGGCTGTATTTCTTTAAGAGTGCAATTGTAATGGAGGATATTCAGAATGGCATTTAAGGAATTTCTTTGCTAACAAACTGATCCCTCTGTTTTTTACGCTGTGCAGATTCTCATGTTTCTCTTTTCCTCTACCCAGGAAAATTCTTCCCAAATCCTGGGACTTCTTCAGAGTCCTTCTCTTTTTTTTTTTAAAGATTTTATTTATTTATCAGAGAGAGAGATGGGGAGAGAGCGAGCACAGGCAGACAGAATGGCAGGCAGAGGCAGAGGGAGAAGCAGGCTCCCTGCTGAGCAAGGAGCCCGATGTGGGACTCGATCCCAGGACGCTGGGATCATGACCTGAGCTGAAGGCAGCTGCTTAACCAACTGAGCCACTCAGGCGTCCCCTTCAGAGTTCTTCTCTTAAATGAAGTCTTTGCCTTCACCACTAAGAGTAATTTTTGTCCTCTTTTCCTGGAGAACTCCCCCGTCAGGCCTGCTTGGCATCAGACCCTCTCATGCTTTGTTTGGTTTCCTCCTGTTTCATGCATATTGCTCTTGGGCTCATGAGTCTGTGAGCTGCCAGAGGGAAACATAGTATTCATCACTCCCATTTATTGCTTCTCTTTTCTCTTTCTTCCTCTCTTCTAATTCCTCTCATTCTATCTACAAACATGCTCTAATTTCTCTAATAATAATAATCTTCCCTCTTCCATTGTCCTACCCCCCCCCCCCACTTTCTTTAGTTTTATTGCCAGATTTCTCAAAAGAATAGTCCACAGTCTTTGGCTTCTTTTGATCATTTTCTACTTCCTTTTAACCCTGTGCAACACATCTTTACAAGTGTGAAAGTTGCCTAGTCATTTATTAAAGTGTAGAAACACATACGTGTAATATTTTTTTTTTAAGATTTTATTTATTTGTCAGAGAGAGAGAGGGGGAGAGAGAGCGAGCACAGGCAGACAGAATGGCAGGCAGAGGCAGAGGGAGAAGCAGGCTCCCCGCCGAGCAAGGAGCCCGATGTGGGACTCGATCCCAGGACGCTGGGATCATGACCTGAGCCGAAGGCAGCTGCTCAACCACCTGAGCCACCCAGGCGTCCCGCATACGTGTAATATTGATAGATCCTAGCCTAATGGACTTCACGTCAGAGTCAGAGTGTCCTGATTTGAATCTCAGCCATGCTGCTGCTTACTGTTGGTACTTGGTAGGGCCACATAAGTTCTCAGTCTCTTCTTCTTTAGGTGGAATATCATTATTTACTGATGGGACTGCATGCTTTCTGAATGAGGTAATGTCCATGTACTTGTTAAATGTATTTGTTACACTTTGAGTTGGTGTTGCAATATGTATTTAAGGAAATCCGTAACTTGCCTAGAGTCATAATTTTGCCCTAATGAGTCCAAGACTTTCCCTTACAAAATGAGAGGTTTGGAATTCATGACTTCTAAGATCCTTACCCATTCTGAGTCTGAGTTTATGCTCTTTTTCATTTTTTAAAGGTGTAATTGAAGCTTCCGAAATTGTCCAGTCTCTCCAGATACTAGGTCTAACTATTTCTGAACAGCAAGCAGAGTTGATCCTTCAAAGGTGAGCTCTTTATCTTATTGGCAATCGTGGGGTTTCTTTGACATTATTTTTCATATCTTGTATTAGGGATCTTCATTTTAAGAATAGCTGAAACTCCCTGCACCTTAACCATTCCTCATTATGTGTGTTCAGTGTCTTTGTCTTCCCTTTTGTTTCATATGTACACATTAAAGTGTAGGAGTGGGTAAGCATAAGCTCAGCCTGGATTCTCTCTTGCAAGGATGGCCCCTGGGCAGTGGAATGGCAGTGAGATATTCACTCCACAGAGAAGGAGCCTAAGCATTTTCATGCTGCTGTTTTTCCCATTTGGTCTCCAAGGTGATAATGGATCTCATTATTCCAAGATAAGATGTTGAGCAGGTTCATCATGTTATTTAACCTACATATGACTAGGTAAGAAGGAAATTCCAAAGGTTCACAAAGAAACACCGATTTACACTTAGAAAACAGAGATGCCCGTTTGAACATTATTGCCCAGGGTAATCCGTTCAACTGTTCAATGAGTTCAGACCATTATAGCCTTAATGTTTTATTTCTCAGGATAGAGCAGTGATCTCTGAAGTCCCCGTGCCCTTGAAGATTCTATTACAAACACACCCTCGGGACTAATTGTTTTGTGGTAATAGAAAACAGGAAAAGGAATTCTATTCCTATGGATGCTTTCAGTCTTTGATGTTATCTCAAAAGTTTCTGCTAAATGGCTTTATCATTGAATTTACCTCCTTTTTTATCTGTACCCGTAGCATTTTCCTCCTTTCTGTCTATTCAGAATTTCTTTTAAAAGCAGCCATTCAACAGGAGACCCAATGTCAGAGCTGGGCATGCTGTTGTTAATATTGGATATGGAGAGCTTTCCTGGGGAAATGATCAACTAAAAAATGAAAAGAAGTAAACTGGATTTTGACAGTAGGTTATGGGGTATGAAATATTCTGTTCCTGAAGTCACATTCTTCCAGGGAAATGAAGGTTTTTCTCTGGTTCTTAGACCAGAAATCATATTCCTCTGTTTTTGTTTTTTTTTTTTTTTAAGATTTTACCCATTTATTTGACAGACAGAGATCACAAGTAGGCAGAGAGGCAGGCAGAGAGAGAGAGAGAGGGAAGCAGGCTCCCTGCTGAGCAGAGAGCCCGATGTGGGACTCGATCCCAGGACCCTGGGATCATGACCTGAGCCGAAGGCAGAGGCTTTAACCCACTGAGCCACCCAGGCGCCCTCCTCTGTTCTTTTTGATAGCTTTAGGAATAATGTGAATTATAAGCCCAAGTTCCAGAATAGACCATGGGTAATGCAAGAGAATGGATATTTGAAATTGGCTGAATAAAATTATGGAAGTAGCCCAAACATCCTTCAGTAGATGAGTGGGTGAAAAAGGTGTGGTATGTATGTATCTATACATACCTACATACAATGGACTATTACTCAGCCTTAAAACAGAACAAAATCTTGCCATTTGCAACAACATGGATGAAGCTAGAGGTATTATGCTAAGTGAAGTAACTCAGAGAAGGACAAATACCTGATTTTACTCATATGTGGAATTTAAGAAACAAATGAATAAAGGGGGGGAAGATAAACCAAACAACAGACTTTAAGAAAATTTTTTTCATTTTTTTAATTGACATATAATGTATTATTTGTGTCAGGGGTACAGGTCTGTGATTGATCAGTCTTACACCCAGCACTCACCACAACACATACCCTCCCCAGTGTCCATCACCCAGCTACCCTATCCCCCTACGCCCGTCCCCTCCAGCAACCCTCAAACCCCAACAAAACCTTTGTTTCCTACAAAAAAAAAAAAAGAATAAAAACTGACTCTTAACTAGAAAACAAACAGGTCAGTGGGTAGGGGGATGGCTGAAATGAGTGATGGGGATTAAAGAGTACACTTGTCTTGATGAGAATCACTGTATTATACACCTGAAACTAATATAACACTGTGTGTTCACTTTAGTGGAATTAAAAAAACAAATGAAAGTGGCTAAAGAATTATACATGTAACTAATTTAGGGCAGCTTTATTGATATATGATTCACATACCAAAAAATTTGATCTTTTAAAGCACATATAGTTTGGTGGCTGTTAATATATTCGCAGAGTTGTGTAATCAGCATTACCTAATTTTGGAGCATTTTCATCACCTCAAAAAGTAACCCTGGGAGCACCTGGGTGGCTCAGTGGGTTAAAGCCTCTGCCTTCGGCTCAGGTCATGATCTCAGGGTCCTGGGATCGAGCCCCGCATGGGGCTCTCTGGTCAGCGGGGAGCCTACTTCCCTTTCTCTCTCTCTGGCTGCCTCTCTGCCTACTTGTGATCTCTGTCAAATAAATAAAATCTTTAAAAAGAAAATTACCATGTACCCACTAGCAGTCACTCCTTATTCCTCCTCTGCAAGCCCCCAGCAACCACTTATCTCCATTTTGTTTCTTTGGATTTGTCTGTTCTGGACATATCAGAAAAAAATGGAATCATACAATATGTGGTCTTTTGTGTGTGGCTCTTTTCACTTAGTGTGATATCTTCAAAGTTCATCCATGTTGTAGTGTGTATCAGTACTTCATTCCTTTCTTAGACCACATCACTTCCATTGTAAGGATATATCACACTTTGTTTCTCCATTCATCGGGAGATAGGCATTTGGGTTGTTTCCATTTTTTGACTATTATGAATAATTCATGCATAAATTTTTGTGTGAACATGTTTCCAGTTCTCTTGGGTATGCACCTAGAGGTAAAATGACTTGATTGTATGATAACTTGATATTTAACATTTTGAAGAACTGCCAGACTGTTTTTGAAAGTGACCACATCATTTTACAGTTGCAATAACCAGGAAGGGGGGCTTTAGTTTCCCCACACCCTCCCAACACTTGTTATTTGCTGTCTTTTGATTTTTACCATCTTCATGGGTATAATGTGGTATCTCGTTACTGTTTGGATTTGTATTTCCCCGATGGCTAATAAACTGTATATTCCTTTGCACCTTTGGGCTATTATTATTATTATTATTATTATTAGCATTTGTGCTTCTTTAGCAAAAATACTGGAATATGTTTATACTGGAAAAACCTGAGTTTTCCTTTCTCTATGTGTCTTCTTTACTATTCACACAGAAAACACTTCACTTCTGATACCTGTGGTCACCAATCATGTGCCCTCCATCCACAACAGGCAATTAATTATCCGTGACATTAGCCCAGGTACCCTACAATTTAAGTTAATTCTAACACTCTCTGCCTGGAGATAGTGTCAGGTCCCATAGGCTAAGGGCTCAGTCCCAGAAGACTCCTCCCCAGTTCAGATGCCAATGACAAGTGGCAGGTCCCCATGTTACCCACGGTTTCTGTCCAATTTGGCTACACATTGGAGGTTCCCAAGACCTCCTTCTTCATTTCATTTGATTAATTTGCTCAGGCAGCTTACAGAATTCAGGGAAATATTTACTTACGTTTTCCAGTTTATTAAAGGATATGATGAAGAATACAGATGAATAGTCAGATGAAGAAATACATAAGGTGAGATATGGGAGGGCCCCAGTCATAGGCTCTTCTGTCCTTGTGGAGCTGGGGTGTGTTACCCTCCTGGTATGGATGTGTTCACCAACCTGGAAGTTCTCTGAGTCCCATACTTTGGGGGATTTTATGGAGGCTTCCTCACATAAGCATGTTCAATTATTAACTCTACTGTAAGCCTCTCTCCTCTCTATGGAGAAATTGTAGTGGGGGACTGAATATTCTTCCTCTTTTTTTTTTTCTTTTTTTAAGTAGGCAGAGAGGCAGGCAGAGAGAGAGAGAGGGAAGCAGGCTTCCTGCGGAGCAGAGAGCCCGATGCGAGGCTCGATCCCAGGACCCTGAGATCATGACCCGAGCCGAAGGCAGCAGCCCAAACCACTGAGCCACCCAGGCGCCCCTTCCTCTTTTTTTTAAAAGACACATTTATTCAGTGTCGTGATCAGACTATTACAATTAGCAATCAACAGTGTGGGTGCAAAAAAAACAAAAACAAAAACACTACATTAAAACCCTTTGTTGGAATGCTTTTTACTTTCCACAGAACAGAAACTAACATGACCTGTTAGACAATTAGCCACAAATACAGTCCTCAGTTTTTTTGCCCGTACACATGGGTATTGTCTAAAACATGTTTTCTTTGTAGCAGCTAGGCCCTCCCACCGCTGTGCTCAGCCGAGTTCACGAATGTCTGGTAATCTGTAGTTTCCATGTCACTTTCTGGCTCTCCTCTCCTGCCAAGTTATGTTCCCTGGCAGTAATGAAAACCTTCTCCCACTCCCATAGCTACTGCTAGAACTGCCAGGATTTCATGGTTTGGCAAAGTATTGTCCTCCACCACCACAGGGGCCAGATTGTCAGCCTCCAAAATTTCATGGGTACAAAATTTGAGGATTGATTGTTGTAATTGCCAAAATAATTATAACTTCTGCCACCTCCAAAGTTGCTTCCATCATTACCAAATCTGTTATAGTCATCCCCACTGCCACTGTATCCACCACCACCTTGACCACCCCAAAGCCACCTTGCCCTCTGAAGCTCCCTCCATGATCAAAGTTGTCATTCTCACCAAAACCACCTCCACAACCACCCCAGTATTTCCAGAATGACTTCGACCTCTTTGGTTGGATGAAGCACTAGCCATCTCTTGTTTAGATAGGGCTTTCCTTACTTCACAGTTGTGGCCATTCACAGAATGGGATTTTTGAATGACAGTCTTGTCTATGGAGTCATGGTCATCAAATGTTACAAAAGCCAAGCCTCTCTTTCTGCCACTGCCTTTTTCAGTCATAATCTCAGTCACTTCAATTTTCCCATGCTGTTCAAAATAATCTCTTAGATGATGTTCTTTGGAGCCTTCTTTAATGCCACCAACAGGAATCTTTTTCACAGTTACGTGGGCACCAGGTTTTTGAGAATCTTCTCTGAGACAGCCCTCTTGGGTTCCACAACTCTTCAACCACCTTGTGTGGCCTTGCATTCATGGTCGAATTCTCTTCCTTCAGAGTGGCATACGGGACAAACCCAAAGCCTCTGGAGCATCTGGTGTTTGGATTTCTTATTACCACACAGTCCGTCAGCATTCCCCATTGCTCAGAGTGGCTCCTCAGACTCTCATCAGTTGTTCCAAAGCTCAAACCTGGGATGAAGATCTGATCAGGCTCTTTGGGAGTCTGTGACTTAGACATGATAGCAGTGGGAGGGGAGATTTTTTTTTTTAAGATTTTATCTATTTATTTGACAGAGATCACAGGTAGGCAGAGAGGCTGGCAGAGAGAGAGAGAGGGAAGGAGGCTCCCTGCCGAGCAGAGAGCCCGATGCGGGACTCGATCCCAGGACTCTGAAATCATGACCTGAGCCGAAGGCAGTGGCTTAACCCACTGAGCCACCCAGGCGCCCCGGGAGGGACTAATGATGCTTACTCAGCAGTGGGGGACTAAGCTTCTAATTGTGGTTTGGTGTATCTGATGACCAGCCCCCATCCAGGAGCCCACCGACAGCCACCTCATAAGAACAGACGCTCCCAGGGCTCTTATCACTGAGGAATTTATAAGGGTTTTAGGAGCTTTGTGTCAGGAACTAGGGGCAGAGACTAATAAATATATTTTCTGTTACCTCACGAGTAAAGGCAGATTGTAATTAGGGTTTTCAGCAGTGGAAACCATGGACCTTCCCTTGAGTACTCAGCTGTCACTGTGGCTCGCATACCTCCAGGTATCAGCTTCTTTGCTGCCATTTCACCATCCCTTAGTGGCCCAAACCGGAAATGGAGAGAAATCTGAAAGGCGCTGCTTGAAGCAGCTGTGGCTAGGTTGTCAGAGTATGAGACAGGAGTTATTCAGCTGAAGCTTAGACTCTTTCAGTCTTCCGTAGCCACAGTGATTATTCCAAATGTTTACCATGTCATTCCTGCCTGCCACTCTCTTAGTGACTGTCCACTCTGTGTTACTTCAAAGAGCATGTTCAGCTAGGCATGGCTGAAATCTGTTGAGGTTGCTCCCACCCCGTTTCTTTCAGTTCTCTGAGCTCTCTAGGAGTCATTTAAGATTAGAGCAGTTCTTACTGCTTAAGGGAGTAAGCCCCTCCCCCCATCCTTTCTTAGCCTTCAGTTTTCACCTCAGAGGGAGCTGTACTGCCGCCTTCTATCCTACAGT
The DNA here is from genome assembly GCF_964662115.1 of Mustela nivalis. NCBI lineage: Eukaryota > Metazoa > Chordata > Mammalia > Carnivora > Mustelidae > Mustela > Mustela nivalis. The sequence goes on along the minus strand of NC_139029.1, from coordinate 89,779,282 downwards.
AGTTTTCTTTATTTGTACAACTCGTTTCTCTGCTCTGTGGCTCTTACAGGTGGTAACCATGAGCTTATTTCTGTAGTTAGTGGTTAGAAATGCAGTTTCTAAAGTTAGAATGCCTACTCCACTTACCAGGCCTGTGAGCCAGGACAAAATACTTAGCCTTTCTCTCTGTATAAAGCTGAGACAATAGAAAGTGTATAGGATTATTTTCAGGATTAAGTAAATTTACTTGAAGAGTGCTCAGAACAATGCCTTCAAAGGCTCAGTGAATATTAGCTATTACTTGCCATTGTCTAGTGACTGTTTTTCCTACTACACTAAGCTTTGAGGACACAGACCACTTCTGTCTTGCTGACTATTACATACTCAGCACCTTATAATCGTGTGCCCTCAGAAAATATTGAAGAATGTGTTGAAGAATGAGTAGAAGTTATTCTAGTGAAAAAAGGCTGGTGCCAGGACATTCTAGGTAGAGGCAGAGACACGCGAAGACATGGAAGCACATTGTAAAGGGCACATTCGTGGACTGGTCTCTAGACCACCAGTGGTCTGTTTCTTAACTAGTGGTCCGTGTGCTGTTTGAGTGGTCCATCAGAGACAACCATGAGTGTAATCATAATGACTAATTTGTGGGATTTAAGAAAAGGACAGCTGAAATAGTAGACAAGAAGAGTGAGTCAGGGGAGACTAATTTGTTTCAAACTGTCCTAAGGTTCTTACTCAGGAGAGGGAGGTGAAATACTAACTTTAGATTTTGTTGTGATACGTACATCGCAAAATTTCATGGTAAGCCACTGAAAGTCTTGGAATTGGGGATATAACTTCTAAACCAGCGAGGGAGGAAAATGGAATAAGAAGTTCAACAAGCATGAAATTCTTCTTCAGTCTATGGACCATGGTTTTGGAGCAGTGAAGGAGGAGACATGGGATGACAATGCCTAGTTGAAGTTGCTGTCCACTGAGGGCTGCACTCAGAGCCCGTTCCCTTCTGTGCTGATATGTGCCATGCCCCATGGAGCGCAGAGGAGGCATGGGAACTCCTGGGCCTGCACTTCTCCCCTCGTGCTGGTGGGGGCAGCCAGGAAAACCTGTACAGGGACACACAGATGGACTCCTTCATATCTGCCTGACACCAGTGGCCATGCAGGAGAGACGGCTCAGAGCACACAACCCAGCTAAATGGAACTGCAGACATGGAGCCATGGTGAGAGCCAGGGGCCTGTGATCGCTGAGCGACCTTTATGAGCAGCAAGTTGGAGACCACCGGCTTCTTTGGTTTGGTTGAGGATGACTATATCCGCAGGTTCCACAGCTCCACAGAGCAGAGAGCACTTCACAGCTCATGAGAAGACAAGTGGTGTCAGAAGTAGGGCGTTTCATGGCCTAAGTGGACCTGGTCTTTAAGCAGCACCATGGATTCCACCATGTCACTCAACATCATGGTTACTCTCATGGAAAAGTACACATTTCTGGGCATCTCCACTGCAGGCCAAGTCAATGAGTGTGGTGATGGAGTCGTCTGCGTTGTCTCTGTCATGAAGGCTGGGGCCACAGCTGCTGGTGGAAGCGTAGATCTAGGGGATATGCTGTTACAGGCAAGCTAGATGGGCTGTGAGAACATGAGTAATGACAGCACAGTATGGGTTTTGTGGGAGACCATGCACAGACTGGGGCCATCACCCTAACTGTAGCCAGAAGGGCTGGGACCCAAGTCCACATAGCTACTTCACACTGCCCAGGAGTGAGCCCATCTGGCCCATTGACCCGGCATCCTGGGTCACCCACGCTGTGGCCTCTGCCATGAATCCTGTCCTGAGCATCATCACCTCCACTGGTTCTTCCATCATGAACTCCATTCATGACAGTGCCTGGATGACTTACACCTGTCCTTCCACATGATGATGATGGGGCCACCATCGTCAAAGCCGTGGCCTCTGAATCTGGGCTGGAGGTTAGTGGCTGCATATGGCTCATCCCCAGTGCTTTCACTGATTTGGGCTTGGTGGACTTGCTGTGCCACAATGGGGAAGGCCTCCATGATTGGCAGGAGGCCAACCAGTACACTAGCAGTCTTCCAAAAGCAACTTTACCCACTGCGCTAACAACAAGCTCACCTCTGGGCAGTGCTTCTCCATCTTCAGGGACCTCTGTGGCAACATGGTCAACGTGTCCCTCTGTGATCACGATGACTTCCATGGTACCTCTGACCAGGACACACTGGCCCCCCCTGCCATAGCCGGGGGCCACCTCTTGGTCCAAGGCTTTCCCTTACCAGTACCTGCTGCCCTCACACCCCTACAGCCTGTGCCTGGGCTTCCCAGAGCTTTTTTTTTTTTCTTTTTTTGTTTTTTGTTTGTTTGTTTGTTTTGAGAAACTTGTTAATCTGAGTCTCAAATTAATATCAAAGGGCAAAGGCCCAAGAATAGCATAGACATTCTTGAAGAGCCTATGGGAAGCAGGGGACCTGCTCTATCGGATATCAAGAGTTGTTATTAAGCTATGATTAAGACAGTGGTAGTGGCACCCATAGAGACAAGTTGACAGAAGGGACACGATATCCCAGAAATGGATCCATCCATATCTGGGATTTGTCACACAAGATAAGTAGCTTTGCAAATCACTTTGCAGAAAAGAAGAGATTATGCAGTACATGGTGATAGTGCTTCTGTTATCCATGCAGACAGGGATGAAGCTGGGTTCCTACCTCACACCATACACAACAATTAACCTAAATGTGAAAGTGAAACTATAATACTTGTAGGGGAAGAAAAGGAAGTGTCTTTACCTCGGTGGAGGAAAGGATTTATTAAAAAAAATAAAATAAAAAGACACAAAAGGCAGTAGCATAAATGAAAAGAATGATATATTCAGTTCTATTAAAATTAAGAGCATTTCTTCACGGATACCATAAACAAAGTGAAAAGACAGAAGATATTTTCTAATTTATAATTTGGTGTATTAGAATCAACTATATAAAGAACTGTACATACAAAAGAAAAAGATAGCCAACCCACTAAAAAAATGGGAAAAAGACAGAAGCAGGTATTTTCCACATGGGGAATATGCAATAGCAAGTGGATGAATAGCAAGTGAATATGATAAGGGATGTTGAACCTCATTGGTGATTTGAAGAGAAATGCAATTTAAACCCACAGTGAGACTAGTTTATTTAAAAAGTTTGTCAGTGTTCTGTGGCTTTAAGCTATGGAATTTAGAATTCATTTGTTCATTCAGTATATATCCTCTCTGTGCCGGGCACTGTTCTAAATACTTGGGCCATCTCAGTGATCCAAATCAACAAAAATCCTTGTCTTGTGGAAGATACTTATGAGTGCATATACGAGAGGTTGAGGAGTAGGGTCAGACAATAAACAGTTGCATTAAAATAGAAAATAGTGATAAAAATAGAGCTCTAAATATTGCAACCCACAATAATGTTATAGACAGAGTAGTAACTAGGGCTCTCATGTGAAATGTTAATACCCATGTGCTGAGACAAATTAAAGTTTGTGCATTTTCACATATGCAGATCAAAATTAATTCGCACCCCAAAACATAGTATTAAGGCCTGAAAATTGCATTTCATTTGACTGTCATCTTTATGTATCATTTTTATATGAATTATTGATAAATATAAGGTCTAGGGGAGACACCCAAACTTTTTTTTTAGAGACAGTCGTTAATTCAACAAATAAATGAAAATCTTCTTTGCACCAACCATGTTAGATTCTGGTTTAGATAGTGAACAAAACAATCAAAATATCTAAGACTAGAGGATATTAATGTTAAATGTTGAAGATGAGGTACTAGGATTTCTTAAGATTCAAAAGGCCCAATCACCAAGTTAGACTTTTTTTTAACAATTACTATAATTTTCTTAGCTTTGAGGAGGTTGGAGAAGGAAATTGATAGAATATTTTGAGTATATTCCAAAATCACATCCAAATGTTGGAACATTAAGAAGTATCTTCCTAAGACAATGCAAGAAAAAATGGGTCATAAATCCATTCATTACTACTTCCTAATATTTAATTTCCCAGCTTTAGTATTTGGTAGCTCATTGGTTAGAGTCTGACACAGTGCCAAAAGTAGTCTTTAGTGAGATTTCTTTGTGACTTTGAGGTCCTTCTTCACCTAAATGATGAAAATTATCTAACAGAATGTCAAAAGCTTGCTGCCATTTCCAACAACGTATTATTGTGAATTGGGATCTTTTCATAAGAATATTGTGTTGGAGAAGAAACTATCATTCTGCAAAATGGCCAATAAGGTTTTACTTGTAAGTTTTTTGTTTTTTAATTAGCTTCTTTTTATTTTCAGTATTGATGCTGATGGAACAATGACAATAGACTGGAATGAATGGAGGGACTATTTCTTATTTAATCCTGTTACAGACATTGAGGAAATTATCCGTTTCTGGAAACATTCTACTGTAAGTATGCCATATGTATTACGTTATAATGTAAATGTAAACTTTGTAAGCCCATAGTTATTACATGAGAACAGTCTGTAATGCGTACAGGCCAGCCAGTAGCTCCTTAAATTGTAGAGTTCTGCTTATTCTACTAGGTGTATATTCAGAATGTCATAAGAAAAACAAACCCTAAGGCTGTATAAACTTTGCAAATGTCATACCCATTTCTCCCATTCTCAATACTGGGAGGAGATACTGCCTTCCAAAAATCTCCAAAAGGATGAGCAGCCCAGCTTTTATTGCATGTAAGTATTTTGCCAAGAGAAGTGTGAAAGTCCTAGGTTTTTACTTTTCATAGATAATACATTGCTTAAATAACCTCAGCATCTCATGATTGCCGAGATTTTACTTCCTCGGCCATGACTAATGTCCAGGCATGAGTTCTGAAACTTTTTTTTAATCTTTTTTTTCTTTTTTAAGATTTTATTTATTTATTTGACAGACAGAGGTCACAAGTAGGCAGAGAGGCAGGCAGAGAGAGAGGAAGGGAAGCATGCTTCCCGCTGAGCAGAGAGCCCAACGTGGGGCTCAATCCCAGGACCCTGGGATCATAACCTGAGCTGAAGGCAGAGGCTTTAACCCCCTGAGCCACCCAGGCGCCCCAGTTCTGAAACTTTTGCTGGTTTTGTCAACTGTCTAGATTTATCTCTGGGATAAGGTACTTAATAATAATAATCATTGATGGTTAAAACACTTTTGACTCTTTTGTTTAGCAGTTCACACCTGTCTGTCTGTATTTCTCAAAACTTTCAAATTTTAATGAAATTTCATTAATATTCTGCTAACATATATTGATGTAAGTGAAGGGCAGTTTATTGCACAATCTGCTACTGAAACCAATGGGAACTCTTGGGGGGAATTTTAATTTTTCCAGTGGGCTTCTCTGCTAGTTTATTCTTGGATTTCAATAAGTTTTATGTGTAATAAATGAATCCTAGCATTTACATCTCTGCTAGTAACAATGCCTACACTTAAGTAGAGCATTGTAAAATTATGGTGATTAATGCCTCTTCTGTGAGTATAGAATAATATACTATATTAGTAATTCAGTTGCCTAGATACATTTTCTACTTATGTGAATTTATATTTATGTAATCAGACCCTTACTGTACCTTTGAGATAGTTGTTAACAATTTTGTAATCATTTTATTGATAGTAAAATGAAGAAAGAGGGGGTTACTACTATAGTATAGCCTCTTACCCCTACACTCCTACCTATAAAATCTTTACAGCAGAATCATTTAGATAATATCCTTTAGAACTCCATTTATCTCAAGCTATATTTATAATCTATGTAAGGTTTATAGAGTAGATTGGAGGAAGGATTATTTTTAAATAGTATCTCCCTGTTAGCTAAATTTTATAAAGAAGCTGTTGCATGTTTTGAATGACAAGTCTATAAAAATATTTATAGGAGATGAGTTTTGGAGTGTTCACATATATAGCTTTAATTTAATTTTCATTTACAGGTTTAAAGCATGTATCATGGTATAAAGAATAACATGTATAGAATTTTGAGATAAAGGGAATATCTCTTAAGAATTAACAAACTAATTTCTTTGTGTAGCTAAGAAGGATTCCCATCTTTTAAAAGGCTGACCTTTCTTTCTGACTTAGACCAAGAGGAGAAAAGTTACTCTGAATCTATTAGGAAAGAAAGTTATCATTGTTGGTTTGGTAAATGTTTAATTACCATTAACTTTGATTTCTTGTGAATTGATACTGTGCTTCATTTTGTGTGACCAGGCTATTTAAAGTCATCTGTATGCTCAGGTCAGTATGCTTCATACTTTCTAAGGAATGAAGGTGATTATCTCTGTAAAATAACACATGATTCTTCTCTACAAGAAACCTGGAGTGATCGCTTTTTTAATGGAGGGACCGTGGGGATCTTTTTTCCATCTTAACAGGGTATTGACATAGGAGATAGTTTAACTATTCCGGACGAATTCACGGAAGATGAGAAGAAGTCTGGACAGTGGTGGAGGCAGCTGTTGGCAGGGGGTATCGCAGGTGCCGTTTCTCGAACGAGCACTGCCCCTTTGGACCGTCTGAAAGTCATGATGCAGGTGAACCTTATGATCTTGGGTCTCGGTGTCTCCTACATACTCTAAAACGGTGAGAAGTGGGCTGCTTGGAGAAGGAAGTTTAAAAATTTCTCCATAATCTTTTCTCATACCTTTAAAAAATAGGTATGAAGTCTCTGTTGTTATTAACCCAGAATTCAGTCCCTATGAGTATTTCACCAAACTTTAAATTGTGGGTCCAGGTGTGTGAGGGACTTTTAATCTCTGGCATTCTGTCACTTGTCAAATGGTTAATGAGGGGAAAAGTTCCCAGCCATTATTGTAGGAAATAATAATATTTTCCTTCTGTTTTATGCACTTTCTCAAAAGTGAGATATTTCCAAAGTTGAGAATCTTGGAGCAGGGATATCATTTGTATGATTATTCTCAAGATGAGGTTAGCAGAAAAGACCTGGATTTAGAGATCGACTTTACTATTTATTAGCAATGTGGTCCTGACTGGTCAGAGTGGAAAGAAAGACAGAAAGGAAAGGAATTGACACTTCCTTGGTGCTCATCATAGTAACCCATTTAATCCTCAGAGCAAGCCCGTGAGGTGGGTATTTTATCCTCACACTATCTGTGGAGAACCTGAGGCTCAGAGAAGTAAATAACTTTTCCTTTTCAACAAATTAGATGAGGAATAGAGTATGTCTGACTCCAGAGTATGTGGTTCTCACACTGCACGAAACCCCTGAGGTCTCAGGGGTGAAGAATATCTAACAAGGCTGGTTGTAAGAATTAAGTGATGTAAAGTATGTGAGAATGCCAGATATACTGGAACTCCCTACTGCAATATAGTAGTTGCTTAAAAAAGAGTTTTAGAAGTTGTGTTGTCGTACCTATGGTCAACGCTTTTTATGTCTGTCCTTAGATTTATGTATAAATAAATCTGACAGTATTTTAAGCTATCATCCATTCAGAATGTACCTAAATCTCAAAATACAATTAGGGGTAAAAATAGTGCTTTAAAGAGAAAGAAGAAGGAATTGGTGCTTGTATTTTTCTTTGGGAATGATAGAAAATTGACTTTGAAAGAGCTTGAATAAGCCTTCCTCTTTCCCTTTGTCATATTTTATTGTGAAGTTTCTTTAAGATAAAACTGGACTTTATTTCTTGCAAGTTATTTGGGGTCAGTGGGTGGAGTTTTCCAAAATGACCTTCAGGTTCAGTAAGTCAATAGGGCTCACAGAACACACTAGAAGCTTTAATACTCCTGGTTGTGGTTTATTACAGGGCAAAGATACAGATTAAAACCAGCCAAAGAAAGCAGCATAGCAGGACAAGTCCGAGGAAGTGCCAAATGCAGAGCTTTTGTTGTCTTCTCCCTGTAGAGTCACAATGTGTTACTTTCCTGGCTTTGAGGTGTGACGATGCACACAGTGTTGCAAACTGACCGAGAAAGTTCATCCGAGTCTTTGATGTCCAGAATCTTTTTTTTTTTTAAAGATTTTATTATTTGACAGAGAGAAATCACAAGTAGTGGGAGAGGCAGGCAGAGAGAGAGAGAGGGAAGCAGGCTCCCCGCTGAGCAGAGAGCCCGATGCGGGACTGGATCCCAGGACCCTGAGATCATGACCTGAGCCGAAGGCAGAGGCTTAACCCACTGAGCCACCCAGGCGCCCTGATGTCCAGAATCTTTATTGTGGACCAACCACACACTGCCCTCGTGGCTGATCTTTAGTCTTCAGCACATCTTGTTTTTCCATTTTTTAACAGTAGCCACTCATTTTGTGTGTGCCAGCAGAGAGCTGATTTCTTTACTTGTTTTTGGCTTTTTGGATTTAGCTGTTTTTCCATGGAAGGAATTAGAAGGTCTAGTGTATATAAACAGCGATCACATCTGTAGTCTGAACCAAGTATTCATGGGGTGAGGCGTTCATGTTGCCATGAAGTTATTGCCTAGAGAGGGCCATAGAAGGTATAATCTTTATTTTTGGTGCCAGGCTATGTAAATTCCAGTGTCTGTGGCTCTGACACACATAATACAAAATTGTTTTCTGACACATTTATATTTCATATTGGTATTACTTCTCTGGGGAAGAAATAGTGTATTACCTGCAGTATATTTTTGAAAGTTGTCTTAAAATGAACTTGTTTGCATTCCAAGGAGTGTTCCATAGCCTAATTCATAATTCAGTTCATGTTGTCTTATATGAATGTTGTTCATAATAATTTTAATTTAGATCATGTCCTCCCTGCTTTCCCACGCTGAGGATACTGATTTTTCTTAGTTTTAGATTGAGTCAGGCCTCTAAAATGGTGGTAGTAATTCTTCCCATCATTATACATTACCTGAACTTTCTATATTTTATTTTTAAATGCATCTTCTTGCAGTAATATTATTGAAATAAAGAGGATGGTTTGCATGGTTACTTAAGAAGTGGTAATAGTAACATACCACCACTGTTTTATATGCTTTTACTTTTATTTTTAGGTCCACGGTTCAAAATCAGGCAAAATGAACATATATGATGGCTTTCGACAGATGGTGAAAGAAGGAGGTATCCGCTCCCTTTGGAGAGGAAATGGTACAAATGTCATTAAAATTGCTCCTGAGACAGCTATTAAGTTCTGGGCATATGAGCAGGTAATTGTTGTCACCTGTGGAATTTATTAACAAAGAGGAGTTAATAAACTGATTCAGTAGCAATGAACATATAGTGCTTTTTGGATTCTTGTTTTACTATATAATAATTTTCTGCAAATACTACAAGAGGAATTTCTCTTCCAGGACATTACAACTATATGAACTCAGATTCTTTATGACCAAACTTTAGAATTCTTCATTTCCTATTTTTTAAAAAGACTTATGTATTCATTTCATAGTGGCTCTTTTAGGAAATACAGCATTTTTGCTTATTCATTTTGAATTCAAAGTAGAAGCTGCATGCTAACCTAAGTTTTATGAAAGCGTCCCAGTCTAACATCTGGACAGGAAACTTTTAAGTTGAAGTCCTTTGTGCAAATTAACATTGCTAGAAAGTTTAATTGAAATTAAAGTGAAAATTCCTTGAAGGCAGGGGCTTGGCTTCTTCTTCATGGCCTCCAGCACTTAGAGCCTGGCATGTGGTAAGTGTTCAGTATGTGTTTGTTGAATGAATGTCAGATAGTGGTGAACATCCTGCAAGACTTGACTCAAGAAATTTCCTCCAGGAAACCATCTGCATTGGCACAGTTCCTTTTGTCTCCCTCTGTTGTAGCACTTTCACACTAAATTCTAATGTACTCAGTACTTCTCTCTCTCCTTAACAATACTGTGACCCTTCCTTGGGCAGTATTTGTTTTCAGGTTTGTATTCCCAGCACTTGTCCCAGTACTAGCGAGTCCTTACTGAATGAGTGAAAACACTGAGGCGCCCAAGCTAGAGTTTGAGCCCAAGCCAGCCTGAATCTCAGGTCCACTAAGGTGAAGGGAAAGGTGTGTAGTTCAAGCAGAAGCAGCTGAGTGTGGACAGAAATGCAGGCACAGGGGAGCACTGTTCACTAAGGAAATTGAAGGTGGTTCATTTGGCTCTGGTGTAGTGCAGTGTATTCCTGGGAAGACAATGATGAAAGCAGGCTGGACAGGTAGGCAGAAGCCAATTGTAATGGGAATCTTGATTTTATCCTGAAGAGAGTGAGGGGGCTCTTGAAGCATCTTCTGTAGAAAAGTGAAATGAGAATATTTACATTTAAGAAAGATCAACCTGGAAAAAATGGAGAATGTACTAGAGGAGTGCAAGGCCAGACTGGAGGTAGGAAGACTAAGGAAATATTTCAGTCGTCCAGGTCAGAAATGATGAGCACCAAGATAAGGTGGTGGCTAGAGAAACTGGAGATGAAGGAAATGAACTGAGAAATATTTTGGAAATAGAATCAACAGGACTCACTGACTGAGTGGATATGGAAGTGAGAAAGAAGGAGGAATCAAGGATGATGCTCTGGGTCCTAATTTGGGCAATGATGTACATGGAGAATATAATAAGAGGAATAGATTTGGGGTACCATGACATGCTGAGTTTGAGACCTCTCTGCAACATGAACAGGTAGCCGTCCAGTAGGACTTTTGCTCTCTGATAGAGAGTTGGTTTTTGAGTTGAAGCCATTGGAATGGATCACTGAGGAAGACTTACAGAATGGGAGAACTCTGGAATATTTCCAGGGGAAGAAAAAGGAGCCCCTTGTAGAGGAAACCAAGAAGGAATAGCCAGAGGGATGGAAGAAATGCAGAGACTGATGGCCTAGAAGTGAGAGGGTGAAAAAGGATTTTGTGAAGGTTTTGTGAAGTTTCCACATGCTACAGGGCAGTACATACAATAAGAAGAGTATCTTTTAGGATTCATCAATCCAGAGATAGGAGAACTTGGAAAAAAGGCTCCAGGGAAGTGAAGAGATGAGAAACCATTCTGACATGGGTGAAAATAAACCAGGGGCTGACAAAAATTATACAGTGTAGACACATTTGGGGGGAATTTGACTTGAGTAAAAGGAAGGAGAAAAAATGATGGAGTGATAGATAGGAATGATGGTGGGCAGAGGGGAGTTTTGATAGGTTTTATTTTAATGTGCTCGTTACTGAAGGAAGCATGTCAACACAAGGAAGTGGAAAGCATAGAAGGGAGAGGCTGGTGAATGCAGTAGGTGTTCACAGGAGGTATGTGTGCTGGGGAAACATGGTACCATCCAGAGGCCTTGGGAAGGATTGGCATTGGTGGCATGGGGGACTCTTCTTCTGTCACTTGGGAAGAGAGAGACGCATGTGGCTATGGATAGTTCTGTGGAGGGTGGGCAGGAACATCCTTACTCAGTGGCTTCTGTTCTTCCTTGAGTTGCCAAGAAAGGACAGTTCCTGAGAATGAGGAGGAAATGGTGTTGGAAGCTGGAAGAGAATGGAAATATTGAAATAGGTGTTGTAACAAATGGAAAAGAAAAGAAGAGACACAGGGATTTCAGGGTGGTTTGGGGAGCGCTGTTAACCTCCTGCTTCTCTCTGTTGATTTATCCACTTCTTTCTCCTGGGCCAGTGGCTAATTACCTCTGTAGACTCACCTCACCTTCTAAAACAAGCAGTCTGGTTTGCCTGGTTTATGACCACTCTGTGTTTGGGCAGAGCCTTTCTTTCCAAGTTGTAGGAGAGAATGGTAATATTAATAGCGTTTACTGAATATTCATCATGTACTCAGCACTATGCTGTATTATATGCATTATCTTATTTAATCCTTTCAGCAATCTTGCAAGAATAGATGTTACCACAGATGAGGAAACACATATGTGAACTTGCTCAGGGCCACGTGTTTCCGGGGTTCCAGCCCAGGTCTCCCTGACTCCACAGCCCATGCTACTAACATCCTTGTCTGTTGATATGTTGCCAGCATTGGGGTGCCATTTTCCCCTCAGCCCGATTGGCTATGTTGGTTGCTTTAGTACCGCTGGTCCACGTGGGCTCTGGGGTTGATGTGGATGTGTAATTATGTGTTATTTTAAATGTTACCTACAGAAATGTCTTTCTCAGTTGTTCTGTTAATGTTTGTCACTTATTTTATTTATACTGGTGAGAATAAACTCATCTTAAAAAAAGAAAAACTAGGGCCACCTGAGTGATTGAGTCAGTTAAGCATCTGCCTTTGGCTCAGGTCATGATCTCAGGGTCTTGGGATCAAGTCCCATGTCAGGCTTCTTGCTCAGCGGGGAGCTTGCTTCTCTCTCTGTCTGCTGCTCCGCTTGCTTCTGCTCTCTCTCTTTCTCTCTTGATCTCTGTCAAATAAAAATAAATAAATAAAATCTTAAAAAAAAGAAAAATTATGAGGAAAACATCCAAAAATTGTGAATACTTTATCAACCCTCTATTTTCTGGCAAAGAATGCTATTATTATGTTTTAGCAAAGGAGTGACTGGGTCCCATCTGTGGAACATCTGTTCTGTGGAAATCTAAGTTGAAAAACCACTGTCCAGTAAACTGAATGTCTTAGCATCTGAGCTTTCTTTTCTGCTAGGTATTGTTAATGCAGTGTATACATTTGGAAAAACGTTGTTGTATTGTCAACTGATTACTAGGCATTGACTTGTGTTTTGGTATTTATGTAGCTTGGGCTGCCATAACAAAATACTGTACTGGTGGTTTAAACAAGAGAAATTCATTTCTCACAGTTCTGGAGCTGGGGGATCCAAGACCAATGGGTGACCAGCTTGGTTTCTGGTTGAGGGCTCTCTGCCGCACTTGCACATGGCTACCCTCATGCCTCATATGCCTTTCTTTAGTACACATATGTATAGAAAGAAAAACAAGGGAAGGGAGTGGGGAAGAGAAAGCTTTCTGGTGTCTCTTTTAAGGACACTAATCCTTTCACAGGCCCACCCTCATAACCTCCTCTATCCCTGGTTATCTCCTAGAAGCCCTCTTCTCCAAATATTATCACAGTGGGGGGTTATAGCTTCAACTTAAGAATTTGCTGGGAGGGAGAGACATGACTCAGTCTATAGCAGGTTTTAATGGACACTTTTAAATGTATTTATACAGTACAAGAAATTGCTTACTGAGGAAGGACAAAAAATAGGAACCTTTGAGAGATTTATCTCTGGTTCTCTGGCCGGAGCAACCGCACAGACTATTATTTACCCCATGGAGGTAAGTAGCATTGTGCAGCCTGACTGTGTTGGTGGTGTTCAGTTCATGATCTATCACTGGGTAACAGGTCATCCCCAGATTAACAGTTTAACAGGCCTTTATTATCTCACAGTTTCTATGGGTCATGGGGTACCCCTGGATCAGGGGTCTTCTAGGCCTAGAGTCAAGGTGTAGGTCAGAGCTGCAATCAAGGCAAAGTTCAACTGGGGACGGGTCTGCTTCCAAGCTTGCTCTCATGTTTGTTGCTGGGCCTCCCTGGCTATTAGAGCTGGAGATGTCAGGTTCTTATCTCAGGAGCCGTCTCCTCTGGCTGTTTCAGTACCCGTACAACACAATAGCTGCTTTTCCCAAGCTGGTGATATGAGAGGGAGAGAGAATTGTTAGCCAGCACCCAAGATGGAAGCTGCAATCTTGTCATTTCTGCTATTCCTGTTAGTCACAGACCACTCTTTGAGAGCATGGGAGGGAACACCAGCTGCTACAATGTTGATAAGAATTATAACACCCATTCCTGTCCAAAGAGTTTCTGTGCTATAAATTTAAGAGTAGATTTGATTAGGTGATGGTAATCCTCACTAGACATCCTCCCATTAGAGCATGGGATTGGCAAACCATGTACGTGGAGAGTACTTTGTACAGCCCTGGAGCTAAGAATGGCTTTATACATTTTAAAAAGTTGGTTAAAAAGATTTTAAAAATATGCAACAGACCTGAAGTTTTAGACCTGCAAAGACTAAATAAAATATTTACTATGTCACCTTGGTAGGAAAAGTTTGCCAACTCTTGCTTTAGAGAAAAACAGTATTGTAGACATGGCTATCTTTATTGATATGAAAAAGGGTTTTTCAACAAATAATAAAATCTAAGCAAAACATACTCTTAATCCTTACCTTTGTGATATGCCTATTAACATGGCTTTCCTTACAAGCATCTTAATATGGTTATTTCTATGATGAGCCACACTCCTCAAAAAATATCCTAACTGAATACATCCTCTTACATCCCCCATCTCAGTTAATAGCATCACCGTCCTGCCTCCCTGCTGCCCGGCTCCTGTGTTCCAAGCTAGAAACATTGGGGTCATCCTATAAGCTGCCATTTCCTTCACCCTCCATATCTAATTGATCAGCAGTCAATTTTAAGACATCTTTAAATTATTTGCCATTTTCTGTGCCCTCATTCAGATCCTCTTTACAATAAACAGATCTTCTTGGCTCTGGTGTTAGCCCCGAATTCAGTAGACATTCTATGTGAGGGATAACACTTCAACAAATTGGGCAGTCATTTGAGAGACAGTATGTGCTAGGTATTTATTCTCTGTAAAATCACTTCCTTTGACTTCCATGATGATTGAATTAATATAAATGATAGTATTTGTTACATTCTTTTATAACTAGGTTATGAAAACCAGGCTGGCTGTAGGCAAAACAGGACAATATTCTGGAATATTCGATTGTGCCAAGAAGATTTTGAAACATGAAGGCATGGGAGCTTTTTACAAAGGTTATGTTCCCAACTTATTAGGCATCATACCTTATGCAGGTATAGATCTTGCTGTGTATGAGGTAAGTCTGTAGCAATCTTCTGAATCTGAAAATGTAATTAAATAGTTCTTATTGTTAGAATTCGACTTTATATAAAGAAGCCCATATATACCAGGAAATAATTTGTCGCTCAAAGTAGATTCAGGGGTGTGTTATTTGATCAATTTTTTTTTAAGTACCTTGAATATGAAACTCATATGCCTGTGGTCACCTCTGTATCAGATTTCCCTGTTAATTATGTTTATTAAGGAAGAGCCTAAATTCATGTTATATAATGTAAATGTTAATTGTTATATAATTATAATGTAATATATATTTGTTCAGCTTAGAAGATGGTACTAGGGATATTTTTTTTTTTTTGAGGGGAGAGGGCACATTTTCTTTGATTTGTTAAAATCTGCCATCATAAAGCCAAGAGACTGATGTGGATGGCACAGATTCATCCCTGGCACTGAAAAGACAACTTAGACTGCACATCTTGGATCAACTCTGCCATTTAAACCATTTAATAATTTATGAATCTGACAAACAGTCTCAGTTTTTGCCTTTAAAAAACTGAAGTTTTTGGCTCAGGTCATGATCCCAGGATCCCAGGATCGAGCCCCATGTCAGGGTCTCTGCCCTGCGGGGAGCCCGCTTCCTCCTCTCTCTCTGCCTGCCTCTCTGCCTACTTGTGATCTCTCTCTGTCAAATAAATAAATAAAATCTTTAAAAAAAATAAAATAAAATAATAAAAACTGAAGTTTTGGTTGGGGAGGACGACAAACCAGCTGCTAAGTCACAGTGTAAGGGAACTAACTGTGCTGTGGTGGAAATAATTCTATAGTGGAGGGAAGGGATGGAACATGGAATGCAAATAGCTTTATTAGAATATAACTTACACACTATACATTTCACTCATTTAAAGTGTACAATTAAGTGGCCTTTGGAATTTAAAATTTAATTTAAAAATTGTGGTAAAATGTATGTAGCATAATATTTGCCATTTTAACCATTTTTAAGGGTACAATTCAAGGATGTTAATTACATTCACAGTGTCCTGTCACATCCAAATAGATCGTAATCTATTTCCAATACTTTTTTTAAAGTATTTTATTTATTTATTTGAGAGCAAGAGTTGAGTTAGTGCAAGCAGGGGGAGCAGCAGACTCCTCCTCAAGCAGGGAGCCTGATGTGACTGAGGCTTAACCGTTAACTGAGCCACCAAGATGCCCCCATTTCTAATACTTTTTCGTGATTCCAAACATAAACTCCATTAACTGTATTGAAATAATTCTCTACTCTCCCTTCCCCCACCAGCCCCTGGTAGCCACTAATTTACTTTTTGTCTCTATGAATCATCCATTCTAGTTATTTCATACAAGTAGAATCTTATAGTAATTGTCCTTTTTTGTCTGGCTTCTTTTACTTAGCATAATGTTTTCAGGGTTTGTCCATATTGTAGCATGTGTCAGAACCTCATTCCTATTGGCCGAATAATATTTCATTTGGTGTATATACCACATTTTGCTTATCTGTTCATTTGTTGGTAGATACTTGGGTTTTGGGGGGTTTTTTTGTTTTTTGGCTTTGGTGAATAATGCTGCAGTGAATATTGGCAATGAGTATATGAGTATCTGGTGAAGTCTCTGCTTTCAATTCCTTTGCGTATATCCTGAGGCATAGAATTGCTGGGTCCTATGGTAAATTTATTTTAAGCTTTTTGAGGAACTGTCAAACTGATTTCAATCTGATTTCCATGGTAGTTGTACCCTATTTCATCCTACCAACAGTACACAAGAATTCTAATTTCTCTACATCCTTGTTAACGCTTGATAGAAGAAACTATTTTTTTTTTAATAGTGACCATCCTGATAGATGGAAGGCAGTATCTCATTATGCTTTTGATTTGTATTTCTTTTATAATATGTGGGGTTGAACATCTTTTCATATGCTTGTTGTCCATTTATATACCTTTTTGGAGAAATGGCAACATTTTTTGCCAATTTTTGGTTGAAGTATAGTTGAGGCACAGTGTTATATTGGTTTTAGGTGTACAACATAGTGATTCAGCAACTTGATATGTTACGCTGTGCTCACCGCAGATGTAGCTTCCATCTGTCACCATACGACACGTGTATAGTGCCATCGACTGTATCCCTTGTGCAGTACCTTTCATCCCCATGACTTACTCATTCTGTAACTGGAAGCCTGTACCTCCCCTTCCCCTTCACTCATTTTACCCATCCCTTCCCTTCCTTTCTCCTCCCCTCTGACAACTATCAATTTGTTTTCTGTATTTAAGAGTTTGCTTCTGCTTTTTTTTGGGGGGGGGGGTTGTTTGTTCATTTGTTTTGTTTTTTAGATTCCACATATAAATGAAATCATATGGTATGTGTCTTTCTTTGTCAGACTTATTTCACTTAATACCCTCATCATACTCTCTAGGTCCATTCATATTGTTGCAAATGGTAATACCTTAGTTTTACAGCTGAGTAAAATTCCTGTGTGTGTGTGTGTGTGTGTGTGTGTGTGTGTGTGCATGCGTGCGTGCATATGCATGTACACACACACCCCATATCTTCTTTATCCATTCATCTATCCATGGACATTTAGGTTGCTTCCATATCTTAGTTATTGTCAATAATGCTGCAGTAAATATAGGGCTATGAATTAGTGTTTTCATTTTCTTTGGGTAAATACCCAGTAGTGGAATTGCTGGATTGTATGGTAGTCCTATTTTTAATTTTTTGAGAAACCTCTGCACTGTTTTCCATAGTGGCTGCACCAGTTTACATTCTCACCAACAGCGCATGAAGGTTTCTCTTGTGCCAATTCCTCACCAATACTTGCTCTTTCGTTTGTTTCTTTCTTCTCTTCCCTTCTCTTCTCTTCTCTTCATGTATGAGCTGTCGGGGTAGGCAGAGGGGCAGAGGAAAAGAAAGAGAATCTTAAGCAGGTTCCACATCAAGCATGGAGCCCGATGCAGGACTCAATTTCATAACCCTGAGATCATGACCTGAGCCAAATCAGGTGTCAGATGCTTACCTGACTGAGCCACCCACGAGCCCCTATTTCTTGTCTTTTTTATCCTAGTCGTTCTAACAGGTGTAAGGTGATATTTCATTATAATTGTAATTTGCATTTCCCTGATGATTAGTGATGTTGAGTCTCTTTTCATATATCTGTTGCCTTTGCCCATTTTTAATTTTTTAAATTGTTGTTTTCGGAGTTCTTTATGTATTTTGGGTATTAACCCCTTATCAGATATGTGGTTTACAAATACATTCTCCCATTCCATAAACTGCCTTATCACCCTGCTGATTGTTTTAAGTTGGTGAAGTTCTTTTATCTGTTTTTTATTTTATTGCCTATGCTTTTAATGTCCAAGAAATCATTGCCTAGTTCATTGCCTGGAAGATTTTGTCCTATGTTTTCTCCTAGGAGTTTTAAAGTATTAAGTCTTCTGTTTAGGTCTTTAATCCATTTTGAGTTAATTTTTGTACATAGTGTAAGGTAAAGGCCCAACTTTATCCTTTTGCATGTAGATATTCAATTTTCCCCACAACATTTGCTGCAGAGACTTCTTTTTCCAGTGCATAGTCTTGTTGATCATTTGGCCATATATTCAAGACTTTATTTATGGACTGTTTTGTTCCATTGATCTGTGTATCTGTCTTTATGGCAGTACTACACTGTCTGATTACTGTTGCTTTGTGGTATCTATTTTTTTTTTAAGATTTTTTTTATTTATTTGACAGAGCACAAGTAGGCAGAGCAGCAGACAGAAGGAAAGGGAGAAGCAGGCTCCCTGCTGAGCAGAGAGCCCAATGCAGGGCTCGATCCCAGAACCCTGAGATCATGACCTGAGCCTAGGGCAGAGGCTTTCAGCTGAGCCACCCAGGCGCCCTGCTTTGTAGTATCTGTTGAAATCAGGGAATATGAGGCCTCCGAGTTAATCTTCTTTTCTGAGATTATTTTGGCTCAGTGGGGTCCCTTGAGATTCCATATGAATTTTAGGGTGGTTTTCTCTTTTTCTTCAAAAATTATCATGGGGTTGTGGTGCCTGGGTGGCTCAGTCAGTGAAGCATCTGCCTGGGCGCAGGTCATGATCCCAGAGTCCTGAGATTGAGTCCCACAAAGGGGTCCCTGCTCAGTGGCAGGCCTACTTCCTCTCCCACAACCCCCTGCTTGTGTTCCCTCTCTCTGTCAAGCAAATAAATAAAATCTTTAAAAACAAAATTGCCATGAGGATTTGAGTAGAGATTGCATTGAATCTGTAGATTGCTTTAGGTAGTATATTACTTTGCTTGCACTAGCATAACAATTACTTCCCCCGCATGTTAGCATAGATTCTTATACTTAAAATATCATATAATTAAAAAGTGGATTAGTATATTTTATACAGTTACTTTCAATCATCGCCTTCCGATGGAAATACAAGGATGTAGGCTAATCGGGGCAAAGGCACAGCCTGGAGACTAATACCGTTGATTCTGCACCCTTGTTAAAAAATATTCCACTGAGGGGTGCCTGGGTGGCTCAGTTGGTTAAGCATCTGCCTTCAGTTAAGGTCATGATCCCAGGGTCCTGGGCTCAAGCCCCACATCGGGCTCCCTGCTCAGGGGGAGGCCTGCTTCTCCCTCTCCCACTCCCCCTGCTTGTTGTGTTCCCTCTCTCACTATTTCTCTCTGTCAAATAAATATGTAAAATCTAAAAAAAAAAAAAAAATGCCACTGAGACTCCTTTCCCTTGTTTCTAAAATTGGAAGAATAGTTCCACCTCAGGGAAACAACAAAATGAAATATATGTGTAAAGTATAAAATTGATGCAATTAGTAGAATTATATTGTTTTTATTAATACTCAGTGTAAGAAATGTTCTTGAGATACTGTGTTTGGAGTGCTGTTGATCTTAACATTAGTTTGGAAGACAAGGAGCAACCAGTGCAAAACTCAGGTGTTCTGGATCCCCACTAGCTCCGCCCGCCCCCACCTCTCTGCTCCCTGCAGAGCTGGTGCCTCCTCCAGGGACTGCTGCTCCTGGGAGTGTACCCCTTGATCTTGCAGAAATGTGGTCCGTCTCTCCTAAGGACAAGAGTGGCTAAGAAAGTGTTCATGCTGAGTGAGAGCTGTTGTTGAGTTGGTTGTTCACTATTTTTCTTCTTTCCTATATCTCTGGCAGCTCTTGAAGTCCCATTGGCTGGATAATTATGCCAAAGACTCTGTAAACCCCGGAGTTGTAGTGCTGCTGGGGTGTGGTGCTTTATCCAGCACCTGTGGCCAGCTGGCCAGCTACCCCTTGGCTTTGGTGAGAACACGCATGCAGGCTCAAGGTGGGTTTTGCTTTTTTTTTTTTTAAAGATTGATTTATTTACTTGAGAGAGAGAACATATGGCAGTGGGAGGAGAGGCAGAGGGAAAGAGAAACCCAAGTGGACTCTGTACCGAGCAGGGAGCCTGATGTGGGGCTAGAACTTATGACCCTGAGATCATGACCTGAGCTGAAATCAAGAGTCAGATGGCTGAGTCACCCAGAAGCCCCTCCCTTGGCTTTGATTACACTGTGTCCTCCTGGCTCTTCTGCCAGCTCATTGAGTATTCTCTTTTCCTAAGCCTTGCTGGCTTTTATTGCTATTTAAAATATGTAGCCTGTAACTTTCTTTTCTTTTCTTTTCTTTTCTCTTCTTTTCTTTTCTTTTCAATTGTTTTCTGTTAGTCACCATACAAGATTAGTTTTTGATGTAGTGTTCCATGATTCATTGTTTGTATATAACACCCAGTGCTCCGTGCAATACATGTCCTCCTTAATACCCATCACTGGGCTCACCCATTCCCCCACCCCCCTCCCTTCTAAAACCCTCAGTTTGTTTCTCAGAGTCCACAGTGCATTTCTTTTCTTTTTGGCTCTTTTGCTGGCCAGTCTCACTCACCCACTGCCATTTCTTTAAATAGTGCCCCCTGGGTATCTACAGCTCTATATCCAGTCTCTCTTCCAGGTACCAACGACTCCCACCCCCAACCAAGTCATCACTCATTATTTAATGACTACTTCTAGAGCCCCATGGTCAGGTGTTGGAAAGTCTGCCAGACTTTAGGGTTAGAACAGTCCACAAGACAGATGTTGTCCCTGCCTTTGCTGAGTGGAGAAAACATAGGATCAACAAGTAAACAACCTTATTAACACGCTTTGTAGAGGAAGCACAGAACAAGGGTCCCAAACCTTACTTGGGAGCCTGAGAACGTTATCATTTAAGCTCCTCCTGGAAAGACAGGTGGGAGTTAGCTGGGCAAAGATGGGTGGAAAAGAAAGAGCATTCTAGCCCAAGGAAAAGTATTTGTGAAGGCACTAAGGCAGGGGAAATGGGGACTGTTTGAGGCACCAAAAGACCGTGTGGCTGGAGAGAAAAATGCAACATAGTAACCAAATACTATGTATTCTCTCATTTAACCATCACAGCCATCTTTGGGATTGATACTAATATCCTCTGCATTGTGTAGATGAGTAACTGGGGCAAAGAGAGATTAAGTAACTTCCTTGAGGTTATACGTTTGGTAAATAGTGAAGCTAGACTTCAAACCCAGGCTTTCTGATTGGCAGCATCACCTGGCAATCCCTCTGCTCCCGTATGCCAACTCCACTTCAGTCCTCTCGTGGGCCACAAGGCTGTTGTTTTTAAAGTCAAGTTCCGATCCTTCTATGCCTGTGCAGTAACCTTTGTGATCTCCAGTGTCTTCCAAATAAATTCTGAGGTTCTTGGTGGGACTTTCAAAGCCTGTAGTAATCTGGCCCCACTTTATTTCTCCGCCTCCTGCCCCTGCGTGTAATAACCACGCAGATGGTCAGCAGTGTCCCCTAGCACCTGCATGTTCCCCCCCGTCTTTGTTGTGCCAGAAACATGGGCTTCTCCTTACCCTCTTTCTTGCCTCTTGAGGTCTTTTGCACCGCCCTGGCACCCTACATTTTCCCAAGTTCCCCAGAGTGTTCCCCTTGCTCCCCTTAATTCCCAGGATTGAACTACTCTCTTTTCAGTGTGTGATTAATGAGGAGGTGTGGCAGTGGCAATGCAGGGCTCGAGAAAGTACGTGAACTTTGGAGTCAGAAAGACTATCGGCTCTCAGTTCTCCCCTTACTAGCTAAGTGGACCAGGCCAAGTTTTTCCATCTTTCTAAGCCTCCAATTCCTCATTTATAAAATGGCTATAATACTTACCTCGCAGAATTGGTGGATAAGGTAACTAGCCCAGTATCTAACACATGATAATCAGTCAACATGTAACCGTTGTTATCATTGTTATTATAATTATGGACCTTACTCTCAAGTGCCGTGCAAGGAGAATTACATAAAGGGGTACTTTCTTGAGCCCCTTGGAATAAATATTATCCTTTCATTATATTCTCGCATGTCATTTGGAATCATAATTATGTATGACAGTAATAACAAAGCATGCTTGAATATTAAATTACCCTGGTTTCTTTTCTCTTCTTTTTTTTTTTCTAGCCATGATAGAAGGAAACAAACAGATGAACATGGTTGGCCTCTTTCGACGGATAGTTTCTAAAGAAGGAATCCCAGGACTTTACAGAGGCATCACTCCAAACTTCATGAAGGTGCTCCCTGCTGTGGGCATCAGTTATGTGGTTTATGAAAATATGAAGCAAACTTTAGGAGTATCCCAGAAATGACATGTTGAATTTTTTGCTTTAGCATGATTTTTGAAATTTTCAACAATCTCTGGAGTGACTTTTCCTCCGAGAATTACAAGTGTATAGCAAAAGAAGGCCTTTATTTCTCACCAAAAAAAGGAAGAGCATATCAATGATTATTTCAAACATTTGGGCTCAATTTTATATATATATATAGAAATGTCAAAAATCATAGTTTTGATAAGCTCATACAATTTTGAAAAGGCCAGAAAAATTGTATTTTATCTTTTCTTATTAGTACCTTTCTATACATCTAGGCCCTGAGTCCTAAATCTGAAAAATGTATTGCTCAAATTAAATATGTTTTATGTGATAATTATAAATCACTAATCTTTATTTTGGTTGGTTCAAGTACATGCCAGTTCCTTAACACTTAAGTGTCTTTTTGTACAAAACAAAATGATCAGAAAAACTTGAAACTTGAGTTGTTTTATGTATTTGGAATGTCTTTATAGACTGCTTAAAATTTCCTTGTAGAACCATTAGTAGAAAATCATTGCATGATAACATATCTTACAGCAGCCAAATAAATATAGGGCTTCTATCCTTATCTTTCTTGAAGCTGAATGAGGAAGAACTTAAGTGGCAGAATTCCAGGACATGCAAATACTGTAGTCCATTTATATTTTTGTATAAGGAGGAGTGATGAAATAATATTTATTTCAGCGGTCCCTTTTCCATTTTCCTTGCACGGTTATTTGGTTCCTGGAATGGCACACTGATTGTCAGTGTATTACTGTTAAATTATCAACACAAGGCAACTTATTTGAAAGATTCTATTTATTCTGTCATTACTTTGAAAAGCACCAGGAGACAAAACCCTCTTATTTATGTCAGCTTCTTCAGAGCATCTCTCTTTGTCCTTTGTTTCCTACTTGAGTCAGATTCTGTTTTAATCAGGAAAGCTTCTAGGGTGCATTATTAGTAATCTGACATTTCTTAATTACATGGGTAGGTTGATCATGGGTGAATGATATTTTCATTTCCCCCACCCTGTTGAATTTGTTTGAGCCTGCAGTTCTCAGTTTGGACAGCACAAACCTAGGAGATTAGTACATTTTAGTAGTAGTATATATCAACGTTATGTATTAGGTACCTACATTTAAATGAAAGGCCCAAGTTATAAACATATAATTCATATTCCCTCTTGCCCCCAGTTTTAGGAACATGTTATAATATAGAAAATTCATAATATTGATAACATTTTTTATTTTACTAAAACATTTTTGTAGTCAGCCATCTTGTTTTGATTTGTGTGATTAAGACTTAGATATTTATTAGTCAAAGTTGTTCTGTAGCTTTTCAGTTTAGTTCCTAAACTCACGTTTGATTTCTAGTGGTTTCTGTTATAAATTGCCAACATTTTAGTGAAAATCCAGTGATGTAATAGGCACTTACTTTACTTGAACCTACCTCTTATTTTTCCTGAACCAAAGAGAAATGTTGGAGTTGTGTTTATGAAACATTATCCTAAAATACAGTTTTTAATACATTAGTTATACTTGATAAATGTCTTTTTATTTTTATTATACCTGTGATAAACACAGGACCCTATTTTCTCTTCAGAGTTGTTTATACTATTGAGTAATCCAGAAATGACATATTAAGGTACATGATTAGCTTTTCCTTTTTTTACTCATGAGAATTATGAAATGAATGACTAGAATTTCAAGCTACTGAAAAGCAGTCATTGTTTATTATGAACTTAAATTTTTTGCTACTTAACATTGTAAGGTATGAATGTGATTTATCCATGCATCTTGTATCTTTTGAAAAAATCATCTGTGTCTTTCAAAAAGAGCCCAGAGTTGAAGATGTTTATTTCCGGTATTACTGCATATGTACTTTCCATTTATATTAAAAAAAAAAAAAGCTATATATTTGTTTTAAAAATGACTCGTTTCCTCATTTAAAAAGAAAAAAAGGGCCACCAAAAAAAAAAAAAAAAAAAAGGTCTGTATCTTACAGCTTCTATTCCTGGCAGCAGTTTGAATAATTGTTTTCACATCTGACTCCATATAACCTTCCCAAATATTTTGGCTTTTCCTGAATATCCATAGCAGTTGTCTCTGTCATATATTTTGGCATAAGATGATGTTTTTCCTAACATCCGAATTCCACATTTACTAGTTAGGGTTACACCTCAGTGTCAGGGTGAATTCAAAATCGTGGGATTTCTTGACACAACTTGGTGGCAAATCAGTTTGTCTGGAAGCCATGGGAAGCAGAGCTAAGTCAGTTTACTGGTAAGTGATTGAACATTTTTTTTTACAATGCAGATTACAGGGGCGCCTGGGTGGCTCAGTGGGTTAATGCCTCTGCCTTCAGCTCAGGATATGATCCCAGGGTCCTGGGATGGACCCTGAGTCAAGCTCTCTGCTCAGCAGGGAGCCTTCTTCCCCATACCCCCCACTGCCCTTCCTTCTGTTTGTGATCTCTGTCTGTCAAATAAATAAATAAAATCTTTACAATGCAGATTACAAATCTGATTTTAAAAAAATAAAAATAATACTAAGACTGCAAAAAAATTTCTGCATTCCAACTCAAATGCCAGCCAGACTCCAGGAATAAACATATATATCAGCCCTTCTCTGTCTGCTGTATGGGACCCTTTGTTAGAAAAATGCTGCTGGATTTATTTCTCAGTCTTGTTTGCACACCAAGAGAATAACCTTCACGCAAACAGGGATTATATATTACGCTATTTTGTTCTTTGAGCTGTACATCAGGACACATATAAAAGTGTGGTGTGGTTTTCCTCTCCCAGATAGGAATTTTACCAGCCCTTTTGTTATGGAGTTTGTTGTTGTGGTGGTTGAGATGTGCCCCACAGGAGGGTGCTTTGCTGTATCCCCTTGTTGGGAGGAGAATGGAGTGGACAGAGCTTATTTAGACAGCTCTTGGAGAGCGTGTGCCCTGCCATGGTCCACCTGCTTTCTCCCTCCTGTATAGGACAGAGCTGAGCTGAAGTCCAAGCTGCCCCAGCCTGGACCCACTGGGGCCCTCTGGCCCTGCGTGATTGAAGATGCCCATTCACATCCCTGTAACTGGTATGAGACATGATTTTTTTGTTCTTGTGTGTGGGTTTTGTTTCTGTTTGCTGTTTGTTTGTTTTTCAATTTTATTTATTTTTTTTTTTACCAGACATGCATGTTCCCTGGTTGGCAGCAGGCCCCCTGGCTGTATACTCAGCTGCTCGGCCACAGCCACTGCAACATTGTTTGCTGTGAAAACAGAAGTACCCCAAGCCCAGGCTACTTGGGCATTTATTCTGTAGAAACATATGTGCTGGGACACCTGGGTGGCTCAGTGGGTTAAGCCTCTGCCTTCGGCTCAGGTCATGATCTCAGCGTCCTGGGATCAAGCCCCGCATCAGGCTCTCTGCTCAGCAGTGAGCCTGCTTCCCCCTCTCTCTGCCTGCCTCTCTGCTTACTTGTGATCTCTCTGTCAAATAAATAAATAAAATCTTAAAAAAAAAACCACACACACAAATGTGCTCATTTTTCATTTCAGCATTTATTAAACATGTACTTGGTGCCAGATACTTTTAGGGGCTGAAGACAGCACTGAACAAAAGACATAGTGCCTTTCTTTGCAGAGAACCCTAGAGGCAAGAGACAGACAAGACACACAATGAGTAAAATATGTGATATTTGCAAAGGGGGTTAAGTGCAGAAGGCAGTGCTGGGGTTGGGACTGTAATTTGAGATAGAGAAGGCCTGACTACAAAAGACCCAGAAGACATACAGGAATGTACATCTAGGGAGTACCAACGTCTAGGGAGGGCATTCCTGGTAAAGAAGATGCAGATGCAGGCCTCATGTATGGCTGGAGCAAAGCTGGGCCAGCAATGGGGGGAGGATGTGAGCTAAACAGCCCCAGGGCTACCACGAGAGACATATCAGCTGAGCCCTTCTCTGTTTCTCACTCTCCAGGACTCCAGGACAAGACTTACATGTCTCTCCTTTGCGGGAGGGGCTTTCTCATTGGAAATGCTGGAAGAGGGGCCGCTGTTTCTGGTCACCTTCACATCCGTCGCCACAGCTGTCTCCACTGCAGTCTAACACATTGGTCCCTTCCCCAGGTACCATGTCTCCTGGCTGCTGTATGCCTCTCCCTCTCCGGGGAGATTTTTAATTTTTTTTTTTTTTTTTGAGAACTTAAAAAAGTAAAGAAATCAGAGACCTTAAAATCTTTCTAGATTATTTTCCTGAGAATTACAGAGAACTTCAATCTCGGCAAACTAGCAAGTTCTCTTCACATCCTTTCTCCGACCATCCTGTATCTGCCCAGGGTTTATTTGTTTATAATTTTTACAAGTTGTACAATATTGGGAATAGTACTTTTATTTTTTGTTGTTTGATACTGTCCTGCTTTGAATCCACTTCCACAAAGCCAAGATAACAGTAACAAAGAAGTGATCTGTATTTTGTTACTCCTGAAAAAGGCACTGATCTGGCCAGGAATTTTAAAATATTCTTAAGTACTCTTTCAAACTTAAACTTACCACACACCCTCAGTATTCGTTCATCAGTTATGTTTTCCAAAAGTTCATATTTGTCTCTTTATACAAGTTCTACAAAACAGTAAGGACCATGGGCTCATGATGAAATTGGTTAAATTCCAGCCCTATAACCAGTGTGGGCTACAGGTATGCATCAGTCATACCCCACAAGAGGTCCACACATGACTCTTAGTGCATCAAATGGGTTGTGCAGAAAACATGACATTTCCTAATTTTCTTTGTATTAGCTTAAATGCTGAGCTGAGTTCTGTACTTCTGTGTAACTACAAGTTGCCGCTCCAAACACAACGTCACCAAGTATCTTAAATAACCTGGGGTCTTGGTCCCTCTGGGTCATGGTCTGCATCTGTGCCATGCTTGGCATTGGTGTAGATGGGAACACATGGGCCATCTGTACTTGGTGTCCAGCATTTCCATTCTGAAGGGCTAAGAAGTCAAATGTAAATCTCTCTTAACCCCGGGACCCACCAATCTTTATCTCTTTCCCACCCTCTGAGTTTACCTCTTTTTCTCTTTGGTCTTAAAAGCATTCGTCTTGGGGGGCCTGGGTGGCTTGGTGGGAAAAAGCTTCTGCTTTCGGCTCAGGTCTTGATCTCAAGGTTCTGGGATCAAGCCCTACATCGGGCTCTCGGGAGGCCTACTTCTCCCTCTCTCTCTGCCTGCCTCTCTGCCTACTTGTGATCTCTCTCTCTGTCAAATAAATAAATAAATAAATAATCTTTAAAAAAAAATAAAAAGGTATTTGTCTTTATACCCCCTGGGGCTCCTAGCATCCTTTCTGTAGGTAATTTAGATGTTTGCAGAAGACACAAGAGACTAATCAAAGTGACTTCTGTTTTCTGCTTTCAAAACTCATGCAAGGAGGGGCGCCTTGGTGGCTCAGTCAGTTGGGCATCTGACTCTTGTTTTGGCTCAGGTTGTGATCTCGGGGTCGTGGAATGGAGCCCCAAGCTGGGCTCTGCCCTCAGCATGGAATCTGCCTGTCTCTCTCCCTCCTCCCTTCTGCTCACATGCACCCGTGCTCTCTCTTTAACAAATGAAATCTTTTAAAAAATTAAAATAAATAAAAATTACTCAGGAAAGAAATGCTAAAGACTCACCTCCTTGCCTGAAGTGAGATGAAAGGGAACATATAGGGGAATAGAAACAGGTTAATATTTCCCTAGGTTATCCTGCTATCCGGCTCTCTAACTCCCTCTTGTCCCTTGGCCCTCTCTCTCAGGAGTAAGCCTCCTTGTTCTATGGGGCAGGGGCTCTGTACAGGTGAGACACCACATTGTTCCACCTACTAAATCTCTAAATCCTTACAACTTTATTGATATATGGCAATGTAGCTTCATAGCCAGACAGTTCAACAATGTCCAAATAGAAAAGTCAGCATTGTCACTGAGAGTCAACACTTTCCAAGGGCTTGGGACGAGATAGGAAAGACAGGGAAAAATTAGTCGTAATGGGGAAAAGAATAACTGGGAGTCTAGAACTGTTTCTGAATCTTTTGTTTTGGATAGCATAGGGAATACAGATGATAAGGTGCAAGCGTAGGTAGTATTAATGAGTCAGGTACTTGAGAATTTTACAGTAGAAGAATCTGGAAGAAAACCAAAGGTGAGGAAGAATTTTTAAAGCCTATTCACTTGTGATCTCTGTTCTTCTAATATTGTTCCTGTCCTACTTTACTATTCGTTAAGATACTCTTCCTGGAAAGATATGAGAAAAGCTTCTGTAAGGTAATAAAACTGTTAAGGAGAGGAAAAAATAGACAATTGATGAATTTTGCTGCAGCTTGAAAATTTTGCCTTTTTATCTGCATTTGACTAATAGAAATGTATGATTATTATTTTAGAGAATTTTGGCCAGAGATTACGGGAGACTTTCCCCTCTATACCAAGCCTTAATAATTCACTTATTCTTCATATAAGGCATGAGCAAAAAAATTCAGAACATCAAGAGACATACACTGGTCAAAACGGTTATTCAGCAAAGTTTTAATTTTTTTTTTAAGGATTTTACTTATTTATTTGAAAGAGAGAGAGTGAGTACGAGCAGGGGGAGGGGCAGAGGGTGAAGAGACTCCTGACTGAGCAGAAAGCCAGATGGGGGGACCTGCCAGGACCCTGGGATCATGACCTGACCCAAAGACACACACTTAATTGACTGAGCCACTCAGGCACCCCCTATTTTTTTTTTCATGGTACTATTAACTAATAATCAGATGGTAACTGCTGGTGAGGTATTCCCTCCGCTTTTCAGAATTCCCCACAGTGGACTTCCCCTTGGAGGAAACCTGGGCAAAAGGACCATGAGAGTTTGCTTTGGTACAACTCTGTGGACAGGCCTTTAGGGTAAGAAGTGAACTGACATCCTTGTTTATAACTAATAATTGCTCATGATGTTACTCAATTACAGATTTGTCTATTTGGGGCACCAGGCACCATAAATATGGTTCTCCAATACAGGCCTTGCAAGTATCAACCACGCATAATTTCCGAGAGGAGAGAGAGGGAAAGAGAGAATAGATTTATGACTTTTGCATCCCATTTCATGCCTTCTCTTGTTGAACTGCATAAATTATCTCTTTGGAAATAAATAGCACAGGCTTTGGGAACACTAATACAATCAAGCTCATCCATTTCTGGATTAATGGATAGTCACGTGTCAAATGGCCAAGAACCTCATCCCAGAAGTCGTATTTTCCAAGGATTTCTTGCCATAGTCTACCCTTTGCTTGCCTGACTGCAAACAGAGAACTTACACAATTCTAAGTTTCTATCATCCAACGCAAAATGAAATAGGAAGGCTGTTTTTTGCCTCTTGTGGCAATAGCACAGGACCAGTGAAATAATGACACCTGGCTTACAACAGCAAGTCTTTGAAGGTGCTGGTCATGGGACTTTTTCCCACAGCAGCCTAGTGACCACCATTTAAAAAGTATAAACTGGGGGCACCTGGGTGGCTCAGTCACTTAAGCATCTGCCTTTGGCTCAGGTCATGATCCTAGAGTCCTGTGTTGGAGCCCTGCTCAATGGGGAGTCTGCTTCTCCCTCTGCCTGCTGCTTCCCCTGCTTGTGCTCGCTCTCTTTCTTTCTCTCTGTCAAATAAATAAAATCTTTTAAAAAGTATAAATTGTTTAAACCCATTTTTAAATTTAATTTTCAACACCATGGTCTACTTTGTATTAGTTTTTCACATAGCCCCAAATAAGATTGTTAAATTTCAGTTGATCTAGATTATGATGACATGCAAACTGAGGTCGAGCCAAGTTTACCTCAGCCAGGTGGGTCCAAAGATTCTACTCCTGACTCACATAAATTTTAATTCAAATACTATATGTTCCTTCTGAGAGGTATCATTTTTTTTTTTTCCCCATACAATAGACTTGGTGCTTCTAATTGGAGGAAGGGACTGTCTCTGCATCCTTTGCTGACTGCGTCTCTCGCGGGTATACTGACAGCTTTGGTTGGGTAAATTAAATGCACGTACATAATTGCCAATATACTGTTAGAATGCACTGTCCAGGCTGCCCCCACTGTCAGAAGTCAGCCACTGCAGTGCATATTTCCGTTTAGAGCAAAGGCAGGTATTTTTATTGAACCAGGACTTCCAAAGTGAGCCAAGAATTATGTAAATCATGCTGATTCCCTATGGAATATATGCATAGTGAGCGTCCCCTTAGCAATCTGTGGTTTCGCTTTCCGCAGTTTCGGTGGTGGTGCGGTCGGTGGTGGTCCACGAGCAGACGATCCTCTTTCTGACGAATCATACGAAGGTCAATAAGTAGTCTAACTCTGCGCCGTCGCAATGCCTACGTCATTCACCGCGCTTCATCTGGGTGTGTAGGGATTTTCTTCTCTCACGTCGCTGCAAGGAGGGTGAGTGTAGTCCGATATTTTCATAGAGGCCACATTCACATAACTTTTGTTACAGTATATTGTGATAATTGCCCTAATTTATTATTAGTTAATGTCTTACTGTGCCTAATCTATACATTAAACTTTATCACATGTACGTATTACAGATAAGAAGAAAAAAAAAAACCAGTATAAAGAGGGTTCCGTATGATCCCGGCATCCACTGAGGGTCTTGGAACATATTCCTTGTGGGCAGGGGGGACCTACTATCATGCAGGTTAATGAGGATGTTATAAATTGAATTGCTTTGAAGAAAAAAAGTGAACTGATATTTATAGGAATCACATTTAGACATTGTAACTTCTTAAGCAGGTCTTAGACCCAGTTGAGTCTTGTAAGTAACATTTTTTACACAATCTGATTGGTGTATAATTGAGATACAATAAACTGCACATATTTAAAATGTATAATTTGATGAGTTTTGACATATGTATATCCCTATAAATACAATCCAGGCGATGAGCATACCATGAGCCTTAAAAGTTTCCTCCTCCACTAGGAAACTGTTGATCTTCCTTCTCGCCATCACTGTAGATTAGCTTGCGTTTTATAAATTTCACATAAATGTCTGGCTTCTTTGACTGCACACTGGTTCCTCTGTGTTGCTGCAAGTCCATTTCTTTTTCTTGCTGAGCAATGTTCCATTGTAGGGATATTCTACAGTTTGTTGATGGACACTGACCTGTTGATGGATGTTAGAGCAGTGTCCAGCTATTACAATAAAGCTGCTATGAACATTGATGTACAAACTTTGTTTGGACATATGTTTTTATTTCTCTTGGGTAAATACCTGGGGGTGGCATGACTGGATCATCTGGTAGCATATGTTTAACTTTTTCATAAATTGCCAAATTGCTTACTAAAGTTTCTCTACTATTTTATATTCCCATCAGTGAGAGTTGTAGTTACTCCACATTCTTTTTTTAAGATTTTATTTATTTATTTGACAGGGAGAGTGCAAGAGAGAGCACGAGAAGGGGGAAGAGGAAGCGTATGACATCTGCTGAGCAGGGAGCAGGATGTAGGGGTGGAGCCCAGGACCTGAGTTCATGATCTGAGCCAAAGGCAGACGCTTAACTGAGCCCCCCCCCCAGGTGTGCTGTTACTTCACATTCTTGACTTGTGGCCAGTCTTAAAATTTTAACCCTTCTAGTAGGAGTAGTGCCATCTTCTTGTGGTATTAATTTAAAATTTCCATAATGATAATGATGTTGAGCGTTTTCTTAGGCATTTTTATTTTTTTGCCACTAATTTTTTTTCCACTGTGTTTATGGATATATACCTAAGTCAAAACTTAAGAAACTCTTGTTTCATTTTTTTGAAGTATTTCTTCAGGTCTTTTGACCATTTTTAAAAATTGTTTCCTTATTACTGAAGAGTGAGAGTTCCTTATATATTCTTCATAAAAGTCCTTTATTAGATATATATGTTTGCCAATATTTCCTCCCACTCTGATGCTTGCCTTTTCATTTCCATAGCTGTGGCTTTGGAGAACAGTTTCTGATTTTGATGTAGTCTGGTTTATCAATTTGTTCAGTTTTAAATTTTGATATAATCCAATTTATTAATTTGTTCTTTATGAATAATAGTATTGTATCCAAGAAACCTTTGCTTAAACTAAAGTCACAAAATTTTTCCATTGTGTTGCTTCTAGAAGCTTTGTAGTTTAAAGGCCTTTAAATTTGGGTCTATGACCTGTTTGGGGTTAATTTTTTTATATATGGTGCAAGGTACGGTTTAAAGTTCATGGTTTTGCAAATGGATATTCAGTTGTTCTCATGCCATTTGTTGAAAGAACCATTTTTTCTTTACTGACTAGCCTTTGTACCTTGTTGAAAATTATTTGTCCATAGAGATGTGCTTCTATTGTTGGACCCTCTTCTATTCTGTTGATCTACTTGTGTATTTTAAGTCAGCATGACACTGTTTTTGTTACCATGGCTTTGTACGTCTTGAAATCAAGTACAGCAAATCATCCAACATTATTCTTCTTTTTCAAGGTTGATTTGGCTGTTTTAGGTCCGTTGCATTTCTATAAGAAATTTGGAATTAGCTTCTCAATATCTACAATAAAGGCTGTGGAAAATTTGATTGGGTATTATATGGAATGTATAGATTAATTTGGGGAGAAATTACATTTTTTGACCCATGAAAAAGGCATACCTTTCCATGTATTAATTTTAAAAACCTCTCAGTAGTGTTTTGTAGTTTACGAAACCAACAAAAATCCATAACATAGCCAAAAAACACCATACTTTACAGATGTTTTATTTTTATAATCTTTAAAACTGTAAAAAGCAATATGAGATTATATAAGAAATTAGAAAAGCCAGAAACAATCTTAAAAGCTTCTGAGGCAGTCAGGGAGACACAGATCATCTGCAAAGGAATAAGAAACATCAGATTTTGGAACTGTAACCCTAGAAAGTAGAAAAGTGACTTTTAACTTAGAATTAAAAGCATTAATTTACTAAGCTAAAGATAAGAAAAATCAATGCCCAAAGTAAAAGGAAATTTACTTCCCACACAGCTCTTTAGGATATATTCAAGCAAAGTGAGAATACCAAGAAAAAAGAGGGACTGGAATACAGACAACAGTGGCTCCATCTTGGGAAAGCAATACCGGGGGCTCTCAAGCTGGCAGCAGGTGGAGAGAAGGACTCCAGAATGGAGCCGGTTGATGGAGGGCTTGCAGAGAGACTCTATAGAGAACTAGGGGCTCAAAAGAGTACTCGGTCCCTGAGTGGCACAAGAGGTCAGGGGGAAATGTCAATATAAAATAAAAACAAACAAAAGAAGCAAGAATTAGTAGTTAGAATTTCAGGAAACATAAAAAAAAGCTCAAATACAAAGGAAATGTAATGATAGAGAACATTAGCTCTACAGTGAAAAATACTGTACCAACTCATCTGTATGCTTTTAGAATCTATAGGCTGAGCGTTTGGGACTTAAATAGAGCTATCGAATAAGGTAAATGAGAAAACAAATATAATCAGAAGCAGAGAGGTTGGAGAGAGGAGGAGGGGGCTCAAGGGAAATATGGGGGACCTGAAGTCTTCATGCTTGAGGATGCTGCTTAGTGTGGATGGGAACAAAAAAGAAAGCTGTTAGTATATCCTCTAAGTGACTTAGGTTTCCAAGGAAGGACTAAAAATGAATCGGAAAGATGGGAAGGGGAGGTGGCTGTGTGCTAGGGACGTGCCCATTTAGGTAAGATGGCCTTAGTGGGTGCCAACAGTGCCCTGCCCGGATACCTGACCCTGACCACAACTGCATACAGTGGCCCTGTGTCCAGTTAGGCTTCTGCATTTCTTTGCTTTGGAGTTCCTCCTGCTGCTGGAGCTCACTTGGCTGCCCATTTGACAAGAGTAGCTCTAAACTGCTGATACTGCGCACAGTTTTTCACTGGCTCCCATTTCTGCACTGGGCTCTAACTCTAGGTTCTTGTAGTGGCAGCTGGTTTGATGCCTACCCTTTCCTGGCTTCCTTCCCTGCCTCATTGTATTTCCCCATTCTGTCCAGGAATACCTTACCTTGTGGTATACTTCAGAGGGAACACAAACTGAAATAGTCCACTACCAATAGATCGGTCATAGCAGCAAACACATTTTATTTTGAGATTACGGAGAAACATAGCAAAAGAAGCATTTAACAGACCAACAAGTAGTTACTTCTAAGGAATAGGACTACAGAAGGAAGGGATAGAACAGGGGACTGATGCCTTCAAATAGGTACCTATCCATGTGCTACTTTATTTTAGGTCAGGAAGTAGGATGTATTGGTGGACATGGATAGGGAGGGGGCAGTGCCAAGGTTCTTGTGAGTGCAGAGCCCTCCATTGGTCCAAGGGGCCACAATTAAGGATGTATTTGACCCTGCAGCCATCTGGGATGAGCTGCTTTTCAGCTACCATGTCTTCAAATTCATCCTCATTAAACTTAGTAAAGCCCCACTTCTTGGAGATCTAGATCTTCTGGTGGCCAGAGAACTTGAACTTGGCCCTGTGTAGGGCCTCAGTCACATGCTCCTTGTTCTGCATCTTGGTACGGATGGACACGATGACTTGACCAATGTAGACCTTGGCTACTGCGCCCTGGGTCTTTCCAAAGGTACCCCACATACCTGTCTGCAGCCTAGATTGGAGATAACAAGTTGTCAGACCTCAATGTCTACTGGAAAGGGCTATCTCCAAGGTCCCTTCGGGTAACCCATAAAATCAACAGGCTGTTTACACTACCAGGGAGGCTACCATTTGCAGCCATGGCACACTGGGCCCCCATGGAGAAAGAGCACAGTTGGCGTAATTGGCTGCAGACATGTGCTACTTTAACATAAATTTAAAACATCAAGCAAACTAGAATACTGTGAGGAATGGGACCAAAACAAGAGAGCACAAACATATCTGCATGCCCTGGCCTGGGATCCAGCTCCCAGTCTCTTAACTTTATTTGAAAATGTCAGTCATTTTTGAATGGCATCCATAAACTGGGATAAATTACTGCATGGATTTGAACAGCCGGAAAACCTTCTCTGTGCAGAAAATTCACATGTACAACTTTAATCATAATAATGGGGGTTAAGTATACTTCCCACCTTGTGTTTTCACGGTGTAGGAAAAGACACCCAGAATACATCAGTAACCACTGTGGTAATGGGATGGGGTGGTTAAGTAAAACAATACCTCATGAGGCACCACTTTATGAAGAGGCTTTATATAGGGCGCCACTGTGTAGTTTCCATTTGTAGGAAGGAACGTTTTGTGTCTTGGGTTTGCATATTGTTTGTAAATGGTGCTGGGTATTCTCTGGATAGTACACCATGTCCCGAACGGAAGCTACAGCCCCAGGGCTCCATTTATAGAAGCGGTTCTTGACAGTCATGAGGCCCTGGCAAAAGACTATTTCAAGAAACCAGCCTTGGCCTCGACCTTCCACTAGGTGGCAGACTTCCTCCAGTTCTGCCGGCTGCAGGCACCCGGCAGAGGGACACAAAGCCTCTCTTCGCGCTGCTTTCTCCCTTTGATTCTGTCTGGAAAATCACTAGGCTGCCTGGGGCCAGATTATTTCCAGGACAAACCATCATTACCTTGTTAGAGGAGAGAAGGTAGGGTTGGTCTGTTCCTATTCCATGGGAGAAGGTGACAAAGAGGTCTTTTATATGCAACACTGGAGAGAGGCGGCTACTTCATTTTTTTAGACAGTTCTTCAAAAATTGAAAAATTCCATGTCTTATGAGTCCAATTACAAACAATTGAAAAAAAAAACCCACACAAGTATTACCGATCCTATGCAGGATTATAGTTAAATGTGCAGATATGAACACTGCGACCATAGGAGATATTTTGATATTTATTTTCATAGCGTAATGAATCTTTTCTCATTTGCTTAAAATAATCTGAGAAGTGTACTCATAATTCCAGCTTGAAGTGCAAGGGCAGTAAAATAAGTATAAAAATAAAATAAAACAAATAAGCAAAATTGAATCTGTTCCATTTTCTTTTAGGGATTTTTTTTGTTTGTTTGCTTTAAGAAGTTGTTTTCATTGATTTACGTAGTTCTCTGGTTGACATGTGTTGTTTGTATTGTTGTTTTTTAAAGATTTTATTTATTTATTTGACAGACAGATCACAAGTAGGCAGAGAGGCAGGGAGAGGAAGCAGGCTCCCCGCTGAGCAGAGAGCCCGATGCAGGGTTCTATCCCAGGAACCTGAGATCATGACCTGAGCCAAAGGCAGAGGTTTAACCCACTGAGTCACCCAGGCGCCCCTCTAGTTGACATGTTTTGAAAGAAATACGATTCAGGTTTCAGACTGAGATTAAGATAAACATGTTCTGGTGTCCTTGGAACAATGAGTACCAGAAGAAGAATTTATAAGAAAATCAGGTAACTCAATCTGTATTTTGGTGTTAACCTGGGGTGTTCATGAATTCCATTAAACAGGTGGAAATATTTACGAATTTTGATCAGAGGAAAATAGAAAATAGGGTGGGGAAGATAACTGTTAGATTCAGTTGTGTTGTGGGGTCCCCCCCTAAACTCACAGGGTCTATTAGATGTTTACCTGCTCCCCCTACCCGACCCCATTGTGGGAACTGAGAAGAGGTGCCAGACCCTGGCCTCCTTTGCCTCTTCCTTTCTCCTTCCTCCCCACCCCACCACTTCTTGAGAGTTTTTTTGGTGATCCTTCTTTTTTTTTTTTTTTTTTTTAAGATTTTATTTATTTATTTGACAGAGAGAGATCACAAGCAGGCAGAGAGGCAGGCAGAGAGAGAGAGGAGGAAGCAGGCTCCCTGCTGAGCAGAGAGCCCGATGTGGGACTCGATCCCAGGACCCTGAGATCATGACCTGAGCCGAAGGCAGTGGCTTAACCCACTGAGCCACCCAGGCGCCCGGTGATCCTTCTTTACTTCCCAATTCTCTCTTTCCTCTTGTTTGTTAACTTAGCACTAAAAAACTGCAGACGGGTCACCCATGAGAAGCCTGTACACCATGGCCTGTATGCCTTTGCAAGAAAAGTGAGCAAAAATTGAAAAAGAAAGTCAAGTGATGAAACCAACCTTGTTAAATTGTTAAACTCCTTCAACCTGGCCTAAAACTGTGATGAGCTTCTCGGTTCATTTCCCTCAAAATTCACAGAAAAAATGTGCTTGAAAAGAAAACACAGAAGATCCGGAACTGAGATCTGGTGATATTCTGGCCAATTTTTTAGCCAGTGGTAAGGTTTTCTCACCAAATGATCACTATTTAAAATGAATAAAAAGATTCTTATAAAAATGAGAAATAGGGGCGCCTGGGTGGCTCAGAGGGTTGGGCCTCTGCCTTCGGCTCTGGTCATGATCTCAGGATCCTGGGATCCAGCCCCACATCAGGCTCTCTGCTCGGCGGGCAGCCTGCTTTGCCCTCTCTCTCTCTGCCTGCCTCTCTGCGTACTTGTGATCTCTGTCTTTCAAGTAAATAAAATCTTTTTAAAAAATGAGAAAGAAAATGAAATAAAAGTAAAGATTGAGATTATAAGGCTTGTTCATGGAACTAGAGCATGGTGATATAGCTTCCCAGTTTTAAGTCTTACTATTATTTATTTTGATTTGGGGATATTATTTTTAGTGTGTGATACCGATTCTGAAATCTACTTCATAAACTAATGGTTTTCACCAGGTCTCTCTTTTTAAAGCCCTAGCACAGTGACTAGAAAACTTAGTAGCTCATTAGAATCACCTGGGTGGGGGCCAAGAGTAGATTTTATTATTTATTTATTTTCTGGGTTCCCCCCCCTCAAATTTTTATTTAGATTCTAGTTAGTTAACATGTAGTATAGTATTGTTTTCTGGAGTAGAATTTAGTGATTCATCCCTTCCATATAACACCCAGTCCTCTTCACAAGTGCCTTCCTTAATACCCATCACCCATTTAGCCAATTCCCTCGCCCTGCTCCCAGGAGTGACTTTTATTTTTTTTATTTTTTAAAGATTTTTTATTTATTTTATTTGATAGATAGAGATCACAAGTAGGCAGAGAGGCAGGCAGAGAGAGAGGGAGGAGGAAGCAGGCTCGCTGCCGAGCAGAGAGCCAGATGCGGGGCTCGATCCCAGGACCCTGGGATCATGACCTGAGCCGAAAGCAGAGGCGTTAACCCACTGAGCCACCAGGCACCCCCAGGAGTGACTTTTAAAAGTTTCAGGTCATACCCCAGATCATTTAAATAATAATCTCTGGGTGTGGGATGTGGACACCAGAATATTTAAAGGCAGTGCCACCCCAGGTGATTCCCATGTACAGCCAACGCTGAAAACCATTGCAAACCAGTTGCATCCTGACCATTTGTATATAAATGATGTTATGAATGTTTGAGATGAAAGGATATCAAGAGGGTGATGCTCTCCAGTGCCCTCCTATGGAAAGAAGACTGGGAGGGAGAGCTGACAGGATTAGCTGACAGAAGAGGTGAAGTTGTCGAGTCAAGTTTTTGATCTGAGAGAGAGAATGATAGCTGCCTTTTATTGAATGGGCAGACTGCATGAATCCCCCAAAAGGTGGGGCTGAGTGGGGAGGTGAAGGACTAGGTTTGGGATGTATGAAATTCAAGATATCTTTGAGGTAGCCTAGGCAAAAATTCAATAAGGCTGTTCTAGAATCCAGGCTAGACACACACATCTGGGAGTCTTCAG
The DNA here is from genome assembly GCF_964662115.1 of Mustela nivalis. Classification (NCBI taxonomy): domain Eukaryota; kingdom Metazoa; phylum Chordata; class Mammalia; order Carnivora; family Mustelidae; genus Mustela; species Mustela nivalis. Next base: position 89,740,314 of record NC_139029.1, on the reverse strand, counting down.
CATGAAGGTGGTATTTAAAGCAGTGAGCTCAGATGGTTACCTAAGCAGTAAGTATAGGTAAGGGGCTGAAGACCAAGGCCTGATGCTCCAGGGAGAGGTCAGAGAGATGACAAGGGAGCACCTGCGAGGTAGGAGGAAAACCAGAACATGGGGTGTGTTGGAGGTCACGTTAGGTAAGGCGAAGACTGAGAATGGACCCTTGGCTTTCATTCCATGGAGGTGGCCAGAGGAAGGAGAGGAACAGAGGTGCATGACAAAAAAGAAAATACTACCACAGCACACGGGATTTTCTCTAGCAGTATTGAACATCAGATAGCTTGATTAACCTAGGGTTAGGCAGAGTATGAGAGCACAGAGAAGGTAAGGTGGAGATCCCTTAAGACCTTGGAATCAAAGTAGCATAATGGGAGGAGAGACTGTTGCATAAAGAAGGGTGTGGTTTGATGGCCCACAGGTCCTAAAGGACCTAAAGAACAGAGATGGTGGGAATGACCACAGATAACCTGGGAAGAGAAAGCTTGGGCGGGACTGAGATTTTGAGTTATAACTCTAATAGAGAAACAGTGTGGGGTGAGAACAATTTTAGTGATCTAGCTACTTAAAGTACTTTAATGCATGAGAGGCAGTAACCAGGAAGTTGGGGAAAATGTTGATGACAAAGGGAATAAGTGGTCAGAAGGCAGGACCTTGGTGGAACAGCCCTTTAATGAGAGGGTGCATGTGGACAATCGTCTCGAAGTGGAAGACATCAGTGAGGAGCACCCATAGCCACCCTCAACCCTGCAAAGGGCCATGGGTGTCATCATGGGAGAGGCAGGCTCTCCAAGGAAAGGGGAGGATGGGAGAGGCAAGGTACGGGGGTACAGAGCTTTATAGGCAAAGGTTTTAGGGAAGCTGATGAGGGGGAGCATTTAAGATATGTGGGGTTCATGAGTGAAAATAGGAATGTGAGCAGTGTTGATGCCTGCTAGGCTCCCTCCTCTGTGAGATGGGGGCTCTTTAGAGCTTGTGTTCCCAAGAGTGCTGTGGCCAGAGGCAGAATTCAAAGAGGGGAGCAAGAAGGCAGAGCTGAGAAATTCCATCCTGGAGGGACAGCAAGTCCAAACTGAATCATCTGTCCACATTAGTGTGAAAGTGTGGGGCCACGGCACAAATCCCAAATTTCAGGGTGTGGAGGAACCTGGAAACTGAGTGGGAGAAATTGAGGGATGGGAAAGCAGGAGGGGGCCTGGGAGCATCCTGGAGACAGAGATGACCTGCTTTTGTGTGTGGTGACTTTTTAAATCAAGCCCAGTGAAGTCTAGGGTGGGTGGGCGGGGTTCATTTACAAGGGTGGGAATGGGATGAGCGGAAGGCATGGTTTTCAAAGAGTAGTAATTACTATACAATGACAAAATTAGAAAGAATGAGAGGAAATTAAATGTTGTAAAATAGAGAGGCTGTGCCTTTTGAATCAAGAATAGCCACTTAAGCTGTTTGGTTATGTAATATTTCATTCATTAGGCATTGAATTACCTCTGGCTGTATGTACTGTTTCTGTGAAGTTAATTTTTATTCTATTATGAAAGAATTAATCAAATCCAATGAAAGAACATCTGTGCTCGTTACTATCTACAGGAGGAGGGGCATGAGTCAAAAGCCTTTTTTGTGGTTTAATATTTTTGATTTCAGCTTAATAAAGAAGAGGAGCCTGGGGGATAAGAAAAGAGGTCAGGTTTTGCCTTTTCCACTTGAAGTACATAAATAGAACAAAAAGAAGTAGTGAGATGTAGATAATTGTAAAGACATAAAATCAACCCAGAACATGCTAGATTTTGATAGGAAGGACCGGCAGCAAATATTCATGGTACCACTGAGAACAGAGTAATCAATTCAACAAGATTTTGTTGGTGTGTGCTAACTACTTCACAGAGCCTTTATTGGGCAATAGGCATATATAAAAAATACTTTTGGTTCTCAGAATTCAGTCTGTTGGAAAGACAGATGTGAAGAACACAAAAATTTCCATATAACATGAAAAGTGCTAGAATCTATTTTTTTTATTATTTTTATAAACATATAACGTATTTTTTGCCCCAGAGGTACAAAAGTCTGTGAATCATCAGGCTTACATACTTCACAACACTAATCATAGCACATACCCTCCCCAATGACTGTAATCTAATTTTTTTTTTTTTAAAGTAGGCTCCACATCCAGTGTGGAGCCCTGTCTGGGGCTCGAACTCACTCTGAGATCATGACCTGAGTTGAGATCATGAGTTGGACACTTAACCAATTGAGCCGCCCAGGTGCCCCTAGAATCTAAATTCTAATTAACACCTAACTGTTAAACAAATGGCTAAATGTCAGGAATGGAGATAGTATAGTCTAGAGGAGAAAATGCTGGACTGAGAATAGAAAACCTGGGTCCTCGCCCCAGCTGCGCTGCTAACCAACTAAATGAGCTTCACCCAGCTATTGCTCTACTTGGAGCCTTCATTTCACCTCTGAAGTGAGTGTAGTTCAGTGCAATGGACTTTTTCAGCTTGAAAGCTCTTATGATTCAAGTTGTTATAAATTTGGTGATATAAACCTATAAAAATAAAGAATTTTCCTAGAATAGTTGGCCTCAAGTATAACTCGGGTGTTTTGTTTTTGAAATTTTTGCTTCCTATTATCTTTAAGAATAAATGTGTATTCTTTAAGAGGAAATGCATGTGAGAAAGAACTTTGTAGACTTTTGAGGTATAACAGTCACCTTTCTATTTGTTAATAATCATGCTAATTTTCTTGACCCAGAGATCTCACATGTTTTCTTTCTCTCTCTCTCTTTTTTTATTTGATATATTACCCCAGAGTATGAAATCTTAGCAGAAGGGATACCAAAATTAAATTAGCTCCTTATCTAAAGATTTAGATGCCCTGGTACAAACCTCTCAAGGATAATAAACTAAATCATTTCCCTATGGATGGTGAAGTTCTGGTTTGCATAATTATTTCCTCATGGTTTAATTGAAAATATGAACGATTGAGCACGCAGATACAGGGACTCTAATACAGGGTAACACACTTCCGTCTTTTGTCTCTCTAGCCCTTGCAACCCGTAAGGCTTAAATGCAGCTAGAAATGCCCGTGAAAGACAGAGATGAACTGAGACGTGGACTTGGGCCATTCTAGGGTATATGGAAGCCCTAGATTACTGGCCGTGAGACAGATGCCACTTTCCAGGGGTCTGTGGAGGGCAGAGGCCCTCAGCTGTCTTTTTCCTCCTCTCAGGTATTCCTGGTCCTGCCTGTGAGCATCCCTCCGCAGGATCTGGCAGTGCCACCCAAGCATTCACACTCTCAGACCTGGTAGCCCGGGAATTGGATGGCTTTGTGAAAAGACCCTCTTCCTTCTGGGGAGGCGGCCACCTCCTGATCTCTGTAGTTCAGAGATGCAATCAGTCATCACCACTAGAAAGCCAGTGTGCCCTCCTCAGCTCCTTGTCTTTTCCCAAGTCTAGTGGATCATCTCTTACGTGGCTTTCGCCACCTAAATAGCCTTTCTTCTGGGTCGCGTTTGCTCTTTCTATGCTCACTGATGTAACTTCAGCAATAGCCTCTCCTGTTTCTCTGGCTTCCCAGCCATGTCCCCTGCACACCCACCCTCCACAATGTCACTAGATTCTCCAGCAGGGCATTCAAAGCCCCTCCTTTTTTGGCTGCTCACTCCTCCTCCTTCCTCACCCTTCAGCCCTCCAACTTTCATGTTGAGATTCCATGAATGGGCTGTGGTTCCCTGTTTGCACGTGGCCTCCTGCTTGCCTGTACTGCCCCCCTCCTGACCTTTTAGCACATAATGTGTGCTCAATGTATGCATGTTAAGTGGGGCTGAATTTTATTTCATTCATTCTTTCCTTGCCAGCTATATGCCCCTTTATTTTTATTCTCATGTATATATTTCTAGCAGAAGAGAGAGCTTTTCTTTTGCTTTTCACACATATCTTAACAACAACAACAACAACCACCATTTCATTTATTGTTTTCCAAAGACCAGGCACCATTCTAAGAATTTTACACACAGGATTCTCCTTATTCCTCACAACAGTTGTGTGAGAGAGGTGTTATTGTCTTTAGGCTAAACATGAAAAGGTTTAGCCTCAGAGATGAAGCAGCTTGACCAAGATCTGGCAGCAACCAGGCTTTGGAACATCGCTGCAGTCCTGGGTCTCCTGAGCGCAAATATATGCTTCTATCGTCTTGCATCTGCCTCTTACTACTAGTTGTTGCTGTTTGTTGAATGTGCTTTGGCAACATAATCTGGTAAATTGTTTTAAAAATGCACAGTTTTTAAAATGCACCGTGTGTGACTGTTGTGTCTTACTTAAAAGAACAACATCACAGAAAGAGTTCTTTGATGGCTGATTCCCAAACCCATCCCCCAGCCACAAGGAAACTCCTGAGTTCTGTGTATAGTCTTCCAGACCTTTTCCTTTGCTTTTACACGCACTGCACACAGATACAATGTCTTTGTTAGAGTAAAGAAAGCTATTTCTGCAGAGGGACCCCCAAATATAGTTCAAACTTTTAAAGAAAGTTGACATGTATGTTTTCTCACATAATGGCCCCAAGGTGAACAGTTCAGGTAAAAAGATGGCTTTGTCCATGCAGCCAATCACAGACCTTCCTGCTGTCTTAGCCTTCTAGGCATGATTGAAGCTAGGTCAAAGGTAGCTCTAAATTCCATCATCATGAAGAGAGGAAGCGCATGGAGGACCTCTCACTAGGTACTCTAAGGAATAGACCTAAAAGGGGCACACCTCACTTTTGCAGATGTTCAGCTGGTGTGATAGGAGTATCCCAGATTTTAAAATATTCTGTTGAATACCTTTCTGTACTGGGCAGTTGTACTTATTTACACAGTTGCCAGGAGGATATGAGAGTCTTCCAATCCTATAGTCTTGTTATCATTTGATATTATTGGGTTTAAGAAAATTTTTACTAATTGAAAGGATGAGAAATGGTCTCACTTTTTTCTGTTGAATTTTTTTGGGTATTGATTTGTAATTTCTCTCTCCATCTCAAACTAATCTTTTATTGGAGATATATACACCAGACAACTTTTCTTGGTCTTTAACTTGCCTATTAGCCTTGTTTATGGTTGGCTTTCTCAACCTCTGCATTGTTGAAATATTGGGCTAGATAATTCTTTGATGTGGGGTTGTCCTGTGCACTGTAGGTTATTTAGCAGTGACCCTGCCTCAGTACGTTAGATGTCAGTAATATCCAAACTCCCCTCCCCAGTTTTGGTGAGCAAAAATGTTTACACATTGCCAGATGTTCCTTAGGGGGAAAAATTGTCCCAGTCAAGAAATTATTTACACAAAGCTTAATTCTTGGTACAGTCATGTTAGTAAGGCTTTTTCTTATGATTTCGCTTTTTTGTGTCTTGTTTAAGGAAATCTGTCTTAACTCAAATAATAGAAGCACACTTTTATTTTCTTCTAGTACTTTTATAGTTTATTGTTCTTTAAATAGGTCTTTAGTGCCCTAGAAATTAGTTTTACCTAAAAGAGGAGGTAGGGATCTAGATCCACCAGGCTCAGCCAGGATGCTGGCCACCTGCTCTGCTTCCTGGACAGTGGGACCGGGCAATGGCTCACTTTGCTCTCATGGGCATAAAGCCATGGCCACTGATGCCATAGCCTGAGGAGCCCCTTGTGCAGCACTGACTGACAAGGAGAGTCTGTCAGAATGGCACCCTTGTTAGATGGGACCTATGGAGGCTCAGATTTCTCCAGTGGCTGACCAGAGTTGGCAAAACAAGGAAGTGGAAGAGAGTGAAAGCCCTAGCTGGTGGACTTCTGTCAAGAAAGAGAAGAGGGAAAGAGGAATTGCAGTCGTCTATTTCCTTGCCTGTCCTCTTCTCGTGGAGTTCCAAGATGCAGTGGTTTCATATGGCCTTCTTGGAGACATCCTGTGAGACCAAGAAATGAGCTGTGTTGGTTGCAAAGCTGTGGCCAGTTCAGTAACTCCCCTCCATGCATTAGCTCTCCCTCTCTCCCACAATGCAGTGCTAGCATATGGGCTTTTCCTGGGGTCTGTCTGAAGTAAGCATCTTACTCAAACATTTATCCCATATGGATAACAAATTTTCCTGACAGCTTTTTATCAAACTCTTTTTTTTTTTTCCCACTTTGAATGTGACTTTGACTGCAAGTAACAAAAACTGCAGTTGAAAGTAGCTGGGTCAGGACTTGAGGGGTGCAGCTAAGGAACTTGTCTTGGGTGCACTTTGGGGAGAGGGACACCAAAAAACAGTAATACAGATTTATAGCATTTTAATGTAGTGTTTTAAAATTTCAGCATTAATGTGAAAAAATCTGTGATGAATAAAATATCAACAGAATCTGATCTTGCACCTGCTTCGTTTACTCACTTTCTCCTAATCCTGGCCCTTAAACAATAAGAAATTCCTATGTTACAAAGGAGAAATCTATAGGAAGAAAAGGGAAGGCTTCAGGCATGTTACAATCATCAGCTCAGTTGTGTCTTTCAGGACCCAGATTCCTTTCATCTTTTGTTCTGCTCTCTTCCACATCAGCTTCAGCCCAAGGCCAGTTTCAGCATCTGCCAAGGCTAGTTTCCCATGAGATTGCTGCTTGCAACAGTATTCCAGGAATGACATTCAGATGTGACTATGTGCAGAGGCAAAGAAGGGACACACCTTTGGTGAAATTCTACTCAGTTGTGTTTTGGACAAAAAAAGGGGGAACTTTTGTGTGAACTAATTCAATGAGAGGTTTTCATCCCAATTCCTAGTTTAGCTTTCCTGAGGGAGACTGAGTTTGGGGGATGAGAATAATGATGCAAAAAAGTGAGACTTAGTTTTGTGATTTGGGGGACACTTCAGGGAGACCAGATCTGAGTGGGCTCTGGGAGCTAGTGAGAGCACTGGGAGCGTTGTGGGGGGCCCTCCTGCCAGAAGAGAGGGAGGGAAATGAGAGAGAGGTACAGGGGAAGGGAGATGAGGACTGCCTCTGGACAGTATGTAGGACATGCCCTGCTCCCTCCCCACCCCTCAGGGATCTTTGATAAGAGTCCCATTTCCAGGGGTGCCTGGAAAAGTGGGTTGGGTCTCTGCCTTCGGCTCAGGTCATGGTCTCAGGGTCCTGGGATCCAGCCCCGTGTCGGGCTCTCTGCTCGGTGGGGAGCCTGTTTCCCCCTCTCTCTCTGCCTGCCTCTCTGCCTACTTGTGATCTCTCTCTGTCAAATAAATAAATTAATTTTTTAAAAAAAGTCCCATTTCCAAAAACGCCTAAGCTGTCACTTTATCTTCAGGATGGGGCCATTGTCTCAACTGTTCCAGTGCTATTTACATAGAAACCTGGGGATACTTTCCAAGCTGCCTAGGCAGGGTTCCAGGAAAAGTGATAGTGCTGTGTGTGTGTATTTCTGTCTCTGATGGCACTAAGGACTCACAGCGTGAAAGCCTCATTCTCCCTGTCTCCTGAGGGGAAGCCCAGGCCAGGTCTGGGTGGTCCTTTCTTGGTCACCTGTCAGGATGAGTTTGCTGGCCCTTTGTAGACTCAGCGTCATTACTACAGTCTGGGGCTCACTGGACCCATGTTAATGGCTTGCTGATGGAGGCGGATCTTTCTAGTTGGAAATGATGCATCTGGCCTTGTTCTTAATCCATCACTCCACTCATTTCTTCCCATGCATGGCAGGTGGGAGGAGGCAATTATTGATTGGCTTTGGGAAGCACTCAATACTTGTGGCTCGGCCAGCCACGCTCCACTTTTCAGTCTCTTTGGAGACCCTGTCTACAGAATAGACTTATTTTGGTCTGCTTTATGCCATATACCGTTTTCCCTGACCCAGTCAAGGAGGCCTCTGATGGCTCAGCTGGGGATGAGGAGTGGCTGCTGGTAAGTCATTGTAGTTACACATCTAGGCCACATGCTTCAATCCAGTTATATAAGTAATAAAGCTGATTCCTTTTTTCCTCCTCTCTCTCAATAGTTCTGAGTTATTGGCCCCTAAAATCCTAACCCATCAACGGAATTTATTCCAAAGGAGAGAGGGACATAAAGAATCTCCTTGCATTGGAAACTTCAGATTTGCTCATTTAGTCAGTAGATATTTATTGAGTAGGTACTTGGTGGGCAGTATGGTGCTGGGTGCTGGGCGTGTTGAGGTAACTAAATGAGCATTGTGGAGGCAATATCCAGTGTGTGTGTATAGTCAATAAATAGATGATCCCCCAATTAGTTTATTACAAATGTTAAGGAATTTTACTATGAAAGAAAAGTGCTGTAAGAGTCACTGTTGTTGGGGCACTTGGGTGGCTCAGTCAGTTAAACGTCTGCCTTTGGGTCATGACCCCAGGGACTTGGGGTTCAGCCCAGCATGAGGCTCCCTGCACAGTGGGGGGCTGCTTCTTTCTCTCTCTCTCTCTGATTTTATTTATTTATTTGAGAGAGAGAGAGACAGTGAGAGAGAGCATGAGCAAGGAGAAGGTCAGAGGGAGAAGCAGACTCCCCATGCAGCTGGGAGCCTGATGTGGGACTCGATCCCAGGACTCCGGGATCATGACCTGAGCCGAAGGCAGTCGTCCAACCAACTGAGCCACCAAGGCGTCCCGAAATAAATAAATAAAATCTTAAAAAAAAAAAAATTCACTGTTGTTGCTCAGGCAGATCAGCCGGCCTAGCCTCAAAGACACCCCCACCAGTACGTCCCCCAACCCGCAACATCCCCTTTCCCACAAGGCACAGGGGCACTGTGCAAAGTGAGCCTTGGCAATACCCTATCTGTATGTGTCCCCAGGGTAGATATGCAAAATACATTCACAGTGGTTTGGGGTTACAGAATTATCTTTAATTAGAGATGTTAAATGGCCAAATTAAAAGAAGAGGGAACAACTGCCAAAAAAAAAAATGGGGAGACCATCATATCAAGGAAATAATTGTGTAATAATCCCTGTTGTACTCTTCTAAGAATATGAACAGGAACAGTCTTTTTGGTCTCTAAGCATTCAGAGCAGGCGTCAGGCTCCTCTTGGATGTCAGGGGCAGTTCCAAAGCTGTGCTTTCAATTCTGTGGGTATGGAAAGAGGGACGCATGGGGCGGGGAGAGCCTCCTATTCAAAAGTGTCTTTCCAGTGTTCCCACTAACAAGAACTTTCTCTTCGTTAACAAATACCTATTCTTAGGGTTGAATCTGTTAATAATTTGTTTCTTAGTATAAATATCTGCATTGGGATAGTAGGAATTGGAGTTGAGGAATTGAGGGAGTAATAATAATGATTACTGTTTACACGGAACCTAGGAAACTGATTGCATGAATTAGCTGGTAAGGTTTTTTTTGAGTCTGGTACTGTTATTCCAATGGATTTTAAGAAGGCATTAGTAACTTGCTTAAGGTCATAGCCCTATTAATTGGCAGAGTCATAATTGGAACCCAGAATATTCTGACTTCAGCATCATCAATGCTTATGTCTCATTGAGCACTTATGGGAAGGAAGGGAGAGATCATCTCTGCAAGGCCAGAAGGCATTGTGAGAGGGTAATGGGATAATAATGATAATATTAATACAGATAGCATCCATTTATTGGATACATACTCTGTGTAACTCATCTCATATATGTCATATCCTTAACGCTCTCAATTATTCCACAGGGAGGGCCATGTGATCCCCATTTTACAAATGAGAAAAGGGAGTCTAAGCGGGGTTGCATGACCATACTCAAAGCTATACATCTTTAGGGGGAGAGGCAGCTTGGATTGTCAGGCAAAGTAGTACCACCTGAATTCTATCACCAGGGTCATAAACTGCTGCTGCTGTTTGGAGGACATATTGCTGGAGGTCTCAACATCATGATTCTGGCATAAACCACATTGGGAAGAAATTGAGACCCAAGAACTAGAATTCTATGAAGTTTACTTACCTACTCTGAATTTGTTATGCTTCTGTATCTAATTAACCCTGAACCACAAAACTCCTTGGGGAGTTTTGAGTCCTAATGGAATAACTTAATTTACATATGTAGCCTTGGACCCTGGAGGGAAGCTTGGGGAGGAATGGTGGAAGGAGGAATCTCTGATAGACCCAGATCTCTGTGACTGCCTGAGAGTGGACTAGTCTGGATATACATCAGCTTGGCCACATCTGTCCCATAGTGCAAGTTTCTCCCCCAAAAGGCCTAGAATCCCCAAGTTGCTTAGTGTTACTCTGTCAAGGTTATCAGAAGACACCTTATCCCAAAGCCACTCATGAACATGAACCCCTGGGAAGTGTGATACCGTAAGTCTCTTTTTAAAAATGCAATGGCAGCTTTTTGTGGGGACTGAGCCCAGAGCCTCAGGTATTTGTTTGGGGCGGGGGGGCTTCAGTGAATGGGTTCCAGTCACTGTTGCTGCTTGTGTCTGAGCCCAAGCTCATACAGTCATCCAACTATTGCCTCAGCTCCTTCCTCATGGACAAGCCCAGCCTTTGCCATGCTACTCAAGTCCCAACAGAGGGGCTGGATTCCTCAATTTCCCTTGGTGTATAAATGCTACTAAATGCCAAGAGTGATGCCAGGCCACACTCACAGATCTGGTAGTTTAATTAACTGTGTTTTCTGGAAGTAGAATTAGGCATGCTAATAAGGCATGCTTAAGTAAAACGTAAGCCAGGCTGTCTGATGAGAAAGTTCTTTGCTGACAACTTCATTAAACATATATGAGGAAGTGAGTCAAGCATTTCAGCAGAGAGGAAATCCAGTAGACAGTGGGCAGGAAATAATAGGAACACCAGCAGGGCTTAGAGATACATGAATACGAAGCATAGTTCTAAGGATGAGAATAATTGGCGTTGGCACGGATGCATGCCAGTATACAGGATTAATGAATCTTTGTTTATTCACTCATTAAAAAAAATATTTATGGAGCAATTTTTCCATCCAGGTACTGTACTAGGCAATAGAAAATAGGTTGAAGAAGGAGTGTCGACCCTTTTGTACTTACTAAGTCTAGTGGGTTAACGTTACCAGGAATTTTGGGGGAAACCATTGGCTGGTAGACAATTTGGGAAAATTATTTAATATTATTTTTAAAATCTCAGTTTGGAAACATATAGTCAAAGTGTGTAAAACTCAAATGTAAAGTTTAATGAAAAATAATAAAACAAAGGCCTGTGTCTCGGTTTAAGGAACAGAAACTAAGATTTCAGAAGCCTCCTGTGAACCCCTTCTGAATTTAATTCTCTTCTCAGCCCCACCCAAAGGAAACTACCTTGATATTTGTGTTAGCCTTCCTCTTCCTAGTTGTTTTCCTTTTGCATGTTTCTCCGAACAATATTTTGGGGCTCTGAAAAGTATACAGGTGAATCTAAATATCACTTTGGTGAGAATTAACTGCATTATGATGTTAAATCTTTCTATCCAAGAATCTTGCATCTCTCTCCATTTGTTTAGGTTTCCCACAGTCTTGCAGTAAAGTTTTTTTTTTTTTTTTTAATAAAACGTTTTACTTCTTTGGTTAGCTTTTTTCCCTAGCTAAAAGCATCTTTTAAAAAAAAAAAGTATCTTAAAAATTATGATTTTTTGACTGATTGATGAGGGTGTAGAGCGATGCAATTGACATTGTAAACAGGAATTATTAAACTCTGTTACTAATGAATTTTTGCAGCTGTTTTGGACATCTATGTAGATAATCATAAGATATGCAAATACTGACATATTTATTCCTTTCAAATTCATTTTGGTCTGTTTTTCTTATCTTACTATACAGGCTAAGATCTCTAGTACAATGTTAAATAGAAACTGTATTAAATAGGCATCCATGTCTTTTACCAGACAGTGTATGACAGTGAAATGCTAGAAGCACTACGTTTAAGTATGCTTTGCTGTCAGTTATTTTTAGATATACTTTGATAAGTTAGAGACTTTTTAGTTCCGGTTTTTGAGGTTTTCTTTTTGAAAATCATGAGTGGATATTGAATTTTATTGAATGCTTTTCTTACATCTATTGAAATGATCATTTAGATTACCTGATGTTTAATTTTAAGCCGGACTTTATTCCTGAGAAGGAAAACTGGCTTGATCATGTTACAAGATCATTTTACACATTTTGGGCTTCAAAGTTACAGTATTTCCTTAGGATGTTTACATTTTTGTTCATGAGTTTATCCTGTGTGATTGGTTTCTTTTCTTGTGCTGTCTTTGTGTGAGTTGGGTATGAAATTATGACAGAATATGAATTGAGTAGCATTTCTTCATTTTATGTTTTCTGAGAGAATTTATGTAAGATTAGAGTTATTTTTTACTTGAATATTTAGTAGAATATGCCTGTGAAGCTCTCGGGGCCTACTTTTTTTGGGGGGGGGTAGTTTTAAAATATTAATTAAATTTATATAATGGTTATAGGATTTATCCAGATTTTCTATTTCTTCAGTTATAGTTGGTAAGGACTGCCCCCCCCCCCGGGGGATTGAAATGTTTCATCTGGTTTTCAGATTTACAAAAAGTTGGTCATCATTTTCTAATCTTAGTATCTCTATTTTAAAAAACAACCTCAAATCTCAGATAGGCACAATATCTTTTCCCTGAGACAATTTTCCAATGACAGTGTTTATTGAATACCACACTGTTAATTCAAACTCTACTCCCTGCCACCATTCTCATTTTGAAGAATTTGATCTCTGAATTCAGATGTCCATAACTTGACCAGGTGTTTGCCCCAAAGCTGAGCTTTAATTGGCTTTGGAATGCCAAAACTTGCTCAATGTTACCTTTTACTGTTTGGGGTTGAGAGGCAGTTGCCTCCTGTACCATGCGAATCCTTGAATTTGTGGACTATGTTCTCTTTCACCTTTTTCTGAAAGCCAACCAAATCTTCTCCAAGCTCCTTGCTTCCCTGTGGCACCTATTGAATGCATCCAATTGTAACCAAAACATACAGCTAACATTTTGTCTTCTGAAATTTTCTGCTAGGGTTATAAATTCACTAGTTACATGAGCTGCCTTCCAGGTTCTTAGAGTGACGATTCCACCAAAGGCTTCCTAATGTATAAAAAAGATTGCCGTTCTGGACTCTGCTCAGGTTCCCTGCTGCTGACCAACTGAGCACAAAACCAGTGTCACCGACTAAGGGCATTTCTCTTGTTAGCAGAGTCCCCCTTCTGATACCAAATTCTGTGCCCGTCAAGGCTATGCCACAGTACCAACCAGATGACTTCAAAAAGTTCAGCATAGTCTCAGAGGCTCTGCCCCTCACAGTCACTGACAAGTGTTGCCCCACAGCAAGAAGGAAAGGGGTGGCTTGCTTGGTTGCCTGTGTCCCTATTCTTCATCTCTCTCCTGCTTTGCTCTGTAGTGTAGGAAGCTGACACATCTTCCCATGTCAGCTGGCTTCTCACGGGTGTGTCATTAGAAAGCACGGGGGAGAAAGGATGGGGTATTTCTGAGATTCTGAAAGGAAAGCCCACTGTACCAGTGTTGGTCCTCTCCCATCCCCCTGGATAGTTCTTGCACTGACACTTGAAGCCAAGGAAGGCTCCTCTCAGCTTTATTTGCCCACATTTCTATTTGGATGGGTCTACTTTTGGTGGGGAGTCTTTGTAAGGCTTTTTTGTTTGTTTGGCTAGGTTTCAGGATGGATTTCGGGGAGATTCAACAACTTCATGCTGCGGTCATTGTTCTTTTTCAGAAGTGCGTTGGGGCCACTTGAAATTCTCTGCTTGGGTGTTTGGGCCACAGTGTTGGTGTGAATTTAGACTGTGAACCCATGAGAGCACTCTATGGTTATGAGAGCTCAAGGAGAATATTTTTTCCTTTTCCACCCAGTGTCAAGGTAGAGGTGAACTATCACTTCCAGCATGCAGGGGTTGGTTTTTTATTATTTTTTCTGAGGGTGTAGGCCTTGGTGATCTCAACTTTGTGCAGGATCTTCCATTTGATGCCCTATCTTGGGGAGTAGCTAGGATTTACACACACCCCCACCAGCCATGCACTCTGCAGTTTTATTAAATGTGTCTCTAGGATTTAGTACAGATTCTCTATGCAGAGTTTCATATTTGCTTACCACCTAGAGTTCTTGCTTTCAATTCATTTTTGGATTCTTTAAGATTCCTTTGTGACAGCTCAGTGATACATTTAAAATATTTTAAGAAACTTTTTATCCTGCATTTCAGTTGATTCAGTTGTGAGGGTTGTTCAGAGTATCTAATCTGTCTATAATGCCAGAAAAAGAAGTCTACTTCTAATCTTTACTTTATATTCTTTCTGTTGCATAGGAGGCAAAAGTCACTGGGAGCATAGTCCCCATTTTAAAGTGCTATCATCATACCAGAAAGACATGGGGGAGTAGGTGACTAGGTTAGCATAGTTGATAAGTTTAGTATTATTCACTTCTCTGGAATTTCACAGGTCCTCCTCTCTGTTGGAAGGTGGGGAATAATGTTTAATGAATTTAAATAAAACTGACCTGAAACCCCATTGTAAGTTAAAAAAGGAAGCACAAACTTGCTACAACAGAGCTGAGGATTTTTTTGTAGAAGAGGTTTACATTTAGAGGTGCTAGATTTTTTTTTTAATTTATTTTTTTATTTTCAACATAACAGTATTCATTATTTTTGCACCACACCCAGTGCTCCATGCAATCCGTGCCCTCTATAATACCCACCACCTGGTACCCTGACCTCCCACCCCCCGCCCCTTCAAAACCCTCAGATTGTTTTTCAGAGTCCATAGTCCTTCATGGTTCACCTCCCCTTCCAATTTCCCCCAACTCCCTTCTCCTCTCTAACTCCCCATGTCCTCCATGCTATTTGTCATGCTCCACAAATAAGTGAAACCATATGATAATTGACTCTCTCTGCTTATTTCACTCAGCATAATCTCTTCCAGTCCTGTCCATGTTGCTACAAAAGTTGGGTATTCATCATTTCTGATGGAGGCATAATACTCCATAGTGTATATGGACCACATCTTCCTTATCCATTCGTCCGTTGCTAGATTTAGTAAATAACAATACTATTTTTTTAAGAATAAGTATGTCCCTGCAATATTTGAGACCTTGCAAAAATTTTGTTACCATAAATTAAAGTTTAAATGAATGTCATTTATTCTACCTGGCAACCCTGCACCTCTTGCTCATGTTTTCTGCTTCCACCAAATTCTGCTGCTTCTTTATTTCATCTTTTGTGGATATTCCTTTTCTTTGCTTTTGGTTAACCTGAAAGGAAGAGTTCCTTTTTCTAATTTTTATGAAATATACTGTAGGCTTTTACCAGTGACTTGGAGGTTGATGTCAGGTTTGTGTGATACTGCAGCAGAGCCAGAAAACAATTTAAAATAGAATATCAGCTACCCCTTTCCTTTAAGATCAGTAGCTACGCTCACAACTTTGGACTTCCACGTAGCCATCTGTTCTCTGGTCTCCTGCAATGAACCCCCTTTTCTCTCTTCAACCTCTTTTATCTCTTCCCCAGTTTCTACTATGTTCTCAGACACCACCACCCCCTCTTCCACAAAAACTTCTTACTTATTGCACAGAACAATTTAATTCTCTTTTCTTCACTCCTGGACCATCCTGCATAATCTTAAGGGATATCTTTCTACAACAACGCAAGAGGCAACCCAAGATGTTATAAGTGAAAGATAATTTTTCTCTTAAAAGTATTCTCTCACTTACTTTTTATAAACTAACATCTTTTGCTTCCCTTTTCTCCACCTTGCATGATCACTGGTGATTATAGGTCTGAGCATGGAGGGAGAAAGAGGAAAGACAATCTTTAATGCAAGTTCTAAGACTAAGCTTTGTTAAAAAGGAATCAGGAACATGAAGTATTCTGAAATGTAGCTTTCTTGGTAGAAAAATTATTCAAACGCATTTATAGCATTGGCGGATTCAATAAATGTAGTCATAGTTTTCTACTACCTGGTGCCAAAATAGTGATTATGAATGCAGTATATAACACCAAATCACATAGTTGCTTTTCATGTTGTGAAGATTTATAATTAAATGGCATGTTTTTATACTATTATATGGTTAAAACATATTTTGTTAGCAATTCTTTTAATCATGACATCAGTAAACTAAAAGTTTATAACACCGTATATGTTCTAGGACTTATTATTACCATAAGGCTATATATTGTTTCCTGAGACTGTCAACATCACAAATTTAAATGTATTAACTTCCTTCATAGATAGCACTGAAAAATGGAAACAAATTGATGTCTTTAGATGACAACACTGTTGCCATGGGCCTCTGATGTGGATCAACTTTCTTAGTTGACAAGATGCAGTGCCTTATAAAGTAGGGCAGAATTTCTCAAGGTTGTTGGAAACGAAACTTAAGAGATTACACTCAATTTTATTGTGAGCTGACAATGACCTTTGACAAGGACCTCTGGTAGATTGCTTTATTGTACCCAATTTCCTGTCACCCCTTGCTTCTGCACCCTTACTGGTGCCTCAAAGAGGCTGAACTGTATCTCCTTGCCTTTAAATTAGGGCCCAGCTTTGTGATTTGTTCTTGCCAGGGACCTATGCATAGAAATGATAGTGTGCCAGTTCCAAACCTGGGCTGTGCATTTCTGTAGCCCCCTTTTGTGCCTTGGTCATTTCATGAGAAGAACGTGCCTGGACTAGCCCATTGGTCCAGGGAGAATGAGGGACAGGTGGAGCAGAGGTGCTCTAGCCATGCCTCATCTAAGTCAGCCAAAATGGCAGATGCATTAGCGGTAATAAATGAATGTTTCTTTAAATCACTGGATTTTGTTTTATATTTGTTTCTTTGTTTTGTTTCATTTTTGCATATAATTTTTGTGGCAATAGCTGACAGACCAGCAGACAGACCATTTTTAAAAGGAAAATGTTATAAAGACTCTGATGAAGGATGAGAATTTCCAAGTTTTCTGTTCGCTCTGATTGATATTACCAGCTGCCTGATGCATTGTTCTGAAAACTTTTCTAAAACGAGTCTGGTTTTACCACGAAAGTGATGTGATTGATTATTAATGTCTGCCACAGGGTTGGAAAGGGAAAGTGGAAGGATGTTTTCTATATATGTTCCATCCTTACTCAGACTCAACTTAGGTGTGACTGGCTATTAATGACTGATAGGGTAACTAGATCACTAGGGGCTTCCTTAAGTAGATTATGACTTGTCATCAAATCTCACTTGACTCTTTCTAGTCTGTTTTGTTTTCTTTCAAAAATACCTGCCTTCTCTAAGTATTGCCATATCTATCTATTGGGTGGCACACATTGTAGTTTCTTTGGCCTTCTCCCTATCTTTCATAATGTCTTTGTAGCATGTCTTCCTGTTCTTCCTGTACACCAGAAGCTACGAAGCTAAAGATCACATTTTTAAGGCTCCCTTAACTAGTTGCAATTTAGGTTTTACCAATCAAATGCACTTGTAACTTAGAACTGAGTTAAGTGGGAGGAGGGTCAGGGTCTGAAACCTCCACTGGGCTTCCTGGGATTGTGATAGAGCAGCAGCTTCTTCAGTCAGCAGAGAAATTACTTTTCTTCCTTGATTTCTTCATTCCCATCTTCCTGCCTGTCATCCTCAGTTACATTCCACACAGCCTCTCTGGCAGAAGGTGTGTCCTGCCAGCATGCCCTTAGACAGTGGTTCTCTTTGTTTCTCTTCAGCACTCCTCACATCATTGATGACAGCATTCCTTTGAAGTAGTCAAGTATTTAAATCTCATTTTTCCTGGGAAAAATAAGAACAGCTTAAGTTACTAGGAGTCTTGGAGGTGCATGTTGTAAAGAAGCCACACAATTGGGCATGGTGTTGGAGCCAGTGAATCTCTGGAGCAGAAAGCATTGGGTTTCTTCACTAAGGAAGCTCTTGTGGTCTGATCCTGGGAATAAGTGACCTTATGCAGGGAAAAAAAATCCAATCTTCATTGCCCAGTTATGTTTACCATTTAATTAATGGGTGAAATTTTCTACCCTTTAAAAAAAAATCAATAATACAATGAAGTCTTGAAGATAGGACAAATCAGATTTCAGGCATGAGGAACTCATCAATAGCCACAGAATAATGGCATGTAGAATTGAAAGTGACTTCAGAAGTAGTTTAATCTAACATTCCACTCTATGGAGAAATCTCCTTTTATATCATCCTTGAGAGGGCTGAGTTCTCATAACAAAAATGCAGCCAAGCAGGGACCGCCACCTCATTAGAAAATTCTATTCAACATTTCCCCAAGTGTGTTTCATTTTGGAAAGTGATAATTTGCAGAAAAAGGTTATGAGATCAAATGCATTATTAGGAAAACATTTTACAGAATTCCCTGCTCTTGGAGAGCCATCAAGTAAATTAGAGTAATAAGAGTTCTGCAGAGATCAGGAGGGGAGAAAGCTATTTTGTTTAAACCAAAATTTTCCCACACATTTAGCCATGGAACTTCTACCTCTTCATAGTGGGGATCCGAAGACATACTTGAAAAATGTTATAAAGCTGATTATAAAACTCTTTATAATGAGAGAAATTTGTATCTTTGTATCTTCTCTTACACGTACAGCAATTAATTTTCATTGTGACCTGGAGCCACTGGAAAAAAAAATGAGTAATCTCCTTTCCACATGAAAACCTGTATGATGGTCACTGAGGGCTATCAGTGGGTAAGGGGTGGAAGCTGTGGGAGGAAAGTGAGTGCATCATGAGGGTCAGAAAAAAAGTCCCCTACTAATTTGTCATTCTGTCCGGCCTGTGACTTTTCATATTCTACCCACTTCCTTCTTCATTTTGCTCCACAGAGTGACTTTTCTATTCTTTTCTATTCTCACCTGTATTTCCCTTCAAAATCTCAGTGCTTCCCATAATGAAATGGATAAATTTCAGTTTCCTTGACGAGGCATACAAGGTGATACACAATCTGGTCCTTGTTTCTTGCAATTTTTTCTTTGGTCAATATTTTCTTTCGCCATTCTACTTAAACTAGGGCAGTAATGAATTACTTGCCATTCTTGGATCCACAGTGCCATTTCACACTTCACAGGCTTTGCACAAGCTGGTCTCTTTGTCTGGAAGAACATGCTCTCATTCCCCATGCCCACCTTGCATTCCATTAGTCATCATCCACTCCCCAAATTAACATCGCTATTTGTGTGAAGACTTTGATGAGTTCTCCCCTCCCCACATAGACCCCCAGCACAGTTAACCACTACTTGTTATTACATTTGAGTGTTGTACACAATTTTATTTTGTTTTTTTCTTATCACTCTGTGGTGTAAATATTTGTTCATATGTGTGTCTCTTATTATGGTTTCTGAAGATAGAGACTATATTAGTTTCCTAGAGCTACAGTAAAAAGGTACTACAAACTGGGTGGAATGAAAAAAACAGAAATGGATTGTCTTGCAGTTCTGGAGCTAGCAGTCTGAAATTCACGTGTCAGCAGAGCCATGTTCCCTATGAGAGCTGTAGGGCAATCCTTCCTTGCTTCTTCCTGGTTTCTGGTGGCTGCAGTCCTTGGTGTTCTGGGTTTGCAGCACTCTAGTCTCTGCCTCTGTGATTACATTGGCCTTCTCTCTGTATGTCTCTCTCTTCTTCTAGGGACACCAATCATGGGATTAAGGATTTTTTCTACTCCAGTATGACCTCATCTTAACTAATTCCATCTGCAACCACCCTTATAGGAAATAAGGTCTCATTCTGAGGTACTGGCGTTTAGAACTTCAGCATATTGTTTTAGAGAATATAATTCAGCCCATAGCAGGGACTAATCTAATTTTTCTTTTGCTAGAGAGTGGATGTTTGGTAAATATTCCCTTGGTTAAGACCCATGTTTTAAGTTAGACACCTCAGTTGTCTGGTTACCTGTACTTTCTCTTTCTATTATTTAAAATATTGCTGTGAAAAAAATCAGAAGATAAATAAATAAATAAATAAATAAATAAAATAGTGCTGTGAACAACTGTGCATCCATTTTTTTTTTCACCTCTGCTGAATTAAGAATTGATTAATTAAGAATTAAGTCTATTCCTGAAATTCAAGTTCTTGAATGGAGCTGGGCATTGACTCAGGCCAACTGAAGAGATGACTACAAAGGTACATCAGATAGGTGGGCAGTTAATTCATTCATGATTCATTATTTATTAATCAATGTGCCCACTACCTATCAGATACTAGGTTAGTGAATAATCACCACTATTCACATGCTGCATGCCTTCCTGGAATTTGTAACCTAAGTGCCCTGAGCACTGAGCACATCCCTACCTTCAAGATCTCCCAGTTTAATGGAGGAGATTGACATGTTAAATGATAATTGCAATGCAGCGTTGACCTAACATTGTAACAAATGTTTACATAATGAAGTACATGCTGTGATACCTTTGACAAGGAGCACTTAAGCCAGCCAGAGTGGAGAGTTGGACATCTAAGGAGGGGTTTCTGGAGATGCAGACAGCTCAGTTGAGTATGAAGTGATGAATAAAAGCTGGGAATTTTTTTGTGTCTGAGTCTTTTGTGGCTCAGGGAGTGGGAATTATTGCATCAACTAAAGCAAGGAGGTGAGAAACAAGTTGTATGTGATTCTGTGTGACCTAGAGTATAAATTGATGGGTAGGGAGAAGTGAAGATGATTGGAGAGAGAGTTTCCAGATAACGAAGAGTTCCTTAAGCCATGACATTTGTTTTTTCTCTGATTACAAGTACAGTAATAGGCAATATTCGAACATTAGCAAAATAGCTGAGTAAGTCCCTGCAAATCCAATCCCAAAAATAACCATGGTCAACATTTTAACCTTCATTTATCCAGTGATTTTTTTATACATATTATTATTTTATCAAAATGGGATTATGCTACATACATATTTTTCTGTAGCTTGCTTCTTTAAGTAGTATTTCCAAGGCATCTTTCTACATTACATGGCTCATGGTGTGGGTGAACTCACGTGTATTTAATTATTTCCATACTGATGAATATTAGCATGGCTTCCAAATTTTGTAATTACAAATAGTGGTGTAAGGAAGAATTTTAAGTGTATATTTTTGGGCAGTTGAGGGAGTATTTCTGACACATAAATTCATAGGAGTAAAATATGAACATTTTAAAAAGAAAAACCAAATTGCTCTCCAAAAAGGGTTATCGATTTATCCTCCTACCAATTCTGTGTGAGCACTAATTTCTCCAGATTACTATCAATCTTTAAAAAATACTTACTGTGGTGCCTGGGTAGCTCAGTGGGTTAAGGCTTTTGGCTCTGCTTTTGGCTCAGGTCATGATCTCAGGGTCCTGGGATCGAGACCCACGTTGGGCTCTCTGCTTAGCAGGAAGCCTGCTTCTCCCTCACTCTCTCTGCCTGCCTCTCTGCCTACTTGTGATCTCTTTCTTTGTTGAATAAATAGATAAAATCTTTTAAAAAAATTAAAAAATATTTGCTGAATGAAGGGCAGAAGATACCACATTGAGTTATAAAGTTGCCTCATACATAAGAGTGATTATCTTTTCAACTATTTATTGGCCACTATTATTTAGCTATAAATTTCCTTTTTAAATACTGTATGTACTTTTTTTTAATAAACATATAATGTATCTTTAGCCCCAGGGTACAGGTATGTGAATCACCAAGTATACACATTTCACAGCACTCACCGTACCACAAACCCTCCCCAATGTCCATAACCACACCACCCTCCCCAGACCCCCTCCCTCCGGCAACCCTCAGTTTGTTTTGTGAGATTAAGAGTCTCTTATGGTTTGCCTCCCTCCCAGTCCCATCTTGTTTCACTCATTCTCTTCCTACTCCCCAAACCCCCCACATTGCATCTCCACTTCCTCATATCAGGGAGATCATATGATAGTTGTCTTTCTCTGCTTGACTTATTTCGCTAAGCATAATACCCTCTAGTTCCATCCACGTTGTCGCAAATGGCAAGATTTCATTTCTTTTGATGGCTGCAATATATACCACTTCTTCTTTATCCATTTATCTGTTGATGGACATCTAGGTTCTTTCCATAGTTGGCTATTGTGGACATGGCTGCTATAAACATTCGGGTGCACATGTCCCTTCAGATCACTACGTTTGTATCTTTAGGGTAAATACCCAGTAGTGCAATTGCTGGGTCATAGGGTAGCTCTATTTTCAGCTTTTTGAGGAACTTCCATGCTGTTTTCCAGAGTGGTTGCACCAGCTTGCATTCCCACCAACAGTGTAGGAGGGTTCCCCTTTCTCCTCATCCTCACCAGCATCTGTCATTTCCTGACTTGTTAATTTTAGCCATTCTGACTGGTGTGAGGTGATATCTCATTGTGGTTTGGATTTGTATTTCCCTGATGCCGAGTGATATGGAGCACTTTTTCATGTGTCTGTTGGCGATCTGGATGTCTTCTTTGCAGAAATGTCTGTTCATGTCTTCTGCCCATTTCTTTTTTTTTTTAAGGTTTTTTTGTTTTTTGTTTTTTGTTTTTTGACAGAGAGATCACAAGTAGGCAGAGAGACAGGCAGAGAGAGAGGAATAGAAGCAGCCCCCCTGCTGAGCAGAGAGCCCGATATGGGGCTTGATCCCAGGACCCTGGGATCATGACCTGAGCTGAAGGCAGAGGCTTTAACCCACTGAGCCACCCAGTTGCCCCTTCTGCCCATTTCTTGATTGGATTATTTGTTCTTTGGGTGTTGAGTTTGCTAAGTTCTTTATAGATTTTGGACACTAGCCCTTTATCTGATATGTCGTTTGCAAATATCTTCTCCCATTCTGTCAGTTGTCTTTTGGTTTTGTTAACTGTTTCCTTTGCTGTGCAAAAGCTTTTGATCTTGATGAAATCCCAATAGTTCATTTTTTCCCCTGCTTCCCTTGCCTTTGGCGATGTTCCTAGGATGAGGTTGCTGCGGCTGAGGTCGAAGACGTTGCTGCCTGTGTTCTCCTCAAGGATTTTGATGGATCCCTTTCTCACATTGAGGTCCTTCATCCATTTTGAGTCTATTTTCATGTGTGGTGTAAGGAAATGGTCCAATTTCATTTTTCTGCATGTGGTTGTCCAGTTTTCCCAACACCATTTATTGAAGAGGCTGTCGTTTTTCCATTGGACATTCTTTCCTGCTTTGTCAAAGATTAGTTGACCATAGAGTTGAGGGTCTATTTATGGGCTCTCTATTCTGTTCCATTGATCTATGTGTCTGTTTTGTGCCAGTACCATGCTGTCTTGATGATGACAGCTTTGTAATAGAGCTTGAAGTCCGGAATTGTGATGCCACCAACGTTGGCTTTCTTTTTCAATATCCCTTTGGCTATTCGAGGTCATTTCTGGTTCCATATAAATTTTAGGATTATTTGTTCCATTTCTTTGAAAAAGATGGATGGTACTTTGATAGGAATTACATTAAATGTGTAGATTGCTTTAGGTAGCATAGACATTTTCACAATATTTATTCTTTCAATCCAGGAGCATGGAACATTTTTCCATTTCTTTGAGTCTTCCTCAGTTTCTTTCATGAGTACTTTATAGTTTTCTGAGTATAGATTCTTAGCCTCTTTGGTTAGGTTTATTCCTAGGTATCTTATAGTTTTGGGTGCTATTGTAAATGGGATTTACTCCTTGATTTCTCTTTCTTCTGTCTTATTGTTGGTGTAGAAAAATGCAACTGATTTCTGTGCATTGATTTTATATCCTGACACTTTACTGAATTCCTGTACAAGTTCTAGCAGTTTTGGAGTGGAGTCTTTGGGTTTTCCACATATAGTATCATATCATCTGCGAAGAGTGATAGTTTGACTTCTTCTTTGCCGATTTGGATGCCTTTTATTTCCTTTTGTTGTCTGATTGCTGAGGCTAGGACTTCTAGTACTATGTTGAATAGCAGTGGTGATAATGTACATCCCTGCCATGTTCCTGACCTTAGTGGAAAAGCTTTCAGTTTTTCTCCATTGAGAATGATAGTTGCGGTGGGTTTTTCATAGATGCCTTTGATAATATTGAGGTATGTGCCCTCTATCCCTACGCTTTGAAGAGTTTTGATCAGGAAGGGATGCTGTACTTTGTCAAATGCTTTTTCAGCATCTATTGAGAGTATCATATGGTTCTTGTTTTTTCTTTTTAATGTGTTGTATCACATTGATTGATTTGCAGATGTTGAACCAAACTTGCAGCCCTGGAGTAAATCCCACTTGGTCGTGGTGAATAATCCTTTTAATGAACTGTTGAATCCTATTGGCTATTATTTTGGTGAGAATTTTCGCATCTGTGTTCATCAAGGATACTGGTCCATAATTCTCTTTTTTGATGGGATCCTTGACTGGTTTTGGGATCAAGGTGATGCTGGCCTCATAAAATGAGTTTGGAAGTTTTCCTTCCATTTCTATTTTTTGGAACAGTTTCAGGAGAATAGGAATTAGTTCTTCTTTAAATGTTTGGTAGAATTCCCCCAGGAAGCCATCTGGCCCTGGGCTTTTGTTTGTTTGGAGATTTTTAATGACTGTTTCAATCTCCTTACTGGTTATGGGTCTGTTCAGGCTTTCTATTTCTTCCTGGTTCAGTTGTGGTAGTTTATATGTTTCTAGGAATGCTTCCAATTCTTCCAGATTGTCCAATTTGTTGGTGTAGAGTTGCTCATAGTATGTTCTTATAATAGTTTGTATTTCTTTGGTGTTAGTTGTGATCTCTCCTCTTTCACTCATGATTTTATTTATTTGGGTCTTTTCTCTTTCCTTTTTGATAAGTCTGGCCAGGGAGTTATCAATTTTATTAATTCTTTCAAAGAACCAGCTCCTAGTTTCGTTGATTTGTTCTATTGTTTTTTTGGTTTCTATTTCATTGATTTCTGCTTTGATCTTTATGATTTCTCTTCTCCTGCTGGGCTTACGATTTCTTTCTTGTTCTTTCTCCAGCTCCTTTAGGTGTAGGGTTAGGTTTTGTATTTGAGACCTTTCTTGTTTCTTGGAGAAAGGCTTGTATCACTGTATATTTTCCTCTCAGGACTGCCTTTGCTGTGTCACACAGATTTTGAACCATTGTGTTTTCATTGTCATTTGTTTCCATGAATATTTTCAATTCTTCTTTAATTTCCTGGTTGACCCATTCATTCTTTAGAAGGATGCTGTTTAGTCTCCATGTATTTGGGTTCTTTCCAAATTTCGTCTTGTGATTGAGTTCTAGCTTCAGAGCATTGTGATCTGAGAATTTGCAGGGAATGATCCCAATCTTTTGATACTGGTTGAGACCTGATTTATGACCCAAGATGTGATCTATTCTGGAGAATGTTCCATGTGCGCTAGAGAAGAATGTGTATTCTGTTGCTTTGGGATGGAATGTTCTGAATATATCTGTGATGTCCATCTGGTCCAGTGTGTCACTTAAGGCCTTTATTTCCTTGTTGATCTTTTGCTTGGATGATCTGTCCATTTCAGTGAGGGGAGTGTTAAGTCCCCTACTATTATTGTATTATTATCGATGTGTTTCTTTGATTTTGTTATCAATTGGTTTACATAGTTGGCTGCTCTCATGTTAGTGGCATAGATATTTAAAATTGTTAGAGCTTCTTGTGGGACAGATCCTTTGAGTATGATATAGTATCCTTCCTCATCTCTTATTATAGTCTTTGGCTTAAAATTTAATTGATCTAATATAAGGATTGCTACCCCAGCTTTCTTTCTTCTTTATTATTGGCATGGTAAACTGTTTTGCAGCCCCTCACTTTAAATCTGGAGGTGTCTTAGGGTCTAAAATGAGTTTCTTGTAGCAGCATATTGTTGGGTTTTGTTTTTTTATCCATTCTGATACCCTGTGTCTTTTGATTGGGGCATTTAGCCCATTTACATTCACGGTAACTATCGAGAGATATGAATTTAGTGTCATTGTATTGTCTGTAAGGTGTGTATATACATTACTATTGAACCTTTTCTTTTTACGTTGCAGAAACTCTTACATACTGTAGGTATGAACTCTTTGTTGAACATATTCCAAATCTTTATGTCCAGTCTGTAATATGTCTAGTAATTTTGTTTATAGCTTATATAGAATTTTAAAAGTTATACTGTGATACCTCTTTATTTTTTATGACTTCTGAGTTTTATGTTTTTGAAAGAGACCTTTTCTATCTCACAATTTGAAATGTTCTATATTTTTTATAATCATTTATTTTTATACTTAGGGATTTTTTTTAAGCCATCAGGAATAAATTCTTTTGTATGATGTGAGATGGGGATTTAGTGACTATTTATTTATTTATTTATTATTTTTACATTGAATTATTTTTTTCTCCCCCACTATTTGGAGATGTTTACTTTGTCACACACACAGAAACACACACACACACACACACACACACACACACACACACACTTCTAGGTTCTAAAATCTGTCCCATTGAGATTTTTTCTATTCCTGTGCCAGTGCCATCCTGTCTAATTACTAGAGCTTTGGAGTATATTTTAACAGCTAAGATGTCAAGTCTTTCATTCATCTTTGTTGGAGTTTTTTAAGCTATTCTTGTTCATTCACTCTTGGGCATGCTACTGAGTAGGACCAGATTCAGCTGAAAACTTAAAACCAACAGTGTTGTTTAAACTAGATGAAAGTGTATTTATTTCTCCATCAAACAAAACTTGGTCCAGGGACACTATGGTGGGTACATGATTAATAGGAGATCAGTATTTTCTATCCTGCTCTTTCACTATCCTCAGTATTTGGCTTCGACCTCATGTTCTAAAATGACTGCTCAAGTTCCCACCACAACATGGGAAGTGGCAAGTGAGGATGAAGAGGCAAAGGGGGCATGCTGGCTTCCTTGGAGAGGGTTTCCTAGTAGCTGCAATACAACATTTATATTTGTACCTTATTGGCAAAACTTGGTGCCATATGTGTACCTAATTGTTGCAAAGCCTGAAATTATATTCTTTGTTATGTATGGCCAGTGCTCGAAGATTTATTACTAAGAAAGAGACTTTTAAAAATGTGTGTTGGGATTGAAAACTAATGTCTCTACACAGCGCCTTTTATCCCACTGGGATTTTGATGGAATTACATTAAATTTATAGGTAAATGGGGGGGGGGGTAATTGATATTGTTATGGTGTCACAGCTCTCTAACCAAGAACATGGATTGAATCTCCATTTATTGGGGTTTTCCTTTATATTTTTTAGCAAAATTTTATTTTGCTATTTTTTAAAAATTTTTATTTATTTATTTGTCAGAGAGAGAGAACAAGCAGAGGGAGTGTCATGCAGAGGGAGAAGCAGGCTCTCCACCAAGCAAGAAGCCTGATGTAGGACTTGATCCCAGGACCCTGGGATCATGACCCAAGCTGAAAGCAGACGCTTAACCAACTGAGCCACACAGGTGTCTCTTGGGGTTTTTTCCTAAGAAACATTATACCCCTATCTTTTAAAATTTATTCCTATGGGGCGCCTGGGTGGCTCAGTGGGTTGGGCCTCTGCCTTTGGCTCGGGTCATGATCTCAGTGGCCTGAGATTGAGCCCTTCATCGGGCTCTCTGTTCAGTGGGGAGCCTGCTCCCTCTCTTTCTGCCTCTCTGCCTACTTTGATCTCTGTCAAATAAATAAATAAAATCTTTAATAAATAAATAAATAAAATTTATTCCTAGGTGTCTTATAATCTATTTTGCTTTTAATTATTGCTAGAGTTAAGTTCTCCCTGTGCTTCCCTCGTGCTTTGTATATACTTCCAAAAGAGCAACCATTAATTGTATTGTAATTGCCTATTTACTTCCTAACTGATTTCCAATGTAATCTTGAGGCCATTTGTTGCATCTCATTCATGGTTGTGTCCTTAGTATCATGCTTCACATTTAGAATATGCTTTATAATATTTTTGAGTGAATGAATGATGCCATTATTAAGAGTTTCTGGCACTTAGTAGTTGTACAATAAAGATTACTTCTTAACTTCCTTCCACTTTCCCTTTTTATATTGGTGGATAGTGAAAGAAAAAAAAAAAGAGGGAATTCAGGTAGGTGGTTTAGGATTCATTTATACATAAACATGAAAATATTTTCATTCCCCCATCCTTCCACCTGCCTTTCTGGGTCATTGCTCACTTATATAATGAAGGGGAAGGGAGTAGGACTTTATACTCACCATCCCTGAAAATAACTTTGATTCCAATTTTGCGTTCCCTTCCAATAGGAACGCTTTCTCATTTCTTTAAGGTTTTGTGTTTGTGGCAAGTACTGAAATACAGTTCATTTATGTATTGATATTGATTTAGTTTTTCTTAAGTTTTTGATTTCTGGGGGAATTTTCTGAATCAGATACTCAAACAGATACAGAGGAACCCAGACTATCAGGGAAGGAACATGTACTATTTGGCAAGGTAATTGGGACTCCTGTTGGCTTACATACCGCACTTCCAAGTGCAACATCCAGCTGTTGCTTACTGTCTTCAGGCCTTGATCTTGCATAGATGTAAAAAAATTTTCTTGGAGTCCCACTTGTTGACCGAACCTTTGGGCCTTGATATTTGCTAAAGTGAGAAGTGGTGTAAGGTGCTTCTCATGAGGTCAGTGCCTGGATTTCTAACATCATAAACAGATGTGTTTCCTAGAAGTCTTGTTGCCATTTCACCATCTCTGGAGAATTCCTATACATCTAAGTATGCTAATATCCAAAATTGTCCATCCATTCTCACTGGAGTTAGTCTACTAGAGTTGAATGGATATGTTTTGTTTCTGGAAGTCTCTCATTGTCAAAAGCACAAGAACTTCCTGTGTGCTATTTGGCTATCAAATTTGGCATGGTCCAATGAGGAATGTATACATCTTTTGAAACAAGGATGTTTCTGCTCTGATAGCACAAGAATAAGGATTTAGCTGTGTTTCAGAGCAGTGGAGGGGTTTGGAATGGTGTTGGGCAAGGAGATAGGAGGCCAGGGTTATAGTTTTGCCCTTTCACTTAATTATCAATGGACTTAGAGTCACATTTTTAAAACCAATCTCTAGATAAAACTGTTGTAACTATCAATATTAAGCTAATAACATTCCAAGAGAAAGGCCTCTTTTCACTTTATTAAAAAAATTTTTGGGGGCGCCTGGGTGGCTCAGTGGGTTAAGCCGCTGCCTTCGGCTCAGGTCATGATCTCAGCGTCCTGGGATCGAGTCCCGCATCGGGCTCTCTGCTCAGCAGGGAGCCTGCTTCCCTCTCTCTCTCTCTCTCTGCTTGCCTCTCCATCTACTTGTGATTTCTCTCTGTCAAATAAATAAATAAAATCTTAAAAAAAAAATTTTTTTTTAAAGATTTCATTTTTTAAAAATTTATTTATTTTAGAGAGAGAGAATGTGTGGGTGGAGGGGCAGAGGGAGAGAGAGAAGAATCTCAAGCAGACACCCCACTGAGCAAGGGCCAGATACAGAGCTTGATCTTACCACCCTAGGGTCAAGACCTAAGCCAAGGGACGTCTGGGTGGCTCAGTCAGTTAAGTGGCTGCCTTTGGCTCGGGTCATGATGCCAGTATCCTGGAATCAAGTCCCACATCAGGCTCCCTGCCATGCAGGGAGCTTCTCCCTCTGCCTCCGCCTGCCACTCTGCCTGCCTGTGTGCTCTCTCTCTGACAAATAAATAAAAATAAAATCTTAAAAAAAAAAAAAGACCTAAGTTGAAACCAGGAGTTGGATGCTTACCCAACTGTACCACCCAGGCACCCCTAAAAGATTTTATTTTTAAGTAATCTCTATACCCCATGTGGGGCTTGAATTCACAATCTTGAGATCAAGAGTTGCACACTCTACTGACTGAGCCAGCTAGGCGCCATCCGTTGCTTTT
Source organism: Mustela nivalis (assembly GCF_964662115.1). Classification (NCBI taxonomy): domain Eukaryota; kingdom Metazoa; phylum Chordata; class Mammalia; order Carnivora; family Mustelidae; genus Mustela; species Mustela nivalis. The sequence goes on along the minus strand of NC_139029.1, from coordinate 89,710,625 downwards.
TCACTCAGATGCTATCTTATTTCCTAACACATTTTTTTTTAAGATTTTATTTATTTGACAGATGGAGATCACAAGCAGCCAGAGAGGGAGGCAGAGAGAGAGGAGGAAACAGGCTCCCTGCTGAGCAGAGAGCCTGATGCGGGGCTCGATCCCAGGACTCTGAGATCATGACGTGAACCGAAGGCAGTGGCTTAACCCACTGAGCCACCCAGGCGCCCCTTGCTAACACATTTTAAGCTAACATCCAACACTTAGAAAATGGGGAGGCCTCACTGAAATATTAGTTTGTAATTAATTGCCAAATCTGACATTTTTATGGCAAAAGTAATCTTATTTATTTCAAAATTTTGATAAGAGATTTAAAAAAAAAAAACTTGTTCTGAAATACCAGTAACTAAAAATTATTATAACTAGAAATATATATATTGACAATAAATTTTGGTTTTAATTATCATGTCTCCAAGTTACATTTTTTTTATTTTTTTAATTTATTTGACAGAGATCACAAGTAGGCAGAGAGAGAAAGAGAGGAGGAAGCAGAGCTGAGCTTTCTGCTGAGCAGAAAGCCCGATGCGGGGCTCGACCCCAGGACTCTGAGACCATGACCTGAGCCGAAGGCAGAGGCTTTAACCCACTGAGCCACCCAGGCACCCCTGTCTCCAAGTTTTAAAAGGCATTTTTTTTTCTCTCTGTATCTTACTTTTTGGTCTTTGCCCTTACACTTGCATATTTTTAGATAGTTGTAATAACAGTGCACATATTGTTTTGTATTCTGTCTTTGTTTTGGCAATGGGAAGTAAAATAACAAGCACTATAATCAAAACAATTCTTTTGAATCTAGCTGTAACTAAAAACATCATTCATAAAATCACAGAAATTGAAGAAAAAAATGAAAGAAAACAGACAGAATGTCTTATTTGTGGAATTTCTATTTAGCAAGACACATTAGCACAACATTTTAAAACTTACCCTTCTAGGTTCATCAGAATTTCCATTGTTTGAAAGAAGGTTGTGTCTGTTTATGGAGACCTTCGGACATCTCATAGGTGTCTGGGAACCCAGAAAACTGAGCAGCCTTGTTCCCTGTCTTAGTCTGTTCGAAACGCTTTAACAGCTTACCACAGACTGGCTGGCTTATAAACAAGAAATTTTGTTTCTCAAAGTTCTGGAGATCAAGGTGCTGGGCCAATTTAGCATCTGGTGCAAGCCCACTTTCTGGTTCATAGATAGTTGTCTTTTTGCAGCGTCTTCACATGGCAGTAGGGACAAGGGAACTTTCTGGGGTCTCTCTCTCTCTCTCTCTTTTAAATAGGCTACATATCCAGTGTGGAGCCCAAGGTGGGGTTGAGCTCACAACTCTGAGATCAAGACCTGTGCTGAGATCAAGAGTCAGACGCTTAACTGAATGAGCCACCCAGGTGGCCCTGGGGTCTCTTTTATAGGGGCACCAATCCCATTCATGAATACCTTCTAAAGTGACCTAATCATCTTCCAGGGGCCCCATTCTCAAATTCCATTACATTGGGGATTGTGTTTCAATGTCTGAATTTGGGAAGGACAACATTTAGTCTGTAGACTCTCCTTTGCCCTGACTGTGACACCATACATTCTTAGCTAAGTCTTAAAGCAGTTTTCAGACTCTACTTTCCCTTTGTGTTTATGAAAACAGCTTTTTCACCTTATACCTGAGGAGTGTTCTGCCATCTTATAGTAATACCTAGCTTGACACTGGTAATAAGCTCTTAAGGTAGGGGACTACTGTCATTCCACATCCAGAGAAGCACGCTATCAACACATTCCTGACTCTCAGCTGTACTTGCACTTTGGCAAGTTAATCTGTGATGAGCATATTGCATTTCAGTCTTGGAAAGACTTGTTGCCAGAAACCTTGGGCTTCTTTTCCTTTGAATTATCTGGACAAAACAGGTGAGCTCCTCAGAGGTAGTATGAGGGTGTAAAATAAAAGATGAACCAGATTTGGAAGTTGGCCACAGCCTTGAAGCATGCTCACTAATCTTTCCCCAGAGTGCTTCTTCCAGGAGGACTAGGGTAGTAAGTAGGCTTCTAGAAGTTCCTTGGGCTGTCACTTTTGCTCACCTTCCTGCAATAGTGCCACAGTTCTGATCTGATCACTTTGACTCAGACTCTTGAACTTGAAGAAGGCTTTTCCTTTTTCTGTCATTGATGACAAAGATGGCAGAGATATTTTCATCATTGCTGCAACTTTATATGTCTTACACAGTTTTAAACTAAGGACCTAGGAGCGTTGGTATTTGTCTATGTGTAACTGTAAGCCTGTGTCTCCCAGATGGAGAGTGAGTATATTCGTGGTTCTTCAAGGTCTTGCCAAATAAAATTAGGTCATAAAAACAAACTTTCAAAAAAAATTCATATAATTTATGTCATTAATCATTTTACCATAAATTTCTAGAAAGTAGTAGTTATTCCAAGATCCCTTGGGCCATCATTTTAAATTGTATTCTTGGGGTGCCTGGGTGGCTGAGTGGCTTAAAGCCTCTGCCTTTGGCTCAGGTCATGATCCCAGGGTCCTGGGATCGAGCCCTGCATTGGACTCTCTGCTCAGCAGGGAGCCTCCTTCCTCCTCTCTCTCTGGCTGCCTCTCTGCCTACTTGTGATCTCTGTCTATCAAATAAATAAATAAATAAATCTTTTTTAAAAAATTGTATTCTTATGAGACAGAAGAATATTATCTTTTCTTTATCCTGGTTAGTCCTATGTGTTTGATAATACCTCCTTCTTCAATTTTTTAAAACAACTGGCCTCCTAGCATTTTGTCTGGAGTATTCTGGTCTTGTGTCTTTGGTACATGAATCTATTTTGGTACATTCAGAACACAGTATATTATTATATATTTAAACATTTATATATTTATCTCAAATTTTGCCTTGATTTTCTGTAATAACCCAACAGAAACATATGGACTATGGGACTTAGAATCAATTAGATGACCATACATTCTTGTTGGTCTAAGACAGCCCTGGTTTTATGCCTGTTATGTGGGTATAAACATTAATAGAGTCTCCTTTCATGCTCAGGTTATTCTGATTTTTTTATTGTGTTAACATACAAGGTATTATTTGCTTCAGGGGTACAGGTTTGTGAGTCATCAGTCTTAAACAATTCACAGCACTCGCCATAGCACATACCCTTTCCAATGTCCATCTGATTTAGATAATAAAGTATGATCCCCCTTGAGATGATGTCATTGATTGCTGGCTCTAACCAGATGTTAACTTAAGGCAGAGAACTTTTTATGGTGTTATTTTCAGGGTCAAGTTTCTTATATCTCTATTTTATGATGTTACTCTGAACACAGATTCTGTTACACTCAGGAAGAATATAGCCTTACTCCTTATTTGTATCTTCCTCCTGTTTTTTCTTCCACAGTCGGGATTGAAGAGTCTTTAAATGAAAAGTTTTCAAGATTTAAACAAGGTGTCTCAATTGTGGAAGCTTCAGGAAAAGAAGTGGTTTCTTTCTTTTAGCAGAATCTGGACTCAAGACAAGGATGAGAAGAATATCCAGAAGCTCCCCAACATCTCACCTATAGTACTAGGCAAGTCCTTTGGATGGACTGGGGAGGTACTTTGTTGGTGAACCATCCCATCCCCAATCCAAGCATGTAACTATATCCCCTCTGTCCCCACCCCTCTTTCAGGAGATTCCACCTCCCACACCTGAAGTAAAGAGAGGTATTTGGACTTGGCCATGGAATCCCAATCCATACAATTCTTGCAACAGGAAGGGCTTAGGTGGTCGTCAGGACAGTTTCAAAATTATGGTCATTTGTTGCAATTGAGCCCTCTAGAGTACCAAAGCCCCTCTATTTTTGTAATAGGGTTAACTTTTGTCCTTGTTTTTCTTGAATCTCATATAAGTAAACCTTTGAAACGTTGGTAATATTCCTTAAGTTTCATTTTCACTGGGGTCTACCGGTCACCTTGGAGAGTCCATACTCTTTCCTACACACTTAAAAGTACATACAGTTGTTCCCAATATCACATAATTCTTGTTCTAGATAATTAGTCTGTGGGGTAAGTATATACTGGGCAAAGGTCCATTATCATTCTGGACGGTGCCTTGTCCCCTTTCTTCACAGTTATCCTTACATTGATACCTCAAGTGTTATCACTTGATATGATTCCCAGATCCCACCAGCCAAAGTAGCAAAAGCCCAGCTTTTCCCACCCTTTTTCTTTCCCGATATTTCTGGAATTACTGTGGGGGCTAATTTGTTCCTAAAAATTGTCCTGATCCTTCTACTGCTTACAGTTCTAGTCTAAGAACCTGGATGCCACTTTGAGACTACTGTTAGCCATGGGGCTGGTTCTCCAGAAAGAATAGCTTGCTTTAAAATTGGCAAGACAGAAATGTGTTGCCTACTAACAGAGAAATCCAAATTTCACTCTCACAGGGCAAGTTTCTGTGATAGGATCAATTAAATGAGAATCAGGTGGTGGTAGAGAGGAGCCTCTAAGCAAAATTGTTTGTGCCCCAAGGCATCTTGTTTCTGTAGCTCTTAACCCTGCCACTGGGACAGACTGGGTGGTCACTGCCAGTTTTGTGGAGACTCTGGCAGACCTGAATGGGTCTGTCTAACTGGACTCCCACTCCTGCTGGCCTCATCATCCACCTCTGTTATCTACCCACCGGTAGGACAGATGACCACCATGGTATCTCTCTAGATGAGGGACAGCTTGTCTTCTCTCTGCCTTAACCTTTTATGCCCCACAGAAATATGCCTAGTCCCCAAGGGTTAAAACTCTTATAAGTCCACTTCCAGGGCAGCTGAGTTGAGGGGAGTTCTGAGGCAGTTAATACTATCCTAATCCTTAGCCCTTTGTGACAAGGCCAGTCTACTGCTCTTGACTCCTCCCACCTACATGGGCTGTTCCTTTTAGAATTCTTACTATTCTTCCTTAAAGTTCAAACACAGACCCTCTCATTTCTAACCCATCAGACAACTTACAAAAACTTTGAATCTGAAGGGGAAGGATTTGGGGTCTGCCAGAAGTCTTTATTTCCCTCTATTAATTTGTGGGTACATAAAGCTTGGGGTCAGACTCTCAGTAATTGTTAAACTTTAACACAAATGGATATATTAGGAGGGGCTTTATGCAAATCTGTCCTCATCCTGAGTCTGGGCCAGCACGTGCCCAGCCAAATTATCTTGTACTACGTGATACAATAATTTGATTTAAAAACAAAATTTGGATCACACTGAATATTCTCTTTTATGACCTTCATGTTTTTACTTAACTTCATGAACATCTTGCTACGACAATTTGAGGCATATATTTCGAGTTTTTTCACTATCTTGAATAGTGAAGAGATAAATACCCTTTTACAAACATCTTTGGATATATCACTGATTTTTGACTTGCGATGATTTCCCAGAAGTGGAATTTGTGGGCCAAAGGGCACTCCACTGTACTCCAAGACCAGAAGCATATGGGGCTTTGCAAAGGGCTGTCAGTAGTCATAGGAAATAACTCAGAAGACATTCTTTTATGGCTTTTCTTTTAAATGGTCTATAAGAGAATGCAATTAAAGCTTAGAATTGTTCACATACAACAGCTACTTCGAAGTCCCTGGATAACAAACTAGATAGTACAGTTAACTGTTCTCTCTCAATATATCTTTTATTGAATATATCTTTAATATTTGCTCTTTAGCAAAACATAATGACAGCTGTAATACTAATGACTTCCAGGAAGGGTTTTCCCTAATGCTCTGAGTATTTGTGTGTCAAAAGCAGAGTCTTTATATACTTCCAAAAGAACAGCAAATGTACTGGGGTGAGGGTTGGAACAAAGTTGCATCTCAAAGGCTTTTGTGTTCTTGGGAAGATGCCTAGAGAGGTCAGGAAGTATTTCCTGGTGGGGATAGAGCTGGCTACCTCTCCCATCAGACTGTAGCATTAAGAATACTATGTTCTAATAATGTGTGATGTTTGTCATTTTGGCTATTAGTTTGTCCCCTGGGACCCTCTTCTAACCTTTTTACACACCCTGTAGCATGTTGGCTCTAGACTTGACATTTTGTCTTTTTCTTTAAAGGCATAGGGAGACTTAGGGAATCATCTGTGTTTGCCTTCAACAGTGTATTTAAGAGATAAAGAAGCAATTATTTCTCCCCTCAGGTAAGCTCATTTTCTGTCAGGAAGGTTCTGCCTTGATCCCTCCTTAGTTAATAGTAGGGACAATATAGCAGTTCCACCACCATAGAAGCCTGTGGTCGGCTGCTACCCCAGCAACTTTAGAATGCATGAATAGAATTGCAGCATATGGATAGAACAAAATGCCAATCCCTTTGTACTCTGCAAGTCTTCAATCTGCAGACATTACCTATGCATTATGCACTGGGCACCTGGCGGAATGTTGAGATTCAGGGCGGAAAAGGAACACACTTAAGACAGGCAGGAGGCAAATATAGCAGCAAGTATTTATTCTGTGATGCTATAATTTATAATGGTTATTTGTTCAAAGGGCAGGAGATGTGAAAGGAGACGGAACACCTTGGACAAAGGGCCAATGAGCTTTTCTTGGAGGATATATAGGGGTTTGCCTAGCAGATGAGTGGATGAGGAGATTCCAGGCGAAGAAACAGAATGTGCAAAGTCATGAAATTGTAATAGTTCATGAAGTATTGGGTTAAACATCGAGTATTTTAGTTTTGCTATTAAAATATGGAGGTGGGTGGGCAGGAAATGAGGTAAGAAGAGTAGTCGGGAACATGTGATGAGGGCTCTCATATGTCACATGTGGGAGAGACCATTAATTGTCCCCTGATATTTGTTTCCTCCCATCTTCAGTGAGCAATAAACATGCTAGCTGGGCACATAGAAGCTCAGATTGAAGACTACATTTCCCAAACTTCCTTGAAGCTAGGTGTGGCCTGGTGGCTAAGTTCCCTAATTAGAAGATACCAGGGCAGGTCCAGGGAGTCTGCCTTGAGGTACTTAAAGACAGTGAGCATGAGAACATCATTTTTCTTTGTTTTGTCTTTGTCCCTTTCTCCATCTAAATTCTGAAAAGCAAATAACACCAACCATATGGACCAAGATAGAAAGGCTGGGGAAAAAAAAAAAGATAGAAAGCCTGGGTCATTGATGCTATGGGTAACCTTACAGCTCCACACCACCTATGCAGATTTCTACCTGAGAGAGAAATAGATTTCTATTTCATTTAAACAACTATTACTTCAACTTTTCTCTCTCTTGCAAACATACCCGATCCTAACTAATACATTATGCAAAGGAGTGTAGATTTTGTGCTGTTGCTGATGGATAGGCAGTGGGAAATGTGATGGGTGAATTGCTGCAATTTGAGACAGCATCATCATCAGTGTTGCATAAGACAACCATCTCATGAGGACACTGTGAAGGATAGATTAGTGGGGGACCACCTGAGGTTGGGTAGCGCCACTCGATGAAGATGCATTGGCTTTGTACTGGGTCGGATGAGCCAAACTGGAATTAAATTTCCCTTCCCTGTGTGGTTGTCAATTAGGGCTGGCCCCAAGAGAAATTTCACAGGATTTGGAAGGGAAGCGGGGAACAGCAGCAATGTTTATATGGGAAGTGGATGTAGGGTTGGGTGCCTTTGCAGCTCACACATGGTCAGGAATTTGCTGGTTCATGTTCTTGGCTGCAGGGAGCAGCTGGGTCTGGATCTAGTCCAGCTACCATTGATCTCCTCTTTCAGCTCCTTTGCCTCTGGGCCAGCGGGAGTTTAGATTCTGGACAAAAGGTGAAAGCTTTGAGGTGCTGGGAGATGAGGGGAGTTTCAGCTTTCCTCTTGGGCTCTAACCTCCTCTTGTGGGTTCCAGTTTGTCCTTGCTTTCCCCCACTTCCTGTCCACCTATCCTTACTAGCTGCCTGCCCTGCTGACTGTAGGCCAGCACCAAATGAAGAAGGAGCAGCTGTACGTTAACTCCTTAACCAACTCCCCAAAACTAGCGTTTCCATAGTGTAGTGGTTATCACATTCGCCTCACACCAACTCCCCAAAATGGCACTAAGTCAAATCCCTGGACTAGGCCTCCTCATTCTGAGTGGTTTTCTCTTTTCTGATTGAACCCTGATTGATACTGAATATGAAGATGGTCAGGGGAAGACTGTGACTTTCTTATTTACCACCATGTCCCCAGAGTCTAAAATAGTGCCTAGAACTAATAGAACATAGTAGATGCTCAATAAATATTTTTAAATGAAACAGTTGAAGAGGGTGAATAATAAGAGAACTTTGAGAGGCAGAATTAATAGGATTTGGTTGTTGCCTGAATGTGGAATTAGGAGAGAAGGGTACAACAAGCAGGACCTCATTCTTTTTTTTTTTTTTTTTTTTTTGCCTGTTATAACCGGGTGAATTTGGTGTCATATTCTAAGATAGGGGATATGGGAGGGGACCAGTTAAGGTGTACTTGCTAAAAGGGCTCTTTCCAGGATGATATTGAGTCGAATGAACCACAAGGCAGCTCTTGTGCTGAAATGCTTGTATTCATAGAGACTCCTTTTTTTTTTTTTTTTTTTTAAAAAGACACATTTATTCAGCGTCATGATCAGACTATTACATTTAGCAATCAACAGCATGGGTGCAAAAAAAAAAAAAATCTACATTAAAACCCTTTGTTGGAATGCTTTACACTTTCCACAGAACAGAAACTAAAATAACCTGTTATACAATTAGTCACAAATACAGTCCTCGAGTTTTTTTGCCCATACACATGAGTATTGTCTAAAACATGTCTTCTTTGTAGCAGCTAGGCCCTGCCACCACTGTGCTTGGCTGAGTTCACAAATCTGTTGTAACCTGTAGCTTCCCTGTCACTTCTCTGGCTCTCCTCTCCTGCTAAGCTTTGTTTCCTGGCAGTAATTAAAACCTTCTGCCACTGCCATAGCTGCTGCTGCTGCTGGAACCACCATAGCCACCTTGGTTTCGTGGTTTGGCGAAGTATTGGCCTCCACCACCATAAGGGCCAGAGCTTCTGCCTCCAAAATTGCCTCCTTTCATGGGTCCAAAATTTGAGGATTGATTGTTGTAATTGCCAAAATCATTATAGCTTCCACCACCTCCAAAGTTGCTTCCATCATTACCAAATCCGTTATAGCCATCCCCACTGCCACCATATCCACCACCACCTCGACTGCCACCAAAGCCACCTCGACCACTGAAGTTTCCTCCGCGACCAAAGTTGTCATTCCCACCAAAACCACCTCCACGACCACCACCAAAGTTTCCAGAACCACTTCGACCTCTTTGGCTGGATGAAGCACTAGCCATCTCTTGCTTAGAGAGCGCTTTCCTTACTTCACAGTTGTGGCCATTCACAGTATGGTATTTTTGAATGACAATCTTGTCTACAGAATCATGGTCATCAAATGTTACAAAAGCAAAACCCCTCTGTTTGCCACTGCCTCGGTCAGTCATGATCTCAATCACTTTGATTTTCCCATACTGTTCGAAATAATCTCTTAGATGATGTTCTTCAGTGTCTTCTTTAATGTCACCAACAAAAATCTTTTTCACAGTTAAGTGGGCACCAGGTCTTTGAGAATCTTCTCTTGAGACAGCCCTCTTTGGTTCCACAACTCTTCCATCCACCTTGTGTGGCCTTGCATTCATGGCTGCATCCACCTCTTCCACAGTGGCATAGGTGACAAACCCAAAGCCTCTGGAGCGCTTGGTGTTCAGATCTCTCATTACCACACAGTCCGTAAGTGTTCCCCATTGCTCAAAATGGCTCCTCAGACTCTCATCGGTTGTTTCAAAGCTCAGACCTCCGATGAAGAGCTTCCGCAGCTGTTCAGGCTCTTTGGGAGACTCTGACTTAGACATGACGGCGGTGGGAGGGGAGACTTTAACGATGCTTACTCGGCGGCATCCACAGGCAGAAAGGATTCATAGAGACTCTTAAAGCTATGGGATTGAAGGGTGAAGCTGAGACAGCATCTGCAGTTCCTTTTGGCCTTAGAATCCTGTGACAGTGGGGAGAAGATAATGAGTTCCTCTTTGAATATACAAAATTTAAGGAGACTGTGGGATGTTCTTAATTTAAGGAGACTGTGGGATGTTCTTAATTTAAGGAGACTGTGGGATGTGGAGATACATAGTAACCTGAAATTCAATTCATACATCAAGTAAGGGGTCTAGGCCAGGGACTGAGTTTTTGGAGTCATCTGTGTAAGAGCAGTTGTTGAGGCAATGCACATGCTTAAATGAGTTTAAATGTTATTAGGAGACAAGACTGGAGCCATAGGACCAGCAGTGTGTAAGAGTCTGGCAGAAGAGAAGCCCATTAGGACAGTTAAGACAGTGGTCAGCTGAAGTAACAGGTGATCCAGGAGATATGGTCCTAGAAACTGAGGGAAGACATGGTTTCAAGAGAAGCACCATCTATTGTGAAACATTCAAGTAAATGAAAATTTAGAGGTGTGCCTAGGAAAAGTACTTTCTGTCACACCTTGGGCTGAGAAGCCAGTGTGAGGTGGGTTGGGAGTGGCTGGGAGGAAGGGAAATGGGTGTTGATGAATGAAAACTATGCTTTTTTTTTTTTTTTTTTAAAGCTTGGCTGTGCAAGAAAAGAGAGATTTGGGATAGGAGTGAGAAAGAGTATGGGAACCAAACAGGGAATGGTCAGAAAACACAGTGGGGTTTAAAATCTCTGCGGGAGTTTTTCTGAGTGACAACAAGGTTTGCATGGGGACTTGGGAGTGGGTGACTGAGGGGTACAAAATGAATGAAGTCACTGGATTCAAGGCCAAGGAAGTTTAGGCCTGTATGTGGAAATAGTCTGTCACAGCTCACTGATCCTCAAGCAGACCATGGTGAGACGGTGAGAAAGATGACAACCTGAAGCTCATGGCGAACATGCAGGAGTAGACAAGAGATGGACGTACCTCAGGGGAGGAGATGAGAAGAGCTCGTCATTCTTGGAGGGCATGGGTCTCAAAGGAATAAGGGGCTGTTCACTTAAGACTCAATATTAAGTGGCTACGTTCACGACCAGGGGGATCAGTGGAGCATAACTGGGGGAACCACCTATTGATTCAGTGATAAGTGGGAAGAGGGAGGTAAAACATCTCACATGGGAAGGATTAGGCTTAGGAAGGATCCAGATTTCCTCAATGGTTTTTAACCCTGGCTGCACGTTAGAATGTCCTATGCCAGTCCAGTTCTATCAGAATGTCTGATAGCAGCATCAGTAGGGCGGAGCAGCACTATGTTGTAAAGGCCCCAGGGATTTCCAGTATACCGCCAGGCTGGCGGATCACTAATGAACAAGGAGTCCTTGGGCGTAAAGAGGTCTCACTGCTGAGGCTGACACGGGGTAGGGGTGAGTACTGCGTGGCACCTGCTTTTGGCACCCAGGGCGCAGGATGTATAGCGGGGCCTCTGAGTTTGGGGTGCATTGATGGTCTGCAGCTGAAGCCCTTGGCCAGCAGGCCTGCGTGAAGCAGGGCCCAGGTGCAGAGCATCTTATCACTGCCTGCAGCTGGGTGCTGATGCCGGGGAAGGACAGGAAGGGGGGTGGCCCCAGTGTTATTTCCCACTGGGAGGGAAGCTACTTGTTGAGTTCTGTCATCAGTCCTTGGTGCTACATTTGAAAAGAAGCATGACAAATTGGGCCTATCTTGAGAGAGTAAACAGAAAGGAGGCTGGATTCAGGAAATCATGTCACATTAGGAGTGAAAGAAGGAACTGGGAATGGGGAGAAGAAAAGCTTTTGGGTGGTTCTGACAACCATCCCCTTGAAAGGCTGTCTGTCCTGTAGAAGAGTGATGAGGTTTACAGCATTTGGCTCCAGAAGGCAGACCAGAGAGTGGGAATTTAAAAGAAGAACTCATCTTGGTGTGAAGGAAGGTATTTCTTTTTTTTTTTAAAGATTTTATTTATTTATTTGACAGACAGAGATCACAAGCAGGCAGAGAGGCAGGCAGAGAGAGAGGAGGAAGCAGGCTCCCCGCTGAGCAGAGAGCCCAACTCGGGGCCCAATCCCAGGACCCCAAGATCATGACCTGAGCTGAAGGCAGAGGCTTTAACCCACTGAGCCACCCAGGTGCCCCTGAAGGAAGATATTTCTAACAATTAACTTCCACCACACTTGAGACAGTCACCGTATGAAGTGGGGCAATTCTTTAGAGTTTTTCAAGAGGTTAGATGACAGATCTCTTAAATAGTGTAATAAAATTATAGCTGTACTTTGTGTAGGAGGCTTGATATCATGGTCATTTTCTTTCTTCCTAGTCTTAGAGTCTAGGAAACTATTTAATGTGAATATTAAAAAATGAAAAACAGGAATACCTGTGTGGCTCAGTCAGTTGAGTTTCTGACTCTTGATTTTGCTCAGGTCATGATCTCAGGGTCGTGAGATTGAGTCCCACACCCAGCATTGTGTGCTGGGGGTGGAGCCTGCTTGAGAATCCCTCTCTCTCTTCCTTTCCCTTTGTGTCTCCCTCTTCCTTTCTCTAAAAAAATGAAAGAAATAGAGAGAGAAAGATAAAGACAGACAACTAAAAAAAATCCTTGGTATATATTGGCCAGTGTCTTGGGAAAAACAAAATATTACAGGTTTTTTTTTTTTTACTCTAGCATTATTCTTGGGAAGTATAGGTAACAGCATTATTCAAGCTGACAGTTTTTTTTTTTAATTAAAAATCAAGAACTTATTTCAAGATATGTGTGTGTGTGATATGTGTGTGTGTGTGTGTGAGTATTTATAGCTTGAGACAATAATAATATTTATAGATCCTGACATTTTCAGAAAAATCTATTGGTTAAGCCTCACAGTGTTTCTGTTTAAGTAGGTCAGTATTTTTACAGGAGTAGAAACCTGAAAAACAGAGAAATCTATGTGACTTGAGGAAGGTCATAGCTGAAGTCAGCACTGCAGCCAAGAATAACCAACTGCCATTATTTGACAGGTATACATCTCTAACAGTGAGCTCAGACTGGATACATAATAAGAGCATATAAATAAATATAGTCCACATTCAAATGGATTTCCACATAAACCAAGGCAGATGACAATTAATACAGAAAGTTGGTGGCTTGTGTTCCTTAGGGAAAGGCAGTAGATATGACCTTGATTTCTACTGCTAGGTCCTTGTGAAGGAACTACATCATAACTCTTTAAGAATGTCTCACTCTAACATGTTAAAAATTTTGGAGAGATTCAGAAAAAAACATTTTTGGGGGCATAGATATTTTTTAAAAAGGTTTTAAGGAATGGGAGGTCAAAAGAGGTGGTTTTTAGGAGGAGGTGGTAGAGCTAATTACCAGATAATTTTAAGGAATTAGATACAAAAATAATTCATAGCTGCCCAGAGCTGCAAGACATGGGGACAGGTAACTGAGAGCAGGAACTTGATCTTCAAGAATGTAGACCCATCCTTTCTGAGGGTGCAAAGAGAAGGTTGGTGATACCTGCCAATGTTTAGGCATGCATAAGGGTAACAAGATGATGATGATTGTTTTGTTGTGGTTTCACCTTTTAAAAAGAGTAAGTAGAACAGGTGAGACAAACTAATCCCTTCTGAGAGGGTAAGGACAGCTTACTGCTGATTAGAAAAGATAAGGAGGAGGGCGCATGGGTGGCTTGGTTAAACGTCTGCCTTTAGCTCAGGTCATGATCCCAGGGTCCTGGGATCAAACCCCCTCACCCTGCTCTGTAGGGAGTCTGCTTCTCCCTGTGTCCCTCCCCTTGCTCATGCCCTCTCTTTCTCTCTTCCCCCCCACTCAAATAAATAAATAAAATCTTTAAAAAAAGAAAAGGTGAGGAGATGAAACCCCCTCCTCTATGAAGAACATGATACCCTCTGCAGCTCCTGAGAACAGTGTGTGAAATGATGAGTCCCCAGAAAGTCTGAGTTACACAGGCCTTAACTTTAGATATCAAAGCATAAGAGAAAGTAGAAAGTTCTTCCTAAAATAAAAAATAGAAACAGTGTTAGATTCAGTAGCCATTGTAAGAATTGATGTTTATGGTATAGAAAGCTATTTATTTTTACTTAAGTTTTAAGCCTTATTCTGAATTGCATGTCATGCTGATGTCTAATATGCATGACATACAGGCTCTATTTTATTCAAGAACTATATTTCTGCAGAAGAAGCATGTGTCCTAAACTGTGAACTGAAAGCTATGACACCAGAAATCTCCATTTAGGGAGATACTGGACTGGCGGCCCAGGGAATCACACTTCTTTGGGGATAGATTCATCAAACGATAGAAACTAGTGTGTCTCTAAGCTATAGGATAAGTGAAGAACCCATCCTTAAGCAAAGGCATCCTCATGTGTACTTCCATCTCAGGCCTTGAAGAGCTGATCACTCTTCTATTTAAACAGACTGTTAATGACTAGGCAAGTGGTGAATTTTCAAATATAAAAAATGTTTAGCTCTGGTATCAGGTAAAAGGGAAAACATTTCTTTTGTCTAGGATGACTGTAATGAGGGAAAAGCAGGGATGTAGAGGTGACAGTGGCAAATGATGGGTTTGGAGTGATGGCCCTCAAACTTTGGTGTTCTTCAGAATCACTTAGAAGCCTTGTTTTAAAAAATACTCATTCCCAGACATTACCAAAGAAGACATGCAGATGGCAAAAGAAACAGGTGAAAGATGCTCAATGTCATCTATCATTAAATAATTGCAAATTGAAACAACAATGAGATATCACCACATGCCTATTAGAGTTGTTAGAATTCAAAAACTCTACACCACAAATGCGGTGAGGATGTGGAGCAGTAGAGACTCCCATTCATCCTGGCGGGAATGCAAAATGCCACTTTGGAAGGCAGTTTCACAGTTTCTTATGAAGCTAAAAATAGCCTTACATAGGATTCAGCAATCACACCTTTCAATTAAACTGAGGGGGTATGTACTCAACTGAGTCAAAAACTTACGTCTACATGAAAACCTGCACACAGATGCTTATAGCAGCCTGAATTCTAATCACCCCAAACTAGAAGCAGCCAAGGTATTTTCTAAGTGGATGGACAAATAAACTGTGGTACATCCATACAATGGAATAGTATTTGGCGATAAAAAAAAATGAGCCGTCAAGCCATGAAAAGACATTGAAGAGCCTTTAATGTACATTGCTAAATGAAAGAAGCCAGTCTAAGTCTGTGGTTGCCAGGGCCTTAGGGGACAGGGTGAAAAGAGGGAGTAGGGAGAGCACAGGATTTTTAGGGTGGTGAAACTATCCTGTATGATACCATAATGATTTGTACATGTCATTATGCATTTGTGAAACCCTGTTAGGGATTTACAACATAAGAGTGAACCTTAACATGTGAAAATTGGAAAAAAACTTTTAGGAGGTTAGGGGGTCCCAGGGAAGAAGGCAAACTGTGACAAGACAATCTAAAAGTGTTACAGATGCATAAAACACTCTCACTGGAGTGTGACCTGATGGCTTTGGAAGTGAGTAGAGTTTGTAAGATCCAAGGCAAAAAAGAGCACACAGAAGTACCAGCCTTCAGTCAGAAAGTTGTTTCTCACCGAGGTAAGAGTTAACTATTCTGATACCACTATACATGTATATATATGTTGGGATTGAACAATAAAGTAAATGAATGGTGGCTGGTGGTTGCCAAGTTTCTGACTGTTAGAGTGGGAGTTTTCAGAGAAGGGAAAATGACCTGTGTGTAATGAGTTAGAATTGGGGGCTTTAATAAAATTTCATGGCACTATTGATCCAGATGGTTAACATAGAAATATTTAAGAAAGGGCAAAGGTGCACAGGGGCCAACTGAAAGCTCCAATGGCCAAAGCCAGAACATTTTGAGCAACAAAATACAGGAGCTTTAGATTATAATCCCAAGTATTAAATAAATATCCACAAGTACATACAGATATAAATATTGAGTAAATTAATAAACTGGGGAGAAGAGACAAATCTTCCATTCAGAAAAACTTCAAATTAATTATGTAGATCCTCCATCTTATAGGAGGGAGAGCATACCTTCCCCTCCTCACTTGTGGGCTGCACATAATGACTTCCTTCCAAGGGAAGGAGTAACTTTATAGTAGAGAAACCTGACAAACACTATTTAAGCCAGGTGATCAAGGTCAGCAATGGTCATAAATAATGCTGATGATATGTATCATTTACATGCTGCGATGAAAATGGAAATTTACCTCTGTGATCTTTCTCCCCAAAGCTCATAATGCACAGTCTAATCATGAGCAAAAGACTGGACAAATTCCAATAGAGGGCCTTCCTACAAAATAGTTGACCAGTACTTTTTAAAACTGCCAACAGCATAAAAAACCAATGTGAGAAACTGTCACAGCTAAGAGGAGCCTAAGAGTACATGACAACCATGTTATAATACGATTTCCTGTAACAGAAGATGAGCATTAGGTAAAAACTAAGGAAATCTAAATACACTTTGCAGCCTTAGTTAATTATAATATATCAGTATTGGTTCCTTAATATTAACAAATGCACCATAGTAATATAAGATGCTAACAGGGCACACTGTGTATAGGGCACACCGGTAGCTTCCTGTATTACTGCCTTTATTTTCTGTAAATCTAAGACGGTTCTAAAAAATAAAGGCTATTCATAAAAACACCAATTCAAAAAATACACATTCCCAGCTCCCACTGGATGATTCTGATACACTTCAAAGTATGAAAACTACTTATCAAAATGTTCCAAAGTCAAGAGAAAGCTTGACTTCTAGGCCTTTTACTGGGTCAGCACATACCTTTTAATATGCTAAAAAGCAAACATAAGATCTTAGTGAATCTTGCATTTTTTTAAGACCTCTGTCTCCTCAGCTGGGTTCATCAGGTAGAGGAAGCTGTCTGATTCTGGAAGGGGAAGCAGATGACAGCTCCGCAGAAAGAAGTGGGGAGAGACGTGAAGGTTTTTAAACTCCCACAATTCAGGGGCTAGAGACAGCTAGTGGGACTGTTTGTCACCATATGAGATTTGCATTCAACATGTCATCAGCAATATGTAATTATAAAGATAGTCCTGGCTTCTGAGAGTTGACAGCTTCCATGTTCACTACTGGCTTTGATTATTGAATGACAGGATAACAAAACTAGAAGAGATTAGAAGGAATAATTGGCTTAGTATCTTCTCTTCTCTTGGGTAAAAACAACCTATATATTTTCCCCTGCAGTATTGTAATGGGAAAAGCAATCTTACATTCATTCTTTCTCTTTCCTTAAAAAGTAAAATAGGTAAAATGTGACAAAATTTTAGGATAAACAAGCTTGGGTCCCTAAGGATGGGGATTCCTCAAAGTGGCAACATCTGACTTATAAGTGCCCTGTATGTACGAAGCTTAGTCTGTGCTTATTAACTAAATCAGGAGAGGGAAGAGTGTTCCTTAAGGCAGTGGGTTGTCTTCACCCTATGCACCTGCAACGCTCCAGAGCATTAACTCTTAAAGTGTGCTCCCACCTCCGGCTTATTCTCTGCTTCCCGGGTCTTGAGTCACCATGTAACGGCTGGCTGGTCTCTAGTATCTGCCTTCAATAAAGGTATCATTCATCATGTCACATCGGTTAGGAAAATGTAGGCTAACAAAGTGGAGTGACAGTGAACCTGGAAGTATGGTTATTAGAGGGATGGAGAGACAAAAAAACCCAATCCAGGGACACCTGGGTGGCTCAGTCAGTTAAGTGTCTGCGTTTGGCTCAGGTCATGATCCCAGGGTCCTGGGATGGAGTTCCCTCATCGGGCTTCTTGCTCAAGGGACAGCCTGCTTCTCCCTCTCCCACTCCCCCTGCTTGGGCTCATTTGCTCTCACTCGTGCTCTCTCTCTCCCTGTCAAACAAAATCTTTTAAAAAGGGGAATTACATTTCCTCAATTTTAAGATGAATACTTTATCACAATTTTTTTTAAAGATTTTATTTATTTATCTGACAGACAGAGATTACAAGTAGGCAGAGAGGCAGGCAGAGAGAGAGAGGGAAGCAGGCTCCCTGCTGAGCAGAGAGCCCGATGCGGGGCTCGATCCCAGGACTCTGAGATCTTTACCTGAGCTGAAGGCAAAGGCTTTAACCCACTGAGCCACCCAGGCGCCCCTCTCACAATTTTTATTTCTGAAAAAAAGATATACCTTACAGTTGGTGTATACATTCAGTGTGATGTTTCTCACCAAACCCTCTCAAATTACTTCTAAATTAATGTTGTGTCTTACAGGTGACCCACCTTAAGAATTGAGAAGATCTGGCAGTCAAAACATCTATGGAAGGTGAAAAGAACAGTCTGAATCATTTCCCCTGTGAATCTAGTGAGGACCATTACAAAGCAACCTTATTGGGGCACCTGGGTGGCTCAGTGGGTTAAAGCCCCTGCCTTCGGCTCAGGTCATGATCCCAGAGTCCTGGGATTGAGCCCTGCATAGGGCTCTTTGCTCAGTGGGGAGCCTGCTTCCTCCTCTCTCTCTCTGCCTGCCTCTCTGCCTACTTGTGGTCTGTCAAATAAAAATCTTTAAAAAAAGCAATTTTATTTTCTTTTCATCAAATTCTAAACATGCATTTACTATTACTCTTTTAAAATTAAAATTGCCTCCAAGGCTTTTTGCTTTAGGGTCAAGATAAAATAAGAGGGGCTATATTTAACCCTTGCCTGAAACAACTAAAGAAATGGAACAAAATGGAACAAAATATATGAAATAACAGTTTTCTTTCTTTAGATTATTTATTTATTTATTTGACAGAGAGAGATTGGGAACATGGGCAGGGGGAATGGGAGAGGGAGAAGCAGGCCTTCCACCAAGCAGGGAGCCTGAAACGGGCCTTGATCAGGACTCCAGGATCATGACCTGAGGAGAAGGCAGATGCTTAACGACTGAGCTACCCAGGTGCCCGAAATAACAGTTTTCAAGATGTTGAAACATCAGTCGCCAAAGATTGGTGATCTGAGGAATGGGAAGGAACTGAGGTGAGCCCTGGAATGACCCTCACTGATTGCCTGGGAGTCCTCAGGCCTGGGGTGCAGGGAAGGATGTGGTACTACCATCTGGAGAGGGAGAGCAGATTTCACATCACGGTAATGGGTAACAGGATAAGTCATAGTTACCATGATGTGTTTTGTTCATTTGGAACATATTTAAAAACTATTGGCCACCTAGATTTCTTTATATATAATATAGATATCAAGGTGTTTATCAGGGTTAGGTGGAATTAAGTATTAGTATTTTGGGGGAAATGCCAATACATCAATGCTAGAATCTTTCTGGATTTTAGAAGCATGAGAGAACTGTTTAATTATAGCTGAGTGTGGGTTATAGTCCGTGTGAATGTGTGTGTTTGCGTGGACACGCATACTCAACAAACAGACAACAGCTGTTTGGTTACAGGATGAAGCAGGCCAATTGGGAATTGTACAATTATTATTTCTTTGCCCAGACCTTACTCAGAACTTCCTGGGTTCTGCAAGATTGGCGTGTGATATGAGTAAAGAGGAATGTACAGTATTCTACCTGATAGAAACAAGTTTCTACCTGAAACAAGGCTGTTTTGACATGGTCTCTCCAATTGGACTGAACCACACGTGGTTTTGAGTTTGCTTTTGATCTCACCATGAAAGATGAAATGCTGAGCGAGGCCATTTATCCATTGTATCTGTGGCCTATCAGGGGATAGTTACAAATAGAAGCTGGGTAGAGGAAAACATGTGCAGGCCTGGATATTAACAATGATCACCTCTAGCCTGCAGCTAACCCAAAACTCGTGACCTTGAGTACATTAATGACCCTGAGACCAGGCCCCAGCGGGAACCAAATAAATAAGGATTAGTGGTTGTGGATTTGAGCATCAGTAATTTTTTTTGAAACATCATGGTGATTCTAACATACATCCAGGTATGAGAACCTGTGACTAGTAATTGGGAATTATAACTAGTGACTAGTAACTGTCTGTAAGTTCACTTCTAGATCTTGGGGTATAAATCGAAGCTTAAATTCTGGCAGATGACAGGCCGTTAACTATCACGGTGTGACAATTTATTTTTGTTGTTAATTTTTTTCTAATTATGATAATTAGCTCCTGCATTGGCAGACATCTGTAGCCTTAAATCCAGTATCTGGAATGATATGTCCAGCTGGGGCCTGCGCTTCCCACCTCCCAGGACTAGCTGAAACAATGTGTCAGTCTTTTACTGCTCTTTCCTGATAGTTTTAATGAACTTCCTGCTATTTAAAAATTGTGCTGGCAGTGTACCCTCTCTAGGCCATTTGCTCATGGCTAACAGCTGGTTATCACCCTAATTAGAAGGAGTGTTGGCTTTCCTTTTAGTCCTGTAATTTAGGGTGCAGAAGCTGCCAAGCCGAGGTCAGTTTTGTTTGTGGGATCTGAATCTTACCAAAGTGACCTTGACAGCTAAAACTTTGTGTTAAATCTATTTCTACCATATTAGAGGATATTTTTTCTTATTAATCAGGTCATCAATTGTAACCAGATATGTTAAAACCTTAAAATATTCTGCCAAATAAATTAATGAAAGTATGATAACATATCGCCTTTGGAAATATTATTTTATATATTTGTATTGTTATTATTTTATAATATTGAGGTCATAGAATTATGGAATCCTGGAGGGGATTTATAGGATCACCATCTTCCTATGGAATAAAGAAATCTCTTCTATGATGTTACAATGACCCCTGTCTTCCAAATATTTCTAGTGACTACAGTTTGTTGTTGTGTTTATCCATCATGATTTGTTTCTTCTAAGCATTTGTTTAAACTTTAGTATTTCTAAATCTATGCTGAATTCAAGAATTATACAGAAATCATGATTTATTTCTCACACCTTCAGGGGAGAAGAATGACAAGTACCAACTATAGCAATACAGTGAGACAAATGCTCCTATGGCTGTAGATTTTTCTGGAAGTCACCACACTGGAAAGTAATTTTGCTTGCAACTGACAGGGAGCAAAAGATCAGGGAAGTTTCACAGAGAAGATGATATATGAATTAGGTCTTAAGGAACCAGATTTTCCGGCAGAAAAGGTAAAGAGGGAAGACGGTAACAGGGATACAATAGAACCTCCTCACTAAAACCTCACTTTTATCCTTGTTTCTCTAATTATTTCTCTCTCACACATCTTTGCCTAAGACCAAGAAGAGTATATAATTTCGTTACTCAAAGTATGGTCCATGGACCAGGAGCTTGAAAGAAGTGTAGACTCTTAGATCCCACCCAGATCTACTGAAGCAAGAGCCCCAGATACTTCCTGTGTAGAGGCAGTTTGAGAAGCACAAGGCTACCACTTGTGCTCCATTCCTTTATCTCCCATTCAGTCTTTTGAAAGGGCTTATTGTATTTTATACAATATACAATATATAATATAACTAACTAATGTATGTATGTAGTTTTCGTAGTCAAATAAGTTTACAAGTTCTCTAACAAAAAAATGGCAGACCCCTTTTCTGTCCCTCTTTATTGCCACTAATCACTTCCTAGAATTAACCACTTTTAGATCTTTCAGCCATTTCTTCTAAGAGTTACCTCTAACTTGAAAATTTATATGATTACATTATTATTTATAGGTTTGTCTATTTTAGAACTAACCTGTGCTTCCTATCACAGAACGTAAAAATTTGACTTTTTTACACAACCACCTTGACTTTCCTTCCTTTCCCTTCATCCAACATAATTATAACACAGTTCTGATTAAACTAATATTTAGTATTTAGAGTGTTACGGCTATAAACGTTATTTGTTAAAATAAGTAGTGTACTTTTAGAATTTTTTCCTGAAGTTAATTATTGCCTTGCTTTGTTAATTTGTTTAGATTTTTATGTACTTGTACCTAGACCTAATTCTTCCTTATCTCTCCAATAGTACTGTAAAAATCCTATGAACACAGTCAAAATATTCTATCAGTTTCATTTGTTTTCCTTGGATCCCTTTCTTAAAATCCTATATCCTGGGGTGCCTGGGTGGCTCAGTGGGTTAAGCCTCTGCCTTCAGCTCAGGTCGTGATCTCAAGGTCCTGGGATAGAGCCCCGCATCGGGCCCTCTGCTCAGCAGGGAGCCTGCTTCCCCCTCTCTCTGCCTGCCTCTCTGCCTACTTGTGATCTCTCTCTCTCTGTCAATAAATAAATAAAATCTTTAAAAAAAAAATCCTACATCCTCTTGTTCTAACCTGGATTGGCTGCTCTATCGGCAGTTAACACAGCTGTCATCCTAGAACTTACTGCTCCCATCTTCCTGGGAAATTCTTTTGCCTCTCTTCTTTTCTAAATTCTCAGTTTCTAGAATCTCAGGATTTCCTACTTTTTGGGTTAAATTTTCATTTCTGTGGAGCATATCCTTCAGAGCTTCTGGAAAAAAAGTTGTGCTAAGTATATCTGCTGGCTTTTAGTAACTTTTATGGTTTTCCCTTGCATGAGAGAGGGAACTAATTTTCCCAGAATTCTTTGCTAGCAACATCCTTGTTTAGAGTAGACCAATTGAAGGTACTTATGTAAAATTTGGAAGGAGGAAGTAGGATAGGGTTTATTCCTCTCTCATCAGAAATGGTGACAGAATAAATAAAATCTTTAAAAAAAAAATGGTGACAGATTAACATGAACTTTTGCAGTGGCTTTCTTACATTTTGCTATTAGACCTAGCAGTTGTAATTTTACCAGAAGAGTTATGTGGTTTCCTGATTGCTTGGTAGCACCTTCCTCCCACTTTAGCCCTTTCAACGACATGAGATGACTACATTAGATCATTTCCTGTTAGGACTCCCTATGATAGATATTTTTTTTCTGATTGAACACTTACTAAGAGGGCTTTGAGAAATAGACATTCTAGGGGCACCTGGGTGGCTCAGTGGTTTAAAGCCTCTGCCTTTGGCTCAGGTCATGATCCCAGGATCCTGGGATCGAGCCCCACATCGGGCTCTCTGCTCCATGGGGAGCCTGCTTCCTCCTCTCTCTGCCTGCCTCTCTGCCTACTTGTGGTCTCTGTCTGTCAAATAAATAAAATCTTTAAAAAAGAAAAATAGGCATTATAAAATAGGAATTTAAGTGGTGTCTGGCTGGTTCAGGTAGTGGAGCATGAGACTCTTGGTCTCAGGGCTGTGAGTTTGAGCCCCACACTGGGTATAGAGATTACTTAAAAATAAAATCATTTTATTGCTTGGGTGGCTCAGTTGGTTAAGCATCTGCTTTCGGCTCAGGTCATGATCCCAGGGTCCTAGGATCAAGTCCCGCATTGGGCTCTCCATTTCGTGGGGAGCCTACTTCTCCCTGTCCCTCTGCTTGTCCCTTTCCCTGCTCGTGTGTGTACTCTCTCTCTCCCTTACAAATAAATAAATTAAACTTTGTTATTTGGAGTAGCTAATATTTGAAGAAATGATGACCTACCTAGTGGTAATTATTATTAGCTAATGACAAAATAGTTGCATAAATTATTACCTGTACTTGCATAGCATGAAGTGCCCAATATTAAGGGACAGTTTTGGGAGACAAAGTGGCTCCTGCAATATTTGGATGTTGTTGGAGTGAGGACAAAGGAACTAGTAGATTGTATATTTCTGGGTGCACTGGAGAGATTACAGAAAGAAATGATGAGGGGCACCTGGGTGGCTCAGTGGGTTAAGCCGCTGCCTTCGGCTCAGGTCATGATCTCAGGGTCCTGGGATCGAGCCCCGCGTCGGGCTCTCTGCTCCATGGGGAGCCTGCTTCTTCCTCTCTCTGCCTGCCTCTCTGCCTGCTTGTCATCTCTCTCTGTCAAATAAATAAATAAAATCATAAAAAAAAAGAAAAAGAAAAAGAAAGAAATGATAAGCTCAGGGTTGTAAAATGTCTCCTTAAAATATTCTCAGAAAACCAGAATACTTACATGACTTCCCCCAAATAAAAGCTTACTTTTTAGAATTATGTAACAATGTAACAAAACAGTATAAGAAAACAGTGTAACAAAAATGACCAAAAGTTTGATTTTACACACTGAATAATTTGCAAAACAAGTGAATTTATTACCTCAAGAAGTCTGATATGTGAAAGAAGGTAGAACATATTACAAAAGAGTGTGTTGCGGACTGAATTGTGCCCCTCTCCCCATTCATGTGTTGAACCCCTAACTCCCAATGTGACTATATTTGGAGATAGGACTTTTAAAGAGGCAGTTGGCGTTAAATGAGGTCATCAGGGTAGGGCCCAAACCCACTATGACTGGTACTCCTATAGGAAGGGGAAGAGGTACCAGGGATGCAAGAAATAGGTCTCAATAGAAACCAAACCTGCTAACATCTTAATCTTGGACTTCCAGCTTCCAGAACTGTAAACAATTAATTTCTGTTGTTTAAGTCACTCAATCTGTAGTATTTTGCTATGACAGCTCTAGTAAACTAATAATATCCTTTCAGAGTATTTTACCTTTATTAAAACTTTGGGAGAGACATTAGTTAGAGGAGCACCAGTTTTCTTTGAAAGAGCTCTTGTGTCTGTCCCTGAAGGCCCTGAGTTGACAGCTGAAGATAGTGCCATAGAAATGGTCTCTTTGATTTCATTGTGGATGATGGATCTCAGTGACAGAGTGGCAACCAATAATGCCAAGACAAGGTGAGACTGAGACCAAATAGTGATAATTATAGTGGTTTAATCTATAGACGTTTTTAAAGATGGCTAATTGATCATGAAGACATGAAAAATTGATCCCTAAGACTGATACAGATGGTCAGCATTACTTTTTTGTGACAAGGTTTTACTTCATCTATAAAATAGAAAAGTTCTAGGTCTGTGAGTAGAGGCTTAATTTTAATCACAATGGAGAGCTAATGTTTTTTAAGATTTCTAGTCCTGGGCTCATTCTCAAATCTATAACCCCTTGATTAGAAGGGAAGGTTAGTCTCTTGGAGGAAGACTCCTATGACCCTTGCTATAACTATATTATATGTCTTCTACTGAAAAATTCCAAGGCTTTTCTGGGATAACTGCCCACTGTCTCTGAGCTGACACTACCTCCTAGAGTTAAAAAATGCCACTGCAATCCACTGGTCAAAATGGAAGTCCATACAGGTCAGATGATATGGTGGATTTTATTATTATTTTCCAAATTCTCCATTTTCTCTCCCTGAAGTGCCTTCAAGAAGGCAGGATTACAGTGTGCTATGTTTGGCTATGTGATTTGCTCTGACAGGTGGAATGAAGGCAGGAGTGATATGTGTCACTTATGGACAAAAGCTTTAAGACACATTTTTTAAATGTTTTATCATGTTTTGTTTCCTTCTGTTGCAAGATAGCTAATGCTCCAGAGAGTAGCAGCAGCTATTAGCCTGAGTCCTGGATTGAAGACAGTGTAGGATAGAGCCATACACAATCAATAATGGCATGTAACATGAATAAGAAATTATGCTTTGTTTGTATAAGGCACCAGTATTTGGGGCTATTTGTCATTTCTGCAGAGCAAAGACAGTTTTGACCAATGCAGGTGTTAGATGGAGTTTTGTCCCAAGTCTTCTATCACAGTGAACCCAATGGACCCACAGATCTATGTTGTGGTTATTTCCCCAGGGCCTGAATGTATAGTTGGAATAGACATATTAAAAAACTAGCAAAAAAAAAAAAAAAAAAAAAGAAAGAAAGAAAGAAAGAAAAAGAAAGGAAACTAGCAAAATATTCACTCTGATGCATAGCTTAAAATTTGTTTCAGTAGAAAGGACAAATTTGTAAACCAAAAGCAATATTGAATCTCTAGGGGAGCTGTAGAGATTAATGCTACCGTCAAGGACTTGAAAGATGTATGGTTGGTGATTCCTATTACTTCTTCAATTATCTTTTCTGTTTGGTCTGTGCAGAAGACAGATGGCTTCTGGATGAGAGTAGATACAATAAACTTAATCAGGTGTTTAGTTTAATTTCCTCTATTGTTTCTAATATTTTCTTTTTGTTGGAATCAACCAACATGGTTTCTCACATCTGGTATGCAGCTACTGATCTGGGAAATACTTTGTTTCTCTAAACTGTGTAGTAGCAAAGACCAGCAGAGCAGTTTGATTTTACCTGACAAGGGCAGTAGTGCATCCCACTGTCTTCTTGCCTGATCACTGCCCTTGATCTAATGCTGCATTCTCTACTTGCTATCCTTGAGTTGGACCTCTCTTTTTTCTATAAAGAAGAGTAAATCTACTGCCGCTGGTTTTCTAGGCTTCTGGGATCTTAGTTTGTTCATTAGTTTTATTCCAACTCTGGCTGTCAGTATGATTCAACTCACTTTCCATCAAAAACTGTCAAAAACATTTGTCTGATGCCACCTTGTCTTACTTCATATTTACAGATTTATTCTTTTTGGGTAGTGAGGATTTTGTTCATCACAAATGCTACATAAAGACTTTAAAATGTGTTAGTGTGAGAAAATTATACTTTCCTCTTTGAGGAGAAAAGTGGGAACACCTGATCTTACAGAAACTCTGAAGCTATTGATCAGTTCACAGGGAAAGGCAGACATTTCAGCTGCAGAGTGGTAAGATATTACAGCAGAGGTGAGAGAAGGGGAAGAAAGACAAGAAGGAGTAGGTATTTGGGAAAATTCACACACACACACACACACACACACACACACACACACGTGTGGAGGAAAAGAGAGGGGAAAGAGGGATTGAGAGGTGTAGAGATAAATGTTGCTTAGGTTGAGAAGATAAAGAAGTGAGACAAAACGAGGCATTACAGATGCACTCCTCACTGTCTTACTTACATGTCAGATTTTTTCTCTTTGAAGAGGAACCATGTTGAGTCTGTAACAAGGAACCCAGACGTTTTACTTTGGGTTACATTTGTATATTTTTATTCTATTTCAATGGGATCTAGTGGAGAGGAAGTCAAACATATGCCCAGTCTGTCCTTTCAAACTGTTTTTGAATTAAACATATTGAAAAGCATCTGGATGACTTCCTCCTTTCTTCTCATTTATTTTGTCATTCCCCTTTATTGTAATATTTAACTTGCTTATCCCAATTTAAATATTTGAAGATCATTCTTTTTGATGGAAAATATGGAAGCAAAAGTCAACATGTTTTCTCTCTACCATCTCTTGAGATTACACTGAAACAGTAGTTGCCCTTAGAGTTTGTGGTCGACAAATGGAGGTTTTTAGATTTTCTGTTATAATTTTTACAGATAGAGAATTAAGGACAACAGATACCATTTCTACCTTTACGAAGTCTATACTGGTAGCTATTTATTTCAGGTTTTATGTCTATATGTCTATCCATTCCCACCTGCCTTCAATGTATAATTTTATATATGAGCTAATCAGAAAGCTTTTATGCAATCTCATTGATTTCTTTAATTGTCTCTTCACGTTTCTCCCACCAGGACAGGATTTTCAGGACTATATACCTAGAATTTCATACCTTGAAAATATTGGAACACTCTTGTGCTAAATTCCTCTTCAGGACTTCTGGTCATGTCTATCTTTTCTCTAAAATTATCAATATCCTATTTTCTTAAGCATATGTCCAACATTTTTCATCTTTCCTTTCCTTCCTATTAAAAACTCCAAGTGGCATGGTTACTTCCTGTTATATTCAATTGCCAACCACATTTCCCTTATTTCTCAGAATTAGGTCTGGTACATGAGTTCCCTTTGTGCCTTCCTGTGGCTTCCAAAAGATGAAATTATAGGGAAGGCAAGTAAAGACTGAGTCTGATACTTAATTTTCAGCAGAAGGGGACTTTTAGAAGCTGTTGATGTCATTAGTACAATTCCACTCTATCCTGAATTTTTAATCTCTATTAGGAAAGTAATGACTTTCCTCTAGCTTGGTGCTTTATGGAGCATGCCAATAGCATGCTCTTTCTCTTTTTATCCCCAACTAAATATTTTCTAATTTGCATGTATTATCAGAATACTAGATTCCCAGACAGGGCTTTACTCTAGAGTGACTTACTCTGGAGTGTTGCCATTTCTCTGCCTCCTTTCTTGTGTATCTGCTTTTTATTAATGAGATAAGCCCTTCCAATATTTGGTTTTAAGTTCTATCTTTACAAATCTCAGATTATATTTACTGTTCTTATTAAAATTTCCTGTTAAGTTGGCCTGTTCTCTATTCCCTGTACTTTGAAATACAGCACTCTCTGCCCTCCACTTTTTTTTGTTGTTGTTGTTAAAATATTATAAATCATTAGGTTTGAAGTTTATAGTGTTATGTCAGGTAAGAAATGCTAGCTGTTATGTCAAACAAACCTCCAAATCTCAGTGGCTTAATATTATAAAGCTTTAATTTTTTGCTCCCACAGAGTTCAAAGCAGATGTTTCTGCTTAGTGGGTAGCCTTCCATGTGGTTATTTGCAGACCTAATCTCCATCTTGCAGCTCTTCCCTTTTCTGTATTCTTGGAGTCCTGGTCTATTCAGCCAGTAGATAGGAAAGACAGAGAGAAGGCAGCGAATCCCAAAGGAAGTTTTTAATGGGTTCAATCTGGTAGTGGAGGACAATACTTTTGCCCTCATGGCATGGACAGTAACGAGAATCAGTCATATGGCTATTCTTAACTGCAAGGGAGTCTGGGAACATAGACTAGCTATAGGCCCAGGAGTTAAGAGAAACAGCAGCCAGTCTCTGCTTTGTAGAGTTATATAAAATATTTGTTGAGAGTTCTCCATTTTGTTTTAAAGTGATTTTCTAGTGGCCTTTTATATTTCCCCTTCATGCCTGAATTGTCACAGTGGCTTCCTTGTTTTCAGTTTATATTTCTGACAATACACCCTAAAAAGCCCCGATAGATGTATCTTCTTAAAACCCTGTTACCATCATGTCCTTTTCCTAACTTTCCTCATGCCACTTCATAATTTCTCTATAATTTATGATCCGCTTTACTAATCTAATTTTTTTTTTTAATGGAAGAGAGACAAAAATGATGAGGGAGGTGGGCAGAGGGAAAGAAAGAATCTTAAGCAGGCTCCATGCCCAGCAGGGAGCCTGATGCAGGGCTCCATCTCACAATAGTGAGATCATGAACTGAGCCAAAATCAAGAGTTGGACGCCACTCAGACCCCCTTACTTATCTAATCTTATCTCCTATTAATCCCTGCTCATATTTGTAAATTCATGGTGAGGTGGTGGTATTGGGTCTGGGATTGAAATACCTAAATCCTTTGATGCTACAGTCCTCTTCCTTAATCCAAATCTGTAGTACAAGGCCAGGGAAATGACACTTTTCAATATTCTGGACTTCAGATTTAAACTGCAAACTGCTTTCTAGAGGGAGACTGTGCAGAAACCCCTTTGCACAGGCAGCATCTTAGATGTACATAATCTCTGAGTGGCCTCCCTGCACTCTCTCCCTGCACTCTGTCCACACCAAACTCTTGTCCCTAAGCATCTTACTATTTTGCTAATGGGAAAACTGAATCTAAGGAGAAGCAGTGTATCAGTTAGTTTTTGCTACATAACAAATGATTACCAAACTTAGTGATTTAAAGCAACAAGCATTTGTTATTCTTTAGGATTCTGTGGGATGGCTGGGTGGTTCTTTTGGTCTAGGCTGGCTCAACTGGAGTAGATGGTTTAGAATAGCCTTGCTCACATGTTAGGGGACTCAGGGTGGTAGGGAATAGCTTGCTCCCCTTTCTACATTGTCTCTCTTCCTCCAGTGTGGTCTGGGCTGTTCATATGGTGGTCAAGAGATGGCAAGCTCCAATGCACAAATTCTTTTACTATCTCTTCTGACATCATCTTAAGCAGGCTGAGGAAGGATAAAGGAGAGGTTCCTGTTGACTTAAAACAGATCTGGTTAAAGCTGTCCACTCCAGTTATCCCTAAAGGAAATCAACAGGAAAAAAAAATATGATGGAATCAGGAGAGAGAGAGAGAGAGAGAGAACAAGAGACAGAGGAGGATGTTGGGAGGTAGAGGCAGTTGAGAGAGAGACTGATCATACTCTGATCTTGTTCCTAAAATGATTGCCCAATAAATGTCCCTGCTCTTTACCTGTCCATATCAGCATATCCTCTTTTTTTGAGAAGAAGGTGACCTGGAAGAAAATGGGAGAGGGAAGAGGATCTTGGAAGTTTCTCTAGCTCAGGGAATTTTGACCTGGTAGGGAAATAGAAAGTGGGGTGCTTTCTTGTTGACAATATCATAAAGAGTAAAGGTACTTACAGGACGTTGATGGGCATAACATTGCCAACATAGGAAGGAGAATCATGTTTCGGATGCCAGTAATATTGGTCTTCTCTCTTTCCCCCTTCAAAGTTTACTTCCACCTGAGTTTGTGATGCTCAGTCTTATTTAGAATGCCATCTTGGCTTCTACAACTGTTCAAAACTTGTAAGTCCTTTGTTTCAGATACTACTAGTTGCCTATATAATATGCATTCTCTTCTTTTTTGTTACTAATAGAATCAGAGTTTTGTTTGGGGCACTTATATTTTGCCAGCTTTTGGGGGGTTAGGAAGGTTTATATGACACAGTTCCAATTTATCTGCTGGAGATTGTCAAAAAATTTTTGCTTTCCTGATATAGGTACCACTTTTTCCTCTTTTTGCTTTCTTCCTGTCTGGGATGAAGATATTAGGCTGGAGAAGGAGCAGCCACTTGTGGCTATGAAGCAACCATAAATCTGAAAGCCACATGCTAAGGATGGAGGAACCAAAAGTTAAAAGGAGCCTTGAAGACTTGACGTCATAGAGTCACTTACCAGTCTAGCCTTGCCCTCTTTCAGACTCCTTATAGTATGAAAAAAATAAGTGGCTGTTTGTTTACAACATTATGATAGCTTTTGGTGACCTGCAAACAACGGTGATTCCCAACAGACAGTTTTCAAAGCCTTTTACATATCTCGTGAAGCCCTCCCTATTTAATAAATCTTAGTCTCTCTCCTTCCTGACTGTAACAGCTGTCCATTTATAATATGATATAAAAGTTTTCTGTTGCTGCTAAACAAATTACCACAAATTCAGGGGCTTAAAACAACAGAAATCTATTATTTTATACTTCTAGAAGTTAGAAATCTAAAGTCGGCAAAGTTGTATTCCTGATGGAAATTCTAGGGAAGAATCTGTTTCTTTGTCTTTTCTAATTTCTAGAGGCTGCCCATATTCTTTGGTTTTTGTCCCACATCATTCTAACCTCTGCTTCTTTTGTCCCATCTCTGCCTCTCCTGCTGCTCTCTTATAAGGACCTTTGTGATTGCAGTAGTCCCACTAGCATAATCTCAGGTAATCTCTCCATCTCAACATCCTTGATTTAATTGTACCTACAAATTCTCTTTTGCCATGGAAGGTAACGTCTTCTCAGAGATCAGGTCCTGTCTATCAGGACCCCTGGGTGGCTCAGTGGATTAAGCTGCTGCCTTCGATTTAGGGCATGATCCAAAGGTCCTGGGATTGAGTCCTGCATCCTTGCTCAGCGGGGAGCCTGCTTCTCTCTCTGCCTCTGCCTGCCTCTCTGCCTGCTTGTGTGTACTCACTTGGTTTCTCTCTGTCTCTGGCAAATAAAAAAAAAATCTTTAAAAAAAGACATGGCTATCTTTTGGGGATTGTTACTTTGTCTACCAGATAGACCCTATAATTGTATATCTGTAATACATTTTAGTCCAAAATTATATTTCATTTAGCTCTATATTTTATGTCATTTCTAATTATATTGTGTATGTCTCATTTGTTTGTCCCAGTATAAATCCTCTGGGGGTGAATATCATCCGCAGAGCTGGGCATATACTATCAATCTTAGAATTTCATTCTCTTCATCGAAAAATGCTGTATGTCTCTTTGGTGTAAACACAAACACTGAAATATCTTTATGTTTAACTGACTACAGTGAAAATTTATTCACTTTCCTCATTTCCCAGGGGTCCCAGTTCTTAACATGTAATAAAAATATGTAAGCTCTTCTTGCCATTTGAAATGACGTGGATGGAGCTAGAGTGTATTATTCTAAGTGAAATCAGTCAGTCAGAGAAAGACAGATACCATTTGATTTCACTCATATGTGGAATTTAAGAGACACAACGGATGAAAACATAAGGGAAGGGAAGGAAAAATAAAATAAGATAAAAATAGAAAGGGAGGCAAACCATAAGAGACTCAACTGTAGAAAGCAAACTGATGGTTGCTAGAGGGGAGGTAGGTGGGGGTGGGCTAAATGGGCATTATGGAGGGCTGTTGTGATGATGTTCTGTGTAAGTGATGAAATCACTGAACTCTATTCTGAAACTAATACTGTACTATATGTTAACTAACTTGAATTTAAAGAAAATCTTGGAAGAAAAAAATATGTAAGCTCTTATAATAAGCCTAAAATAGAAAGCAGTCTTCATTAGTGCTTTGTAATCAAGTTTTAGGAAGAGTCTTAATGATATTTGGTTCTTTTTTGGCACCAGCTAATGGGATGTTTGACTTATTTAGCTGTTTGTTTTTGTTTGTTTTCAAATCCTTGTTTAATTAACTGATTTTGAAACTTTTTATCATTAAAAAAAATGTCAACACAGAAAAGTAGAATGAATCATTCAGTGGCTACCCATTAAGCTATAATCTAGATTGAGTAGCTTATGCATACATCCTGACTGGGGGTTGGGGAGCAACCCATTTTAAAGTAAATTACAAGTAATTGATTTTGATTCAATGCTATAAAAGTGACAAGTTATGTATACTTCCTCTGTTTTATGAGACTCATCAAATTATGATTGAAGTTGGAGGATACCTCATTATATTATAGATTTTCCCTTGTTAAATATCGGTGTACTTCAGGTCACTGTAGACCAGCTTTCTTCTCTTACTAGAACATCTCTGTAAACCATTGTTTGGTTGACTTCATGTAAATTTTATTTTCATAGCCATAGCCTCCACATTCCTCTTAATTTCTTAACTAGTTTCCTAGAAAAAAAGTCACTTAATTCTCATTTTATTTGGGGTCAGATCTCATTCCAACTTGCTTTAGCAATATTTGCAGGCTAGGAGACTAAAGGAGTAAAAGCTTTGATCTTGATTTCTTTAATTCTTTCACATTTGTGCCACATCTATACCAGGTTTTGACTGCTTTGTTTCTTTCCCAGAAGAAAAGCATTTGGACATAATTTTATTTAAAATCTGCTTGTGCAGTTCTTTTGCTCTTGCTTCTGCTAAAGGAATCATGAATGTTCTTCTTGACTATCTCCAAGAATTTTCAGCAATATTAGAACTACCCATTGTCAACCTTAAAAATGATCAAAGTATAGCTTTCAAGCAAGGAAAGCATTGGAACTTTTACTCTAATTCTCCTATTTCAGATAGCAACAAAGTATCTCAAATGCACACATCTTTCACTTGAAAATTTAAGTTCAACAAAAATCTTAAACTTAGGGACTTTGGTTATTAATGAATCTGATTGTTGCTTTTACCAACATTTTGCGCTGTCTGAATGAGCAAAGCATGTTGTTTATGAAAATATTTGGGAGGTAGAACTGGTTAGTATTCTCCCTCTGGATTCCTGTTTTTCTCTGCTTCTGTTTAGGATAAAGATTCACAGAATGCTTTACCCCATGCCTAGGTGATACTGTCATGTTCATTATTCAAATAAAATGGTTTGTCTTTTTAAATGTAAATCCTTTTCTATGCTTTATTAAAGACATTCTCAAACTCTGTTCTGTCTTTCCATGTCAAGACTTTAAACTTCTGTTTAACCGGTGATTATTAGAAAATTTTAAATAGCATTATTTCACATACTTTACAGAGTAATCTAGATCTTTTATTGCCTCAGGTAATTCTCCTTTTTACCATAATTTCTGACTTTAATTAGTTTAAAACCATCCTCTTTTTGTTTTTAGGTGTTCTTATTTTATCTTAAAAAATAAATATTAGAGTTAGAACCTATTGTTTCCTACCATGTTGATCAGAAGCCAAGTCTAGGGGAAAAAACGATGTAAGTACTATCATGAAACTTCAGGTTGTATTAGAAAAAGCCTACAGACAGTCTGAAATGTTTATCTGAGAGTTGTGTGTCATAAGACCAACCACTATGATATTATAAGTAAATTTTAATACAATAGTAAATATTATTTCTAGTCATATTAAACAATTAGTGTTCAACGAATTTTCAGAATCATCCAGAATTGATATTTTATTTTCAGTATTTGATTTCATTTGAGACCACAAAAGTCCTCTAGTTAGCTGCATGTAATGTCTACTCAGCTTCACTTTGTATAGTCTGAAGGACCTTAAATAATTTCAGAGGAATGTTCCTTCTCAGAAAGGAATGTTTTACACTTAGAACAATAGAAAAAATACATTGTGAAAAGAGTTCAAATGACAGAATTCTCAAGCTGTTCTTGTTCTGACTTCAATTCTCTGATACCCACTGGGTGTCCTTCAGTTTGATTCTGACACTAACCACCCAGAGTTAGCACCAGACCCCACAGGTTTAAAGGTTCAGTCTTCCACAGGACTGTCCCCCCCACCCCCAACACACCAGCCACAAATCTCAGGGGCCACTCCCACTTCTGAAGACTGGCCCTAACTGCTAGGGTCCTTATGACCCTTTCAGTTTCAACGATTTGCTAGAATAGCTCCTTAGACTCACTAAAAGTGTTAGATTTAGTATTACAGCTTCATTATAAAGGATTCAAGCAGCTCAGAAATGGCCAAATGGAAGACACGCATAGGGCGATGTATGGTGAAGGGGCTGCAGAGCTTCTTTGTGTCCTCTCCTCATGGAATCCTTGTGTATAAGCCACCCAGCACATCAATATGTTCATCAACCAAGAAGCTCCTCCAAGCTTAGGTCCAGAGTTTTTCCTGGGGTTTTGTTACTTAGGCATGATTGCTTAAATTATTGACCATGTGATTGAACTCCATCTCCAGCACCCCACCTTCCCTAAAGGTCTAGCTGCCCAAAGTTCCAACCCTCTAATCATTATCATTAATTGGTCTTTCTGTGGCCAGCTCTCACCCAAAAGTTGTCTAGGCATCCACCAGGAGTCACCTCATTATACTTCTATCACTCAGTGTATTAATGTGCTATAACCAAGTACCAGAGGCTGGATGGCTTAAACAATGGAAATTTATGTTCGCACAGTTCTGGAGGCTAGAAGTTCAAGATCAAAGGGCCAGTAAAGATAATTTCTTCTGAGACTCTTCTCTTTGGCTTTTAGTTGACCATCTTCTTCCTGTGTCTTTACAGAGTCTTTCCCCTCTGTGTGTGTCCATGTATTCACCTCCTACTCTTATAAGGACACCAGTTATATCAGATTAGAGCCCAGCCTAGGACCTCATTTGACTTACCTCTTTAAAGACCCTATCTCCAAATTCAGTCACATTCTGAAGGAATGGAAGGTAGGACTGTTGAAGGCCATGAATTTGGGGGTGACACAATTCAGCCTGTAACACTCAGGAAATTCAAAGTGTTTTTGAAACTCTGTGTTAAGAACCAGGGGAAAAGACCAGGTATACTCTTTATTATACCACAGTATCTTTACATACTCCATTTGCACATGTCCTTATGGAACTCCTCTAAGTTTTGGTTAAAAACTATGTCATAGAGATGGATGCAAACAAGTGCTTTTGTTCTGCTGCCTAGAGAGAGGTGAGGCGGGCCATCTCCTTGGAAGGAATACACTGTCTTCTATAACTCATATCCTGAAGACCCTGAGAAGCATCATGTTTAGTTCTCTTCATAGACAAAATCTGGGAGGGTGCTGAAGGGAGACTTCCTTAATTTCAGGTCCTCTTTCTGCTGTTGATTTCTTCATTTCTTAGTGTCTGTGCATTCTTTCTCTCAACCCAGGCCTTCTTTGGACACCACTATCCAAACAATGTTTCAGGCATAATGTTATATGTATTTTTCTGAGTATGCAATTTTTAAAATATTTTTTTATTTATTTTAGATGGGAGGGGGAAGAGGGGGAAAGAATCTCAAGCAGACTCTCTAGTGAGCACAGAGCTGGGGATGGGGGGTACGGAGGGACTCCATCTCACGACCCCCAGATCATGACCTGAGCTGAAATCAAGAGTCACATGCTTAACTGACTGAGCATCCCAGGCACCCCAATTTGGGCATTTAAATCACACTTTTACTTCTTCCTAAGATATTTGCACTCAAGTGTTATTTTTTCATATACTTACACTCTTGAAGTCACCCCAGGGTGGTGGCTTTCCAAGTCTAAGTTTTGTGCTCAGTGAAGTGTAAGTGATACTTTTAATTTTTTTTCTTTCTGTGTTTTGTTGTTTCTGAATGTATCAATTGTAGGGTTGTAAAATTTCTCAAATTCATTCCAATTTTTTAATATGTATATACCTTGCCAAAGTACAAATGTCATTCCTTTGACAGGGACATTATCCATGTTGCTTGTTACAAATTCTAAATATTTTATTTAGGTCTTACCTTCCCTTTGGCTATTGAAACCTGTGATTCCTGAGGGCAGGCAGTTGACCCTGCACAGCACAGAGTAGGAGATGGAATCAGAGTTGGGGGTGGGGCTGTTCTCCTACTAGTTCCCAGGGTGAGAGGGGTAACTGAGTTTGATTTAAAGACTTTAAGACAGAAGCATTTCATTTTAGAATTAGATGGGGAGAAGGGCACAAAGCCTCCCTCGTGAGTGGAGAAAAACTTACTTGCTAAAACAGATGCCAAAAGACAACATTTTACACACAGTTAACAAATGCACACTCACATCTTTATAAAATACCAGAAGGAAAAGAAGGAGTAAACTATGCATAAATTCAGATTTCGTTTACTCATTCTGGTTAATCATTTGAAGGAATAATCCTGACATACTCATTCACAAACATGGCTGCCTGGGACTGCAACCCAGGGTGTCTTTCATATAACATCTTGAGAGTGTACAGTAGCCAGATTATTTTCTTTTTGTATGAGTTCATTCTTTCCATGCTATTCAGTATACACTTTAAAGCAGAGTCCTACATGTCAAACACCTAGTGGAAATAGATGGTCTGAACGTTATTGAAGAAATTCTCCATCAAACTAAAAAGTGAGAATTTTGTTAGTTTTTTTTTTTTTTATTTAAGATTTTATTTATTTATTTGACAGAGAGAAAGATCACAAGTAGGCAGAGAGGCAGGCAGAGAAAGAGGGGGAAGCAGGCTCCCTGCTGAGCAGAGAGCCCGATGCAATGTGAGGCTCAATCCCAGGACCCTGAGATCATGACCTGAGCCGAAGGCAGCGGCTTAACCCACTGAGCCACCCAGGCGCCCCGAGAATTTTGTTAGTTTTAATGATCTTAGTAACTATTTGTGGGAAGTAGGTGAGGCAATTTGTTTTCTTAACTGTAAAATAAGATTTTTGGTATAGATGATCTCCACTGTTTTTCCAACTTTAAAATTATAGGACTCTGTAGTCTCTGTCATGATTGTATACCCCAGAGCAGTGCATACCCCAGAGTATGTGCAAATATAATTGGGGTTTATTTTTTATTAATTAATTTATTTTTTATTTATTTTCAGCATAACAGTATTCTTTTTTTATTTTTTAGTATTCATTATTTTTTCACCACACCCAGTGCTCCGTGCAATCCGTGCCCTCTATAATACCCACCACCTGGTTGCCCCAACCTCCCACCCCCCCGCCACTTCAAACCCCTCAGATTGTTTTTCAGTCCATAGTCTCTCATGGTTCACCTCCCCTTCCAATTTCCCCCAACTCCTTTCTCCTCTCTAACTCCCCACGTCCTCCATGCTATTTGCTATGCTCCACAAATAAGTGAAACCATATGATAATTGACTCTCTGCTTGACTTATTTCACTCAGCATAATCTCTTCCAGTCCTGTCCATGTTGATACAAAAGTTGGGTATTCATCCTTTCTGATGGAGACATAATACTCCATAGTGTATATGGACCACATCTTCCTTATCCATTTGTCCGTTGAAGGGCATCTTGGTTCTTTCCACAGTTTGGCGACCGTGGCCATTGCCGCTATAAACATCAGGGTACAGATGGCCCTTCTTTTCACTACATCTGTGTCTTTGGGGTAAATACCCAGGAGTGCAATGGCAGGGTCATAGGGAAGTTCTATTTTTAATTTCTTGAGGAATCCCCACACTGTTCTCCAAAGAGGCTGCACCAACTTGCATTCCCACCAACAGTTGTAAGAGGGTTCCCCTTTCTCCACATCCCCTCCAACACATGTTGTTTCCTGTCTTGCTAATTTTGGCCATTCTAACTGGTGTAAGGTGATATCTCAATGTCGTTTTAATTTGAATCTCCCTGATGGCTAGTGATCATGAACATTTTTCATGTGTCTGATAGCCATTTGTGTGGCTTCATTGGAGAAGTGTCTGTTCATATCTTCTGCCCATTTTTTGATATGATTATCTGTTTTGTGTGTGTTGAGTTTGAGGAATTCATTATAGATCCTGGCTATCAACCTTTTATCTGTACTGTCATTTGCAAATATCTTCTCCCATTCCGTGGGTTGCCTCTTTGTTTTCTTGACTGTTTCCTTTGCTGTACAGAAGCTTTTGATTTTGATGAAGTTCCAAAAGTTTATTTTCGCTTTTGTTTCCTTTGCCTTTGGAAACATATCTTGAAAGAAGTTGCTGTGGCTGATATCCAAGAGATTACTGCCTATGTTCTCCTCTAGGATTCTGATGGATTCCTGTCTCACGTTGAGGTCTTTTATCCATTTTGAGTTTATCTTTGTGTACGGTGTAAGAGAATGGTCGAGTTTCATTCTTATACATATAGATGCCCTGTTTTCTGAGCACCATTTATTGAAGAGACTGTCTTTTTTCCACTATATATTTTTTCCTGTTTTGTCGAAGATTATTTGACCATAGAGTTGAGGGTCCATATCTGGGCTCTCTACTCTGTTCCACTAGTCTATGTGTCTGCTTTTATGCCAGCACCATGCTGTCTTGGTGATCACAGCTTTGTAGTAAAGCTTGAAATCAGGTAATGTGATGCCCCCAGTTTTATTTTTGTTTTTCAACATTTCCTTAGCAATTCGGGGTCTCTTCTGATTCCATACAAATTTTTGGATTATTTGCTCTGGCTCTTTGAAGAAAACTGGTGGAATTTTGATCGGAATGGCATTAAAAGTATAGATTGCTCTAGGAAGTATAGTATAATTGGTGTTTATGAAATAGAATTTGTTTCCAACTGAAAAATATACTGTAAGTCACATGAATGTTTTTTTTTTCCATATTGCATAGGATTCTAAGATTCTTAGGCTGCCAGACAGAAGCTGGTCATGGGTAATATACATCTTAATATACATATAAATATTTTATTTATTTATTTATTTTGCCATTTCCACAAGCTCACTGGAGGGACCTGGTCCAAGAATGTTTTTCTTCCTCAAACAACTCTTATACCTGCCATGAAACCAGAAATGCCAGAAGAAGAGATGTATTCCTATTGCTTATGTCTTATCTTCTATCAAGGCCCTGAATATGAATAATGGACTAGATGTTCTTGGCTTTTCCATTGAATAGATTGGGATGCTTTTGGCTGAATACCCAACTAAAAGTGACTTAACAATAAAGAATTAATTAGCTCACATAGTGTTAGAATTGGTTAATTGCGCTCCAGGTCAGATTTCAGATTTCTTGGCTTTTCCCTCCTGGGAACAAAATAGCTACAGCAGCTGCAAGCCTAGTGTGCTCACAAGACAATGTCCAAAGGCAGAAAGGATACTACATCTCTACTATCCTCTTTTTATTATGGAGGCAATCTTTCCTTGAAGCCTATAGCAGACTTCTCATAGAGGCTGTACTATATTACATCCTTGAGTGCATGGATTCATGGACATTCTGTTAGCAAAGGAGAATGTAGTCTGAATATATTAACAAGGCAGTCAGTAATGTCTACCTCATCTGTTCTGGCCAAAACTTTGACACCAAATCTAATTGGAAGGGAAGGCATAGAAGGTATTTTGTTCACAAGTGTATACATAGGGGTGCCCCTCTCTTCATGCTTTTAGCCCACTTCCCTTAGTTTTCAGGGACCCTGGATAGCCACTGGTAAAGGTAGGATTGAGCCAATAGATGGTGTGATGTAAGAGCAAGGGACAAGGAGGGATGCCTTCATGGCTCAGTCGGTTAAACGTCCAAGTCTTGATTTCAGTTTAGGTCATGATCCGAGGGTCATGAGATTGAGCTCTGTGTCAGGCTCTGTGCTGGGGATCCTGCTTAGGATTCTCTCTCCTCTTCTCCCTCTACCCCTACTCCATACCCTGGTTGAGCACATACATGTGTTCTCACTCTCAAAAAAAAGAGCAAGGGAAAGGGATCCACACTGAAATAATGAATGGGTAGAGGCCCAGGGCAAGGTTGAGAGGGAGGCTGAAACTAATGGTAGTAGGAGAAGGGCTGCAAGCAGAGTCTGGGAATTTTCCAGCCCTGCATACCCTGATGGCCTGCTTGACTCTTGCTGAGCAACAGGGAAATTTGTCACAGATTTCTATGACCCCAAATGCAGGATCCACTGACATTTTACATATCTGTAGGATGTTTCATCTCAGATAATTAACCAGAAAGCATATAATTATCTCAATTCTCTGACCTATTGCCCAGGGGTAGATGATCCAGATACAAATAATGGGCTCTTGACTTCTGATGTTATATTTGCTTTCTTGGGATTAGGGATCATCAGCATGGGTGTTATTC
Organism: Mustela nivalis; assembly: GCF_964662115.1. Lineage (NCBI taxonomy): Eukaryota > Metazoa > Chordata > Mammalia > Carnivora > Mustelidae > Mustela > Mustela nivalis. The sequence goes on along the minus strand of NC_139029.1, from coordinate 89,670,095 downwards.
TATTTTAAAAACCTATTTTGGTATTCATGTAACATGTAATTAATTGGCTCATGTCATTTGCTCAGGTTCGGTCAAGTTTTTGACTTGAAGTCATTGTGTGGGTTAATGTGTAAGTGCTTTAATGAGAGCACAAGCTTTTAGGACTGAAGCGCTGGAAGAAATATATGAGAAACTCTGGCAAGGCTGCCTACTATGTTTCTTGGCATGTAGTGTACACTCAGTACATGTTCCTTTCCTTCCATTTGGCTCTCTTCCTAATTGCCATTTTCCAAAATTCTCAGCAAAATGACCTCATCCTCTATTTTGGAACATCTCTTACCCCAACCGCAGAAGATCAGGAAGAGTATAACCAGTTATCTCAGACAAGATGATAAGAAATGAAAAGATAGAAGGAGGGGCCTGACTTTTTATCATATGCTAAACACCTATAATATAAGTGTTATGGATCCTAAGATGAGCTAAGACACCTTCCTTGCTGAAGGATCTCACAGTCTGGGAAAGGAGGTATAGGGAGAAAGAGTGTAAGGTTTGAGGAGCATGAGGACAGAAACTTGTGCGAGGTGCAGGTGAGCACTTAGAAGGGGCACCTAATGTGTACATGCTGGGGGCGCACCAGGGGCCATCAGGGAATTTTCCTTGGGGTGATGATCTTAGTGGCGGGTACTTGGTCCTAACAAGGACCCTTGCTTACCCAAGAGGGAGATTGAAATAGAAGATGTCATTTTTCCCCAGAAGTCCTGAAGAGAGCCAAAGAGCAGCCGTTACTCATTTTGCTATGGGCTTTTGGTCTATACATTGTGTATTAAGAGGCTTCTAGGCAGCTCCCTTTCCTGGGCACACTGAATCCTGGTGATTGTTTTGGGAAAATATATGAAAAGTCCACACACCTAAGCCACAACCCTTGGATTTGGCTTCAGTAGAGATCTGGAACAGGGATGTAGAATTTGGTTCTGAGGTGTAATCAGGATAGACGAATGGCTGGACTAGAATGAGAAGGGTGCCAGGAGAGGTAGCACTACTTATTTTCACATATGTTACCTCATTTAAGCTTCAAAACTTTATGAGGGAGAGACTGCGCAGCTAATTTGTGAACAAGAAAGCTGAAGCTTAGAGAAGGTGAGGGAAATGCCTACGGTCACTGAGTGGATGCCTGACAATCTAGACCTTATGGTCAGTCCTCCGCAGTGTGACTCACATGCCCCTTCCACTGTGTAGTGATTCACTTAAATATTTCATTGTGTCCTTCACTTGGAGGTTTTTTGGATCACGAAGGAAGAAGGATACCAGTCCCACCAGAAACTTCTAGATTTTGGGGGTCAATTCCTTAACAATTCTCTGCAGGACCTTTTAAGGAAAATGGAACCATACAATGAACATTGTTCTCTACTGGAGTTTGTTAGCAGAAACAAAAGTGCTGTTTACTTGACTTGGACTTTTTTCCCCTAGAACGTGCCTGGATCCTTCAAGTGGCAGTAGCCTGTAAGAACACCAGTATAGTCATTTGATGTAATCAGACATGGAACACAGGCAAGTGTCCTTTATTCATTTTTCAAATATGTATTGAGTACTTTATATATACTACAAGTACTTTAAGTTATTACATGAGTTCTTGAATTTACTGGGAAAATTAGTAATTTAAGGTGGCAGTTATATAGATCTGCATTCCAGAAAAGCAGAAAAAATATTTGGCCCCATTTTATGCCATTGCTCTTGGTTATCATGTGCAGTTGGTGATATCCTCCAATTGAAGTTTAGGTTCATGCCCTTTGATGAAATTATTGGTCAATATAGGCCTCTATGGAGAGGAGGAAGACATAGAATACTTTGAGAGCAATTAGCCCTAAAAACTCAACTTCGCAATTTTTAAATTCTATATATGGAGTTCTTTGGGACATCTGACCATTTCAAGGGTGTAAATCATGTGTGTCACCTTCATGCTAGCATTGTGTGGCAGGTAAGTGACAGGATTCAAGGGCTGCAGAGGCTTCCATGAGCCCCAAACCCTCCTACAACAGGACAGGGCCAGACCCACTGGCCAGAGTTCTATTTGGAACCACAAGCCCTGTTAGCTTCCTGCTTCTCATCTGTGAGACCTGGCTGCCACCCAAAATGTAAGCCCTCCTGGACAGGATTGCATGTTCTCATTCCTGGGTTGTTTTGTGCATTTTAGTCCCTGACTCATCCTCCCACCGCTGTGCCTTCCGCCAGTCTTTCCAGAGTGTCCTCTGCAATCCCCATTCAGCCGTACAGCTCCTGCCCCCTCACACACTTGTTTGTCACAGAATGTTCCCTCCGCTTCCACGCCTTCACCCAAACCCAGCTCTTCCCCAAGGGTAGGGTTTGCAGAGAGAGCCTGCTCTTTCTCCCTGGCCCCAAGGACCAAAGACATGGAAAGCAGCAGGAGCACCCTCACAGCTCCCTCTGCTACTTTGGGTCTTTTCTCGGGTATTTGGTTGCAAAACCCCCTCTTCTTTTGAGGCTCTTATAGCCCCCTCACACCAGTCCTCAGTGGCCACATGTGCCAACCAAATGTGCTGTAAGTGTGGACGTTTTCCAAGTCTTAGTAAAAGAGAATATAAAATGTCTCAATATATGTATATTGGCTACATACCAAAACATGAGACCACGTTGGATATATTGGGTAAAATAAATTACTAAAATTAATTGTACTTGTTTCTTTTTGTTTCATAAATGTGGCTACTGAAAAATTTTAAATTACTGAAATGGCCGCTATTTGTGCCTTCTGTCACTATGTTTCTATTAACTAACACTGGTCTAAGCACTGCTAAGTCCTATGTGGATATCATACTCTGACCTCTAAGTCTTCATTCAGCTCCTTGGTGATTTCAGTGTGTTGGCTGAGGTTTTTTTTATGAATTTAAAAAAAAAATTTTACTGATTTTTAAAATGGATTATAAAGTAAAGCATTTTCACTATATTAGAAAATGCAGATCATAAAATCTTAGTAAGTGGGCAGGATTCATACATATAAGACAAGGTATATAGTGCGTTTTTATAATTTGCTTTTTATACTTTCCAGCTTGTCATAAATATCTTACTGTGTCATTATATATTCGCCTGTGACAATTTTTTTAATGGTTCACTGATATTTTCCTCTAAGGGTATATATCCTAATTTATTTTGCAGTCTTTGCTAACTGGGCAGTATTTTTGAATTTTTCTGTTTAAATGAAGCAGAATGCTTGCAAAGAGGGAATGTGAAAATTTTTTTTAAAGATTTTATTTATTTACCTGACAGAGAGAGGGGGCTCTGTCCTCAGAGAGCCCAAGTAGGCAGAGAGGCAGGCAGAGAGAGAGGAGGAATCAGGCTCCCTGCTGAGCAGAGAGCCCGATGCAGGACTCCACCCCAGGACCCTGAGATCACGACCTGAGCCGAAGGCAGTGGCCCAACCCACTGAGCCACCCAGGCGCCCCTTGAAGTTTTTATTTTTAATTGTGTTATGTTAGTCCCTATGCAGTACATCATTAGTTTTTGATGTAGTGAAGTGGTTTTTAAAGAGAGGAATGTATTTAAAGATGCCAACATTTTCTAGCTATAGAAGGAGCAGAGGAGCCCACCTACTTATTTTCTGTTACACAATTGTCACATGATTTTAGAGTAAATATTCACTATTCTTAGAAAAACCCAGAAGTTAGTACTATAAATCAAAGACAAATTCAGACTCAGATGGTAAGTCTTTCTATGTGGGGTAACTACTATCTTTTGGGGACATGGTTTCCAGGTGGCGAGACTCTGGGTCTTCTCTTTGTGAGAGGGTCCGCTCTCCTCTTCTGTGGATAATTGCTAGTAGCCAGGCACCATCAGACGGGGTTGAGGTCCCAATCCAATAGCTGGGGGTCGGGGGGGGTGTACAGATAAGGGAGAGAGCAGCAGGAGAGCTGAGAGCACCACCCAGTCAACTTCGGAGGGCACATGTCCAGGGGAGTTGACCAGTGAGTCTCTGCAGGGATTATGGAGTGTGCTCTGTCCTCAGAGAGCCCAAGGAATACTTGTGGGAGAAAGTGGGCACTGTGGTCTTGGTTCCCTTAATAGTCTTAATAGACTAGAGACTATTAAGCCAATGATTGCTTGGGCTAAAAAAAGGCTGAGATTTCCTACCATGATTGCTCCATCAGAGGCTCAAATCAAGTCACTTGAGGAAATACTCAAAGCAAAAGTTGTCCCTAGACAGGAAAAGTGTGCAAATTATTATTTATTATATGTCTTTGTGGATAAGGCACACAATATAATAACAGTTAAACCAGACACACAATATAATAGTTAAATCAGACCTATCAGAGCCGATAATTTCTAATATCAGGATTTCATCAGATATAAAAAAGGGGGTAAGTATGGTTGTCTTAAATGGATTTCTTGGGGCATCTGGGTGGTTCAGTGGGTTAAGCCTCTGCTTTGGGCTCAGGTCATGATCTGAGGGTCCTGGGATTGAGCCCCACATCAGGCTCTCTGCTCAGCAGGGGGTATAACCTTCCTGAGAGCAGGTACCTTTTATATATCTTTCAGTATTAACCCCCAGCATCCAGAGCTGAGTCCGAACCATATTAGGGGCTCAAGAACTATTTGCAGAATAAGTGAATAAATGATGGTATGAATGGTCTTCATAATTACACCCTATTCAAAGAAAGATCAGGTTCCATCTGTATTTAAAAAGTGCTTTGATTGAAAAAATATTTTAGTTGGAACATTAACAATGGAATCAATAGAATCATAGGAACTGCCAGTTTCTGATTTTTCTGAAAGGATCATGGTTGGAAGAACAAATATTGTTACAATGTCTGTGCTTTTGAGAGCAATCTGTACCTTCAGTGAAATCCCTATCAAACTACTATCAACATTTTTCACAGAGCTGGAACAAATAATCCTAATATCTGCATGGAGCAAGAAAAGGCCCTGAATAGCCAAAGGAGAGTTGGAAAAGAAAACCAAAGCTGGTGGCATCACAATTCTGGACTTTAAGCTATGTTACAAAGCTGTAATCACCAAGACAGTATGGTACTGGCACAAAAACACATAGATTAATGGAACAGAACAGAGAACCCAGAAATGAACCCTCAACTCTATGGCCAACTAATCTTCAACAAATCAGGAATGAACATTGAATGGAAAAAGGTTGTCTCTTCAACAAATGGTGTGGGGAAAATTGGACAGCCATATGCAGAAGAATGAAACTAGACCATCTTCTTACACCATACACAAAAATAAATTCAGAACATATATGACAGGCCTAAATGTGGGACAAGAATACATCAAAATCCTAGATGAAAAAAAAAAAATCCTAGAAGAGAACACAGGCAGCAACCTCTGTGACCTCAGCTGCAGCAACTTCTTGATAGACGCATCTCCAAAGGCAAGGGTAGTGATCCAAAGGGGCACCTGCACCCCAGTGTTTATAGCAGCAATGTTCTCAATAGCCAAACTATGGAAAAAAACCAGATGTCCATGGACACATGAATGGATAAAGAAGATGTGGTACATATATGCAATGGAATACTGCTCACCCATTAAGATGAAACGTGGATGGAACTAGAGGGTATTATGCTAAGCAAAATAAGTCAATCAGAGAAAGACAGTTATCATATGATCTCACTCATATGTGGAATTTAAGGGAAAAAACAGAGTATCATAGAGGAAGGGAGGGAAAAATGAAACAAGATGAAATCAGAAGTCAAAGAGGGAGACAAACTGTGAAAGACTCTTAATCATAGGAAACAACCCAGGAGGGTGGCTGGAAGGGAAAGGGGTGGGAGATGGGGTCACTGGATGATGGGTATTAAGGAGGGCACGTGATGGAATGAGCACTGGGTGTTCTATGCAACTGATGAATCACTGAACTCTACCTCTGAAACTAATGATACACTCTATGTTAATTAATTGAATGTAAATAAAACAAAATAAAATTTGAAAAAAGAAAAAGGATCATGGATTAAATGGCATTTCTCCTGGATATATGGGACCTTGAGAAGCTCACAGGGGGCCCATAACTCAAAAGACATAAGAAATGACAAACTCAGAGGGGCAAGGCAAAGGCAGACTGTGGTGAAAATAATTAGTGATGAACCACTTTGCAGAGAAAAGGGGAGGGGAGGGGGTCCATGCTCACTCTCCCTCTGCATGTTTCTGACACCGTGTGACTTGTGTGTTACTTGTGAAACTGCTTTTTTTTTTTTTTTAAAGATTTTATCTATTTATTTGACAGAGAGATCACAAGTAGGCACCGAGGCAGGCAGAGAGAGAGAGGAGGAAGCAGGCTCCCTCCTGAGCAGAGATCCCAATGCGGGGCTCCATCCCAAGACCCTGAGATCAAGGCAGGGCTGAAGGCAGAGGCTTAACCCACTGAGCCATCCAGGTGCCCCGAAACATTGCTCTTTCAGAGCTTTCACTCCTTTGCTTCCCGAGGCAGCTATTCCTTCCTTTTGAAATTCAATTAAATCAATCCTAATGAGTGGCTATGCAGAAAGAGGGCTCTTATTTACAAAACACAGGGAACAACAAGGCAACATTAATTAGGATTGTTAGAGCAAATGAGAAAAAATGATTCTCTACCTAGACAGTGGTCAGCTTTCTTCTTTCCGACACCAAGTCTCAGACTTGAGAGAGAGAGGCCTTGTGGTCTTTGTTTTTTGCTGTGAGGATGATGTTTAAGAACAATACCACTAAATTTTTCCTTTGTTCTACAGTCTTGTGTCAGTCCAGCCAATCACAAGTCACTATTTTTATGGCTTTTGCCATACTGAATTTTCTGAATAAACACAGACAACCGCATTTTAACAACAGTGATAAAATACTTTTTTTTTTTTTTTAATTCTGTAGGCCAAGGGCCACATCAGTAGGAGGGTTTGACATACGGATTATGTTTATCCTTTGATCATCTGTCATTTTGTTAGAAGAAAGCATATGCCATCCTTTGCTCTGTTTCTAAAATAGATTCAGAGGAAGTGAGGAATTAATCTTAACCTTAAACACATTGAGCCCAGTATTTCCTATCCAACTGTAGAATGCACTATCTAGTTTCCTACACCTCGCCCTTACTAAGTTTAGGTCCTTTGGGCCAGCTGTTAAGAAGGAAGAGAAGGGGGAAGGGAACGTTGCTTTAGATGGAGAAGGTGTTACACTGTCCATTATCAATCCTGGCTTATTTTCTCCCAGCTTCATTTCCCATTCCCTACCATAACAGAACCGAGCAAGACCAGAGATAATGACCCTTGTGATTTTTCAGACATTTGTTCCAAAATGGGATTGGTGTGAGTCTCTTTCTCACTGTGTTCCCCTTTGTTGCTATGTACAGTCAGCACATCTGTGACGTGTATCTTGCCCATCTTAGTACTCCCTAGAAAAGCAAAGTTCGGGCTTTTTTTTAAATGAAAACTGATGCTAACAAGGGAGGCTCCGAGCACATCTTCACCTCATCTACGCTGCACATGGATGCAGCTGGTGTGGTGCCGCCACATGTGGCGAATTTGTGTTTTAAGATCTTTCCTCATTGAGGTTAATGCTGCTCAGGTGGCTGGCTTTGCAGACAACGCAGTCAGCATCCTTCAGAAGCTACTGCTACTGCAGGTGGTGGTGCTTATGCATGGTGGTCTGCTCTGTGCTTAGCACCCAGACCTGGCTCATGACGAGTATTCAGTAAATGCATTGCGAACTGAACTTGAGTTAGTATCTAAGTATCTGTTGGGGTGCTGGTGGCCCTCTGGTACAGGTGAGCTGGTCCCAGAGTTCGGATCCTACCAATGCATTTCAGTGGAGGGGCTGCTCCTGCCCTGCTTCTCTCCCCCCTCTTCAGCCTGCTGCCCACTCACTTCCCATGCCCTCTGCCAGAGCAGGCTTCTGCTTTCCACATGGGCACAGAGAGAATCAGAGCGTGCCTGGCAATATCTCTGGGTTCCACGCCTTGGTGACATGGCAAGACTTGGTGAAAATCTGTATGAAATGAGCTGTGGGAAGAAAAAATAACCATGAAAAATCTCCTGTGTCCAGTGAAATCAAAGCTGCCTTTTCCCACTTCATTTGTGGAAATTTAAAAGCACTCCTAAAGACGAAGCAAAGATGAATACAATGAACGCTTGTGTCACCATCATCTAGCCTCAACTGCCATCTGTTTCTTGCTAGTTTAGTTTATGAGCTTCTTCCAGTTTTGTGTTTGTGTGTGAGAGTGAAACTTTGCCTTACACAATGTGAGCTCTACGTATTTCCATCTCACTTAGGCAAAAATAAAATCCCGTAAGTGAAAACTTTACTACTGAGTCTTTTGTTATGATTGCCCTATTTTTAGGTCCTGGGACTGGCGGTTCCAGAATGTTGCAATTAAATGCTCGTAATGTAGAAAACAGCCTTTCTCCAAGGCCTCATGTCCCCTCCATCAGTGGCTTTCGGCCACTTCCTTCTGTCTGATTGAATTCTTAAATGTGTCCTTGGTGGGCTGCTGGTGGAGCTGGTGTTGCTTTGTCAGTCTGTCTACTTCTGGCACCCACACACAGCAAGTACAAGCTTCCTTTGGGCATTTGAGACCACTGGAGCTCAAACTTGTCTTAATTGCTGTATTTTCAGTGAATGTTCTTTTGTCACAGTGCAATGACCCATTTTTTTTTCAACCACAGAGCTGATGGAGATGGGCTGCCAAGTCACATTGGGGGATTGACTCAGAGTCGGGAGCAGTGGGCAGCGCCCTGTGCACATGATAATCCAGCCATGCATGGTTTCTATAGAATACTTTCATTTTATAGACTGTAGTCTGCTATCGATGCAGTTGAGAAAGATAAAGTGATGTCATTTGTTTCGATTTGCTTGCTAATCAAATCAGAATAATCAAAGGGAGCCCACAAAATTACCAGACCATCTCATGAAAATTACTCCTTGACCAAATATCATGCCTTGGTTTTAATGATTAATGAAGAATTTGAACAGAGCAGGAGAGAATAAGCCTTGTCTTTGTGATATACATGCTTCTGTCCCTGCAGTTTTCAATATGCCGGTCTTTTCCTCACTTAGATTAGAACAAACTCGACAGGATGATTTATACACATAGTATGTTTAAATGGGACTTGGAAGAATAAGTTTCAGATGTGCAGTGAAGCACACTTCCCAAAGGAGCAGTAAAGTGATTGCAGTGGTCCTTGGCCTGCTTCCCCAAGATCCTTTCCTTGTCCTTCCCTTACGGGCTGGTTCCCTGGCTTCTCTGTCACTTGGCTTCCTGTTGGATTCAGCCAGTGGAAAGACTGAGGGGTGGGAAGAAGGTATAGCCCAAGTGCATTTCCTCTGTAAGAAGTTACCACAAACTTCTGATGTAAACAATACAAGTTTAGTATCTTACAGTTCCGGAGGTCAGAAGTCTGAAGTCTTACTGGACTAAAATCAAGGAGTTGGCAGGGCCGCCTTCCTTCTGAAAGCTCTAGAGGAGAGAGACCCCATTGCCTTTCCTTTTCCAGTTTCTGGAGGCTGGAGATTGGAGTGGAGACAAATGGGGAACCTCTTTGCTTTGACCAATGATGTGAGAATTAGCAGAGGCCCTACCTTCCCCTTGTAAGAACGGTCTCCCTGTCCCTCCCTCTCTGGGCGAGGTTATGCAACAAGGTGGAGCTGCCTGAGGGATGGCAGGGATTTGAGCTAGGTGGGGCCTCTGGTTTAGACCAGTCCAGCATCTCAGTGCAGATATGAATAGCTCCCTAGCCAGAGGTTCTGTTCTTTGAAAAGGGACTATTGAAGACAAGCTGTCAAAGCATTTGTGGGAAGAGGCTTTTTTATTTTCCTGAAGCTCTTCCATTTACATTTTGCATGATCTTGAACAAAACAACTAGTTTTTCAGCCTCAGGGTCCTCATCTGTTAAAATGAGACAGTCAGGGGCACCTGGGTAGCTCAGTGGATTAAAACCTCTGCCTTCTGCCCAGGTCGTGGTCCCAGAGTCCTGGGATCGAGCCCCACATCGGGCTCTCTGCTCAGCAGGGAGCCTGCTTCCCCCCTTTCTCTCTCTGCCTGTCTCTCTGCCTACTTGTGATCTCTGTCTGTCAAATAAATAAAATCTTTAAAAATAAAAAAAATTTTTTTTTAAATGAGACAGTCATACTCAACTTCAAAGGTTTGCATGAGGGTTAAGTGGGTTAGTATATGGGAGAGAATCACTAAATCAATGTAAGCCTTCTATTGGTTAATTCTAAAAATACTTACTGAGCACCTCCCATGGGCTGGCTACTGTCCTAAGTTCCTTTTCTTGTGAAATTTTCTGTCTATTATGAAGGTAGACATTATTCAATTAAGAACACTAATGTAAATCTAAAAATAAGCATGGCTTGAAAAGTACACGGTTCTTTGAGATCATATGAAAAAGCAGCCTGACTGTAACCAGAGGTTCAGGAAAGTGTCTGGGCTGTAATTTGAAGGATGAGCAGGAATTAACTAAAAATGAAATTTATTATGTACTCTACAGTGGTTAACTGAACATAGTAAAAAATAAATAGACAAAAGAAAGAAAAAAATGAAATGTAAAGTAATTGGGGAAACAGCAGGTGCAAAGCCCCCTAGAGTAGGTAGAATATGTTGTCCAAGGACATGAAAGAAGCCCAAAGAGCAAAAAGAAAATACAGGAGGAGACTGGGTAGGCAGGTGGGGCCAGACCATGCAAGATCTTGGCAGGATTTTAGTTCTTATGCAAAAGCCAATGGGGAGACAATGAAAGATTTTAGGCAGTCCATGTGGGTCTATGTCCTAGCAGCTTTATGATTTAGCAGATGACTCTGTCTACAGCCTGGAGAACAGATTGGAGAGGGTCGAGAGAAGATGAGAGCAGACCAGTTGGAGGAGACTCGCATGGCCTAAATCAGAGCCTGAGTGATAACTTGTATTAGGTGAGCATGGAGACTGAAGGAGAGGTAGGGTCTCAACTTGCACCTGGGATGAACAGTGGTGGTGTTCTCAGAGGCAGAGGAAATTAGAGAGAGCTCCGTTGGATGGGGGCCAATCATGAATTTGGTGCTGGGTATGCTGAGTTTGAGGAGTCTGGGTGATAGCCAAGAGAAGATGTTCCATTAGCCACTCAGGGGAGGTCCTCTCTGGAGTTAGAGCTTTGAGCATCATGGGCTTATCAATAAGTAGTTACTTGAGCATAGGTAAGATTGTCTTCCAGACAAGCTAAAGTATAAGGAGGCTTTATTCTGTTCCAGGCACAATTCTAAGCATTTTACTTGTTTTAACTCATCTGATCTCCATAACTGCCCTTTGGGATATTTCCCCTATTTTACACATGAGGAAATGACTTAGCAGAGTGTTTCCATACTTGCTCAGGGTAAAACGATTAGTGAGTCTTGGGGCCAGGGTCCAAACCCAGGCCGACTCCTATACCAGTGTTATTAGCTGCTACAGCACACGCCTCTCTCCATCAAGGCTCATAGCTCCTTCCTAGGACGCTGACTGTTACACACGCACTTTCTAGCAAAAGCTGTGCCATTCATTTTCGGGAAGGTACAGGAGATGTTGGTGTTTCTGGTTGCCATGGTTTGCATAATATACATTCCTCACCTGCTGGAATCCTCCTGCTTTGAGTAGCAGCTGCCAGAAGCCAGCGCCAACATAGGCCGGCAGCAAAGCAGAGCACATGGAGAAGTGGGTGAGGGTGAAGAGAGGCATGCAGCAATTACCATCTCAAGCAAAGACATGTCCGAGATGCCTTTGGGTTGCCACAGGGTTCCATATCTCTCCGCGGAGGGAGGCTGACCCCACAAACAGGTAAACACTGTTTGCAATAAAACCGATTGTAATTACTCACAGCCCAGGAACGCTTGGCCCTGAGGTTAAATGATGAGCTGTCTGCGTGTCAAGGGAGACTGTCAAACGTTCCGTTCGTTGCCAAGTGAAAAAGACTCTCTAACTTTACCTAACATCCTAACAGCGCTATAGTGTAACACAGACACCTTCAAAAATCAATTGCCTCCAGCGAGTGGGTGTAGTTCCATGTCCCTGAGAGTGGGGGGAGGATGAGCCTCAGATAGTTATATAAGCTCCTGATCTGAGCTACAGACGGGCGGTCTCTTTGAGTGCAAGGCGCTTCTTGTCCTTTCCTGCAGTGTGGTTGCAGCCGACAATGGGTTCAGCCACAGGCAGCTTAATGCCCCATACAGTGATTAGATAGGATGAACAGGCTCACAGTGGCCGGTCTTGTTGCACGGCTGGAAAACGAAGTACCGCACGTAGTGTGCCGGCCGCTGCAGCAGAGTGCCCCCTGTCCCCAGCCGGCTAAAGATGCCAAGGGGAGTGGCCAGGCTGCACCTGGAACACAAATTCTCACTGTGTTCCTGTCCGTCACACCCGCTTCGTCCTTGGGCTGGGGATGGGGCCCACTGCCTCCTGGCTACTTTCTTCACTGCAGGACCGAGCAGTTTGCTGAAGACATAATTTCAGGGCCCAGAAGGCAACCGGAAGTTGTGAGCTCGCGTTCCGAGCAACATTTACGAGCTCCCGTTCAGGCACCTACTGTGTCTCGTTGCAGGAGCTTCAAAGAAGGAGGCAGAGATTTGCCCTCAGGAGCCTGGGGTCTAACAGGGATGTGATTATCTGTGCTAAATCTCATGCATTCAGAAAAACTGGTAGGATTCTGAAAAGGGGGTGTCAGGGTGGCTGGCTATTCTAGGTATAGAAGGAAACTCAGTTGGTAACTATAGGTTTTTACCTAGTACATGACGGCCTTTATGGTAACTTGAGCTGTCTCCACACAGGTTAAGCTGTCTCATGAGAGAGTGAAGTTCTGTGGTGTTTGTATAAAGAGCTGAAGACCACAGATTAACGGGGTTCTTACTTTGAGGTTTGAACTTCATGCCCTGCAGAGTCCTCTTCTACTCAGTTTCTGTTTTTCAAGCCCTTCAAGATGACCTTTTCCCCCCTCTGAGAACGTTTTAGCTTCCTAAGAAGAAAGGTGAATGAAAATATGCAGACAAAGATAATTTAAGCATCAAAAAAAGTTTGTTTTTGTTTTTGTATTGGAGACTAAACGAATATGCAGCCTTCTCTAAATAGAGCGTTCTATGTAAATTGACACCCTTTTAATAGAAATAACTTAAATAGAATTGAGTGATAGGATAGTCAAAATTATTTTGAAATGTTCCCCCCCAAATGGAGGAAACTTCATGATTCTTAAGGCCAGATAGGATTTTTAAAAATATGGTCAAGTTATACTTTTTAAAAATAGGCAATACAAGCACATCTTAAAAAATCAAATATACCGAGTAATCCTGCCTGCCACCTCTGTCCCTAGGGACCTTCCCCAGAGGCAGCCACTGTTAACAGCTTCTTACGTGTTTCTCCAAAAAAAGAGATATACCTAAACAAGCATGTGTGTGCACAGCAGGCTCTGTACACTGTTCTAAAGATTATATTTTGAAAGTGTTTCTGTATCATTGCTTAATTATACTTAATAGCTACAGAATATTTGGTGTTATATATTTTATAGTATATATTTTCAATATATCTATATTTATAGATAGACTATGCTATCATTAGGTACTATACAGTATAATAGTGTATATTATAATATAGTACATTATAGTGTATGTAATATACTATAGTATGTCCTATACTCTGCACAGTAGTTCTTTGTATCCATGTTCCATAATTCATTTCACTTTGGACTGATCTAGTGACACCACTATCATCTCCTTCCTTTTCTATTAGAATGTAAAACTCCACAAAAGCCAGAACTTTATCTCATTGGTACCCAGAACCCACATCCCTCAGAACTGTACCTGGAATGTGGCAGGTATTTAATAAATATCTGGTAAATAAGTGAACAAATTGCAGGAAGAATATTTGTTTAAATTTACTTTTAAAAAAACTTTTATTTACAACCAACAAATTTTTAAAAAATTGTTTCTATTATAGCAGGAACATATCTTCATTATGACATTTTGAAAAATTGGAAAACTGGAGATGTTAAGAATCATAGTCTGGTTGCTCAGACATTACCACTGTGAACATTTTGTTATCTTTCCTGTCAACCTTTCCTCTATATACATTTTAATGTAGCTGCGATTTCATTTTTCCCATCAATTTTATCCTTTCTTTCTGATAGCATACTAACATATAACATTTTTATTCAGTTTTTCAAGAATTTCAATAAGCATATTTTGAAATGGTTACTCAATAATGTAGATACATTTTTAATTATCCTTTTCTGTCTTCCTGAGTACTTGACCATCTTTTTACATCGGCCAGGGTACTTCCTGCTTGGTGTAGTGGAAGTGAGGTATGGAGCAAGACTGAGGTAGTACTTAGCCTTTGACATGCAACCAGGATCAGTCCGCAGGAGAAAGGATTTGCTATTCCTTTAGCCAAGGCCCTCTCTGGAAAGTTACAATCGAGCCTGGATGGCCCAGGTGATAGAGTTCTTCTGTGGCATGAAGAATATGCTCCTTTGGGCTTCAACAGCAAAGCATGAAGCTTGCTGCTCAGTAGATAAAGAGCTGTTTAAGACAAAGGAAGCAAAGTAAAAGTCTGCTCTCTTTCTGTCCTGGGTGCAGGTGGAGAGAGAGGAGAGGGGAAGAAAAGAAAGTGAAAGAATTAAGTTTGGGTCTCGGTTTGCTGTGCATTTTATAACTGGACGGAGCTAAGAAGTTCCAGGACACCTATTCCCCCCCAGGAAGCCTATGACCCCACCCCCCACCCCCCGCTGCACTTCCTACCCCCTGTCACTTACATTTAAGATTTCAGGAGACTTCTGTACTTAGTTGGGTACCTCTGGCTGATTAAGAAAAAGAGCTGTGTGGTCATAGTGCACGAGAAAACAGTCCAGTTGCCACTTTCTGGAATACTACTCTATTCCCAGAGGTGTCCAGACTGAGTTGAGAGCCAATGAGCCTGTATGGATTGTTGTGATGGAACAAGGTAACCCAGCAGCAACGCCTGGGGTGAACTGCAGGCCAGGGGCTAGAGGGGCCTGTAACAGCTGCTTAGGGGTGTTCAGCCCTCAGAAGCCAAGGCAAGGCCTAATCAGCCAAGGTGCACACAGGGCCTTGGCAAAGCCCAGAGATGAGGTTGAACTAAACTAGCAGCTGTCTTCATCAGTGAGTGTTGGCAAGTCACAAACGATGCTTGGGTCTGCTCCAGAGACCAGAGGAGGAAGCAACACTGTTTTTGAAGGCACCTTTTCATTTTTGCTTCCAAAAGTACAGATAGGATGCCCCCATATAGTCAGATGCCATCTTAATGAGAGAATCAGGGGAAGCAGAACTATGTGAGAGATTTAGCCTTTTAACCAAGGAGGCTGAATACCACCTAAATTATCAATGCAGACTAAACTTTAAATCAGGTCAGTGAATTAATCTCCCCACCACTAATGAGTGGAATAAATCCAGAGGAATTAGAGGTTAAATAAATTATGATTACAGCTTTTTGCATATGTAAGTTGAAATGTGATTTATATTTTATGCTTCTTACTGAATACACTATTTCATTGAGTGACTGTTTCATAGTGAATTACCCATTCCCTTCTGGTTGGAATTTAAGTTTCTCTAGTTTTGCATTGTTGGAGATGTTGTATGAACAACTTTATGCATTTAAACTTGTGGTACACAGGAAACACTAAACAAATGGTTCTTCAATGAACTTTGAGATGACATTTTCATGGAGAATGTAGACTGGCGTATGTATGAGACCTGAGCTTCCATGTAACAAGGCAACACCTTGCTTGTTGTTGAAAGTGGAAGATGAACCCATAATATATTTTATTGCTAAGAACTAGAGTAAAAAGAGAGATAACTGACCTTCTCTGCATTATAAATGAACAGAATTTTTGAAGTATGGGATCGAGAGAGAAGAGAGCCAAGGGTAAAGCAGCCCATTCTGAGAAGGGGAGAATAGACTTCTAGGAATAGAAATATCAGTCAAGGAATTTTAAGTTGCCTATCTGTTATATATATGCTGTCATGGCCCCCCATCTTTGACAAAGTCTTCTATTCTCACAAACACTTCTCTGATGGTTTTATCTATTTTGTTGGTTTGTTGATTGGGGGTGATAAAACTTAAGCAAAGGGATTGAATTCAATAGCTGGGTCTGTATGAGGAGGAATTGGGACCACACAGGTGAGATGATCTATGATGATCTTTGAAATGAACATTTAGTGCCAGTGGGAGCTCAGAGCTGGAAGGGACGACAAGAGCTTCAACCTCCTTGCTCCTAGCAATTCAGAAATGTTGGGAGGCCATGGAAATTTTCCAATTAGTAGAACAGAGAAATGAATCAACCTTGTGTATTTATTAGGGGGATACTGACTAACAAATTGTATTTATGTGTATCTTTGCCACCATCATCCAGTGGAAAGGGGGGGGGGTCCCCCTCACTTGTGTTAGAGATCCCCTCCTCTCCGGTGTTCTCTGTGGCAGAATACATCCATCATCAGCCTATCAGAGGATACAAACAATAGCAGGTTGGAGAGAGTTCATGGAAGAAACTACATAAGGGGATATAATTACAGTAGCTTACATTATTTATTTTAGGTAGCATAAATTAGTAGGCCAATTGGCTGCTATTTCTCCCTATTCCTGTCACTACTCAAGTTATTTGAATCCGTTCTTGTCAAGGAAGAAGCATACATTTTGTAGGGCTTTGGGGTCTGCTGCTTGGTACCAGATTGAAACCAGTCTCCTGACTATTTAAACTTCAGCACATTTCCTGGACTCTTCCTCAGTCTAGAAGCCTCTCAGAACTTGTTTTCTTTCTTCAGCATGTACCTCTCTCTGGCTTCAGAGAAGAGCTCTGTCTGTTCTGTATGAGCATGAGCCTTTTCTAGAGGTCTTGCTTTGGTCACTTAACGCATTCCTTTTGTGGTGGCCGCATGAATTGCCTACCTGCTCCCCACCCTTCTATTTTCTCACCTTTTTTGTTTCCTCTTTTTGCTTCATTTCCTCTCAATTTTGCTTAGGCTGTTTGTTCACCAACCTTATTATAAGAGGTCAAGCCTCCCTGGCCTACATCTGTGTTCATTGTCAGCAAAGTTAAGCCCATTTTTGATCTTAACAACTCTCTTCATAGCCAAAATGCCTTACAATGTAGCACATGAGTGTTTGGGGAGATAGACTTTCCTCCGAGTATCTTAAACATTGAGAGGTAGGAAATCATCACGACAGATGATTAATGGAGTATGAATAGGGCTCTCAAAATAGGCTGAACATATTACCAATGAAAAGAGATTATAGAGTAGCACACACACACACACACACACACACACACACACAAAAGGCAGTAAACTTAATTTAAAACATGACTTAATTTTATGAACTACTGACATCCCTTGGGCAGAATTTCCAAAGCCAGACTCTGTGTCAAATTCCTTTCCTCTTGACTTGAGTGTTAGCTGTACTTGGCAAGCAGGCTGGGAATTAAAGGGCCTGCCCGGTACCACCAGATGCCTTATATCAGCCCAAAAGAATGGAGTTGAAAACAGCCTGATAACCTGACTGTAGGCAGTCTGAAGCTTGGCATAGTATAACATGAGGCTCATGGGAGGATGACGATGAACCTCACTGGCAGACTGCCCCTGCTTTCCAGAGGTGGAAAATGGGAATAGAGAGAGTGTGGAAGAGAGGTGGAGGAGACCACAAATACTTGTGGAGACCACCACTCTTGTGGCTTTCACCTTCAGAAACGAGAAATTGGAAGATATTTGAAGTGTGGGGGTCTGGAGTTTGATAGAAAACAACAACAAGGGACGCCTGGGTGGCTCAGTTGGTTAAGCAGCTGCCTTCAGCTCAGGTCATGATCCCAGCGTCCTGGGATCGAGTCCCACATCGGGCTCCTTGCTTAGCAGGGAGCCTGCTTCTCCCTCTGCCTCTGCCTGCCATTCTGTCTGCCTGTGTGCTCTCTCTCTCTCTCTCTCTGACAAATAAATAAATAAAATCTTAAAAAAAAAAGACAAAAACAAAAACAACAAAACCCATGATTACTCTGTAAAGCTAATATTCGCAGGAAATTTTCCTAGGTTGAGACACCTTTGCTAGGTTAAGTTCAAAAGAGTGTTTTTCAACTGGCGAACTTCTTTTTTCCTTTCCTCCTTCCTGTTACCTCATGTTTAGTGAATGCATTGAAGGCTTCATACTTTAATGTGCTTTAATGTTTCAGTTAATGTAGTGTTTAATAACAAGGTCAAACTGCATATGGATAGAACTTGATACATTGATTGTATCTTTCATGACATACAGTCGCTCATGTCATCACAACAAGGAAGGTAAGCAGGCAGGTAATATCCATCCCATTCTACACGGGAGGAAACTGAGACTCAGGAACTAACTTGCTCAAGGTTAAACTACTGCTAGAGATGGAATCAAAACCCATGTTTTCTGATTTGGAAGCACTTGCTTTTCTGTTAGATCTCTATTCACACGGGCTTTCAGCCCTGAGTAATAAGAATTTACTGATATGAACTCTTTTCTTGACTTTGGTTGTATTTGTCTTAGTATAGGATATATAAGTGGCGGGGGGCACCTGGGTGGCTCAGTGGGTTAAAGCCTCTGTCTTCAGCTCAGGTCATGATCCTAGGGTCCTGGGATCGAGCCCCATATCGGGCTCTCTGCTCAGTAGGGTGCCTGCTTCCCCCTCTCTCTCTGCCTGCCTCTCTGCTTACTTGTGATATTTGTCAAGTAAATAAATAAAATCTTTTTTAAAAAAGAATATAAAAATGGATTTTCTTCCTGTAACTGTGGCATCAAGCACTTACTCAACCAACATGTTGAACATTTGGTAGAGTCAGGCCCTGAACTCAGCTCTGGGACTACAAAGGCCAAGAAGATGTAGCCTTTGCTTTTAAGTTGCTTTTTGTTTATTTCAGGGGACATCACCATAGGAAGATAAGTTATCAAATTATTTAATAGATATCCATAGAGATATATGAACAAGAAGACCTAGGAACATTGAGGACACAGCATATAATTTTACTTGAGAGAGTTAGGGAGGGGGTGATATCAGAGCTTTGTCTTTGAGGAAAGGGGTCTACCAAACAAAGGAGAGGGGAAGAGTGTTCTAGGGCAAGGTCCCAGAGCATGTATGACATGAAGTGAAGAATGTGCACAGTGGTCTGAAGTGTGGTGTATGTGGTAGGGAGGTTAGACTGGGTAGGGTAGGAAGGAAGACTTGTAGAGATCTTTGTAGGTCAAGCTAAGCAATTTGTGTTTTCTCACGTAGGTACTAAGGGAAGCTGTGTCTGGTTAAGAAGAACTGTGTGGTCATATTGTACCAGAAAAGGGTCTGGTTGTCTAGAGGATTTTAAACTGGAAATTTGATGTATAGAGGAAGATTCAATGAGATGGGCACATTGATACTTTTTGGGACTCAATATAACTTGTTTGAAAATTAATTTTTATACATGTAGTGTGGTGGTTCTCAAATGTTATTATGTACCAGAGTTATCCCCAAGGCTTGTTAGAAGACGGATTGTTGGAACCTACTCCCAGAATTTCTGATTCAGTACAGCAAATTAGAGAATTTGCATATCTAACAAGTTCCCAGATGATACTGATGCTGATGCTGCAAAGTCCAAGATCACATTTGAGAAGTATTGTCTTGGGGAAGGTTTCTTTGCCTGGAGAGGACCTACAAAGAATAGGTCTAATTTATTAAAAAGCAAAATTAAAATAAGAGGTATTTTTTTCAGGTATTTGAGATAATACAGATTTTCTAAAAACCTGACCAAGGGTTGCAATCATAATCAAACAATATAAAAAATAGAAGTATGCATGAGGCATGGTGCTAAATATTATACGAAGGAAGCATTTAATTGGACATAGCTCCTTGCTCTTGGAGGTTCATGATGATGCCTTGGGAAAGGCTACAATGGATAACTGACCATCCTTCAGTTTACCTAGTGGACCTTCTACTATTTTTATTCCAGAAAAGACTCAGAAAATAGAACTGAAGCTGAGATCAAAGTTGTCCTAAATTCTGAGATTTTCACCAAAATTATGTCGCATTGGCAAAATTTTGGGCTGGAGGAAGGAAGTGTGCAGCAATCACAGACCATTTTATCATGTGACAAAATTGTCTTATGACCAAGAATCATCTGACAATTAATTGAGCAGAGATAAGAAAAACCAAGAACTGAGTAATAAGAAGAACACCACCATTTAGAGTACGGAAGTGGTCATGTAATAAATGTGTGACCCAGCAGGGCTTTTTGCTTGTTTCTGAAACAGATGTCTCTAGAATTCTTTGCTTCAACCTCTGCTCTAGGATGCAGTATGCTTTGTCTCAATTGTAGACAGCCTCTGAACGTGACCTCAGTAGGTTTTAATCGAGCCTTCTAGCGTCTGCTGCAAATAACCCTCTCTTGACCTTCAGTCTTTTTGCTCATTTTGGGGAGTCTGTGTCATAAATATTGATAGAGAAGATGACTTCAGAGCAATGCATACAGAATGAATGATGCTTCTGTGATGTGTTAAACCACCTTCCTGCCTTAAAGATTGCAGGGGAAGAGACAGGCATTAGAAGAAGCCATTCTTACAAGGACTCTGCACTTGATTGGCACTTGCCGTTAAAATTTTGGGCCTCTTTTCTAAGTGGCACTAACGTAGCTCTCCTGGGTGTGACTCTCCGACCCCGCTGTGGGCGGATTGCTCTGCTCGCAGTGTGAGAAGATACCTCTGTCCATCTGGATTATTGCAGTCAGCTACAGGCTCATCTGCCTGCCTTTGATGGCCTTGTGTGTCCTCCTTTCTCTATAGATGGGGGTCGTTTCGACTTCTGTGCCCAGACACACAGTGGATTTGAACCCATTGCAGGCATAAAGCCAGACTTTGATTGGCAGGTGAAAGTAATTTTTGGCTACAAAACAGAACCATAACAACAAGAGCAGCAGCAGCAACAACTAACTTTTCTATGACCCTTCCTCAGAGCCAGGCACTGCTCTGAGCCCTTGACCCATATGGATTTATTTAACCCACATGAAAGATCCAGGGAAGCACATTCTTTTATTCATCTCCGTTTCAGATAAGGAAACTGAGGTCCAAAGTGGGTAAGTAACTTGCCTAATTCCACAAATAGGAAGTGGCGAAGCTGCGATTCTTAATCTGTGCTCCTGACGCATCCTCCTGGGGCTTAAACAAATGCTCTTCCATTTTAGTGTTTGCTAAGCTAGTTCCTGCTCATCTTTCAGGATCAGCTCAACTGTCCTCTTCCCTGCAGCTCTGCCTGCTTTCCTTCCCACTCTTTCCCTGATGAGCCAATCGCTGCTTTATCTGTGCTTCAGTAATTCCTCGTACACGCCTCAGCAATGACGCTTCTCCCACTGTGGCTGCTGCAGTCGTTGTCCTGCTGGCCTCAGAGTGAGGCTGTGACTTCCGCGTGCCCATGTGCCTCTATTTCCTGCGAGCTCTAAAGAGCTGTTGACCCTTCGTAATTCGCATTGTTGAGTGGAAATTCTGACATCTCCTGTATCAGTTTTAGAAGGAAATTACATCTCACTTCAAATACATTTTGCAACCTGACCTTTTGAGTTCTGAATCAAATTTCATTAAATCACGCAAACAATGTGAACAGGAAGGTTGATATATGCTTGGACACTGTGCTAGGTCGAGGGATACACCTATGAGTAAAACAGACCCAGTCCCAACATTACGGATCTTTGTGTTGGAGGCCAATTACCTAATTAAGAAGGCAGGTACTGGGGGCACCTGGGTGGCTCAGTGGGTTAAGCCTCTGCCTTCAGCTCGGGTCATGATCTCAGGGTTCTGGGATCGAGTCCCGCGTCGGGCCCTCTGCTCATGGAGAGCCTGCTTCCTCCTCTCTCTCTCTCTCTCTCTGCCTGCCTCTCTGCCTACTTGTGATCTCTCTCTGTCAAATAAATAAATAAAATCTTAAAAAAAAAAAAAAGGCAGGTACTGAATATTGTAATCACATACAGTAGAGGGGCTAGCTTGACCTGTGGAGAGAAGCTTTCCCTGAGGTTGTGGTAGCTAAACTGGGGCCTAAGGAGGGAGTAAGAATTAGGTGAAGAGGGTGAGAATTATATTCTCTGCTCTGACTTGCTTATAAAATGGCAATGTTCTCACCCCCTCTGTAGATCCTTATATTCTTTTAAGACTCAGATAAAATTCTGCTTTCTCCAAGAACTTTCTCTGAATATTTTAGCTTTATAACTTATTTCTTCTTGATTTTTATATTCAATAACTTTAAAAAACGAATGTGAAGCCCAGGAAAGGGGCCCGCGTCAGAGACACGGCATTATTTCATGTACTCTTCAAAACAACCTTGCAAGTTAGGCATTAATATGTTTCCTTTCTCAGATGAGAAAACTGAGGTCTGGTGAGGTTGGGTGAATTTCCTAAAATCTCACCGTGGCAAGTGAAGGGAAGAAGTGGATTTCACATTTAAGTCTGTTCGGCTACTAGTTTTTACAGCAGTTCTCGCAAGTCTTATCATCCCCATTTCACAGATGGAGAGACTGAAACCCCAAAGGACGACTGGCCCAGGTCACAAAGCTCCCGACTGAAGCAACAACAGGATTTCAGTTCACATCTGTTTGACCCCAGAGACAGTGCTTCAAAGGTCGGTACTGAGACAAGAAGCTGTGGCCAATACTCTGTCTGATCTGCGCCCATGCGCCACCTCTGTGATTGCTATCTTGGGGCACCATTAGGAGGCACTCTTATGGCTGCAGGAAGCTCCTGACTCTTGTTACCATGGGTGGCCCATGCATGGACCGGTAGCATCACCATCACCTGGGAGTTTATTAGCAAAGGAAAATTTCAAGCCCTATCCTAGACTGAAGAAATCCATATGCAGTGTAACAGGTTTCTCTGATAATCCCATATGATGCTCTCATCTAAAGTTTGCGTTAGAATTGCCCTTGGGGACGCCTGGGTGGCTCAGTGGGTTAAGCCGCTGCCTTCGGCTCAGGTCATGATCTCAGGGTCCTGGGATCGAGTCCCGCATGGGGCTCTCTGCTCAGCAGAGAGCCTGCTTCCTCCTCTCTCTCTCTGCCTGCCTCTCTGCCTACTTGTGATCTCTCTCTGTCGAATAAATAAATAAAATCTTAAAAAAAAAAAAAAAAAGAATTGCCCTTGCAATGGTAATTGTGAAAGGTTGGCCTTCCTGGCCCAAGGACAGGTCATTTCCAAGACTTGTTGGACTTTCAGGGAGAGTCCTGGGGCTCTGAACTGAGCTGGATTTTCTTTCTGAGTCTAAGGAGGTCCTGGTAACCTATGGAGACTGAGTCCAGAGTGGATTTTTGAACTGGTGTCCAATATATAAAGAGCGCCACTAGGATTGCTGTTACCTGTGAGCTAAATTTTTAGCTTGTGGCAGTTTTAGACTACAGATTGAAATGAAGAACATACCAATTTACATGATGAAACACAGCAACCTTGTGAGGAAAAAAGATATAAATACTTTGCCCAGTTTTTTTAAAAATTTATTTTATTTATTTTTTTAATAACATATAATGTGTTATTAGCCCCAGGGGTCCAGGTCTGTGAATTGCCAGGTTTACACACTTCATAGCTCATACCCTCCCCCATGTCCATAACCCCACCACCCTTTCCCTACTCCCCTCCCCCCGGCAACCCTCAGTTTGTTTTGTGAGATTGAGTCTCTTATGGTTTGTCTGAATACTTTGCCCACTTTAGAGAAAGTCTTGGTAAGACCAATAACATTTTTCATAAAACCTTGAAAATTTGTGGCAGGTCTATAATTATGATCGTGTTCAGGTGGCTCCCTTGTCTGTGTTTCAGCCAATAAAAGACCGTAATAACACTGCATTTTAATGAAATCTGTCATCCTTATCTTTATAGTTCACTATTCCCTCTCATCTGTTTGTTTATTCATTCATTCATGAACACTTATGGAGTGTTTGCTCTGTGCCAGGCACTAGCCCTTGGTGAGAAAATTATACTTTTTTATTGATCTGCACAGCAAAGACCTTAAAAGACTGAACAATTATGTGCAGTAATAACTAGATGATTTCACTTATTTGAGAAAAAACTTGGCCTATTTCCTCTTCAATTGGAGGGAAAGGACTTCACAAATAGTGCTGTCGTGGCATTGTGTGTATTTGTACTTCTTGCTGGATCAAAGGGAGTGCTGGGAAAAGTACATGAGCTACACATTATGTTGGGTATGGCAAAGTCCTACAGACTGGGATGACCTCCTTCTCTACCTGGATCAGATTTTCGAGACTGCTTTTCCTTGATATGAACCTGTTCCATTTAGGACTCATGACATGGAGTGTGTGTAGGTGTGTGTGTGCGAGAGAGAGAGAGAGAGATAAAGAGAGAGAGAGATTATGCTCCTAAGTCCACATAAAGGCCACAACTGTTTGAGTGGTTTGTTTTTATTTCTACTTCTTGTGGGAAGGAGGCTCATTTCCAGCTCCTAGTGCCAGAGCTGACAGCAGGTACTGAGTGTTCATTTTCCTCTCCCAAGTTTAGTCTATGGGGCTGGAAATTGTTGTTGTAACATTAAATAGTTTAAGTGCAAGTCTCAGTGCCAAGTCCTATGATGGAAGGGTCTTTCTAGTACGCACCTTTGAGACATGGGGTCCAGAAGCCTCTCCTTGTCTTTTAAAATCAGATCTTGAGGGGCACCTGGGTGGCTCAGTGGGTTAAGCCTCTGCCTTCAGCTCAGGTCGTGATCTCGGGGTCCTGGGATCGAGCCCCCACGTCGGGCTCTCTGCTCAGCAGGGAACCTGCTTCTCTCTCTCTCTGCCTGCTTGTGATCTCTGTCAAATAAATAAATAAAATTTTCAAAAAAAAAAAATCAGATCTTGACTAATTTAAGAGTTTTTGTCATTTGGGGTAACTGTGAGTTTTCCAGACTGGCATGATGTATGGTTCTGAAAAAATAGTTGACTCCAAGCCTGCCATGTTGTCTGCCTAGGAGGTATTTACAGACAGAGCAAGCAAACATGGAAATAATGAATTAGCTTGCAACTCGAGTTGTGCGAAGTTTGTTTTGGATTTTATGAGTGAGTATGTGTGTGTTGTTTTGCTTAGAGGCCTGTTATCAGAATTGCTCTGTTGTGTTTTATAACTAGAAGGTGACTACAAGCCCCTTTGTGTAGCAACAGCATCCCCAAGATGGAAAGGGCTAATCTAATCCCAGCCAGGAGACCAGCCCCCTCCCCCACCCCAGTAAGAGCCCCAGGAACAGGAAAACTCCTGCTTCTACCTTCCAATGATGTCTCTTCCATTCTCTTTCCTTTGTTCCTGCAACAACTCAAAATATGACATTACTTTTCAAATAGAGGAAGTCTAGGTCACATCAGGTGTGCGCAAGCTGGCAGATGCTCATTCTCATTTTCTCTCCCTTATCTCAGATCATGTTACAGCCTTCATTGTTTATATAACTCACTCATTTAATCATTCTCCAAACATTTGCTCAGTTTGCATGTACTGGGCACCATGTCAGGAGCTGGGGATGGGAGATGAATGAGGCATCCTTCCACTCTTCCAGAAGCTTACAGTTTCATTAAGGAACAGGCACACAGACCATAACAGTAGAAGATTTAAAAAAAAAAAAAAAGCTTCCTTCTAGAGATATGTAGAAGTATGGACAGAGGAGGGAACAGTCAGCTTTGGTGAGAGGACTGACAGAGGAAGGCGGGGCGGGGAGGTGGGGGAGCTCTGAGCTGAATGGTAAAGAATGAACTTCAGTTTGCTCAGCCAAACACAAATCCTGTTCTCATTAGGTGACTCTACTGTGGTAGTAGTCAACAATACTTCAGTACATCATGGTATCATGTTTTCTCTTTCTCTCAGCCAAAGAGCTCTGCTGCCCATTATAGACACCCCTGACTGAGTCATTTCAGAGAGGCGGGCAAGTGTAGCCACTGAGTGGTGGGTAGCACAGAAAAACAGGAATCATAGCTCTGCCGCTTAGGTCTCCCCGACTTGAGGAAATGTGCTTAACCCCTCAGAACCTGTCTCTCCAACCTTCAGTAAAGTGGCATAGGAGCACAAATCCCATAGAATCTGTATGAAGCTTCAGTGAGATAATGAATAGAGAGGATTTAGCCCACTGGCATCTAGAAGGTCCTCAATAAATGCTGTATTCAGATGCAAGTGTTGTTACCTCCTCCCTGCCCGCTTCTCTCACCCCTAGGTCGTGAAGCAAGGGGCTGCCTTCACAACAGTCTATTCTTGCCTATGTTGTACCAGTAGGTGGTTGATGGGATGCATCTGGAGTCAGTGGTTTTTTATTTCAATACCTAGTTAGGGGTTTAAACTTCAGAATTTTGACAAATTGGATTACTTCACAATAATTCAATTTATACAACATGGACAAAATCATAAACAGATTTACTAAGCAATCAAAACAAGCATATGTAGCTCATTATATTCTTATGTTACCATAAACAGAGTACAAGAACGTAAGCTGAGCTTTCACTGATTCCTCCTTCCTTGGGAGTTGGCAGCTGACTGATGGCCAAGTGTAATAAGTCTGTTTCAGTCCAGTTCTTTGGCCTCTTGGCCTTTGGTCAACTTCTTTTTTATATGCCATGTTATCCTTATTGATCTCATTCACTGAATTGACCATGATCTCATAAAGGCATTTTTATTCACCTCACTGGGTTACTGTGGCAACAGATACTCTCTCTATCTTGCACAGCCCTTATGGACAGCTTCATTCATCCACCCAGTCAGCCACTATTGAAATACCAAAGAGATAGAAAATGCCTATTGCTGGGAAACAGAGGATTCCTTACCTTAAAGAGTTCACAGTTTGGTGGAAAAACAGAAAAACTACCCAGTAGTTACCATGGAGTGTTAGGAGGTTAGGAGAAGGTGTCCGTGGAGAGAAGAGAGACACTCAGCACAGCTCCAGAAGTCAGCAAAACCTTCCTGAGCAAAGCACTGAAGGAAGCAGGAGTAAGAGTCCGACTGGCAAGGGAAAGGGAAGGACATTCCAGGCAGAGAGAACAGCATCATCAGGGCAGGGAAGCGGACGCCATGAAGATGGGGAGGCCCGCCAGGACAAGACTGGGTCATGCCAAGAAATTTTAACTTTTTACAGAAGGTGATATCCTTTGGGATGATAAGAGATGAGGTCAGTTTTCTGCTTTGGGAGATCACTCTGGCAGCAATGGGAAGGGTGAATTGGTCAGAAAGGAGAGAAGTGACAGTCATTCAGGTAAGAAATGAGGAAGACCTGAACTGACTTGAGGGCAACCGGGAAAGGAGGGCCGAGTTCACCAGAGGGGAGGGCGGGTGGAGAGAGCCTGTCATGGGAATGCAGGGTGATCCTGGTCCTGCTGAATGAGAATGAAAAGAAGCAGCAACTTTGGGATGGGCGTTGAGGAGCGCACGTGTTGTGAAGAGCACTGGGCGGTATTCGTAACTAATGAATCATTGAATACTGCATCAGAAACTAATGAAGTATTATATAGCGGCGAACTGAACATTAAAAAAAAAAAAAAAAGAAGCAGCAGCTTTGGGATGGGGTGCGAACAGAAAGGACTGCTATCTTTCCTTCTTGCTTTTTCCTTTCTTGATGCTGCTGTTGAAGGAGCAGGAGGCTGGCTGAGGACAAAGCAAAAGCTGGCGCCTTGCACCCCCCCTTCACCCGCTCCCCTCCATATGTGTAGCATTCCTCAGGCACCCCTGACTGCCATAAAACGATAAATAGTTAACTTGCAAAGATCACAGTCCTGCAAGGTAGGAGTCTCCCCTGGTTTGCAAATGTCCTTGAGATTTACAACAAAGAAGTTACCTTATCAATAGCCCTAATGTCACCCTCCCCTCCATGAAAAACCGAAGGAGGCGGAGGTAAAAGGAAAAGTAAATACTTCTAAACCTAAATCTCATTAACAGGGATTCTTGATAGCAGGAATGTAACATTCCACCAGGAGACTCCCAATTGTGTTCAAACTATCAATCAATCAGCTCAGCCCCACCCGAAACTTGTTTGTATCTGTCTATAAAAATCCTGCACCGACCCAGCTCCAGACCTCTCGGCGTTATCGGCAACGGGAGCGCCGCAGAGGTCCAGGTTCGAACCTGCAATAAACGACCCTTGCTGATGGGCTTTGACTCACGTCTCTGGTGGTCTTTTAAGGTGGGGGTAATATTCAACTGGCATTTCACTGTCTCTTTTTCTTTTCTCTTCTTTTTTTAAAAGATTTTATTTATCCAGTTGACAGAGGGAGAGAGAGCACAAGTAGGGGGAGCAGCAGGCAGAGGGAGAAGGAGAAGCAGGCTCCCCACTTAGCTGGGAGCCCAAGGTGGATCTCGATCCCAGGACCCTGAGATCATGACCCAAGCTGAAGGCAGACGCTTAACAACTGAGCCACCCAGGGGCCCCTTGCTTTTCTTGAATAACCGTCTCTCTCCCTCTGTCCCCCTCCCTCCTCCCTGTCTCCCCCCCCCCCCCACTTCTTCCTCCACCTCTTTCTCTCATTGTCTCTGTTTTCCTCACTCTGTGTACAAAAGACTACTGTGATAGAAAGAGTTCGAGATTTGGATTGAGATTCGTCTGGATTAAAATGTTAGCTTTGCTAGGACTAGCTTTCTAGCCCTAGGCAAATTATTTCATTTCTCCCCTGCTTCCTTTCTCCTTCTGCAGAACAGTAACAACCGAACTGTGTGGAGAGGAGAGCGAACAGCAAAGGAGATGCAGTCATCAGAGAGGGAGTTTTTGTTAACAACATAGAAATCGCTCTGTGTATTTTGAAGAGTGAGGAGTTTAAGGCAGGAGACTGGATACTTAGGAAACATTTAGAAAGGGCAGAGGAGTAAATTTCACTCTTTGAAGCACCCTTTCCGGAGCTTTGGAGCCACTATACTTTCCTACCTAGGCTTGATACCATTAACTGTTACTGTTATTTTTGTGGGTGCCCCTGCTGCTCTTGTTGCCCTTGTTTTGATTTTTGTTTGGAATTCAGCATCCAACCCCACTCCATTTTATGCGCTTCTTGTATTAAGGGACTCTAGTTCTGGGCGACTCAATTTCCAGCCTCCCTTGCCAGCAGGGTTCTCTCTTCGGTCCCACCAATGAGAGGCGTTTGTGTGAGATTTGGAAGGCAGAGGATAAACAGAAGTTAGTTTTCCTCCAACAATGGAAGGCACCTTGGAGTTTTTTGGGTGCCTCCAACATTGTCTTGCAAATTAGCACCTCCCTGCAGCAGGTAGATGGCATCCCCTCCAGAGTTTTGGCAATTTCTTGGAACTTCTTGTAATTTTCTGACAGCAGTAAACCTGAGAACAGTGTTTCCTGCTTTCTGTAAGTTCTGAGAGGTTTTGAGCACCTAACTTCCTGTTATCTGTACCTTCCTACTTATCTAAAGTAATGCCTGTTTTCCTGACCAAACAACAACCGAAAACTTTCTGGCAACTACTCTTCAGTATCTTTGCCACCTTTCCCTGACCATTAAAACGTCTGAGACTCTCCAGGTTTTAGTTCTAGGTCCTTTTCAAGGATACTCCGTAAGTGAATGTATTCAGTCCTAACTCTTCCATTTATTTTCTATGATCTTACAACTCCCCAAACTACTGTATCTCAAGCCGGAATCTCCTTTGAGATACAAAATTAAAGACCCATTTTTTTTTTTTTTTTTTTTTTTTTTTTTTTTAGAGAGAGAGAGAGAGAGAGAGCAAGGTGGTGGGTGTGGGAGGTGTGCAGAGGGAGAGAGAGAGAGAATCCCAATGGAGGGCTCCATCTCAGGACCCTGAGATCATTACTTGAGCTGAAATCAAGAGTTAGACTCTTAACTGACTGAGGTACCCGGATATCCCCATACATCCAATTTTATATTCTGTGTCCATTTGACTGTTTCACAGGATCCTCAAACTAGCATATGAAACAGAACTCATGAGCTATCCCTGTCTCTTCAATCTAACCTCTTTCTCTTCTCGATTTCCCTTTCTAAGAAAATGACCTCCCTCTTCACCCCGAAGCTTCATCTAGAAATCTAAGATTCATTCTGGCCTCATCCCTCTCCTACACCCCCCCCCCCCCACAGGCAACCAGTAATCAAGCCATCTTTATCCAGTATACCTTGAATATGACCACTCCCTCCAGCCCCACCGCCATCACCCTCCTCTGATCCACTACGTTTGGTAAGTGTGATAAGCTCCCATCTCCCTGTCTCCATGCCCACCCACCTCAGTTCATCCTCTACGCCAGGGCCAGAGTGATCCTTTGACAACAGAAATTTGACCAGGTTATCACTTTGCTCAAACCCTTTGATGACCTCCCTTTGCTTTTAGTGTATCCTCACCCTGACCTCCAGGCCCTGGGCAGTTCCTGCCTCCTCCACACCCCCGCCAGTCCTCCCTCACTGCTGGGCACCTGCTGTATTCTGTGGAGCATGTTGTCCCACTCTGCCTCCACCCAATTCCTCTTCATTCTTTGGTCTTAACCTCTTCATCTCTTTTTCAACTCGCTGAGTTAGATTAGGTCTCAAATCTGTAACAATTTGTTAAAAGTCTGTCCCCCACCTCCCTGCTAGAATGTAAACTGCATGAGAGCAGAATACTTTCCTATCTTGTTTATCATCGTAGCCTTAGTTCCTAGCACAAAGAAGGCATTTATTCCAGGAATTAATATACATGATAAATGGTCATTCTTCTTCACCCCTACCTTCTCCTTCTCCCTCCCTTCTTTTCCGTTTTGTCTCCTCCCATCCCTTCAAAGGCTAATGTCACTCTGCTGCTACTCCTCTTGTTATTTTTCTCCCTGCTTACCTCCCCCCCCCCACCTCTCTTCTATCCTACTTGGCTGTTGTGCATTAGTTAGCCCTTGTTCTATTTGTCTTCCTGTGGTTCTTCCGTCTTTGAGTTTCCCTAAGAGGAGAAGCATCTATTAATCTCTCAGGATGCCCCAGAGTTGAGGTCAGAAGTGACACATTTCCAGCAGATCACCTGATAGGTCTCCCAGAAATAAAACAACCAAATAAAACAACCTCTGTCTCCTGTTGCCCTGCCTTTGTCTTAAATTGGCCACCTCAATTCCCGGAATTGGCCCTCAATCAGACTTTGATGTTCACCTCATTCTAGAGCAAGGAACACAGGCATATGACTTAATTTGTGTCCTGCCTTCTTTCCAAGATTATATAAAGCAACATTATAAAGTTAATAAGATAGAACTATTGAGACCCTTCAAAAAGAAAAAGAAGCAAGTGTACTGAACTTGAGGGATAAAATAATTAGTTGACTCTAAGCTCCCTGACAGCCAGGGCAAAGAGGGAAATGACATAAACAATGGCTCTCACTGACAGAAAAGAGCAAACATAGCAGTTCATCAAAAGAACATTTTAAGAAATCCCACCTTGAGATTTCACTTTTTTTTTTTTAAGATTTTTTTTTTTAATTTCTTTGACAGATAGAGATCAGAAGTAGGCAGAGAGGCAGGCAGAGAGAGAGAGAGGGGATGAAGCAGGCTCCCCACCAAGCAGAGAGCCTGATGCGGGGCTCGATCCCAGGACCCTGGGATCATAGACCCAAGCCAAAGATAGAAGCTTTAACCCACTGAGCCACCCAGGCGCCCCGAGATTTCACTTTTTTTGTGGGATACTAATCATCCCAAGTGTTCAATTCACTTTAATTTCACAAACATCCTTCGGTAGCTACTGTGGGTCAGGCACTATACTAGGTACTAAAGGTTCAAAGACAAATGACATCATACCTACTTTTGCAAATGTCATCTGAATGATTTAAAATTCAAGTATTCCATGGCTTTGTCTTGTTTTTATAGTTACTTTGTAAATATCATTATGTATTTACTCCCAAAACATGTAGAACTGACCTTACATGTGATCAGAATTATAAAGTCTCTTTCTCTATTCCTTGATAATTCCCCAATTCTACCACCCTTGAACCGGAATAATCATTTCAAAATGCAAATGTGGCCATGTCTTGACTTTGCTTAAATCCCGGATTGAGAACCGGGTTTGCAACTGTCAGATGATCATCCAACTCCAAGAAAGGAGTGGGAGATTATTGACAGAATTTCTTTGGAAAGAACTGTTAGTGTGATATAAAGTCTGAATCTTCCCCATGGAGGAAGGGTGGGTAGGAGTTCCATCTCTTTAAGCCTGGTGAGAAAAGCTTCAAAGAAATCACTCAGAGATTTTTCTGGACTCAAAGTCAAGACATGGCCACATTTACATCACTCAGGGACCTGTGTCCCCCTGACTCTCTGGGGGTACCACGTTCGTGCTGGACCTGTGACCAAGAAGCATAAATGTGCAAGGCAATGGGACCCCAACAGAGAATCTGTGTGGTATAAAACTAGAAGCTTGAGTGGTCTTGTAGGCAAGTGCTGAAAGACGAACAGCCTTCCAAAGGAACAGAAAGTGAGAAATCCCAGGAAATAATAGGAGGTTGGATGTCACTAAAGAAATCACTAGCGTGTCCCAGAAAGAGGCAACTTTAAACATGTCAATACCTGTCAGCTCTAAACACCCACCACTGTCAGAGGAAGCCAATGTCAATCTCACCACCATCTGTCATATGAGGCTTTGCTTGCCTGCATATCTCTGTATTCTCCCCCACCACAACCACATCAATCCTGGACCAGCCAAGACCATCCATGTGAGAAGGAAGGGAGGCAGAGACCTAAGGGAGCCAACCCACTTCCCTCTTGTCATCACAGGCTCCCCACCTTCAGCAGGTCTAAATCAGGAAGGAGAGAAACTTATATTTTGAATGGAATCTGGTGTTGGTTATTATAGGGAACTGGATCTATTAATGACAGAAAATCAGACTTTCTGCAATTAAAAACAAACAGAGGACTTTATTATCTAATGATAATTGAAAAATATGTGCCTAAGATTTCATAAAGAGGCAGGAAAAAATCCAGATCCACAAAACGTATTTGAATGGGCTGCATGGGAAGAGAAATTGTCCCATAACTGTCCTTAATTGTCCTTACAAGTCTTCTTATTCAGTGCATGCTTGGATGACTTCAGCCCTGGCTTACTGTCTTCCTCCTCACATGACTCATGTCATTATCCTTGGTGATTGCACCATCGACTGTGCAGCAAATATCCACTCTTTTACCTGAACTACTGGTGCTGGGTTTTTTGGCACCACATGACTTGTCTCAGCCAATGTACTGTTAGAGGACGTGAATATGCTTGTAGGCTTTGGCCTGGCTCTCACCATGGCGGGCTGCATGAGATGAACATGCCCCTACAGCCTTGGCCCCAGAACAAATACATCTGCAGCAGACCTGAACCAAACCCAACACACTATCTAGGAGGTATTCATCAACTTTTCCAAGGTCATATAACCAGTAAAAGGCAAAGCTGGATCCAGACCCAGGAAGCCAGTTTCTAGAGTCTGTGCCCTCAACTGTTCTATGTGCCTCTCAACTTGTACACATCCTTGATTTCTTTGCTTTTTCACTTGTTAGTAAAATGGCCTGAAAAGCTGTAACAGGGTTAGGCAAAGCCAATTGAAGTGTCCAAAATTCAGTGGGATATCTTTTTAAATATTGGTAAGAGATGTATCATCAAAAAATATATGAAAGATTGCAAGATTCTATCAAGTTAAGAGGAAAGTATATTTATGTAGTCTAAGGTTCCCTTCGAATTCAAGGGGCTTCATATTTAAATAGAAAATAGGTACGCATTTCAAGATCCAAGCTAAATGATCAACAATGTGGGGTTAAAGACCTCTGGTGAGATAGAGAATCAGGCCATGAGATTATCTTCTGAGAACACTCTTTCCCACCTCTTATCTCTGCAATCCTACTTCTTTGCTCCTTCTCACTTTCCCCAGGCCACTTTTTTTTTTTTTTTTTAATAGAAGATTCTTCATATTCCCACTACCACACTACCAACCTATCTCAACTTTACCCTTCAAGTCAGGGTTTCTGCGATGAACTGACCTTTGGCATTTAAATTCTGACTTCTGGCTGCTTCTCTGATCTCTTCTGTCACCACACCCTGCTCCAGCAGTGTGGCCATTTCTTCTGTCTGCCACAACCCAAGTTCATGCTGGCCTCAGGTCTTCACATTCCCCGTGCCTGGAAAGCTTTCCCCAAATAACCAAAAATACCTCTTAGCATTCAGATTGCAGCTCAAATATTTCCATCTCAGACCTTTCCTGGACCACCTATCTAAAATAGCATCCTCTACTCTTCTCTCCTTTTTGAATGGATAGGATTCATCCTCGGCCCAGAACAATGCCTGCGGTCAGAGAATGACCCCTGAATCCACTCATGGTCTTCATTGTTCTATTGTGCTATTAGGATAAATCAGAGGTCTGTCTTTGGTTTATTTAGTATCTTCTACATAGTAAATAGTTTATCATACTATTATGTAATAGCTTCTGTGATAGTCTATCATACTGTTATGATAGCATACATATATATCAGTAAGTATACAGAGATGATAAGCAGTACTTTGAAAAGCAATTGAATATCATATTTACCAGGAGATGGGGAATGAAAGTAAAAAATGGCAGTCTTACTTGTACATTTTTAAGGGGAAAAAAGTTAAAGCTATTGGCTTCATTATTATGTAATTGAATAATACCTTATAATGAATATAGAATATTCATAACCTATGTAATATTCTATTATGTAATAGAATAATTTAAAATAAAAAACCTATAATGGGGTGCCTGGGTGGCTCAGAGTGTTAAGCCTCTGCCTTCAGCTCAGGTCATGATCTCAGGGTCCTGGGATCGAGCCTCACATCGGACTCCCTGTTCAGCCGGGAGCCTGCTTCTCCCTCTCTCTGCCTGCCTCTCTGCCTACTTGTGATCTCTGTCAAATGAATAAATAAAATCTTAAAAACAAAATCAACCTATAATGTATTGGATTTTTTTAAACATGTTTTTTGCACGTAATTCTGGTAGATATCTACGTGTGCTTGGTTTCATTTACTCTTCCCAGCAAGGTGTTCCTATGGGGCTATTATTACACCTATTTTATTTTATTTTTTATTTTTTTTTAAAGATTTTATTTATTTATTTGACAGACAGATCACAAGGAGGCAGAGAGGCAGGCAGAGAGAGAGGAGGAAGCAGGCTCCCCGCTGAGCAGAGAGCCTGATTCGGGGCTCCATCTCAAGACCCTTGGACCATGACCTGAGCTGAAGACAGAGGCTTTAACCCACTGAGCCACCCAGGCACCCCTAATATTACACCTATTTTATTGATGGGGAAAGTGATTCCATGGGTAGGACCGTCATGGGTCTAACAGGAGTACTAGGGAGATTTAGTCAGCTGTTTTGGGTTTCCAGTCTCTCATTCCCTTGATTCATTTTTACCCAGTTTGAAAGCCCTGGTTCTCATTTTCAAGGAATCTCATGGACCCGATAACTTCCCTTTGTTGACTCCTGGACCCCACACCTGGGCTTTTACACTGCACCCCTATACTCTTTTCTTCTGGCAAGTCTGCTCAGTGCCTGGAATGCCTGAGCTCCACTTTGCACGGGGAGGATGTCTTAGTCCTCACAGGCTGCTTCTTCCACTCCGTGTGTTGTATTTTTAGGTCATCCATGCCAAAGTATGTTTCAATGTATGTCATGTTCTTACTTCTTTTGTTTGCTCTTCTTCCCCTTTATAATCTCATTCTGAGTGATGCCTGCCTATTATTAAAGTTTCTACAGCCAATGAAATATCTATTGTTCATTTAGTACTCATTTGTGAGGTAATTTTATTAAATCTTCATCTCTCCTTACTGCACTATAATGCTGGATACCACACTGTAGGCATCCCCAGCACAACACAGGGCTTCGCCCACAGCAGACTTTGTTGCCTATAGTGCAGTGGTCACTGGTATTCTTTGTGATTTCCCTGTAGCACTGTAAAAATCAGAAGCCTCAAAGAGATGCAAAGCTCTCTGAAGCTCAACGTGGACTGCACTCCCAAGTTTGAAACTTTTCAGGCGCTGAAATGCCAGATGGAAAAAGCTGAGTGGAGCATTTGCGGTGTGAGAAAAAAATGATAAGCATTCCCAGGATGATACTTGGGTTTGTCTCTGTAGCAGGATGCTTATCTCTCTGCAGTGGTGACTCACTGGCCATAACTGACAGCTGGAACAATTGTGGGTAGGAGAGCTAGACCAGCCACCCAGCCAGAGATTAAGCAGCTGGGTTTAGATTAAGCACAGGGAATGTGTAAGGAAATCTGATGGTCTGGTGAGTTTTTATCATTGGCTTCTGCTAGCCTTTCCTTTCCTGCTGCTTCTCTATTCCCAGGCTGGGATAGTGAGGTCAGATGCTGAATTGGTTGTTAATTTTTCGCCAATACCTTAGTCAGAGTATAGAGAACCGTTTTCTACTTGGAATGGCCTCCTGACTTTCAGCAGAGACCTTGGTAGAAGCCTCTATAAGAATGATCTTTTGGCTCAAGATGCTATTTATTTTGGGCATTTCTCAACTTTGAGGGCTCCAGCCCTCAAAGAATCTGTAGAGTGTTTCTGCCTGATAAAGCAGAGACCAGGGACTTGGCAGAGTTGTTCTTGTTTCTCCCATGTCACTTTCTACTTAGATTTTTCTTAAATCTTCTCAGCCCTCTCTCCTGATGAGGGACACCTAAGCTGACCAACCAGTCTCATTGTTGGATTACCAATATTTAAACATAAGTGTAGAATCTTTTATTTATAAACCATATGCTGTATCAAATGTTGTAGTTGATATTTGCAGCTATTATCCTTAAGAAGTAATTGCATGTGATTTTTTCTTCCCTTAGGGTGAGGAGACAAAGATAGTAAGAACCACAATGAAACCTATTTGTAGGCCAAGTACTTGATTTGAAGGAGTGGTCTGAGAGCCCCTCTGCTTGCATATCTGTATTCACCTTGCCCCACACAGGCATTGATATTCTTCCATCACCCTTTGAGTTTTAAAGAAGATCATTTTTAAAAATTAAACTAACCTTAATGTGGGTAATACACTAATTCATTTTTCAAAAAAAATTTTTTGAGGGATGCCTGAGTGGTGCATTCAATTAAGTGTCTGATTTTCGGCTCAGGTCATGATCTCAGGGTGGTGGCATCGAGCCCCTCTTGGGGTTTTGTGCTCAGTGTGGAGTCTGCTTAAGATTCTGTCTCCCTCTCTGTGCCCCCCCCCCCCACCACTTGCATGCTCTCTCTCTCTAAAATAAATAAATCTTTGGGGGGGAAAAGATCCTTAAAATTTTTTTTTTTTACTTGAGTATAGTTGTTACCCATTTACATTAGTTTCAGGTGTACAACATAGTGATTCAGCTTCTCTAAAGGTTATGCAGTGCTCACTACAAGTATAGCTACCATCTGTCACCGTGCAATGCTATTATAATATAACCGATGACATACTCTAATTAATTTTTTAACCATAAGTATTCTATTAAAAAACCCACAAGTTTGTCAAAGACTTGAGACAAGCATGTTTTCAATACCATCAACAAAGGAGAATTGAGATACTGGATATTTAGGTCTTCATGGGTGGACCAGGCTGGAGGGTGAGATGAAGATGGAGAAGAAAAGGAAAGATGCGGAAGCACATTGCTATGGAGCAGTAATCATAATGGCAGTCACCATGGACATCTATTATTTTTTCCTGCCAGTATCTATTCTGGTTTGAGTACTCAGATTTTGCTTTGCGGGACCCCTGCCTCTTGTTGGATTTATGTCTGACAACTTTCAGTGAAGGTGCTCACCCTTCCCTGTCCAAGGCTGGGCCAGTCAAATATACTTTTTCCTAGATATGAGTCCTGGGAAAGATGCAAAGAAACAGCTGGATCCATCATCCCAAGAGCAGCACCCTCCCAAGATTCTTCATCAGATCCTACCACCAAGATTCCCAGAGCTCTTCTAATTCCTACCCATTCTGAAGCCCAAACCTCCAACTCTTCTTCAGTTAAGTGAATTAACCCATATCCTTCTAGTTTTTTGTTTGTTTTGGACAAAGTGAGCGAGAATTAGTTTCTGCTTGTTGCAACCAAAAAAATCTGACAGCTGGATGCATCTGTCTGAAGGAAGCAGGAGACAGTGGACTGGCCCTGGCAGACCAAAGGCTCAAGGAGAGACAACTTGAAAGGAAGGGAAAGAGCACTGAAAAAGGAAGAGGGAGGCACTAATGGCACCCACATTCTTCAGAATTTGGGCTAGAGGTACCCCTGGGTGGACAATCTTATTTACCCTTTAAAAGCTTCCTTCTTATTAGTTAGTTAGGAAGTCATCTTTCTTTCTACCTACCTGGTCTAGAGGTCCCACTATGAAAGCTCTTTTGGTGAGACCAAAAATAATTAATTAATTAATTGCTTAGGGTTCTTTTTTTCTCCTAAATTCATAATTCATTCATTCTACAAATATTTACTTAGCACCTACTGACTGCGTGATATTTCAAGGTGAAATAGGGGCACTTGGGTGGCTCAGTTGGTTAAGCATCTGCCTTTAGCTCAGGTCATGATCCCAGGGTTCTGGGATTGATCCTGGTATCATCAGGCTCCCTGCTCAGCAGGGAGCCCACTTCTCCCTCTCTCTCTGCCCTTCCCCCTGCTCGTGTTCTCTCTCTCAAATAAATAAATAATTTTTTTTAAGGTGAGCTAAATGCAGCCCTCATAATTTAAGAAACGTAAGGTCTAGGGGCGCCTGGGTGGCTCAGTGGGTTAAAGCCTCTGTCTTCGTCTCAGGTCATGATCCCAGGGTCCTGGGATGGAGCCCCACATCAGGCTCTCTGCTCTGCAGGGAGCCTGCTTCCCTTCCTCTCTCTCTCTCTCTCTGTGCTTCTCTGCCTTCTTGTGATCTCTGTATGTCAAATAAAGAAATAAAATCTTTAAAATATATTTATATCTATATCTTTATCTATATTTAAGATATAGATATCTTGGGATCATGACCTGAGCTGAAGACAGAGGCTTAACCCACTGAGTCACCCAGACACCCCAGGTATAGAGTTCTTAAATCACTATATTGTATACCTGAAACTAATAGAACATTGTATGTCAACTATACTTCAATTAAAAAACACATGGAAGTAAAAGAAATAGGTATGAGATAATCATTTAGGATGGGCATTTGTATTTGTCATCTTAAAATAATTTAAGATTACTTTCTAATTCAGTTTTTAAAGTTACTTGATGAATACTACATAGCGAAATAATAAGAAATATATTTTTTTGTCTCTACCTCTGGCTCCTACTTGTATTTGCTCTTCGACCTCAGTTCCTGATAAGATGTTATAATTTCCTAAGTGATAGGTGTGTCTACTGCAGAAATCCTAAATCCCTTGGGATTTCTTGGGCGATAGGAATATCTTTTGTTCTAATGAGGTGACTGTTTATGGTGGCCTCCTGGGTGGTCATTGTTCACTAGAAAGACCAAACCATGATTAGAAACTTGGAACTTTCAGCCTCACCACCCTCATTCTTCAGAGAGAGGAAGGAGCTAGAAATAGAATTAATAATCAGTCATGCCTATAAGATAAAGCCTCCATAAAAATCCCAAAGGTACAGGGTTCAGAGAGCTTTCAGGTTGGTGATCACCTCCATGTGCAGGGAAGGTGGTGCACCCCAAATCCATAGAGACAGAAACTCATAGGTTTAGGAACCTTCCAGACCTTGCTTTATATATCTCTTTTCTTTCTGTTCATTCAAATCTTTTAAAAGAC
This sequence comes from Mustela nivalis, assembly GCF_964662115.1. Classification (NCBI taxonomy): domain Eukaryota; kingdom Metazoa; phylum Chordata; class Mammalia; order Carnivora; family Mustelidae; genus Mustela; species Mustela nivalis. The sequence goes on along the minus strand of NC_139029.1, from coordinate 89,630,570 downwards.
GTTTTGCATCACATCAACAATGGTGAGTAAAGAAAAGAAAGAAATCAAGTGGGTTAAAAATCTTTAAAAACACTTTTGAGGGGCGCCTGGGTGGTTCAGTGGGTTAAAGCCTCTGCCTTCGGTTTGGGTCATGATCCCAGGGTCCCGGGATTGAGCCCCACATCGGGCTCTCTGCTCAACAGGGAGCCTGCTTCCCCCTCTTTCTCTGCCTGCCTCTCTGCCTACTTGTGATCTCTCTCTGTCAAATAAATAAAAAATCTTTAAAAAAAACCAACAAACTTTTGATTCAATTATACTGTCATTAAGATAGACTGCATCAAAGGAAGAACCCTAAACCCAAAGATTAGGGCCCCTGTGTCAGGAAAGGAAAAACTCCCACTTGTTGGGCATGTAGAGTCCCCACAGACTTCATCAGTGCTCTCTCTAATCTCCCCACAATCTCCCCAGGAAGAGGAGGAGGGACAGAATGGAGGGACCACTTCTTCCATGACACATTAATCTCACAGCTATGAGCATAGCAATGTGTCGCTGACTCAGAGCCCCTATTCTGCCTGATTTTCAAAAAACATACAGTGTTATATTAGTTTCGGGTGTACAACATACTGATTTGACAATTTTATACATTACTCAGTGTGTACTATAGTAAGTGTAGCTGCCGTCTGTCACCATACAGTGCTATCACAATACCATGGATTATATTCCTTGTGCTATTCTTTTCATCCTTGTGACTTATTTGTTTTTTATCTGCACGTTTGTACCACTTAACCCCCTTTATCTATTTCGCTCCTCCCCCCACCCCCTTCCCCTTTGGCAACCATCAGTTTGTTCTCTGTATTTATAGGTTTGATTCTGCTTTTCGCTTGTTTATTCTTTTTTTTTCTTCTTCTTTTTTTTTAGATTCCACATATGAATGAGATCATATGGTGGTTGTCTTTCTCTGGGTCCCTTAATGCTATCACAAGTAGCAAGATCTTATTCTTCTTTATGGCTGAGTGATAGAGCATTGTATAGATACCATGTCTTCTGCACTCTGTCATCTATCTGTGGGCACTGAGGTTGCTTCCAGATCTTACTGCTGTTGTTTTAAGGGGAGCAGGCTGCTGCTGGGGTGGGAGCACCTCTATAACAATGAAACAAGGAACGGCCTTGCGGATGAGGATCTTTCCAGGGGCAGAATTCCAGCGGAAGAAAATGGTTCCTTAAACTCTGGGGCTTTTCAGTGTCCCAGGCACTTTAAGTAAGAACAAGTTGAAAATCTCTCCTTAGAGGAAAAAAAGGGAAATGAAAGATAAATTACATTTCATAAAGCGTATATCAAGATCATAGGATTTTAGAGCTGGAAGGGGTATTAGAAAGAATCTAATTAAAAGTCTCTTTTTTTTGCAACAGAGGCCTCAAGAGGTGGAAATAAATTGCCCAATGTATCAGTGATAGAACTAAGAATTAAGCCTAGATCCATTACTTCCTATTGCCGTGCTCTTTCTACTGACCTTATCTATTTTTTTTTTCTATTTCTTTAAATTGTTTCTTTGACTCACACATATCAATGTTTTACTTAAATCTTTGACTCATTCATATCAATGTGTTACTTAACAGGTAATATTAGAAAATCACTATGGATTGTTTTATTTCTAGATAAAACCTGGGGGGATTTGAGAGCTGCTCTCCATGATCCCCAGCCTGGCAAACTGCCACATCCACTGTCAGAATTATGGACAGAATACCTGGAAAGAAAGAAGCATGGAATTAAAATCTTAGCCTCTGCCAAATACAACCCATCCCCAGTGAATTTGCATATTTAAAGAGATTGCACTGTTAAGCAGAGAGAAAGAGCAGGAGATTTGGAAAAAATGCCAGTTCCAAATCTATGAGTTTGTTATTTTAGACAAGTTATTTAACCTCTCTGTATCTCAGTTTCCACATTTGTAAGATTACAGATAATATTGGTTCTCTTCGGAGATGGATCTTTAAGGTCAAAGTGACTTGAATGGGAATCTCCCATAAGCGTGAGCTAATCTTACATCTGAAAGCCCAGCCCTGGCACTTGGTAGATATAGAGCATTTGTTGAGTGACTGACTGACTGACTGAAAGGTACTGAAAGGTTCACTTCAGAGACTGGCTGGAAGTGTCAGATGTTGGGGGGTCGGAGGCAGAGGGTGGCAGTAGGGTGGTGTTGAGAAAAGAAGAAACCGGAGAAGGGGCATAAATCTTCCCTTCCATTCTTTGGAGTATGGCCTTAATGCACACTGATGCTTCTTTCTTTTTTTATTTTTTTTTAAAGATTTTATTTATTTATTTGACTGAGACACAGCGAGAGAAGGAGCACAAACGGGGAGTGGGAGATGGAGAAGCAGGCTTCCGGTCAAGCAGGGAAACCGATGCGGGGCTCGATCCAAGGACCTGGGATCATGACCTGAGCCGAAGGCAGATGTTTAATGGACTGAACCACCCAGGCACCACAGTACATTTGTTCTATGAAAGTTCTGTATAAGAACTGGGCCTGGAGCCTACTTAAGGAAAAAGGATGATTCTAAGGAGAAACATGTACCCCTATTTTATAGCAGTATTATTTATGATAGCCAAGGTATGGAAGCAGCCCAAATGTCTGTTGATTGATGAATGGATAAATAAGATGTGATACATATGGTGGAATATAGTTCAGCCATAAAAAAAGAATGAAATCTTGCCATTTGCAATGATCTGGATGGATGTATTATGTATTATGCTTAGTATTATGCTAAGTGAAATAAGTCAGTCAGAAAAAGACAAATACCATATGACTTCATTTATATTTGATATTTAAGGAATTTAAGAATTTAAGAGCAAAAGGGGGGGAAAAAAAGAGAGAGAAACTAAGAATCTTATAACTAGAGAACAAACTAATGATTACCTGAAAGGAGGTGGGGGTGGGTGGATGGGTTATATAGGTGATGGGGATTAAGGAAAGAACCTGTGATGAGCACCAGATATGGAATTGTTGAGTCAATATATTGTACACATGAAACAAATATAACATTATATGTTAACTAACTGGAATTAAAATTAAAACATTTAAAAAGTTTTTTAAAATGGGGAATAAAAGAGTCGCAAGAGTAATGAAATGACATCAAGGAAATACAGTAAATACTAAAATGGTAGTACACATTCTGCTAAATGGTGAGTTCTTTTCAAGGACCAGTCAGATCTGTTTATTGTAATGAAGATGATGGAAACCTGCTTCATGACCTACTCAATAAGGTGGTTGTATTAGAGTTCTAGAAAAGGATTATTCTCTCTCTCTTTTCTTTTTAAGTTTTTATTTATTTATTTGACACAAAGGGAAAGAGATCACAAATAGGCAGAGAGGCAGGCAGAGAAGGGTAAGCAGGCTCCCTGCTGAGCTGAAAGCCGGATGTGGGGCTAGATCCCAGGACCCTGAGATCATGACCTGAGCTGAAGGCAGAGACCTCAACCCACTTAGCCACCCAGGCACCCTGAGAAGGATTATTCTTGAGGGATGGCACTGAAAGCAGAGAACCAAGTGGTAGGGAGGGTTCTGTTTGGGGAGCTTAGGGCAGAGTGTTCAGGGCTCCTGCTGGGGTGAGTCTTAGGGGAAAAGGCAAGTGGAGCTACCCTCAGGGAAGTGTATCTGCCATTGATTTCTCTCTATCGTCCTTCCCTTATGTTCACTTTCCTTCTTACCTTCACCCTATGTAGACTCCACAGCTTAATTAGCTACCTCACAGCCCCAAACAAACCCAGTCCTCCACCATCTGGCATTCTCCCATGTGGCTGTCTCAAATGCCCACAGATATTTGATGAAGAATGAATTCTGAATACAGAAGCCCGAGAAAGTGTTGCTTTATCAAGGTGGCATCTCTTACTCTAATTTGCTATTGTTGACTGGGGTAGAGAGGAGAGAATTCATAAGCCTCAGTCATTAAGCTGGGATAGTTGATCTGGAAGGGGTCAACAGATGGTTGGGTTCCATGGACAGCCCAAGCAGAGTGGGAAACACAAGTGTGACAGGCAGAAAGCAAAGATCAAAGCCCCAGGGAAGCAGGGTGTCATGGTTTGTGGTATATGTAACTGACATGGCGTAATGTGGAGACAAAGTTGGTTACTATAGTTTGTCTGTCTAATGAACTTCCCTGTCTGCTTCCTTTGGTGAACTCCTCCTCCATTTCACATCGTCTGAGCACAGCTATTAATCAAAATGTATTCTTCCCCACCTCATACCTTCCTTTATTATTATTATTATTCTCTTTAAAGATTTTATTGATTTATTTGTCAGAGAGAGAGCACAAGCAGGGGGAGTTGCAGGCAGAGGTGGAAGCAGGCTCCCCACTGAGCAGGGAGTCTGATGTGGGACTCGATTCTAGGACCCTGGGATCATGACCTGAGCCAGAGGCAAACATTTAATCAACTGAGCCACCCGGGCATCCCTATTATTATTGTTTTTAAATTCAAATTCAATTAAGTAACACATAGTATATTATTAGTTTCAGAGGGAGAGTTGGGTGATTCATCAGTCTTATATAACACCGAGTGTTCATTACATCATGTGCCCTCCTTAATGCCCATCACCCTGTTACCCCATCCCTACTCTCACCCCCCCACCCCCGCCGACAACCCTCAGTTTGTTTCCTATGGTTAAGAGTCTCTTATGGTTTGTCTCCCTCCCTGATTTGTCTTGTTTTATTCCGCCCCCCCTTCCCCTATGATCCTCTGTTTTGTTTCTTAAATTCCACATAGTTACCTCATATTCTATTCAAAGTCCACAGAGGTGGGCAGATGGCTTGGTTTGGGCAAATGTGTTTGTCTAGGGATAGCCAAACACCTAAGTCAGGCCCTTGTTCTTTTTGAACAATCTCTGTAGGAGCTGGCAGGGAAGGCTGCTAGAACATGAAGAATAAAGAATGGTGGAGACAAGTGGAGAAAAGGGTGAGGGGTGTAGGGGTAAGAGGGAGGGAGAAGGTGTGAATTGACATTGGTAGAGCTTCTGAATCAATCCATTCTAGACCTGCCTCTTGACTTCCCAGTTATTCGAGCCAATCGCTTTTCCTCTTTCCTTGCATAACATAGAGTCTAGTTTCTGTCACTTGCAACCAAGTAAGCCTCCGTGAATTTAATTGCCAAAGTGGGCCAGAGCGCAAATAGAGCCAGACTGGATGTTTAGGAAATCAAGCATCAAGTGCCAGGCTCGTTTAGAGGTACTTTATATTTTGAATCCAGAGGTAACTCAACAAAGGGGCTCCATGTTCTCAGACAGACACAAAGCTTTTAAGACCCAAGATTATAGTGACAGAAAAATCACATTGAAATTTTGAAAGCTCACTGACTTGTCTGATTCTCCAACAGCTAAGTCTCTCTACAACTGTCCATGCTATACACAAACTGTGAGAACCATGGGATACTGTTTTCTACCTATCGTGATGAAAAAGATCCAGTGAAAAATATCCAGTACTGGTGAGTGCACGTCTGTGGTTGAAATGGGTATTCTTGCACTGCGGATAGGAGGGCAAATTGACTCAGACTTTCTAAAGGCACATTTTATACTGTGAGCTAAAAACTTGAAAATGTACCTGTGTTTTCCCTTTTTTTGAGAGAGAGAGAGAATCTTAAGCAAGTTCCCTGGCCAGTTGGAGCCCAACGCAGGACTCAATCTCACAATCCTAAGATCATGACCTCAGTAGAAATCAAGAGTCAGATACTTAACCGACTGAGTCACCCAGGTGCCCCAAAATGTACTTATTTTTGACCTAGAAATTCTGGTATTTTAGCTCCAGTATGGGCTCCAGGATGGACTCTGTGAAGTAAATTTCCATGTTAAAAGAACCCATTTTATATAACGTTAAGAGAACTCCTAAGTTGAGAGCATTCATGCCATTTGTTACCACAATTCTTGTTCCATGTTGGAAGGATCTGGCAGACACATATATCCGTTACAATTCTAGATATGATAATTTGGTATTTTTGACTTGTACTTTAATTAGTAAATGCATTCTGGAAAAGGTATACATTGCAATCGATTGAATAAACCCATACCCACCCTAATCACCTCCCACCCCCCCACACACACACCCTTGCTGAATATAAGCTTTGGGATGGCCAGAATTTGCATCTGTGTTGTTTACTATTTTGTCTGCACTAACTAGAACAGTGCCTGGCTTAAAAAAATACTTGAATGAGTGAATGAGTAAATTCTAGAAAATGACTCGGAAAGATGGAAAAACCACTCTTGTACTTTCTTTTTCCCATGAGTATTATCCCTGTAAAGTAATGTAAAGACTAGTGCTTTATACTTCCTAACTCAGAATTATGTATTGTGAATTAGTAATTAACAAGAAGAAGGTAGAAATTTTAGCTTAGAAGACAATACTTCTGGGATGTTTACCGTTACCTATATGTTTTCATCGATCAAGGAAAATGTAGAACCTCCTCCTTTGTAGACATTTCTAGAAACATTATGGATATTATGTTGGGTTAGTAGATAACACAGTTACTGCATTCGTCATAATTAGGGTACATGATTCAGGTTCTTGTCCAGTGCTGATAAATCAATACAGGGTAGACAGTTGGCTCATTATGGATGTTCATTTTAGAGGAGTGACTGATATTTCTCAGAAATCTAAGAATCCAAATTTAGGTGTTATGGAAACCTAAGCCTTTTAGTTAAATAAATATTCCCTTTATTGGCAGGTTTTTGGGTGGTCTCATTTCAATTTTTGGCAGAACTCCCTACTAAATGTTGAATGCCTGCATTTATTTAATTTCAGTTTCAGTTCTGCTTTGACGCAGAAAGTGAGATTATGTGGCTATGGAGGCCTCTTCCACTCTGGTTCTATGCACAATGAGCTCTTAGTAAGTCCTAGGGGGTAATTTTACTTTGAAGCTTTCTGTCATTACATTTTTCTCCACTGCCCAGACAGGTCTTAACCAGACACGTTATATTAGGTGTAACCATATATTCTGTATTTCTGAGTCAATCATCTATAAGGTTAACGTCACTCACTTCTAAAAACAAATTTCTGGGTGGAGAGGGTGGTTGTAGTGTCCCCTGGGGTATTCCAACCGTGAGATATCTGCTGTCTTGGTTCAGTACCATGTATAGACTGGAAAAACAAAGCAAGGCATTTCCCAGCATTTTACCAAGGATGCCCATTAGTTTCTGTACATAAGAAATGTTAAAAATCATCCTATGTTGGATGGGGAAGGAATGATATAAGTGGTCCTGTAAAAGGTAAATCCCCATCTGATATGATGGCAGGAGCAACTGAATGTAGTGGGTACAGAGATTAAACCCCCCAAAGACTAATACCACAAACCTCTTAACAAAGTTCACAGGAGTAAATAGTCTGCCCACCTCCTCTTCCACAGCCTGACGTGTAATGGGTCAAAGATACATTTTAAAAGAGACTACCGTATATCAAGAACCTCCGTGGGATAGAAAAAAATTACTTCAGTCTCTCTACAATGGAGATGAAAGAAAGCATTAAGCAGCAATTCTTTATTTACAGAAATTTTCATTTCCATCTTTCAAAAGGTTGAGCAAAACATAGGTAAACTCCTTTCTTTCTGATGGACTCTGACTTAAACTGCTAGAATTTATGCAGGGTAATTCAGCAGGAAAAATAATTGGATTTTTCCTATCTGTTGCATGATGGGACCGAGGGACCTGTAGCTCTCAAGCTTGGTAGGCGTTCAACAACAGCACTAAAGGAGCATTAAAATATTATCCACAGGGGCGCCCGGGTGGCTCAGTGGGTTAAAGCCTCTGCCTTCTGCTCAGGTCATGATCCCAGGGTTCTGGGATTGAGCCCCACATGGGCTCTCTGCTCAGCAGGGACCCTGCCTCCCCCTTTCTCTGTGCTTGCCTCTCTCCCTACTTGAGATTTCTGTCAAATAAATAAATAAAATCTTAAAAAAGAAAAAAAAAAAAAGAAAAGAAAAACAGAAAACCTCCAAATATTTAAAAAATATATATATTATCCACAATAGCCAAACTATGGAAAGAGCCTCGGTGAGCCACATCACCGGATGAATGGATAAAGAAGATGTGGTATATATATATACAATGGAATATTATGCAGCCATCTAAAAGAAATCTTGCCATTTACAATGACATGGATGGAACTAGAAGGTATTATGCTAAGTGAAATAAGTCAATCCTAGAAAGACAATTATCATATGATCTCACTGAAATGAGGAATTTGAGAAACAAGATGGAAGATCGTAGGGGAAGGGAGGGAAAAATGAAACAAGATGAAACCAGAGAGGGGGGCAAACCGTAAGAGACTCTTAATCTCAGGAAACAAACTGAGTGCTGCTGGAGTGGAGGGGGTGGGGGGGATGGATGTGACTGGGTGATGGACATTGGGGAGGGTATGTGCTATGGTGAGTGCTGTGAATTGTGTAAGATTGATGAATCACAGGGGTGCCTGGGTGGCTCAGTGGGTTAAAGCCTCTGCCTTCGGCTCAGGTTGAGATCTCAGGGTCCTGGGATCGAGCCCTACATTGGGCTTTCTGCTCAGCAGGAAGCTTGCTTCCTCCTCTCTCTCTGCCTGCTTCTCTGCCTACTTGCGATCTCTGTCAAATAAATAAAATCTTAAAAAAAAAAAAAGACTGATGAATCATAGATCTGTACCCCTGAAGCAAATAATACAGTATACGTTAATTAAAATTAAAAAACACATGTTATTCTACTGATGAAAAAAACAGCCAGTTGTTTTAGCCCCTGCATCAACACCTTCCATATTCCCTAGGACATCGTTGAGCCTGGAGCCTCACAGAGCCAGTTCTGTGAGTCTAGTGCAAGCTATTTGTTTATTTTATGGCATACCTGGTGGGATTCATTCTGATCCTGAGCTGTGCTGATTTACTTGGCTGCTCTATAAGGCTCATTGAACTATTTGATATCAATAATTCTCTCTTTTCTCAGTAGAAAGTGGAAGCCTTTTATTTAAAGCTTGCTTTCTATATCCGTCAGAGACCACCTGCAATATTAAACCTCTTCTTTTTGTGTGCGTCTTATCCAGTGTCGGTTCTCTCATTCTTCAAACAGCTGCACATTCAGACTTCGCCCCACACAGACCCTGATTCTTGCCCTTACAGGAAATAGTATATTAGGAGCCACTATAGCCCAGATGCCCTTTGCTCTGGCGTCAGGCAGTTCTTAAGCAGTGTGGTCCCATATCTATCTTTACTATTTCCCTTCCTGGATTCAAACTCCTCACCTGTTCCTACCACAGATAACTGGGTTCCCTTTTTCTTGGCTACTCGGAATCCCAAGCTGTTTGGATTGCTGTGATCTGTGAGTAGCTAGAGACTGAATTTGATTACCCTCTTCCTGTGCATTCATTTGTATACATTTTATACTCCATTTAAAAGACCTATATATTATGAGTCCTTTTTCATTTTATGAAAAATTATTTATAAAATTTAAATTGATTTCCTTGATTTTTATCCTATGAGCATTCAGATGATTTCTTTCTAGTTTTTTTCCAGTATATTTATAGAATGAACATTACAATGTGAACATGAACTTAATGATGTGAAGATTTTTGGTATTAGTAAATATTTCCTGGAATATAATTTTTAGTAGCGACATCATATGGATATATATCATAAATAATACTGTGTATTATTCTTATACATGAAGTTCTGCCTGCACTTCAAGTTATTTGTTTATGATAAACTCAGGTTTGGAATTATTGGGTTAAAATCTACAAACATTTTTAAGACACTTCATACTATATTGCCAAATGGCTTTTTAATAAAAGTTATACAGATTTCCATTCCCAGTGTATGAAGCTTCTCTTTCATCATAGTTTTATGGGATTAGTATTATTTTGATAGTTTGACAAATTAAAACAATATCTAATGTTTTAGTATTTTACTTCTTTGATTACATTATGAGATTGCTTTTTAAATTTATTTAATACAATTTAAAATTTCTTTTCTGTAAGTTGTCTATTTATACTTTTTGTCCATCTTCTATAATGGTTTTGTGTTTTGATTTTTAATTTGGATGAAGTATGTAATATACAAATATTTTTCAAGATATTTATTTATTTATTTGACAGACAGAGATCACAAGTAGGCAGAGAGGCAGGCAGAGAGAGAGGAAGAAGTAGGTTCCCCACTGAGCAAAGAGCCCCATGTGGGGCTTTATCCCAGGACCCTGAGATCATGACCTGAGACAAAGGCAGAGGCCCTAACCCACTGAGCCACCCAGGCGCCTCTGAAGTATGTGTTATACTAAGAATACTTCCCCTTACGCTCTTTCAGTGCTGGTGGGAATGTGGCCTGGTGCATCAACCCTGGAAAATGGTATGGGTGTTTCTCAAAAAGTTAAAAATAGAGCTACCCTATGATCCAGCAGTTGCACAACTAGGTATTTACCCAGAGAATACAAAAATACTAATTCAAAGGGATACATGTACCCGATATGTATAGCAGTATTATTTACAATAGCCAAATTATGAAAACAGCCCAAGTGTCCATTAATAGATGAGTGGATAAAGAAGATGTGGTATATATACACAATGGAATATTACTCAGCCATGTCATTACTCAACAAATGAAATCTTGCCATTTGCAATCACCTGGATGGAGCTAGAGAGAATTATGCTAAGCAAAGTCAGTCAGTCAGTCAGAGAAAGACAAATACCATATGATTTCACTTATATGTGGAATTTAAGTAACAAAGCAAATGAGCAAAGGGAAAAAGGAAAGAAAGAGGTAAACCACGGAACAGACCCTTAACCATAGAGAACACTCTAGTGGTTACTAGAAGGAAGGTGGGTGGGTGGATGGGTGAAATATGTGTTGGGGGTTAAAGAGTATACTTTTGTGATGAGCACCCAGGGACGTATGGAATTTTGGAATCAATATATTCTACCCCTGAAACCAATATTACATTGTATGTTAATGAACTGGAATTTAAATTTCTAAAAAAAACACTTAATATTAATTAATTAATTAATTAATTTTTAAAAAGGATTTTCCCTTTAGCTGCCAATTTGTCTTATATTTTTTTTTCAGTTTATTGGGTGAATCATGACATTTTGCAATAATCTTTGATATGCTGACATTTTAAATTTTTGCATGTTCAAATCATTCACCGTCTTTTATGATTTCTTTTATTGCTTTTTTACATGGATAGTCATTCCTTGTCAGATATTAGACAAACTGCCTTTTGGATTTCCTAATTGTTTAATCCATTTGTACCTAATTGTTATTTTATGTTATTTTATGTTATACATATGTATGTTATGTAATGTTATGTATCATATGTATCATATATTATATGTATCATATATGTATGATATCACATATGTATCCGATGTGTATGTTGTTATACATATGTATATATGTATTTATTTAAATTCAATTTGCCAACATATAGTACATCATTGGTTTCAGAAGTACTGTTTAATAATTTATCAGTCATGTATAACATTCAGTGCTCATCACATCACGTGCCCTCCTTAATACTAACCCAGTGACCCCATTTCCCCACCCACCTCCCCTCCAGCATCCCTCAGTTTGTTTCCCAGAGTTAAGCCTCTCTCAGGGTTTGTCTCCCTCTCTGATTTCTTCCCATAGTTTCCCCACCCTTCCCTTATGATCCTCTGCACTGTTTCATATATTCCACATATGAGTGAAACCACATGATAATTGTCTTTCTCTGATTGACTTATTTCACTTAACATAATACCCTCCAATTCCAACCACATCAGTGTAAATGGTGGGTATTCATCCTTTCTGATGGCTGAGTTATATTCCATTGTATATATGGATCACATCTTTACCCATTCATCTGTTGAAGGACATCTCAACTTCTTCCACAGTTTGGCTATTGTGGAGAGTGGTGCTATGAACATTGGGGTACATGTGCCCCTTCTTTTCACTACATCTGTGTTTTGGGGGTAAATATCTAGTAGTGCAATTGCTGGGTCATATTTTTCAACATCTTGAGGAACCTCCATACTGTCTTCCAGAGTAACTGTACCAGCTTGCATTCCCACCAACAGTGTAAGAAGGTTCCCCTTTCTCTACATCCTTGCCAACATTTGTTGTTTCTTGTCTCGTTAATTTTAGTCATTCTGACTGGTGTGAGGTGGTATCTCATTGTGGTTTTGATTTATATTTCCCTGATGCCCAGTGATGTTGAGCATTTTTTCATGTGTCTGTTGGCCATTTGTATGTCTTCTTTGAAGAAATGTCTGCTCATGTCTTCTGCCCATTTCTTGACTGGATTATTCTTTGGGTGTTGAGTTTGTTAAGTTCTTTATATATCTTGGGGACTAGCCCTTTATCTGTTATGTCATTTGCACATATCTCCTCCCATTCCATAGATTGCCTTTGGTTTTCTTGATTGTTTCCTTTGCTGTGTGGAAGCTTTTTATCTTGACGAAGTCCCAATAGTTCACTTTTGCTTTTGTTTCCCTTGCCTTTAAAGATGTGTCTAGCAAGAAGTTGCTGTGGCTGAGATCGAAGAGGTTGCTTCCTGTGTTCTCTTCTAGGGTTTTAATGGATTCCTGTCTCACATTGAAGTCCTTCACCCATTTTGAGTCTATTCCATTTTTGTGTATGGTGCAAGAAAGTATCTACTGCTAGCACCTGCCTAGTTCACATGGACACAGGCTCTGGGACAGTCTCTATAGACCCAATCTCCTGGCCTGCCCTAGCACCAGGCTGACCCTATGGCCCAAAGCCCCAGACACACCACAGTGTCAGTGTCTGGACTCTCCATAGTCCAGAGCTCCAGGCCCAGTACAGGTAAGCCCCAACAGACCAAGGCTACATGCCCAGCTCCTTAGACCAGATCCTAGGCCCCAAACTGTGATCCCTGGCACCGGACCTGATTCAATGAACCCAGGCATCAAGGCATCCCCAGTGAATCTCTGATGCCAGGCTGACCCCTGTGGACTCAGGGCCAGGCCCATTCCTGTGGACCCAGGCACCAGGCTGGCCCTTGTAAATTCAGACTCAAGGCCTACTTCAGTGTGAGGTTGGCCCCCATGGACCCAGGCATCAGGATGGTCCCTGATGTCCCAGGCTCTGGGATCACCTCAGGCACCGGACTGGCCTATGTGAACCCAGACAACAAGCCTGAGCACACATTGACTCAGGCTCCAGGCCAGCCTGCCTGAGGACTCCAGGAGCAAGCCGTTCTTTTCAGGCATTTGTATGTGATCCAGTGAGTTGGGTAGATTTCCATAGGCTTCCATGTTGTAGAATAATTTATCTATTATAGAATTCTTTATACATTAGGTATGAATCCAGCATGAGACATATACTAGCTCTCTCTAGGCCTCAAGGTCTTCTGTAGAACTTGGAAAATAATTCCTATTATGAGGTTGTTCGAAGATTAAAGAGATAAGGCATGTGAATCGCTTAATGCAATCTCAAGCAGATAGAAAGTGCCTAATAAATAGAGCCAATAATGTAATTATTATTCATTGATATGCTCCTTGAGCCTGTTAAAAGATAAACGCTTTTTTTTTTAAAGATTATTTATTTATTTATTTATTTGACAGACAGAGATCACAAGTTGGCAGAGAGGCAGACAGAGAGAGAGAGAGAAGGAAGCAGGCTCCCCACTGAGCAGAGAGCACAATGTGAGGCTCAATCCCAGGACTCTGGGATCATGACCTGAGCAGAAGGCAGAGGCTTTAACCCACTGAGTCACCCAGGTGCCCCGAAAGATAAATCTTTAATACTTTCTCTTTATTTCTTATTGACTAAGGATCAAGAATTTTTTGTGGGTGATCTCTTCTTTGGATTCATAAATTGGGGTCTGTTTTATTTAAATTTTTCTAGGAAATCATCAGTTTTATTAAGGTTTTTAAAAGTTTTGGGGCACCTGGGTGACTGTCAGAAGAGCATGCAACTCTTGATCTCAGAGTTGTAAGTTTGAGCCCCATGTTGGGTGTAGAGATTACTTAAAAATAAAATCTTGAAAAAATAGTTTTAGAATAGTGTTTTTCATAGTATTTGCTCATGATTTCTTTAAAATGTCTTTTAAATCTGTCATTAAATCCATGTGTTTTATTTCTTTATTCTAAATGAAATTATCTAGAGGTATTTTATTCACTTTTTCCCCCCAAAGTTACCTTTTTTTTATTTTACCTATCAACTCTGCCATGAGTTGCATGTAAGTCTTGAGGCTGGCAGCATAGGCTGTTGATCAAAGTAAACAGAAGAGACTGGTGCACCATTAGAGGTCATGGATGTGGCTGTTAGGTTCCCTTTACTTCCTCCATTTGTCTTTTATCCAGTCTCTGCTTACACTCTTTAAAGAAGTTTTTTTTTTCTTTTTTTTTTAAATTCATTTGACAAAGACAGAGAGATTGAGCATAAGCAGGGGGAGCCAGCAGGCAGAGGGAGAGGGAGGAGCAGACTCCCCGCTGAGCAGGGAACTCAGATGCAGTTCTCCATCCCAGGATCCTGGGACCATGACCTCAGCTAAAAGCAGATGCTTAACTGACTGAACCAACCAGGCGCCCCTCTGCTTACACTCTTTAAATGGAGTATCCAAGGAGTAACCAAATAGACCAGTGTTCAGAAGGTACTTGGACTTTTCCATTTTTGAAAAGAATCTGAAGCAAACTTTGACTTTTATTATTTTGGACTGCTGGACCTTTCGGGCCACAGGAGCATATTAAGAACAAGGTGGCATTATGAGCAATATAGAGAATAACGCAATATAAATAAAGGTGGCTACTAGATTTCCTTTGTAAAATGTGTGAGAAAGTCCTTTGTTAAATGAGTGTGCACGCGTTTATGTGTTGTTTTTCTCCGCACATCAGGCTTCAAAACCTGTGACGTTTTCTACCAGGTGAGTCGTTTTAATCCACCTCCTGCCTGAATGATTTTGATGGAGACTCGATGAAGGGCATGTTATGAAAATTGGGAATGACACAACGAATGATGTCTTGAGCAAGTGAGGTTGGGTGAGCTGCAGCTGCCCGCAATGGAGAATACAAGCAATTCGCAGATAGATGGAGCGTGGGTTTGGGTTGCTTAAGACAATGAAAATTCCCCATCTTTGCTAAGATTCCTGATACATTTCTTTCTAGGACGTGCTGATGATCCTATTGGAAAGTAAGTATATATTTTTTTCTTTTATCTCTAACCGATCAGACCTTCCTGGTGATCCCCATTTACTGTGCTGGGCCAAGTTCTCCAGATGGTAAGAAATGGATTTCAGATGCTCTTTTTTTTTTTTTTTTCCCCTTGACTATTATTTAGAATAATTTCTCCACCTACACTTAAAGAAATTTTCCAGAAACCTGACAGATGGAGTAAACATCAAATGTCACATTACAGTGTTTCTTTCTAATTGAAGCCATCACCCAGTTGGGCTACAAATTCATGGACAGAGTCCTTATTGTGTAATATGTATGTTTTATATGTTTCCCCAATTCCTCTTGCTGATCAATAAAATTCTTTTGACTATTTTAATTGTAAGGTCAATATTACATGTAGGGTACTACCTGCACCATTGTTTCTAAAATACACTTCTAAAAATACACTTCTTCTTATTTTTCCTTTTTTTACTTCAATTTTTGATTCTCAATTTAAATTCATAGGGAATAAATATGGCAGTTTTCTTGTTGAAGAGTTCCCTCTTCACATCCTAGCCTCTCAAGCATGATGCTAACATGCTCATACTGCCTATATTACTTACCAAATCCAAACCTGAACTGCAAAGCTGCAGAGTCTACAAGACTGCAAAATATAGTTTCTAGAATACGGGAGCATTGTGGCTAAGAAGGTGATATTCAAAATGCCTCCTCATCTTTTGATCAACATGAAGCTATACGACAAACCTTTTATGCTTAGCTTTTCTTATTTTATTTATAATGAATTTCTGAAAAATAAAGGTAAAGGAATAAGAAAAAATAAACTCATAGGAGTGAGGAAGTAGGATGGTGTAAGAGAAGGGAGAAACTATTTGCAATTCAGAATCAAAAACCTCTCTTTGCTGCTTGTGGTATTTCATTGCCCCAAGCATTTTCGAGCAATTTCAGGAGCAGAACTTTTGCTCATTTGTGTTCATAACCAGAATTCAGTGATACCTATAATGTGATATATATAATTGCCATAAATATTTGCTTCTCAAACCAAGGGTGTTGGTACTTTAGGGCAGAGCCTGCTTTATGTAAATTGGGAAGTGGGCACTATTTCTGATTTAATCTTAGTTTATGCTTTATTTTTCAAATCCCAGAGATTGTTGTCAATATATTCCTTTGCCCCAAATATCCTTAAGGCGTTAGAGTCTCAAATACCTTAACATTTATATAGACCTTCATTGTCCAGTACAATAGCATTAACAACTAGCTACATGTGGCTATTTAAATTTATTATAATTAAAAATGTATTTCCTCAATTATGCTAGCCACATTTCAAGTACTACAAAGCCACATGTGGCTGTGACTCACATAGTGGCCAGTGTGGATATAGAGCATTCCTATGTCCCAGAAAGTTCTAATGGATGGTGTTTGGTATATAGGAAGTGCTCAACGATTCATTGTTCTTATATCTTGTTCCTCTAGGGCAAGGCTCACAGAGACTAGCTGGGTAACAATTTTCTTGAGTTAATTTCAGATGAACTGACTGGGCTTATTTCCCACCCTCCAGGGTTCATTTTCAACAGTTACCTGGGTTTAAGGCATCTACCTTTGTTACTTACTGAGAAGTTTGTGGGATTATTCTTTGAGGTCAGGATAAGTAGCAAATTAGTAAAGAGGTTACAGAGGAAGGTGAGGCTTCATGGCTGCCCCTCAGATCAGAGCTGTCATTGCATCTCTAATTTCATAAATAATGTAGTAAAGTTGCAAATTCACTCACTTGATAACTGCAAAGTAAGTATATATTTTTTTCTTTTATCTCTAACCGATCAGACCTTCCTGGTGATCTCATTTACTATGCAGCAGGGAAAAAAAAAACTGAATTAACTTTTAGTCCTCAATCATTTTAAATTTAGCCTGAAAAAAAAAAATAGCCTGATTTAATCATTTAAGCAGCCCTTTGGGTAATTTTTAGTCTTTCTGTTTGGAATAAGCGCTTACTCAGTCATATTCTCACTTCAACATCCTCTTTGAAGGTGCCTAGTGCAAGAATACGTGGCTCCTGGTAGATTTGCAAGAAGGGGTGGTTGTGTAAACTGAAGATGGCAGAGAGGGGAGCTCGGGTACACTGGAGTTTGACTCAATTGGTCTCCACTTGGCATCTGATGTTGATGTTTGATGTCTATGAACTCATGGGTATTTCTGCTCGCCTCTCTCAGGGCCCTCTGTGCCATTCCAGCTACTTGGGCTCACCCCAGCTCTTGAGGTTGTTATGTCCAGAGTCGACCACCCCTCAAATGGACAGAGGACACTCTCGATAATGCAAGTCACACAGCGAGGTTTATTTCCAGCTAGCTGGGGTCCAAGTATCTGCCTGGCGCAGCGGGTTTCAACAAGGACCCTGAGCACTCAAAGCCAAGGGTTTATATAGCATTTTCAAAGCGCTTAACACACAATAATTTTCCATAGCTACATTCATATCTGGCCCCCACTCTGACAGTTTACTTTTGCATCAGTCCCTGGTGGTGTAGTGAGATAAGCTCTTTACCAATGCATCTGGTCTGTGACGCAGCCGCCTGCATTCTGGTGCTTCTGATTGACTTGTTGCTCAAAACTTGTTGTTCAAAACTTGTTTTTCAAGCTTCCCCTAGTCCCTCTTCCCTCAACTCAGTAAAATGGCTTCCAGGCCTTTGAGATGGCCGTTCTCATGCTAACCCATTCTTACAAGGTACACCTTCCGAGTTTATTCCATATCGTCCATCTGGTCTCCTGGCCTAGAGTGGTTCATTCCACATGTGGACCATTGAAGCTTCCCAATGTATTAAGGTTGGAAATGTCTAGGAGGAACATTTGTTTCCTTCAATCTGCAGGAGGGGAATGCTCTCTCATTTACAAACGAATCTACACAATTTACATAGTGGTGTGTCACTTGACATAAGCTGGTGGTTACATTTACAACTTTAAATTTACACTTTAAATGAATAAAGTTTCCTGTAATGGGGATCTATACCCAATATATTTTATAAACTTTGTGGTTATCAAGGGCTTTGCAATGGCAGGCTCATCCCTGGAGGATTAAACAAATTTTTCTGCTTCAAAGTTGATTATCTCCAGAGGTTTCTTGCTTCTCCACAAACCTAATAGGTTATGGTTTGTTCAGATTCACACTGTTTCCCCATCAGCCTCATCTCGGAACAGGGCTCTTTGTTTGCTCCCATAGGCATGGGGCATTAAATGTTGCAAAGCAACCTACTTGTTGGCTTCTGAGAATACAGCTAGCCATTGCCTTGAGAATTTAAAGTGTGTGTGACAAAAGGATTCTTCCCTCCTATGTTTTCTTATCATGTCTCTCTCTTACCTGCCCTGCAGTCTTGTCATTTTAAAACAGAATGAATCCAAGACTGTATGTTTGATTATCTTTTCTATACTGTCCAAATCTCTCTCCAACTGCCTTCCTGCATCCAACCACAATCCTCCGGTCTCCAAAGGGGAAGGATTTCTCTTTTTTTCCCTCTACTCCATGGCCACCTTTGATCCAACTGCAGCTCTTTAGCTAAGCTTTGGGGGAGAAGAATCCTATCCAGGCTTGGAGAAATTGTATCTAAAATCTTCCAGGTTTGTATCTTGATACCTTGAAGAAATTTAAAACATCTGACAAGGACTCTGGCCTTGTGTGTGTAAGGTTTTTCCGGCGAGATAAACACAACACCAGGCAAAGTGGGTGTAAGGCAAGGTTTATTAAAGGTTCTCTCCGGTGAAGTTTCAGGGCCCAGGTGAAGGGGAGCCGAGAAAGTTGCACCGGGAGGAGGTGGGCACCCTCGGGCGAGGTTCCGCAACTCTGGAAAGCAGAGTGGGGGAAGTCGCGCCCAAGGCAGGGAGGAGGGGGCTTTTAAGGGGTCTTGGGGAAAGCTCAGGGGTCTTTTGGCAAGTTTCCCTTATTTGGATATCCCGCCGCTCATCGGGATCCCATTGGTCCACAGGAGCCCGGGGCAGGGGTCTCAGATTCCTGCTTGGGCCTTTGTTCTCCTGTCCCAGGTCAGGTCTTGTGGCGGGAACTTTCGCCATCTTTGGTAGCCCTTCCTGCCAGCCCAACATTCCGACCTTTTGCTTAATATAATGGTGTCAGGGGCGTCGACTGGGTTCTGGCTACTTCCTGCTGACAGGGGGTGTCGTCATAGGGGTAGTCAGAAGTGGGCAGGCGAGAGTAGGGCTGGAGGAGGAGTTGATTGACGGATACTCGGGCAAGTTCTTGTAGGCGACCCTGCAAGTACCGGAAAAGACAGGGAGCAACTGAGATTAGAAGGAGGATTGTGCATACAGGTTCCGCCAGAGGGATCAGCCAGGTTACCCAGTTGTAGTGAAAGACCCCTGCCCTGGAAAGTCCCCTCCCCTGGAAGATAGATAGGATAACTAACCGCTTGTTTGCTTTTCTGTGAACCGCTGGCTTTTAGGCGTAGATTAGGTTATTAATTGCGTGATTAATTGCTCTTTTGCCCTTCTGTAACTGTTTGGCTTATAGAAATAATAGAAGACGCCATGATGGCATTCCTACCTTCCCCCTTCTTGTTCCCCCTCCCTGCCTCTCTCCTCCCGCGCACGGGCCCTCAGAACCAATCAGCTTGTTCCCCCTTCCCGCCTCTCTCTTCCGCGCGAGCGGGTCCCCAAAGCCAATCAGCAAACTCCACGAATGCCTTTTTCAAAAGTTCAAACTGTCCACCAACCAGTTGCGCCCCACCCAAAACTTGTTTGTACCTGTCTATAAAAACCCGGCACCACCCCAGCCCAGTGTGCTCAGCTAGCAGGAGCTGCTGACCACCGCAGGCGCGCGCTGACCACCCGCAGGCGCCTGCGTAACAATAAAGAACCTCTTGCTGATTGCATCCAGTGGCAGTGTTGGATTCTTGGGTAAGGGGATCCCCGGGTCTTTCAGTAGGGGTCCAGGCCCCAAGAGGACGTGTCTCGCCGCCGTGCTTGGATCCGATCCCTGAGTTCTTTGATCTTGGAAGTAACTATACCTGATTGGTTAACAAAGTAACAACATTCTTCATTTAAGAATAGGCAGGCCCCCCCTTTTTCGGCGGTCAGAAGGTCTAAGGCCCGTCGGTTCTGTAGAGCTAAGGCTGCCAGGCTGGTGACTTGGGTCTGTAGGGCTGTGAGGGAGTCAGCAACCCGTTCCATATCATCATTCAGAGCTTGGGAGAGTTTGTAATAAAAGTCTATGGAGGTTCCTATCCCTGCTGTCCCAGTTGCCACCCCTATGGCTACCCCTGCCCCTATTATGAATGGGAGGAAGACGGCCCTTTCTTCACGGTGTTGGGGGAATAGGATGGATAGCAGCTGGGATTCAGAGTAAATGGTGGTAGAAGGAGATAATAGGATGAATATACAGCCCAGGGAGTCGTTAGTGGTCAGGCAGCGATAGATTCCCTGAGGGCATGAGAGAAATATTCCCGAGGGAGTACAATACGGGAGGGAGGAGTTAGTGATGTTGGCAGCTGCAGTGGTGAGGGGGGAGGACACATTAATAATAGGTATGTTTTCCCCAATGGGGCCAATATGAACCGTGCTATTTGTGGTCGTGGAGTTGGGGAGTGGCCCATCCATAGGGAGGGGTATCCCTACAATGTTAGAACGTGTTGAAAAAGGGAAACATCCAGCAGTCACTGTCACCGTTTTTCGACACATTTTGCCATAGGCTGTAACTAGAGTTCAGGAGGGCCACTGTCAGTTGTTCAGTGGTAGGGGATTTTTGGATGCTACCGAGATTAATGCCCTTATAGACCAGGTCGTTGGGGGGTTGGAGACGTTTCGTCAGGTCCCTGACTGCTGTTTTAATGTGCTCACAGCTAGCCTGGTCCTGGACCCCGCCCCCATCAGAGAGGCCGACCTGACCCAGATAGGTCCAGCAAACTTTTCCAGACCTGGGGTAGATGTTGCAGGGGGCAATACCTCGTTTGGCTGTCTCAAGGTCAGAGACGCAATAGGTTTTCTGGTCATACGTACAGGTTGTCGGTTCCTTTCCCCGGTAGCAGGTTGCAGGCATATAAGTAAAGGCTGAAAAATGGCGAGAAGTACCTGAACCCCTCATGCAGCTAGACTCACATGATTCCGCCTGGCTTGTCTGGATTAGAAGGAATATGAGAAGGGGCCCTAACCAAGCGGAGTTTGGTGGGGCCTGCCATCTGGGAAGTCCAATTAGTCTCTGTGGGTGCCCGTTTGAGATTGTTGATATGTACCCATGCAGAGTGCCCCAACAGTTTCGCAGCAGTTGGGGTGTTAAGGACAACTGTATAAGGCCCAGTCCACCGAGTTTGTAAGGAGTCTGGCCGCAAGCTTTTGAGGAGGACCTGGTCCCCAGGGGATAGATCTCGTATACCCCCTTCGGAAGCATGGTCGCTAGGGGCTGGAATGACAGTGTCGGCCCCTTAAGAGAGCTCAGAGGAGAGTAAGATAAGGTAGATAGGATAAAAGAGGTGGGGAGATGGCCGGAAGGCTATGATTTATAAGAAAGGGCCGGCCGTACAGTAATTCGAATGGGCTTAAGCCCGAAGGCCCGCGGGACATAGCCCGGAGTCTGGTGAGAGCCAGGGGCAGAAGTGTGGGCCAGAAAAGACGGGTCTCTAGGGTAAGTTTGGTGAGTTGGGCTTTCAGCAGCCCATTGGCCTTTTCTACCTTACCCGATGACTGTGGGTGGTATGGGATGTGAAGTTTCCAGGTTATGTTGAGGCTCTCCGCTACCTGTTGGGTTACACTGGAGATGATGGCAGGTCCGTTGTCTGACTGGAGGGTCCAGGGCAATCCAAACCTCAGGATGATGTGCTCGATGAGTATTGTAGCCACTACGTCTGCTGTTTCTCGAGCCATAGGGTATGCCTCGATCCAACCTGTGAATGTATCAACCAAGGTTAATAGGTAGCGAAAGGTTTTATGGTGAGGCATATGAGTGAAGTCCAATTGCCAGTCTTCCCCTGGCTGATGCCCTCGGAGCTGATGGTTAGGCCCCGGTCTGCGGATTCCTCCTTGTGAATTCACAGCGGAACAGGTTTTGCAAGCCCTGTGGACAACTTCAATTACTTTAGATAAGGAAGGATGATAGAACAATGGCTGAAGAAATTGGTGGAGAGCCTTTGGGCCAATATGGAGGGATCGGTGGATGTCAGTAATCAGGGTGTGTGCCAGATTGCCTGGCAGGGCAATCCTGTCCTGAATGTAGATGCACCCTTTATCTCCAATTTTTCCTCCCCGTGCCTGGAGGGCTTGTGTTTCCTCTGTAGAGTAGGAAGGCTGGTGAGGGGTGTTAAGAAAGAGGATAGGAGACGCAGGGGTACTTAGGGCCATTTGTCTGGCCACTGAGTCTGCCCTGTTGTTGCCTAGGGAGACCAGATCCCTGGTTGTTTGGTGGCCTTGACAGTGGACAATTGCTACCTCAGTGGGCAGACTAAGGGCCTCAAGCAACTTGGCAATGAGGGGTCCATTAGCTATAGGGGTGCCCTTGGTAGTTAGGAACCCCCGTTCTTGCCAAAGAGCAGAGTGTGTGTGAGTTATGAGGTAGGCATATTTAGAGTCAGTGTAAATGGTGACTCGTTGTCCCTTCGACAGGTGTAATGCCCTGGTGAGAGCTACGAGTTCAGCCTTCTGGGAAGTGGTTCCGATTGAGAGGGGAGCTGTCTCTAATACCGCATCCATAGTGACCACAGCATAAGCAACGTGCCTCTGGCCAAGTGAGGCCAGGAGGGAGCTGCCATCTACAAAGAGCACGCGGTCAGGGTTGGATAGTGGTTGATCAGAGAGACCGGGATGGGGAGGAGTGAGGTCTTCTATAAATTGTAGGCAGGAGTGAACAGGTTCCGGGGTAGGTGAGGGTATAGGTAGTAAAGTCGCGGGGTTTAAGCGGGGGGAGGTAGAGAGAGAGATATAAGAGTTTTCTAGAAATAGCAGATGGAATAGTTGAAGACGGGAAGGAGTCAGATGGGCCAGAGATCGGTGGCTAAGGAGGTCTGTGAGTCGGTGGGGAGAGTAGACCGTGATAGGCTGCCCTAAGGTAAGTTTAAGGGCCTCCTTTGTAAGAGAAGCGGCTGCCACTAGGGCTCTGAGGCAAGGTTGCCATCCCCGGGCGGTGGCATCCAGTTGCTTGGACAGGTAGGCTATAGCCCTATGCGTAAGCCCCACCTGTTGTGTTAGGAGGCCGGTGGCAGAGCCGGAGCGCTCATCGGTGTAGAGATGGAACGGTTTAGAGATATCAGGTAGGGCTAAAACTGGCCTGGTGGTAAGGCGGTCTCTCAGCTTAAGGAATGACTGGCGGATTGAAGTGGGATCAGTCAGGGGACCCTGGGGGGTCTCTTTAGCTGCCTGGTACAGAGGACGGGCCAGGATAGAGAAATTTGGAATCCAATGTCTAAAGAACCCGACCAACCCAAGAAAAGATAGTATCTCATCCGCCGTTTGGGGAGGTTGGAGTTCTTGGAGGAGTCTTATGCGGTCCCCAGTAAGGGACTTAGAAGTGGGAGTCAGGAGTATGCCCAGATAGGTAACCGAAGGGGCACACAATTGGGCTTTAGAGGGGGTGACTCGATATCCCTTGGCCCCCAGGAAATTAAGTAGGGTGGAAGTGTCGTCTTGGGAGACTGAGAGGGAGGGGCTACAGAGGAGGAGGTCATCCACATACTGTAGTAGAGTGCTGGCCTTAAGGGCGCACTGCTGTAAATCTGTAGTCAAGGCCTGGCCGAAAATGTGGGGGCTATCCCTGAACCCCTGGGGTAGGACAGTCCACGTTAGTTGTCCAGAAACGTGTGTGTCGGGATCCTCCCAGGTGAAGGCAAAGAGAAAGTAAGAATCAGGGTGCAGGGGGATAGTGAAAAAGGCATCTTTTAGGTCCAGTACAGTAAAGTGAAGTGAGAGGTGTTTGGAGGAACACGAGACAATAGGGTGTAGGGGTTAGGAACAACTGGGTGGAGGGGGACCACGGCCTCATTAATAAGCCTAAGGTCTTGCACCAGTCGATAAGCCCCTGAGGGCTTGCGTACTGGGAGGATAGGGGTGTTACAGGGAGAACTGATGAGGATCAGGAGTCCCTGACGTTTAAGCCGTTCTATGATAGGTTTCAGGCCCCGGCAGTGGGCTAAGGAAATAGGAAACTGAGCTCGGGAAGGAAACTTAGAGTTATCCTTAAGCTGTACTTTAACCGGGGTGAGGTGGGAAGCAATGATAGGCTCTGAGATGTCTCACACCTGAGGGTCTACAGTAGGTAGGTCATCTGGAGCGGGGGTCGAGGGAGTGGAGAGGTGTAAGATGAGACGGGTTGAGGTGGAGGGAGGAGAAGAAGGTGAGAGACAGATAGTTGCCCTCAGTTTCTGGAGAATGTCCCTACCCAGTAGAGGGACCGGGCAGGAAGGAATGACTAGGAACGAGTGGGAGAAGGGGAACCCATCCAG
Source organism: Mustela nivalis (assembly GCF_964662115.1). Taxonomy (NCBI): domain Eukaryota; kingdom Metazoa; phylum Chordata; class Mammalia; order Carnivora; family Mustelidae; genus Mustela; species Mustela nivalis. The sequence continues at coordinate 89,606,076 of NC_139029.1, read as the reverse complement.
GCTACAGGTAAAGGGAAGGGTCACCCTAGGGTTGGAGGAGGTCCCATCGATCCCCATAACAGTAATTGGTGAGGTTCGAGTAAGTCCTGAGTAAGAAGGCCGAACAGAGTAGGTAGCCCCTGTGTCCAGCAAAAAAGAGATGGACTTACCTGCTACCTGGAGCGTAACCCTGGGCTCGGCCTGGGTGAGAGGGGTGGCTGAGTCTGGGCTTCGTCAGTCGTCCTCCAATCCAAGCCGTTGAAAGGCCGGACTTACTGTCTCGGGGGGTCCCCCACGTTGAGGCGCCGAAGATACCCCGAGGTTAGGGCAGTCGGATTTCCAGTGGCCCATCAAATGGCATTGAGGGCAAGGCCGAATTGGCAGCTTTGGATTGGGGCACTGGCGAGCCCAGTGTCCCTCGGCCCCGCATTTGAAACAGGCCCCCGGGGGGTGGGGTTGGTTGCCCCTCTCTGCTGGCTCCCGGAGCCGGCCGGCCGCAGGGCTGCTACCAAGGCTTGGGTCCGCAACTGAACCTTTTGCTGGAGTCTGGCTTGTCGTTTAAGCTCAGCAGCCTCCTCACGGGAATTAAAGACCTTAAATGCCATTTTCACCAAGTCAGAAATGGGGGTCTGAGGGCCCTCCTCAGCCTTCTTTAACTTTTTCCGTATATCCGGCGCCGATTGAGAAATAAAATGAGTAGCCAGTACTGTGGCCCCCGCAGGGGAGGCAGGATCCAAGCGAGTGTACTGGGTTAAGGCCTCGGTCAATCGGTTAAGAAACATAGCGGGGTTTTCGTCAGGGGCCTGGACAATCTCCCTGATCTTGTCATAATTAACGGCCTTAGAAGCTGCCCACATGCCAGCTATGAGACATTGGACCATGCGGTCGCGGCGCCGGCGGCCATCTTGGCCATCCTGATAATCCCAACCTGGTTCTACAGCTGGGACTGCCTGGGCTCCAACTGGCATGGCAGCATCAGTGAGATGGACCTGGTCTGCGTGCTCCCGGGCAGCAGCCTGGATGCGTTCCCTCTCCTCTGTGGTGAGGGTGGTGGTCTGGACCACATGTAAATCATGCCAGGTGAGGTCATAGGCTTGGGCTAGGTATTGGAATTCTTTAATATAGTTATCAGGACTGGCCGAAAAGGAGCCCAAACGCTTCTCAATTTGGGAAAGGTCCTGTAGAGAGAAGGGCGCATGGACTCGAACAACTCCCTCAGCTCCAGCAACCTCCCTTAGGGAGCAGACTAACTCAGGGGAGGGTTTTCGAGCCCTAGTGTGGGTGGAGGTGTGAGGAGAGGTTGGAGGGGATGTAGGGGAAGGTTCCGGAGGGGCCGCATCAGGAGCAGACTCAGGTTTTGGGGGTTGAGGGAATGAGACGGGAGTCAAGGTGGAAGGGGTGGAAAGGGTGGAGGGGGTGGAAGGGACCGAAAGGGGGGTGGTTGGAGCGGCGGGAGGATTGGGGGGCGTAGGGAGAGAGGGGCTTTGGGGTGGGGGATCGCGATAAGGAGGAGGAGGAAGAGGAGCCGGGGCCCCTCTCATCGGCGGGTGGGTGAAGCTCTCTGGAGGTTCAGAGAGGGGAGAATCAGAGAGGAGAGACGGGGAGGAGAGGTCCGGGTCTTTGGGAGCAGTGGGTGGCAGGGTAGGGGGAGGGGAGCGGGCCAAGAGGACCTGAGAGGTGGAGCAGTGAGAGCAGAGAGAGGGGCGAGAGCGCAGGGTCCAGAAAGCTGGACATAAGGGACCTCGACCCATTTGCCCTGGCGTTTACAGAAATTGCCTAGGTCCGTGAGAATCTGATAGTCAAATGTGCCTTCCGGAGGCCACTGGGACCCATTGTCTAATTGGTATTGCGGCCAAGCGACGGTACAATAATGTATGAGACGTCGCCTACGCAAGTCCTGGTCCAGTTCCAGGGTCTTAAGATTGGCCAGCAGGCACCCTAGGGGTGTTTTAGAATTGAATTTGGATTGGGAGGTCCCCACGATTCGTTGCCGGGCAACCCGAGGGCTGGAGGAAGGCGTCCCCTCGTCCACCACTGGGTTGAGGAAAAACTGTGTCGACTGCTGTAGAGGTAGGGACATCTCCCAGCCTCTCGGAGTCACGGAGGTCACCTGGTGACCGGCGGGGTCCGCCCTGATGCAGCCGCGAATAAGGTAGGGCTTTCCGGAAGGAGGCGCCGAATCGGGGAAACTCACCACGGCTTCAGAAGAGGCGTTCGGAAAGGCAGGTCCAGTCCGGCTAGGGAAAGGAGAGAGTCTCCCCACTGGGGTGGGGGCTCAATCTCCTCCCGGGTTTCGGCACCAAATGTAAGGTTTTTCTGGCGAGATAAACACAACACCAGGCAAAGTGGGTGTAAGGCAAGGTTTATTAAAGGTTCTCTCCGGTGAAGTTTCAGGGCCCAGGTGAAGGGGAGCCGAGAAAGTTGCACCGGGAGGAGGTGGGCACCCTCGGGCGAGGTTCCGCAACTCTGGAAAGCAGAGTGGGGGAAGTCACGCCCAAGGCAGGGAGGAGGGGGCTTTTAAGGGGTCTTGGGGAAAGCTCAGGGGTCTTTTGGCAAGTTTCCCTTATTTGGATATCCCTCCTGCTCATCGGGATCCCATTGGTCCACAGGAGCCCGGGGCGGGGGTCTCAGATTCCTGCTTGGGCCTTTGTTCTCCTGTCCCAGCTCAGGTCTTGTGGCGGGAACTTTCGCCATCATTGGTAGCCCTTCCTGCCAGCCCAACAGTGTGGACATAAGAAGATATCTAAATTCCTTCAGCATGCCTGCTTTATTCTGCTTCAGAACTTTTATGACTTAATGTCAAAAGTGGAAGAATGTGGGGTGCCTAGGTGGCTCACTGGGTTAAAGCCTCTGCCTTCAGGGTCCTGGGATCGAGCCCGCATCGGGCTCTCTGCTCAGCAGGGAGCCTACTTCCTCCTCTCTGTGACTGCCTGCCTGTCTGCCTACTTGTGATCTGTCTGTCAAATAAATAAATAAAATCTTTAAAAAGAAAAAAGTGGAAGAATTAAGTGAAATATTTCAGGGAAGGTAAAATTTATCAATCGATAATTTGCTAAAATATTCTTATTATAATAATAAGTGTGATCCTGAAGACATGATAAATTCCATTCCTTAACCCTCCAAATAATTGCTTGGATTTCTGTTGGAACTCAATGTGCCAAGAAAGGTTGTACATTTGAGGCAGGTGGCCCTTTTACCCTCATTGTTTAATTATATGTAGGACAACTTGTCAGAAGGAAATATCAGTTGGGAGATGTGAGAGAGGCTGAGGTCCATTTTACAGATGGGTGATCTTTTGGGTACCCTGAAGATGATTTTATTTTCAACTTCTTTGAAATGTCAACTCCTAGAGTGTTTTATATTAATAGAGCATGAGGATAGAGGAAAAAGGATAGTCAGAAGTCGTGACATTTCTATAATAGCAAAAGAAAGACCACAATCTAGGTAACTGTAAACATTCATGCTAACTGGCATACTAACACTTTATGAATGACTCCCTAAATTGTTTCTTAACTGGAAGACCTTTAGTGTGACTCAAACTCATTGTCTCTTCCAGTATTAGAAGTCTTCAAATAAGTGCCAGTTTTGAAAAGTTCATCTGTGTCCATCTTGGGGCAGTATCCTGCGGTAAGTAGTATACATTTTTGCTATTTTCTAGATCCTTTAGTTTAGGGATAAATATATCTGGAATATTTACAGGTGGTGATATATATCACAGAGATTGAGTTGCTTGACCCTGTGAGCATCAGAATTCAAATTCACAATTTGTTAATCACGTGGTATAATTCAATTTGGGGATGCTTTTGGATTCTGGCTTATTTGGAGGTTGTTTGAATGTTACTAATGGCTCTCAATTACAAACTGGTTTAATTCCTGTCTATTGACCTGTGTGCATGCACAAATGAAATAATAAACCATTATTTAGTAATCATTTTCCCAAACCTCTTATTTTCTAGATGGGGCTGCTGTTAAATGAGAGACCAGGAAGGGACAGAGCCAGGACTAAAATTTAGATATCTGCACATTCATTCATTTTCCATTCATTTATTCTAGTCCCTTATTTGGTATTCCAACTTCATCTGTTCATCTATCCATCTGTTCACTCCCGTGCTCTTTGTGTTGAATCCTAACCACATGTGAGTACATGTCCTGTAATTAATTACTGGTAAACTGAGTGTGAGTTCACAAAACATTTCTAAACCTTTGCACTGGGACACTCCCCAAACTTCATACATACAAGCAAAAGGACTAACACTCTTATCTTAAAGTGTGAGTGTAAAATGTTGCTCTTTAGCCTAGAGACACAGCAGAGGGGCTCTTGCAGGATGTCTGACCCATTTTTGAAGCACAAGGAATAGGCCGAGTCATTCTGCTCAGTCATGAGGCCAATAGGCCAGGCCCTTCCTGAATGTCGCCTGACCTGAAGGGCAGTGTGACTCAGTGTTGGCTGATCTCTGCTCCTCCGAGGGTGATTCCCCAGCTTGGGGCAAAACGGAGGGGAGGCCAGCTTCAAAGCCTCTCTCGGCCTGTGGAAAAGCACAGTTTGGAGCGGGGCGGCTGCCAAGTCCACCACATGAATGTTCATTTTGCTTGGCTTGTGGTCAAGCAACAGCAAAAAAACAGGTTAAGAGTGAGTAATGGGTTACCCTGGCTCTTGGACTTTGTCAGCAGACACAGAGAGAGATCTGGTGTGCAGTGAGGGCCAGGATTCTAAGTTGTGGGTCTGTTTTCCAGGCCAGTTTGTGATATGAAGCAAGAATGCTTTATTGGTTTCTATCTGAAATAGGTCTAAGGGAATGGTTTTAAACAGCCTCTTGATTCTTTCCTTTGTGCCACTGAAAGATCACTTAATTACTATTCAACTGCCATGTCACAGGCTGGCTGTCTCTCCTGAGGGCCAAAAGGGACAGAAATTTGAGATGGCTGAAGAGTCCAAGATGGTGTTATTAATTTCCTTAATGGCAGCAGCAGCAATCATGGTAATAAAGAAGTGCAAGGTGGCACAAACAAAAGATGCCTGGGAAGAGGCTCCATCTAGAAGTGTCCAAACCCACCAAGGCCATGTATCATCAGTGACGCAGCCCAGGTGAGCTCTCAGCCAGCTTGCTTTTGCTGCCCTTTTAAGGAAACCTGGTCTGGCGTCAACTCTAAGCTGCCCATTTTCTCCTATATTCCTTCGCTATGCAAATATAAACTTAGCCAGGGTGATAAAAACTGTCCTCCTAAAATATATGTACTTTAAGAGGTACCTCTGCATGCCTAAAGCAAGGAAGTGAAAATATAGAATTGGTCCTTTTTTCTTTTTCCTTTTCTTAAAAAAAATTTTTAATGTATTTATTTGACACAGAGAGAGAGAGGACAAGTAGGGGGAATGACAGGTGGATGGAGAGGGAGAAGCAGGCTCCCGCTGAGCAGAAACCCTGATGTGGGTTCGATCCCAGGATCTGACATCATAACCTGAGCTAAAGGCAGATGCTTAACCGACTGAGTCACCCAGGCGCCCCTAGAACTGGTTCTTAAGCATGCTAAAATTCTGTACTAACCCTTGTGCTAAGCCAGTGAGTGTGGAGAGGTCTATTACCAGGAGGGAAGGAATTAGAAGCTCCCAAAAGATGACTCTGGAGAAAGAGAATTGCTTAGAAAACAAACTTCATGTGCTTGGAGGGAACAATGAAGTTCTAGGAGAATGGGGTGAATCCGTGTCAAGGAGGAGCTGGAGTGGAATGAGGGAGAGAAGAGTGGCTTCTTAGACATTCCTGAAGGCCCAGGAAAGAGAAGCTCTTTCAGAGATTTTTTTTTTGGACTAGGGTGAAATATAGGAAAACCAAAACTTGGGATAGACTTGGGGCCCAGATAAGGGAGAGTTGGCTTCCACTGTGAGTAGGTGGTTAAATGAAACAGCTCTGGCATCAGCATGGAAATAACAGTGAGGGTGCATTAGCAAGGCAAGCCTTCCCTGCTGCTTCCTTTCACCCCCATCCTCCTTTAGATTCCGAAATCATCTTTTGTGTACCTCATTCATTAGAGGGCACTATTCTTCTTTTCTTTTTAAAAAGATTTTATTTATTTATTTATTTATTTATTTATTTATTTATTTATTTATTTAAGAGATTGAGAGAAAGAGAGAGCACACAGGCAGGGGAAGCAGTGGGCATAGGGAGAGGGAGCTGGGCAGGCTCCCTGCTGAGCAAAGAGCCCAATGAGACGCTTGATCCCAGGATTCCGGGATTACAACCTTAGCCAAAGGCAGCCACTTAACTGACTGAGCCATCCAGGTGCCCAGAGGGCACCATTCTTAACTATAGTCATAGAGTATTTGGAGCCCAGGCTTCAAGATTCCATGTTCTAGGTTTAAATTCTAGCTATGACTCCCAGAAGTTTAGAAGATTTCTAAAGACCCTTGCTTACCAAAGGGATCCAGAATTTCTTGGAGAAATGGTTAATTCCAGGTGTGGGGCATGGAAAGATGCTCCTGGAATAAGTTATTGTGCCAGAAAACAGGGAAGGGCTCAAAGAATCATGACGACATGACCAAAAGATAAAGAACTTCCTTGGATTCCCTCTGGGAAACCCAGTCTGGGAAACATTTGAGCACCAAAAAACTGATGGCGCTGGGTTATAATATATTGATTAAAAGGGCCACCTGGGCGGCTCAGTGGGCTAAGCCGCTGCCTTCGGCTCAGGTCATGATCTCAGGGTCCTGGGATCGAGTCCCATATCGGGCTCTCTGCTCAGCAGGGAGCCTCCTTCCCTCTCTCTCTCTCTCTCTGTCTGCCTCTCTACCTACTTGTGATCTCTCTCTGTCAAATAAATAAATAAATAAATCTTAAAAAAAAAAAAAAAAAGAATCAACAAACCCATGTAATACTCCAAAGAGGAAATGAGAGGTGGAAAGAGAAAGCTGTGTCTTCATAAAGATTGACAGTGGATAAATTTAGAAGGAATGATAGAACTAGAAAAATCTCTATTTGGCAGTCAACAATATAATAAATTATTCACATAAGGATCTTCAATGTGTACTGAATCTCATTGGATAAAAGATTTCTGAAGAACAGAATAAAGTATTTGAAACATCATCTTGCAGATTATTTTTTGCAATGGAGATATCTACTGGATAACACTTGAACCACAGGATCAAAATTAGTATGACTAGTATTGGGCCAAACTGATACTAGGTTCCTGATTTGATATAAAATAAAATACACATTATCTACATAAAATTCTTGCCAAAATAAGGAAATAATCAGCCAGATCCAAAATGCAGTGATTCTCCCAACCAACTGATCTAAACTCTTCAAACGTGTCAATGTCATCACTTCCAAAGAAGTTCTGCAGATGGCCAATGGGCACATGAAAAGATGCTCAACATCATTTATCATCAGGGAAACGCAAATCAAAACCACCATGAAATATCACCTCACACCAGAATGGCTGGTATCAAAAATATAAGAAACAACATGGTGAGGATGTGGAGAAAAAGGAACCCTTGTGCATTGTTGGTGGGGATGTAAATTGTGAAAAACAGTATGGCGGTCCCTCAACATATTAAAAATAGAAATACCATATGATCCAGTAATTCCACTACTGGATATTTACTCAAAGAAAAGGAAAATGCTGATTCAAAAAGATACATTGACCCTTATGTTTACTGCAGCATTATTTATAATAGCCAAGATATGGAAGCAACCCAAATGTCCATCATAGATAAATGGATAAAGAAGATGTGGCACAGAATCAGACACACACACACACACACACACACACGAATATTACTCTGCCATAAAAAGGATGGTATTTTGCCATTTGCAACAACATGGACGGACTTAGAGGGTATTATGTTAAGTGAAGTAAGTCGGACACAGAGAGACAAATACCATAGGATTTCACTTATATGTGAAATCTAAAAAACAAAGCAAATGAATAAACAAACAAAAAGCAAAAACAGACTCATAAATACAAAGAACAAACTGATGGTTGCCAGAGGTGGGTGGAGTGGGCAAAATGGGTGAAGGGGACTGGGAAGTCAAAGCTTCCAGTCATGAAATGAATAAGTCATGGGGATAAAAGTTACAGCATAGGGAATGTAGTCAATGGTATTATAAAGGTAGTATGGTGATAGACAGTAGCTACAGTTGTGGTGAGCACAGCATAATGCATGGAGATGTTCAATCACTGTGTATGTCATACACCTGAAACTACCATTGTGTGTCAACTCCACTTCAATTAAAAAAAAAAAGTCAACATCATGAAAAATTAAGAAAAAGAAAGCAAGGAGACTATTCTAGATTAAAGAAAACTGAAACAAAAGGAACATGATAACCGAAAACAATGCATAATCCTTAATGGGAACATAATTGGGGGAAAACCCAACTATCTAGGATATTTTTGAGCCAGTTGTAGATTATGAGACATATATTACTGTACCAATAATATATTTCTTGGATGTGATAACGATGGTGTGGTAATGTAAGAGGATGTCTAAGAAGGTACATGATGGTATATTTAGAGGTGAAATGTTAACAATTAACAAATCTAGATGAAGTCTCTAATTGTAGTTTTTTTTTCAACTTTTCTGTAGGTTTGAATTTTGTTAGAAGAAAAAAAAATGTTCTAACCTTGGGCAAGTTTTTGAAACCTCACCAAGATTGTCTCCTTTCCTGCAATGATAGAAGACAGAATTGCCTTATTAAGCAATGTCATACTTGCAAAGAACAAATAGTAAGGCTTTAATACATATTGGTTACATTCTCCTCCCCACCTCTTCTGGATTACTAGAGGAGAATGTAAATTGCTAAGGACAGGGACTAGGTCTTTTTCATCTCTACACCCCCAATACTTTGTACATGGTGGGGCTCAATAAATGTTTCTTGATTTAAGACATGAAATAAAACTATGTATAAAATAATATTAAAATTTTGGTTTTCAATGGAGGACACCACAATAACATTTGAAGAGGATGCACTGTAATAATCTACTTTGTGTATGATTTCTACCACCAGATTCTAATACCCTGTATTAGTTTCTTATGTTCCCCAAATGGCTTGTTATACATTTTGATACTATGGCTAGAGGTTCTCCACTTTGGTATCCACAAGAATCAGCTGAAGACCTTGTATATAATTTGAAGAGCTTGTGAAAATACAGGTTTCTGGGCCTCACCCCTGGAGTTTCTGCCTCAGTGGATCTGGAATGAGGCATGAGAATTTATATTTCTGACAACTTCTCAGGTCATGCTGATTATAATGCCGTTGGTCCAGAGGCTGCTCTTTGAGAACCACTGCTGATGGAGCTCAAGGAGCAGGGGGAGCCCAGGAAACAAGGGAAATGCTATAGCTCCCTATGCAGACTTTGGCAGGAATAAAAGGAGACTTCCTTCATCTGCATTAATGGAGTTTTTTGGAAAGTAAACCAAGAGACAAAAGGAGCTGGATCCTGTCATCCCATTAATATCCCCCTAGTTTAAAGTGATCTTCTCTCAACATTTAGATGATAACATTACATAGAGGAAGCATGGTTCCTAAATATCTACAAAATTATTATATATGATACGGTAATGATTAATATGATCATTGTATAGGGTACACTTTCACTGTAAATGTATACCCACATATTTGTAAGTGCATACGTGAAATCTAACATCTGCCTAGTCAAAGCAAAATGGGAACGAGAGAGAGAGAAAGAGAATCAACCTGACTACTTTAATTGGGATTTCCAAAACAACAAGAGTATAACCACAATAGTAAATCCCCTGCATTAATATATATTTCAACAGAGAGAGAAAACCAGGGCCAGGGAAGTTAGTAAATGATGTGGCCCAAATGAGAGCAAGACTGGAATAGAATGCCAGGTGTCTGGGCCTACAACTAGGTCATACTGCCTTGCTGCAGTTCCCGGAGTGCAATGGCTTTTTTGCTTCCTTTTCCAGGCCTCCTCCAGCACATGGAATAGAAATTCTGCCCTACTTCTTTCTTTCCAACCTGCAGAACTTTGAGCAGAATTTATAGTTTAAAAACTTACATAATCCAGAAAGTCAATTCTTGCTGAAAATGGGATAATGAGAATAATGGGATTTTGACTCAGAATTTTCTAAAGGAATAACACTTAACAAATTATAATATGTATATTTACTATCCCTCAAAGGAAAAAAAAAAATTACATTTTTAGAGCCTTCCAAAAAAATTTTAACTTCTCTTTTCTTGCTATTTGTGACAATGTTCTTTTTTTGTTTTTAAGATTTTTTAGTTATTTATTTGACAGAGAGAGATCACAAGTAGGCAGAGAGGCAGGCAGAGAGAGAGGAAGGGAAGCAGGCCCCCTGCTGAGCAGAGAGCCCGATGTGGGACTCGATCCCAGGACCCCGAGATCATGACCTGAGCCGAAGGCAGTGGCTTAACCCACTGAGCCACCCAGGTGCCCTGACAATGTTCTTTTCCCTTAAGTTTGGTCACCTGTGAGTAATAGAATAGCAGGAGGAAGGGTGTCTTTATAATACATACATGATCTCTAGAACATCCTTAAGGCTATTGTTCCTGCTTCTCCTAAGATGAGAATGCCCTTGCCATTTTTTAAAAGAATCATGTGTGCCAATCTGCCTAGACATCTTCTGTTCCTTTCCATGAGCCACAATCTTCATTTTCCAATACACTAATATTTTCTAAGCAAATCTAATAAAAACAATGGAAGAGTGAATAAGAAATAGGATAATCATTTCATTTTAAGGCATGCATCTTCCCTCACTGTTTTAATGAAGAGAAATGTCCTTTCCAAATCCCAGGAGTTGCTGAGAATGTGAACTATCCTGTATGGTATGTCTTTGGAATCCGGACAAGCTGAGCGCTGCCAAGGCGGAGAGACTCATTAACTAGTTGTGTGGATTAAATATATATTCCTCTAAACTTTGCAATACAATTACAACCACAAACTTCTTTTTCAGCTCCTTAATATAGTTACGTCACAGTAAGGATAACTATATAAATAGACCAGCTCACATGCTAATTTCATTACCTTTCGTATCTCCCCATTGTATATTGAATAGCAAATATTTCTATGACCCTTACTAAGGGCCAAGTACTGTTTTAAGTACTTCCACACATTAACTCACTTAATATTTAGAACAGAGGGCTTAAGTAACTTGCCCAGGGTCGCACGGAGGAAGGATTTACAATCAGAAAGTCTGGCTTTAGATCCCATGTTCTTCATTATTATTCACTACTGAGGGACGATCTTTGGATTTGGTTTTTATTTCTAACCTTGACTTCCACGAAATTCCTCAAGTACCTGCTGCTGCAGTCATATGGATTTACTTATTTTGGCCCACAGCGATCTTGGCACAGAGTCTAGGACACATTGCTGCAACCTGAAAGGATAGGTCTTCCTAGTCTTCCTTGCCTGTGTACATCCTTGCACACACATCCCTGTCAAAATCCTGCTCTTTCTTGAGAGCTCAGATAAAGTCCTATCTTTGCTGTGAAATCTTTCCAGATTGCTCAGGCAACGGTATTTCTCCTTTCCTGTGGTCAGAGCATTATTGTTAGAACCACTGTTACTGCACCCAGCACCAAACATATAGCAGGCATTTCCGGTAACACTGAAATGAAGGCAAATGTGTATGAATGTTCAGTACACAATTACTTACATTTCCTGTGTAGACCGTCTATGTGCATATAGCCATTTGCCTCTGATTGTATGTAGTGACTGGTCTGGAGATCTGTGCTTTTCATATTGAGGAGGAAATATCGAGTATGGTATCACATCCATTGTGGTGGCTAAGGAGTGCTCCATAGGTCATCAAGTTTGTCTCAGCATTACTGCTGAAGTAACAAAAGCAATTTAAATAATTTTTTTAAGATTTTATTTAGTTATTTGAGAGAGAGAGATCACAAGTAGGCAGAAAGGCAGGCAGAGAGAGAGAGAGAGGAGGAAGCAGGCTCCCTGCCAATCAGAGAGACTGATGCAGGACTCAATCCCAGGACTCTGAGATCATGACCTGAGCCAAAGGCAGAGGCTTAACCCACTGAGCCACCCAGGCGCCCTGCAATTTAAATAATTCTTAAGAAATCCTATAGTGCTTCCTGCATACATCAATCATTGGTGCTTTCCTTGGACCACCTTTTGCAGTGGTATATGTATCATGTTTCCCCTTGTGAACTCCTTGGACAGGACTGAGTCATTTCTCCATATTCACTGTGTCTAAAATGGCAGGGGCTTAAAATACAAATGTTTGATGTTGATGGTAGTGATAATGTCAAGATGATATCATCAAACACTGGAACATTGTGTCTTTAAAAACACTTATAATTATTGGAGGACTGCATGCATGAATGCATGGGGACTTAGAGATTATCTTATTCCAACTCATTATTTCATTATTCTAACTCATTATAACCATTATTTCATTGGCAAGGAATCTCATATCCAAAGAGGTAAGGCCTTACCTGTGATCCGGAGACTGAGTAGTGATGGAGCTGAGATTCAATCCCAGGCAATTTCTTTCATTGCTCATGGCATTTGTGCTCATCCACACAGCAAAATACAGGCCTTTGGAAGGAAATAATGGTTTCTTTAAAAATACATTTAGGGGGGTGCCTGGGTGGCTCAGTGGGTTAAGCCTCTGCCTTCAGCTCAGGTCATGATCCCGGGGTCCTGGGATCGAGCCCCGCATCGGGCTCTCTGCTCAGCGAGGAGCCTGCTTCCTCCTCTCTCTCTCTCTCTGCCTGCCTCTCTACCTACTTGTGATCTCTGTCAAATAAATAAATAAAATCTTAAATAAATAAAGATCTTAAATAAATAAATAAATAAATAAATAAATAAATAAAATGCATTTAGGGGCACCTGGGTGGCTTAGTGGGTTAAGCCTCTGCCTTTGGTTTAGGTCCTGATCTCAGGGTCCTGAGATTGAGCCCCGCATCAGGCTCTCTGCTCAGCAGGGTGCCTGCTTCCCTTCCTCTCTCTCCCTGCCTCTCTGCCTACTTGTGATCTCTCCCTGTCAGATAAATAAATAAAATCTTTAAAAAAATAAAATAAAATGTATTTAATTACACAGACTAACTGACACAGTCAAGGAACTATATAGCAGAGTTTTTCTAGACAGTCACTCACCCTTCTCCATATTATCTTTCTTTCAGCTTGCTACCAAAAATCTTCAGGAAATCCATCAGTCCATTATTTCTTCAATAATTTAGAATCTCACAATGCCTTGGGCTCATGTCAGCAATCCCTGTCCAGCAGTGTAAGGGAATTGGTTTAGGAAGATGAGCTAAATTTCATCTTCCTTTGTGGAATACCTTAAAAATTAAAAACAACCATGGTCGCTGTGTCACGATTTAACTGTTATTCTGACACATTGAAAATAGATGGTAGCAGAGACTTGGGGGATGGGAGAAGACAATCATTTAATTCAAAATTCTAATTAAGTGGATTCTGACTAGTTTAAATCTTGGAATTTTTCTATAATTTGTATATTGCAAAGTAATCCCAGATATAGATGCATGTGAAGTGAAATAAATGTATGTGAAATTTGGTAGAAAGAACAGAGGTTTTGGAATTAGAGGACCCTGGCTTTGCATCCCAGCTCTATACTGTCTGTGAGATGTAGGACTAGTTATTTAACTTTTTTGAATCTCGTTTTCTTTCCTGTAAGATGGAGATAATAAGTATTTCATGGAGTTGTCTTGCAGATTAAAATGCTCAATTCATGCTAGGCATTCTGTAAATTTTAGCTCCTCCCCTAAATCCTCCACCCTCTGTCTTCCCAGTAAAATAGAAGGTAGATTCATAATGTAATGCCATATACTATAAATAATGGTAAAATATATACATATGTATATATATACATATATATATACATTGATCTTGTATAAAACTAATGGCTCAACTAGCATGCTAATTAGATTCATATTGCTTGAAAATTTTTAAGGGATTAGGAAGACTCAGACATTTGTATAGAAAAGACAAAATGTTAATGGGATATCTTCTTTGGTTCCTTAATGTTGTCATTCTTTTTTTTTTTTTTTTTAAGATTTTATTTATTTATTTGTCAGAGAGAGAGCGAACACAGGCAGAGTCAGAGGGAGAAGCAGGCTCCCTGCGGAGCAAGGAGCCCGATGTGGGACTTGATCCCATGACGCTGGGATGATGACCTGAGCTGAAGGCAGCTGCTTAACCAACTGAGACACCCAGGCGTCCCAATGTTGTCATTCTTGACTAAAAATGACGAATCTTGCGGACAGGAGATATTGAACAAGTCGATTCTACTTACATTTTCTTTAAGTAATTTTTTAAAATATATTTTTTTATATTTTACAGAGCGAGAGCACATGTGGGGTGAGGAGGGGAGAGAGGGAGAGGGAAAGAGAGTCTTTTTTTTTTTTTTAATTTATTTGACAGACAGAGATCACAAGTAGGCAGAGAGGCAGAGAGAGAGGAGGAAGCAGGCTCCCTGCTGAGCAGAGAGCCTGATGCGGGGCTCGATCCCAGGACCCTGGGAACATGACCTGAGCCGAATGCAGAGGCTTAACCCACTGAGCCACCCAGGTGTCCCAAGGGAAAGAGAGTCTTAAGCTGACTCCATGCCCAACATGGAGCCCAATGTGGGGCTTGTGCTCATGACCCTGAGATCACAGCCTGACCCAAAACCAAGAGCTGGATGCATAATGGACTGTGCCACCCAGATATGCCCCACTTTAAGTAGTTTTTGCGAAGCTGTTCTCAGGGGCATGTATGAGTTATCCAAAGTTTCAAAGCAACTGGATGAAATGAAGGGTGATGTATATTTCTACTAATCAGCACAGCCATCCCATCTTGCTGTGACTGTCCTTGAGTTGCTTCTCTCTCGGGAGATGTTAGTGGAGCAGAATTCCAGCCTGGGGGAGAAGGGCACTCCTGGGCAGCAGCCTGTTCTGTCCTGGGTGAGCCAAGTGGATTCCTCTTTGGGAGAGAGAGAAGTCGAGTTTCTATGACAATCCATGGCTGCTCTGCCAAGATTGCCAGCCAGGGTGCCTGGCTGTGCTAATTGCTATGCAGACATCCATTCATTAGACTTTGACCTAGAATTACCATCATCTTTCACAAGGTAGGCAATGAATCATTGTTTTTGGCCCTTGCCTTGTCTCCTTCGGCCTAGGTTTGATTTGGATCAGAAATGTAATCTCTGCAGATCATTCCCCATCTCAGTCGGGAAGGTCCCTGAAGGGTAACTTTGGTAAGGTTTTATTTGAAATAGAGTTTTAGTTAATAATCTAAGAGCCCAGAGAGAACTGGTTGTAACCCAGTTCAGCCACTCAATGGCTCTGTGATCTTAGACAAATTACCTGACTCCTCTAAGCCAGTTATTTTATCTGTAGAATGGGGGTAACAATATTTTTGTCCTCACAGGATTAGGATCGCCATGGGTTGTGGGCAAGGATGAGGCGGGAAGATCTCTGATGCCTTTGCGGGCAACTGGAAGGAGAATGTACAGCTAAATGGATGGATACCTGGCTGGCTGGCACCTGAGTCCCCACACTTGTAGCCAGCCACCATCTAGACTAAACAGCTCTCTCTTTGGTTGTCCTAATCCTTAGTGATTCAATGTATTACCCTTCCTTCACCCTTTTCCCTTCTCGAATTTGAGAATACTGAAAGCTGTGAAGAAACCTGTAACAACCAAGTAGCAATGTGAATTCACAACAGGCTTTGTTACTTCTCTCAATGACCAGTACTTCCAGGGTTCATTTTATGTTTTTGTATTCTCATTTTATATTCTCACCTTGCTCTTAAAATTCAATAGAGAACTGTAGATGTTGAGGGCTTTACTGTGGTTGGCTTAAAATGGGAATACCCTAGGAGGAAGTAAGTTCAGGTGCATCCTACTTAAAGAGGTCAAAAGAATCACCAGGAGTAAACATCTATTGAGAACTTAACATACGCCAAATACTTTGGCCATAGAGATGGTAATAGAGAGAGCAGGGCTATAGAATATGATGTTCTATCAAGGTCACATCACAGTTGCAAAGAACTGGGGCAGGTTTGAATCCCAACTCTGTGGTGTCACCTCTCTGAGCTTCATGTTTGTAATCTGCAAAATTAAGCAGTGCCTCTAATGCTTAGCCCAGGGTCTTGGATAGTAAATAATAACATTTATTTTTCTTTTCTATGCACCCAGTGTGAACATTGCTATTGGAGCCCAGGTATGAAGCCACTGGAAATGAGCGCTCAAGTTCCTCCAGAAAACTTTTTAGAGTGAGGTGGGAATTCAGCACCACTAATTTTCCATGGACCATTTTAAAAAGGGCAGTGTGATGGCAAAACCATTTCTAAGTGGGATTTTATTGACGTAAAAAACAAAAAATAACAACAACAATAACAACAAAAAACTGCACATGAACATAGAAAAAAAAACTTTGGAAGTTTCTGTATTTTGAAAAATATAGTGAAAATCCTATATTTTAAATGAAGATTAATTTTTCCCCTTGTGGTTACACTGTGACGTTGAATGAAACCAATTAATTCCCACTGTGTCCAGCTAAACATCATTGTCTCATTAATGCTGGAGCCAACACTGCCCCAACTGTGACTCACTAGGAGCAGTTGTATAAGTGGAAGGATTTTACCTTTCTGCATGGTTAGCTGTCCCAACCTTTGATTTTTCTCTGAGAACATAGATCCTAGTGTCTACTATACAGGAGCATTTTTTTTTTTTTTTTTTTTTGGCCAGGATATTCAAACAGCCTGTATATGAAGAAGTAATTTTTTTTTTCTCCAGATACATTAAAAAATAAATAAATAAACCAGTTATTAGTCCTTTTCCCTACCCCCACTTTTTTCTGCTGTAGTTCTCTGCCTCTTCTACAAGGAACAGGAACCCAGCCCCTAAAAGTGCTGGGCAGGCAGCGAAGTCTCAACATGTTGCTGGTGTGGGAGGGGGTTCTGTGCGAGCAAGCTGGCTGCCACATCTGGGGGAGGTCTGGGTGATGAAAGATGGCAGCTGAGATGATGCGAGAGGAGTCAGTTTCCGGGAGGCAGGGGCAGGCTCCTCTCCTGTTCCCCTCCCCTCGATCCAAATACCATTTGTGTGAATCAGCTGCCACTTGGCCTCAAGGGACTTTGTGGCCAGATGCTCCCCTTCCCCCTTCTTGAGGCAAGAGCCAACCCCCCTCCTGGCCTCCCCACCTGCAGTAGAAGTCCTCTAGGGCCACATGACTATTGTAGGGCCTGTAGGACCCAGCAGGATTTTCTCTCATGCAGAATGTTTTGGGACTTTGAGGGTAAAAATAAAGGGACTAGAATTGTTCTGAGTCACAGCGGTGAGCATCTTTGCTGGCACTTCCTCTAACACTTGAGCCCTTACTGTGTGTGGGTCTCTAGGCTAAATGCTTGATCTGCCCTATCTCATTTACCTTCACAACAACCCTAGGAGACACCTACTGTGTGCCTCTGGGGACAGGGGAGGCAGGGTTTCAACTCCAGACCCATGGTGCTGTATTACTTCCCTTTATAGATAAAGAATCTGGAATGTGAGGTACAGGGAAATCCTGCTCTTTGTAAGCCTGAATATGTGGGTTGTAGAGGAACCAGAAGAGTCCTGAGGTTGGAGTCTCGCCTAACCACTGGAGGGCAACAGGGTGAAGCAGAAGAGCCCCCGAGGCCTCTGCATTGCCCTTAGAACCCTCCCATTCTCTGGGAAAATTGCCAGTGGGGATACCGTGTCAGAAATGATAGGAAGTTTCCAGCCAAGGTTTGAGCAAGTGGCCCTAAACTGCTGCCTCTTGCTGCAGCAGATACTGCCGTGCATCCCCTGGTTGCGGTGGCTCGTTGCTCTGGGGGGCTCTGCCTCATGCATCTGATACTGCCCTGAGTAATTCCAGAATGCCACTTTGGTGAGTGGATTCCACCTTGTTGCTGCTGCCCTTACCTTGGTCTCCGGGGTGACTCAGCAGGTCCATGTTATTGCCCTCACGCCTATGATTCTCATGGTTTGCCCAAAATGCTTCTCATCACCTGGATTAGCACCCGAAAGAGCCTCTGTTAGCACACGTTTACAGAATTTTCCATTCTGCGCCCAGTCTTTCCCATCTGCTCCTCCTACCCCCATACCATTTTGAAGCAACTTGGAAATTCTAATGAACTTTGTACAAAGCTGAAACCTTGGTATCTCTATCTCCTTCGTCTGTCTTTCCCTTGTGGTTGCGCTTCTGACCATTAAACCAGATTCACAAGATTACAGAGATGCATGAACTACAACACATTATATTAGGGTTGTTTGGTTGTAAGCAAAGAAACTAAACCTGGCTAACTTAATACCTTAAAAACTCTAGAGAAGGACTCTCTGGAGAAAGAGGAAGAGGCAGTAGGGAGAAAGGAGGGAGAAAACTCCAAACATTCTTGTTCTGTCATTTTACTAGATATTTAGTTTTCGGGAAGGAGACTGATGTCTTAACTTGTGTTTCCTTGGTAGGGCGCCATTGTTGACCATCCACCAAGACCACATGCCCTAAAGGAGTCCTTAGATGAAGGGGAAGTGAACGCCCCCCAGGCACAAATAACAAATGTCCACCAAAGGGTAGGGGATATACCTTGATCTCTTTCCAAAGCATCTCTAGACATTACTATCAAAACTTCTACTTTCTTTGTAACTTAGGGTTCAACTTTGTGGGTAGTAAAATGAAACAGTTTTGTCTAAAAATGAAAGTTTCCAATGAATTATGGCTTTAACTCAAAACTTACTATTTGAGTAGTTCAAGCTTGGAACCGCACAGTGGCATTTATGAGCATACCGATCGGGGACGTGTAAGAACCTGTGTGCTCTGGGGCCGCACGCAGAGGTTTTTTGTATCCTGTTAGTTTAGACAGCTTTAAGATGTTTAGACAGACATGCTTAAGGTTGAACCTCTCCATCTCTCATGAGTGCTCACACACAGGCTCACTGTTTGCATTAGTAATGTTTCCTTGGGCAAGTATGGCCTTATGCTAATCATCATCGTCATCATCATCATCATCTATTAGGGGACTACCCTTTCTGGAGTATCTCCCAGGATCTTGGACATGGGTCTCCCCATCTCTGTTATCATGAGGTTCCCTATGTTCCCAAGTTAGTTCTGCCAAGGTCTTTTTAACAGTTGGTTTCTTCAGCTTTCTTCCTCTGAGAAGCCAGGCCCTGGAGGTCTCCTAACACAGTCTGCAGTCCGCTAGCTCCTCTGAGAGGGCTGTGGAAACTCGCTCTGACACAGTTCAGTAGAAAATGGAATTCGGCATGAATTCTGAATTCTAAGAAGTCTCATTAGCAAGATATCAAAAGCAGCTTATTCTAAAGTGCTTTTGCCCATCAGGCATGGGCTTTGAGGACAGCCTTCTTGTGAGGCTCCAGATTCCTCTGTAGACCTTTTTACAGCTTGGCTCTGTCTTCTGCCCTCATCGCTAACCATTAGCTTCACACAATCCTTTCCCCTCCCTTCACACACACGGTATTTCTGTCCCTCCATAGAACTTATTGGCCTCTGCTGTTTTTATGTATCCTTAGGCTTCTGAGTTTGTGTACATGCTACTTTATTCTTATAACGCCCGTCCATCTACTTTCCCACGAAGCACACACCTTCTTTTACCCACCTCTTCACCTCTTCACAACCACTACCGCCGCCATCACACATCTCTGCCCACACAGCTGGTCTCTCCCTCCCTCTGTGTGTCGGCAGCAGTCTGAATCTACCTCTACCCTGGCACTCCTTTGCTCATAATTGTGCTTTTGGGTTGTCTCCTCCACTGGACAATAAGCCTTGGCACACAGCACATGTTCAGTCAGTCTGAATGATCACAGTGGGAAGGTAGTTTAGGCAAAATACAGTCAACATAAATTTATAGAGGTCACGAAAGATCCAAATTAATTGTCAGAACCTAAAGCTACTGACAACAGGACTTGAATTGAGAAGATGTCTTGATGCTAAAGAATTTGATGTTTGTTGTATTCTTTTTTCTTTTGGTTAATAAGAAATTTATTATTAATTATTATTAATTGTTAATTAAGAGCTATTTTGCAGGAGCTATGGTTGTAGGCTGGGAAACTAATGGAAATGAGTCCCAGGTGCTATAAAACTCCACAAAGACTAAAATCACCCTGTACTATTAAGAAAGCAAACAACGTATTGTGCTTCCCACTTTGCTGCTGGAACTAACCCTTTACTCTGTGACTTAAGACTGCTTTGTGAAAGAAAAGAGTGCCCCTAAAAACTTGTTAGAGATAGCCCATTTGAGTGAAAAATGCAGATGACTTTTATCTTGGACTTAAATCCTGAAAACTGCTTGAAGTGTTTTGGAAAACCCTAGCTTCAGCTGGCAAAATGTTAGCACCCTAAAAGGAGAAGAGGAAGAGTGAGTTTTGGATTTAATACAGCACAAAGGAATTCAGAGCCCTATTTATCTCTGATTCTGACATTTCTACATATAACCTACATGTCATCCTCAGTTTAAAATGTAATCACTTTTAAAAGCACTAAACCATCCCATTTAAAAATAATCACAGGATGATTATATTTGCAAAGTACGGAAAACATCCATACTTTATTCAAAGGCAGATTTTCGTATAGATATTACCAAGAATACAGCTGTCATGTCTTTGTCCCTCATTAAGTTAGATAATATCAGGTCAACAGTGTCCCTCCTTTGGGCCGCTGTTTCATGGTTTTTGAGAGGCTAGAGAGATTTCCTTAGGATTCTCTCTTTTTTTTTTTTTTAAGATTTTATTTATTTATTTGACAGAGAGATCACAAGTAGGCAGAGAGGCAGGCAGAGAAAGAGGGAGAGACAGACTCCCCACTGAGCAGAGAGCCCGATGTGGGGCCGGATCCCAGGAACCTGGGATCATGATCCGAGCCAAAGACAGAGGCCCAACCCACTGAGCCACCCAGGTGACCCTTCCTTAGGATTCTTGAAAGTTCCAGAGAGTTTATTTCCTCTTGATCCATTCTAAGTCAATCTCATATAAACCTAAGTTAACTAGGTTCAAACACGTGGGTTTCCATTGTGGTGCAAAAATTCCCATTTCCAACAAGTATTTCAGGAGTCAAAGAAAATTTTGTGATTTATCATATAATCCCATTGGCTCGGCCCTCAGGCTTCTAAGTGTTCTCTCTCTTTTAATTTTTTTCTCTCCAAACTTTGTCCTTGAGGGTCTTGGCTTCTGCTTCAAGTGGGCTCATTAAGAAATCTTCTCAAGGGGCGCCTGGGTGGCTTAGTTGTTGGGCATCTGCCTTCAGCTCGGGTGGTGATCCCGGGGTCCTGGGATCAAGCCCCACATCGGGCTCCTTACTCTGCAGGAAGCCTGCCTTCTCCCTCTCCCATTCCCCCTGCCTGTGTTCCCTCTCTTACTGTGTCTCTCTCTGTCAAGTAAATAAAATCTTTAAAAAAAAAAAAAAAAAAAGAAATCTTCTAAAAATGATGGGGCTTGCCTTTCTACTGGCCAGAAGAGGTTCTAACCTTAGGCCCTGTGCTGTAGTGCTGTAGCAAGACCATCCTGGCCCTCCCGCAGCTGTACTCCCCTCCCCCCCATACACACACCAAGAAGAGGGCATATGGCCAGGGGATGTGTCCACAGGGAATCCACATTCCCCCCACCCCCACCCTTTTTTACAGTGTGCTTCAGGTACCTAGGATTCCCAAGTTTCCTGCCAGAACTCCCTCTGGCTTGCTTCCAAAGGCCTGCACATGGCTCTTTGGCTCACCTATTTTGTCTTCTCGAGGGCTGATGTGCAGCTGACATGTTCACTCCCAGGACTGATGGGGGTCAAGTTTGTGGGTAGACTTGTGGACAGAACTGAAGTGTCTATGTGTATGTGAGTGGGGCTGCTGTAGGGTGGGACAGAGCCAGGCGTGTGAGGAGTAGGAGAAGTGGACCATAGTTTCTGGGCCATTGACTGGAGCCAGACTGGATCTCCCTGGGCCTTCACATTTGGTTGAGAAACTCCAAGTTGTCTGAGGGTCTTAATTCTATCATGGACCCCCAGATCATCAACAAAATGCATTTATCAAGGTGATGTGAAGAGCACATTTTATTCAACAGTTAGTTTGATTTATAACTTTTAAAATTTTAGATATATGATGTGTGGCTTCCATTTGTACTCTTGCTCTAGGCTGACCCACTGTGATTAAAATGTATTTCCCTTCTGGTTTTTAGACTATAACAACTTTTTCCCATCTCGTGACATGTGGGTTTGCTTAAAGGAGGTTACCCTTGGATTTAAAGGCAAGATGGAGTATTTATAAATAACCAGAGAATCTTGGTGCTGCTAAGCTAACTGTGTTTCTAAACAACTTTTTGAGACCTTCACATATAAAAGATACAGTAAAAATACAAAATATAATCATTGTTATATATCCTATTAAATGAATCAAGAGAATTTACAAAATGAATACTTACATAAATTATAGGTTATATAAATATAAGAAAACCTTAATAGAGTACTAAGTGAAAAAAATAAGTTATATAATAGGGTGTAGAGTAAAATGGCACTTTTATTTTAAAAAAATATTTATCATAAGAAAAAAATGGAAAGAAGGCACACTAAAATATTAAAGGTCTTTGGATGAACTTCCTAGTTATTTTATATTTAATATATTTTGAACTATTCTGTATTGATCATATATTCCTTTTATAAAATAAAATTAAAATAATTATACAGAAGGAAAATACTCCAGAGCCAGGGTAGTAGAAGACATTGTTGGGCTTCTTTTCCCTGTTGATTATATACCAATAAAATGGTTATGTTTTGTGCTATGTTTCACTCAAGGAAATGTTTTTTTTACAGGGCCAGTTCTGTAGGGCCTGGGAGGTTTCTGCTGAGTTTATACAGTGTATGTTTCATTTAATTTCAATTTTACAGAAGGTCAAGAATCAAGTCAATACACATGGATGCAATCAAGGAAGCTTTTCACTTTATCTGGACCTCCTGTGCTGGGATGTTTGCTGGCTTCTTTTAAATATAAAGAAGTTAGTGGACTCAGAATTTCACAAATCATTAAAGAGCATCAAGGCTTCCATCATAGTTTATTTATTCTGTGGTCATTAAACAAAATGTTGGCACATATTCAGATTGGCATACATTTTTGCAGTTGTTACACAGGTTTTCCTGAAACATGAACAAAGGTTTTAAATACATGATTTGCTGAGACAGTTCTGTAGATCACAGGCTGACTAGCTTTTGCATGAGTAGTTTTCATAAACAGATTGTTTATCAGTTTCCTGTTAAGAGAACGAAATATTTAGATTTTAAATTTCTTTACTAATTATCTCTATCAACCCCTAATAGAGTTCATGTGATTTTACTACTTGGTGACATCTTCAGCCATTGCATTTTATTGGCTGAAGTATTTTCTACAACTTGAATTTTTTACGAACATAGAAGGCTTGGGCGCCTGGGTGGCTCAGTGGGTTGGGCCTCTGCCTTTGGCTTGGGTCGTGATCCTGGAGTCCTGGGATCGGGCCCCACGTCAGGCTCTCTGCTCCACAGGGAGCCTGCTTCCCTCTCCCTCTCTCTCTGCCTGCCTCTCTATCTACTTGTGATCTCTCTCTGTCAAATAAATAAACAAAAAATCTTAAAAAAAAAAAAAAAGATACCTGAAAAAAATTGTCAAGCCAGATGCTCTCCTGTTAGAGAGATCCTCAGTCTGGCTGACACATGGGAGAGCCAATTAACTAGTTAATTCGTTGATTTATTAAGGTTGATCATTCAAAAAAAAAAAAAAATCTCCACTCTGAATATTGCAGTATTTAGAACTCTCAGGAATTTCTTTTGAAGTGACAAGCTCTTAGTGAATATATTTTATGTTCCTGTTATGATGCAGTTGGGAAAACTGGAAGCAAAAGGCAACAGGACTTACAAGGAGAAATAGGGGTGATGGCATGTGTCGTGGGCTGATCTTGGGTTTTGGTATCAGGCAGACCTAGGTTTGAATTCTGGTTCTGCTACTTATTGGCTTGATTGTATGATTATGGGCAGTTTTTTAGTTATCAAAAGCTTTGCCGAAAAGTTTAATAAAAGCCACCTTCCAGACTAGGAGTGAGTATAATGCATAATGTGTATCTGGCACAGGGATGAGAGAAGGTGGATAAGAGGAACACAATGGGAAATGGCACAAAAGCAGTGAGGGGAGGGGAGGGAAGGAGGAAAGAGATGGTGCTTGAAAATGGACAGCAAACAATTCCCAGTGGGGTTTTAAAGTTTCTATGTATTCTAAAGACCTTTATTTAAATAACCTTTAACTTTTCTGTTTTGGGAGTCCTTGTTCTTCAGTGTTTCCATGCAGTCTCCAATTTCAACCACTAATCTTCCTGGCTTTCTTCTCGAGTTTTATACTTCTCTTTCTGGGTGTGGGTACTAGGAGTGCGAACAGCACTCCTTGCCCGTGGAGAGAGTAGAAATGAGAGTGACATCACTCTTGCTCTTCCCTTCTCTTTGTAGCTAGTCAAGAGAAAGAGAGGGGCACCTGGGTGGCTCAGTGGGTTAAAGCCTCTGCCTTCGGCTCAGGTCATGATCTCAGGGTCCTGGGATTGAGCCCCACATCGGGCTCTCTGCTCGCCTCGCTGTCTACTTGTGATCTCTGTCTGTCAAATTAATTTAAAAAAAAATTTAAAGAAGAGAAAGAGAAGTGAGCAACAGAGGACAATTTAAATATACATTCCTAAATATATGTTACTGACCAAGCATGCTGCAGAGAGCTCATACCATAGTGATTGTCAATACTCTCAGAGTATCTACTGTGTTCCAGGCACAGGTCCAGGAATTTTACACATTAATTTATTAACATCACAGCAACTCAGTCCAGTAGATACTAATTTATCCCCACTCCACAGATAAAAGTACGGAGAGGTTATGTCCAAAGATACAGAACTAGAAAGTTGACAGATCTAGGAGTTGAACCTACACAATCTGACTTTAGCAAAAGCTTTGTAACCACGGTGCTATTCAATCTCACAATAGTTAAAGGCATTAGGTCTTGAGTACTTGAATAAATAACTTGGAAAATATGTAGAGATTTATATGACTGGCTGAGAGTAGGAGTAGGAATGGAATAGTTTCAAGATGGGGGACCACAGCAAGTAAAAGGCTGGGGTCATGAGCCAATGGTCTTTGTTGTATTGGAGAAGTGGAAAATAAGATTGGATTGACAATTTGGAGCCAAATTATTCTCAAAATGTGTGATATAGTCTCTTCTGAAGAGTCTCCAACAGGATAGACTACAAGGAACCCCTGAAGATTCAGAGTTAGGCAACATGGTAAGTAGATACCACAGGAAAAGTGAATTAACAAGATTACAGATTGTACCTAAAAGGATAAGATCCAAGTAAGATGAAAAACAAAACAAACAAATAAAAAGTGTTTGATGATAGTTCAGATGAAAACAATGTAGTCAAATCTTTCATGGTTTTGAGTCTATTGGACTGGGAGAGAGTGTGGTACCTTCGGAATCAGAATTTTGAGTTGGAAGGGACTTACGAAAAAAAAATCTAGTCCAACTCACTTAACCAGTTAGTCAAGAAAAACCAAAGCCCAAGAGGTTGCCCCAGGACACATGGGCAGATGTGGGGAGTCAGGGTTAGAACTCTGATATTTTTGTGGTCTAAGTGTGTTACCCTGATACTGAACTTCTATGACTTCTAGATACTCTCTGGAACTTACAACATTGTTGCAAGGGGATGCCACGTGGATGGGCTGTGTGTGAGGCCAGTGAGGCATTCAGGATGGTACTTGCCTGTAATCATGACCAGCTGTTTAACTGAAGTGGGAAATTGAGAAGAGGAGTCATTTTAGGTAAAACTTACCAGAATTTCTTCTTCCTTCTCTCTCTCTCTTTTTCTTTTCTTTTCTTTCTTTCTTTTTTTTTTTTTTTTTTTTTTTAACCAGATCCTTTTTTGATGGGAGAGGCAGGAGTGGAGCACAGATAATGACTTTGCATGTAATGGTTTTTTTGAAAGTAAAAAAAGAATGTCAACTGTGTTAAAGTTTGTTCTCAGAAGTAAGGCGATTTGGATGAATACGGACTGAAACCAGTTTATTTTAAAGGGAGAGTGTTTTTCTTTTCATTTTAGAGATTCAGAACTTTAGATATAATGCACGCAATTTTACTAAGCATTGACGAGTTCATTAGTCACTTAGAAACTCTATCAAATTCACTTTCATTTGAGGAGTCTGTATTAATGAATGATTTTCTGTATATCCTGATAATTCTGTATAATCCTCTGTTGAATTTCTGATACATTTTATCTTCTGAGATAATTAGGTAGAGTCAGAGGACAGCAATGGTTCTGCAAGATTAATTTATTACTTTTCTTCTACATAGAAGCCTCAGGGTTTAAAACACTTCATGGTTGAATATTTACTCCTTATTTAATTGAAGTTACAAGTTATTTGTCTAAAACAAATCAAGATTAAGTATTCCATGGTGACATGAAAATTTTCTTCTGGCATGTGTTGGTAAGAACTTAGGCACTGGCTTTTCTTTATGGAAAAAAAAAACCCTTTTTATCTCATGCTGTGAACTTATAAGTTCTAATATAAAACATGTTCTTGATGGGAGCCAAACTGTTGTAAAGCCATGAGAACAACAAAACTGATTTTATATTTTAAAGTATATTACTTTTCTTCACCACTGAAGATCTCTCCTTTCCAATAGAATTAAATCTACCATTTTATTTCCTCCTCTTGTAGTAGATAATATCTCTTTTCTATTAGAAGGAATTTTTAATAGCAGAGAAATTATTTCCTCATCATAGAAAATTTAAGAAAAATAAGAGAAAAAGAAAACAGCAAATGGAATAAGATAATAGCAACTGCCATATAAGTTTTTGAATGTCCTCAAAAATTAAAAAAAGAACAAAGCTTCAAACCTAGAACAACATTTATTTCTAATATTAAACCTAACATCTGTGGGCAATCCTTTTCCCTTGCGGGCTCTTGAAGCAAACCATTTACTTTTGACGGGTGCTTCTCGAAATCAAATATTGTTCTTTTTGAAACTATTCATTTAAGAATTATTTGACTTGGGGGCGCCTGGGTGGCTCAATGGGTTAAAGCCTCTGCCTTCGACTCAGGTCATGATCTCAGGGTCCTGGGATCGAGCCCCACATTGGTCTCTCTGCTCAGCGGGGAGCCTGCTTCCCCCTCTAGCTCTGCCTGCCTCTCTGCCTACTTGTGATCTCTGGCTGTCAAATAAATAAATAAAATCTTTTTTTAAAAAAGAATTATTTGACTTGGATTTTAACCCTATTATTTTTGCAGCATAAAATAATATTTTTTTCAGAAATATTTTTTAGGATTGATTTGATCCATCAATTATTAATTAGAAAGACTCTATGATTTTTAAATCAGTGTTGATTAGAAGCAAAGAAAAGATACCTAGATAACTTAAGCAGGGAAGCTTCTCTAAATGACTGGCAAAAATATTAGTTTATACATGGTTAGGAAAAAATAGAAATGCTTATTCCTAAAAGTATAAGATTCAAAACTATATCCTAGCCAAGGTGAAACATTCTTTTTTTTTTTTTTAACACTATCAGGATGGGTAGATGACCTTTTCCCCCCACTAAGATTATTTGAGAGAGAGCAAGCTGGAGAGAGAACATGGAGGGGGGAGGGGAAAGGGGAGAGGGAGAAGCAGACTCCTGGCTGAGCAGGGAGCCCAAAGCAGTGCTGCATCCCAAGGCCCCAAGATCAGGACTTTTGCTGAAGTCAGATGCTTAACCCACTGAGCCACCCAGGTGTTCCTAGACAGCCTTTTAAGTACTGTACTTTTTTGGGAATAGATTATATTCCTGACTAAACAGAATCCAATTGAGTAAAAGTAACAGTACTTCTTTGGTAACAATACTTTTTTTAAAAAAGCCTATGGAATGTTTTGCTGTAGGCTTTTAAAAAAAGATTTATTTCATTATTTTAGAGAGAGAGTGTGTATGTGTGTGTGTGTGTGTGTGTGTGTGTGTGTGAGCATGAGTGGGAGTAGCAGAGGGAGAGGGAGAAAAAATCTCAAGTGACTGTGCTGAGGTGGAATCCGTCAAGGGGCTTGAAGTCACTCCTGAGACCATGACCTGCGCCAAAAACCAAGAGGACATCTAAACAACTGAGCCACCTAGGTGCCAGAGGTTGTTGTAGCTTTTACTACATGAGTGGGAAATTGTGAGAAGGCAACTGAGAGCCCTGCCAAAGTAGAGGTGAATTCTCTGAGTCATTGATAGTCCCTCCTTTCTTGATTTCTGAGCTACAGTGCAACCCATATAATTAGAGGAAAGAAAAAGGTAAATTTTGTGCTGTTTGTAGTCAGCACATTTTATTTATTTATTTTTTTAAAGATTTTCTTTATTTATTTGAGGGAGAATGAGTGAGAGAGAGCATGAGAGAGGAGAAGGTCAGAGGAAGAAACAGACTCCCCGAGGAGCTGGGAGCCCGATGCGGGACTCGATCCTGGAAGTCCGGGATCATGACCGGAGCTGAAGGCAGTTGCTCAACCAACTGAGCCGCCCAGGAGCCCAGCAAGTTTAACTTTAAATTCACTCCTCTGGGCTCAGAATACAAGAAGGGTTTGGAGAGGTGAAAATGGGCATGGAATGGGGAAGATTTTCTTGGTGGCAGGTGTTACTCTCTCTAGTCGTACTCCACTAAAGCTTCAGAGAGTGTCCCAGCAGGTGACAGCATGAGACAACCACGGGGGTCATGGGATTCGGGGAAGGAGGAGCAAGAGAAAACTGAGGTGGAGTGGAATTAAGGGGTCTGGGGGTAGTTGGTGTCACTGATATTAACAGAAAGAGGGGCTGTTCAGGGGATGGGGGTGGTGATGCCACTGGCCCAGTAGCAGTGTAACTACATGTTACACTTAGAAATTATTAGGTCTGCAGCACCTGGGTGGCTCAGTCAGTTAAGCCTCTGCCTTCAGCTTGAGTCATGGTCCTGGTGTCCTGGGATTGAGCCCCGCTTCCCGCCCTCTGCTTAGTGGGGAGTCTGCTTGTCCCTTGCCCTCTGCCCCTCCCCACCACTCCTGCACACTCTCTCTACCTCTCAAATAAATAAATAGAATCTTAAAAAAAAAAAAGAAAGAAAGAAATCATTAGGTCTGATGCTTAGCAGGCAGAGAGGAGAAGGATAGATTTGAGAAGGAATACATAATTCAAATGTACACATGGCCCAAAAATGAGAATAGCAAAGACAGTTTATACAGTTAAGAATACTTTTTTTTTATTTTCAACGTAACAGTATTCATTATTTTTGCACCACACCCAGTGCTCCATGCAATCCGTGCCCTCTATAATACCCACCACCTGGTACCCCGACCTCCCATCCCCCGCCCCTTCAAAACCCTCAGATTGTTTTTCAGAGTCCATAGTCTCTCATGGTTCACCTCCCCTTCCAATTTCCCCCAACTCCCTTCTCCTCTCTATCTCCCCATGTCCTCCATGCTATTTGTTATGCTCCACAAATAAGTGAAACCATATGATAATTGACTTTCTCTGCTTGACTGATTTCACTCAGCATAATCTCTTCAAGTCCCGTCCATGTTACTACAAAAGTTGGGTATTCGTCCTTTCTGATGGAGGTATAATACTCCATAGTGTATATGGACCACATCTTCCTTATCCATTCGTCCATTGAAGGGCATCTTGGTTCTTTCCACAGTTTGGCGACCGTGGCCATTGCTGCTATAAACATTGGGGTACAGATGGCCCTTCTTTTCACGGCATCCGTATCTTTGGGGTAAATACCCAGGAGTGCAATGGCAAGGTCATAGGGAAGCTCTATTTTTAATTTCTTGAGGAATCCCCACACTGTTCTCCAAAGAGGCTGCACCAACTTGCATTCCCACCAACAGTTGTAAGAGGGTTCCCCTTTCTCCACATCCTCTCCAACACATGTTGTTTCCTGTCTTGCTAATTTTGGCCATTCTAAGTGGTGTAAGGTGATATCTCAATGTAGTTTTAATTTGAATCTCCCTGATGGCTAGTGATGATGAACATTTTTTCATGTGCCTGATAGCCATTTGTATGTCTTCATTGGAGAAGTGTCTGTTCATATCTTCTGCCCATTTTTTGATATGATTGTCTGTTTTGTGTGTGTTGAGTTTGAGGAGTTCATTATAGATCCTGGCTATCAACCTTTTGTCTGTACTGTCATTTGCAAATATCTACTCCCATTCTGAGCATACTTTATTTTGCATGAGCACTTTTATAAATCATTTGTCATTGAGCAAAGTCAGAGGGAAAGTGTAAATTCTGACAAGGTAGAGCTTTTTATCTGTCTTATTTATCACTGAATGTCTAGCATTAGAAAAAAATAGATGATTAGTAATTATTTGTTTAATAAATGTGTTAATTATCACAGACCAATTTGGAATCTTAGAAAGGAACAAATGGACTCAGATGAGGAAAATAAACCATAAACCCCCAAAGCAGAATTGAGATGGGACTCTAGCTACTTCCACTGTAGATCTCCTAATCCCTGGGGAAGGAGGGATTACAGTTCAGCAAAATCACACTTGTACGAGACATATGGAATGGGCTTCAAAGAATATTTTATGAAGCATGTATGCTTTGCTGTTAAGTAGCTTCAATAATTTTTCACTAGATTTTTTTTTTCCTCTACAGTCTAAATTTCACAAAACATTTTTATGCTCTGCAAATCAGACATTGAATCAGGGTTAGCCCTAACTGACTACCTAGAAATCACTTAGAACACTAGAGCAGGGGTTTCTACTCCCACCTTGGGGGCAGTGTCATAAAGGGCATTCTTATAGGGACCAGCAGTGAACCCATCCTCTGGTATGCACTGACCTGGGTTCAGGTAATACAGAGTGACACTGCCTGTCATCAGTTTCCAGTAAGTCTTCCTTTGACCATGTATCTACTGCTCTTGCAACTGTTGCCTATGCTCATGATGGCTCTCCCCTCCTGTGTATCTACTGCTCTTGCAACTGTTGCCTATGCTCATGATGGCTCTCCCCTCCTGTGTTCCTACCCTAATTCCCTCAAACACAAGTCTCACAGCCTCCAGTCTCTAGTAAAACTCATTTTGGTACACCTCAACTCTTCTAACTACCCAGTTACACAGCCTCAGAGTCATTTTATTTTATTTATTTTTTAAAATATTTATTTATTTATTTGACAGATAGAGATCACAAATAGGCAGAGAGGCAGACAGAGAGAGAGGGAGAAAGCAGGCTCCCTGCTGAGCAGAGAGCCCGAAGCGGGGACCTATCCCAGGACCCTGAGACCATGACCTGAGCCAAAGGCAGACGCTTAACCGACTGAGCCACCCAGGCGCCCCCTCAGAGTCATTTTAAAAAAAGATTTATTTATTACTTTGAGAGAAAGAGAGCACAGGGGGAGGGACAAAAGGAGAAGAAGAGAGACTCTTAGGCAGACTCCAAGCTGAGTACAGAGCCTGATGCACTCTCAGGATCCTGAGATCATAACCTGAGCTTAACCGACTGAGCCACCCAGCCACCCTGGGAGAGTCATTTTCAACTCATCTCTGCCTGTTGTCCCACCAAGTCCAGTCGATTCTATAAAATGTTCCACAGCTGTTTCTCAGTCTTCGTCCTTTTCATCTTCCGCCCTATTCAGGGCAGTAACTTCTGAATTGGTCACCTGACCTCCTAAAACCATGTTTTTCAGACATACCGTGGCCACAGTTTTCATCCCAAATTCCCACATCGACCCTATTTCTCTCCTCTTCAAAAACTCCCAGTGGCTTCTTGGTACCCTCTATTCGATCTTGCCTTTGAGAACCTCCATGATCTGGCTCCACAGAACAATCCGATGTTGCCTCTAGATACCATCTATCTAGTCCAGCCAGCCTGTTTCTTATTCCCTAGTTCTCCAGAAAAGTGTGTTTGTTCTGAATTCTGTGTTTTTATCCATGTTATTCTTCACTTGGAAAGCCCTCCCTTGCTACAGGCCCAGGTCAAATCCTGCCTCTTCAATAAAGACTTTTTAAAATGGTTTCATTTTTCTTTGATCTCCCATTTCCAACACATTAATGTGTTTATTATCTACATTATTCTTTTTGGTCCTTGCTCACAGGCCATTTTGCAATATGACTTAACTATTTCATTGTCTCCATTATACACTGTTTGCTTCTTTATACATGTTTTTGTCCTCAGTCTGGTACTTTATAAATATGAGGAACTCAGTAAAGATTTATGGACTTGACGAATACAGCTATGTTTTAATGGAAAGAAACTTCTACCTGGAGTTACATATTTTGGATATGCTTTTGAGCCCTGCTGCTCCACAGCCAAGTGACATGAGAAAGTCACAAAACTCCACTGATTTTCAAATTTTATTATTTTAAAGAATCACGTAGATCTTTCATTCAAGAGACATAGAAATTACAGCATCACAAGGCTAAGTCTGAACAACTGAAAGGATATCACTCCTTTGTTGATAGCTGTTGGGACTGGGTGATGGGGACAGGGGGTTTAGTAACTATCCCTTCTACTTTCGTATAGGTTTGACATTTTTCATAATACAAGGCAATCATCATCATCATCCTGGAGCACTAGTGAAAAAATGCAGGAATTCTGCATTCCTAGCTATCCCCCATGAATTTTGATTTTGTGGTTTGAAGTAATTTTTAGGAATCTTGTTTTTTATAGTCATGCTGTTATAAACATTGCTCTACCTCTCTGCACCTTTTTTCTTACCTGTATAATTGGGACACAATATCTATGCCATGGATCTACCAGAAGAAAAACAAGCTGCGTAAAAGCTGAAGTTCAGTTCTTGGCTCATAATCTGAAGCCCAATATATATGCATTTAAAATAACATAACCCTGGATACTTTGGGAAGGACCATGCTCTCATAAATGGCCAATGATCACTTATAACCCAGAAGATGAATTTAGATGACCAAAGCCAAGAATGAAAGAGAATAAAAGAAGTGAAAGAATGTGATTAAGGGTAGTACTGACACATCCTCTCTTTCCATGCTCTGCTAAGTGATTTGACCCCTTCTTGGAATGAACCGCAGCCGTATTTAATTTGAAGAGCTCAAAAACAACAAATTGCCAATAAGCAGGGCATTTCATGGATGATCTCACTAGACTGGTGACCAGACTAATTTTCAACAGCTGGAAGGACTTATGTCCCTCACACAAATCATGCATAGTTCAGACTTTGTGGAGAAAATCCCTCTGAAAAACAGACTACACACCTCCTGTAAGTGAAGTATGATTTAGGATTATTGAAAAAGAATTCTGAGACTCGTATTAAACATATTCTTGTTTTAAGTCCCATTTTTATTTGCTCATAGTAATTGCTTATTAATACTAAATAGATCACATTTAATACCACAATTGCACTAGGTACTTTATCTTCTTCAGCACTTTTGGGGGTCTTTTGTTTTTGTTCTTTTTCTTTTTTAGAGAGACAGGGGAGGGGCAGAGGGAGAGAGAATCTTAAGCAGGCTTCACGCTCAGCACAGAGCCTGGCATAGGGCTCAATCTCGTGACCCTGAGATAATGACCTGAGCAGAAATCAAGAGTCAGACATTTAACTGACTGAGCCACCCAGGCACCCCAGGAATGATTTTGTTTTTAAATTGGATGGATCATACCATATATTTTTAAAAATATTTTATTTATTTGACAGAAAGAACAGGCAGAGGAAGCGGCAGAAGCAGGCTCCTGCTGAGCAGGGAGCCCGATGTGGGACTCGATCCCAGCACCCTAGGATCATGACCTGAACCAGAGACAGACATTTAACCAACTGAGTCACCCAGGCACCCTTGACCATACGTTTTTGAGTTATATTGGTCCCCAGCCATCACTATCCCTCTACACCCACACTTTTTATCCCTTATAGGCTGCTTCTTACACTCAAAACTTTTAGAGAAAACTTTCAGTAAAGTAAATCTAGGCAACAGAAAGTTAAAAATGCACAAGAATTCTGGAAGTAATACTAAGGCTTTTTGTGGCTTCAGACTAGAGATAGTAGAGGCACTTGGGTGGCTCAGTTGGTTAAGCATCTGCCTTCAGCTCAGGTCATGGTCCCAGGGTTCTGGGATCAAGTCCTGTATCAGGCTCTCCATTCAGCAGGGAGCCTGCTTCTCCCTTTCCCTCTGCCCTTCCCTGCTTTGCTCATACTCTCTTTCTTAAATAACTAACTAGATAAATAAAATCTTAAAAAGAAAAAAAAAAGACTAGAGATAGCATGTCTATAGTGATAGGTCTGGTAACAGTCATTCTTCAATAAGTATTCAGTGAGCTCTTGGGAATTCCTAGATGAACCAGACACTGTTTCCTCAAGGATTGCTCTTAAGACCAACAAAAATAACTATAAGACAAGGTAGAAATGATGCTGGTGGGGATGGGTTGAGTAGCAGTGGTCAGGAAAGGATGAGGTTATCACTCATTATCAGGGAAGGCTTTTCTGAGAAGGCGGCTCTTTACCTGGGCTTTTAGGAGTTTAATATGGGCAAAGAGATGTGCTCCAGCCTTGGTGAACCCCCCTACCTATTCATCATATACATTGACTATAGATCTGGCTTAGCTTAGAGCCACATTTTGAGGCCATGGTGCATAGCAAGGCTTGCATGGCTGTTGTAAGGACTGGGTCCACTGGCAACATTTATTTAACAGCTGCTCTCATTTGCCACAGCACGTAACTGGAATGAGATGGCAATTTGGTTTTTAATCCTGCAGAAAATTGACCATTGCTTAGCTCATTCTTGAAAGATCCTTTGAAAAGTAAAATTCAAGGCTTGGATTTTCCCCAGTTTATCAGCAGAGTATGAGAACATTGTGGAGATATTTTGGGTAGAAAATCTGGAGGGAAAGACAGATTCGAAATAAGGAATATCTTAAACCCATATTTCATTTGGATCAGTGTCCCCAAACAGCAAAATACTGCCTATACCTTTAAATGAAAGAAGTGGAAAAAGGTAGTCAAAGCCAACTTTGATAATAATTAGATTATTATTTGAAAGAAATTTGAGAATTTCTTCACTGATACTAGTTTTTGGCTCTTTAGAGATGAGAAATACTTTAACATGTATAATGAAACTTTGGCTACCTTCATACATATTCCATAAGACATTATTAAAGAACAGCTGAGCATTTAATCTCCAAATGTGAGAGACGTAATGAGCATGAGAAACGCAATCATTAGGCAGAGATCTGGTACAGAATGTCCAAACCAAATGGAGTTGCGACCTTCCTGATGATCCTTGTTCTAGTGCCAGAGAGCCACCGGCTTTGGGGAGGTAGCCTCTGACTCCTTTTCATTTTTACTAAAAATTAAACTGGTAGTTTCCATGGAGGTGTGGGGCCACAGTTTCTACCATCTGCACACAGATGACAGCAAAGCAGCTGTAAAGAGAGATTTCACCCAGTGGCCACATCCTCCCTGGCACTTTCAAATAAGAGACAGATCAAAACGAAAGGCACTGATAGACAGCCAGCAGCCAGATCTCATTCGCTTTGATTCACGTAACCCAATTCCCCATCAGTGGGATGGAGACAGGCTGGGAGCCCAAAGCCCTGGTGCTAGTATTGATCACCTGTCTTCCCCAGCAGCCTGCGGCAGCTCCTCTCCCTTTGTTTTGTGAGAACAAGGAACCACTTAGCACAGAAGCAGGACTGCTTGGGAGATTCCTGCTGATACTTGAAGGGCGGGGGTTTTGTCAGGACATTGAACATGGTGGAGTTTCTAATTAATGTCTTTAATGCTTTTTGCTTTATTAAGTTGCATCAGTGTTAACTTTTGGGGGTCCTGGAGACACTGCTGAAATTATTCCTGTCCGTGGCACTTACACTGATTAAGTAGAGGGAGGGAAGGGGCCGCCAGTGTGGAGATAAGCAGGATTCTAGAAGAGAATAGACTTCATGTAGCCAGTTACTTTTCTAGGCCTAGGGCGGACCTCATGAGAAATGTCTTCTGTGTTCTCCTATCTAGCAATCCTTCCAGCTTTGTACTTGTTGTAAGTTTATTGCAGTATCAACTCTTGTAAGCAGTTAATATTAAATATAAAAACATCGGGCGCTTGGGTGGCTCAGTCGGTTAAGTGTCTGCCTTCGGTTCAGGTGGTGATCCCAGTATCCAGGGATCCAGCCCCACATGGGGCTCTCTGCTAGGTGGGGAGCCTGCTTCCCCCTCTCCCTCTACCTGCCGCTCCCACTTCTTATGTTCTCTCTCTCTGACAAATAAATAAACAAAAATCTTTAAAAAACAAAACACCCCCACCAAAAAACACTACCACGTAGAAACACGTGGGATCTTTGAGCCATCTTCCATAATCTCATGTTATAATGCTAAGTAATTTTTCAGAGATTTAGTATGGAACTCTGTTTTACCTTTAATCTGTAATTCCATATAAACTTCAGAAGACTGTTTTACACTTAGAAAGTGCTAAATATTTGTTAAATGAAGTAGGTGAATCAGATTTGATACATTGCCAGTTAATTTTTTTGGTAATGGATTATAATTTTTCATTTTTTACAATGATTGTTCTTCCTATATATACTGACATGTAAAACATGTAAGAATAGTTAGCCTGTTTTCATTTTTTTTTTTTGTTTTTGTTTTTTTTTCCTTTAGGTCTACCATTTCATCCTTTCTCACTTTAAAATAAGCTGAATTATTTGGCTCGGCAGTTTCTGTCTCATTTCCACTTTTACTAAAGATAGCTTCCATGGAGGTATGGGCCCACAGTTTCTACCATCTACCATTGTTTTCTTGGAACAACCCTCCTTCAAGTCCGCCCCTCCCCCTTTCCTTCTTACACCCTAAGGCTAACTATTGAGAGAGCACCAAATCCTCACCACTAGACCACCAGGAAGCGTCTCTAAGGCTAAATGTTGATCTAAATGGTCCTAAATTTTAGTTTCTGAGAAATGTCAGAGAAGAGAGGAATCAAAGAGGGAAGAACACATGGGTTATTTCCTAAATCTAGGAAATTTCTCTAAGAACAACTTCAAAGTGGTTGCCAGCAACAAACCAGTTTGAAACAGAAATGGATAACATGTTTTCATTCTGGCCAGATACATGATGTCCTTCTAGTGCTTCCAGTGAATCTCCCTTTGTGTTTGTGTGTGTAATAAAAACCAGTTTATGATTTTACAGGTAACCTAATGCCAAGATTGCAAAATACAGCGTAAACAGTTCTCAAGAATACATAAATGTGAGAACGTCCATCTGGGTGCACGTGTGTGAAATTAATAAGGCACATCAGACTCCCATTTTGATGCTTTTTGGCTTTCTCATGTGAATTCCCCAAAACGCTGATGAGCCTTTTTGTTAAATCACTCCTGTGTTGTCATAATGAGTCTGATGTTCAAAAGAGATATGGATTTTCTAAAGCACTGTACTTCAAAATCCCACGTCACTCTGGAACATGACACAGCACAATAAAACAGAAGCCTAACATCTGTAAAGAATACGTGGAATGCCTAAGAAACCTCAAAAAAGAGGCACCTGGGTGGCTCATTGGGTTAAGCCTCTGCCTTCGGCTCAGGTCATGATCTCAGGGTCCTGGGATTGAGCCCCGCATCAGGCTTTTTGCTCCTCAGGGAACCTGCTTCCCCCTCTCTCTCTGCCTGCCTCTCTGCCTTCTTGTGATCTCTCTCTCTCTCTGTCAAACAAATAAATAAAATCTTAAAAAAAAAAAAACCCAAAACCTTAAAAAACATTTTAACTTGGAATATTTAAAACATACAAATAAAGAATTAAATTAATTCTTTACCAGGACGCCAGGGTGGTTCAGTTGGTTAAGCAGCTGCCTTCGGCTCAGGTCATGATCCCAGCGTCCTGGGATCGAGTCCCACATCAGGCTCCTTGCTCGGCGGGGAGCCTGCTTCTCCCTCTGCCTCTGCCTGCCATTCTGTCTGTCTGTGCTCGCTCTCTCCCCCTCTCTCTCCCTGATAAATAAATAAAATCTTAAAAAAAAAAATTCTTTACCAAGAAGATTTCAAGTCTTTTCCTGATACTTGAATAGCAAGAGAGGGGAATATCATTTATGTCAATAACTAAAACTGTACCTTATGACTGAGTTTGCATAGGCTTAGAGCAGTCACACTTGGCTACATGTAAAGCCGTCTTTTGGGGGTCTGCTCTTAGGAATCTCTCTGTATTTTCAATCTCCTGGGTGGCAGAATGGCATCATTGTGATATGTATAGATCTTGGCATCAGTGTTTGGGCTCCAATGCTGGTTCTGCCACTTACTGGCTTCTTGAATTCAGGCAAGAGAGTTGAGCCTTCTGAGTCTTAGTTTCTTCATCTATAAAATGAGGGAAATAATATTATTTACCTTAGAGAGATTATGAGAATCAAATGAAACAAAGCACGCAGTTCAATAGCTCATAGTTCAGTGTTCATACAAACTCAATAAATAGCTGTGATCTGATCTCAGGCATAACTAAATATGTTAGCTCTCTCAGATAGTTCCTAATTGTGTGGTAATGGATTTTAGTTGTTAAAAGACATTCAAACAAAAATAAATGAAATAGGTTTTGTTTTGTTATAGGATGAGGAAATGGGCCAATTTCTAGTACTCCTGTAGTTTCTTCACATGGGTAAAGCCATCAGTCCTACAGTATTGCTTTATTTTCCCAAAGATATTGTTGGTGGCTGGAATACATCTGGGTGACACGTGGAAATAGGAAATGGAACTTTAGCCTTGCTTTTCTCCTCTCTCAAAATTACTGTAATCATGTGGTTTACATCCCATTCATTTTGTTTATCCATCCACTTGCCCGTCCATCCATCCACTTACCCATCCAGTCAGCCAGCCAGCCACCCATCTAGCCACCCATTCATCCATCCATCCATCCATCCCCTACTAGGTGCTAAGCATTGAGATATGACGTGAATTGATATAGTCCCTGTTCCTAAGGAGCTCACAAGAGGGGTAGAGAGGAGTTCAGGGAAGGGGGTGGTAGTTGTGATGCCAGACACTTCAGGAGATAATAATTCTACAAGGTTATCAGTATAAGGATAATGATATGCATAGGATTTTGTGGAAACAGGGACATCACAGGCTTCCCAATTGGATTTTAATATTCATCATCTCAGTATGAAGAGCTGTCTCTTTGACATTTATATCAACATGCAAATAAAATTGAAATGTTCCACAAATTAGATCAAGGCTCTTTGTTGTTTATAGAAATACACAGTTGTGTAGCTATTTAGCTTTTCCCTGCAAGTCCAGCCTTCTCAGTCCTATTTAAAATATAATGTGTACATGTATTACTGTTAATACGTGAGAGCAGACTAATGTCTCACCAGGGCCTGAGGGCTGCAGCATGTTTAATGCAGACCAGACACTCAGAAGATCCAGCTGAGGTATGGTTAATTTGCTGAATTAAACCTTTGGAGCTTCATTGTTTGTGTGTGTGTATCCAGAGTGGAGAGATCATAGGAACACGTATATTTTCATTTATTTGGACATTAGTTAGCTAATTAGTATTTTATTAGTCGATCACTTGTAACACAAGGGCTTTGGTCATGTTCTTATGCTCCTTTTTAGGCTGCTACTATGATGGCTGTTTGTGTCAAAAATTATCGCAAGTAAATTTCTTTTGTTAGATGCTAAGTGGTAATTTGAATAAGGGCCATCATCATAATTGCTGTTGTTATTATTATTATTATTATTTTTTTCCTCAGGGCTTAAACATGTCAGAAGAGAAAAGAAAATCCTGTGGTCCTAACAAGATCCTGCTCAGTTACACTTAAAATATTTAAATTCACACTGATTTGAATAAATAACATTCACATCTATTGAAAGAATGACTGCTATAGAAATCCAGCTCTAACCCACCCTATCTTTACAGTGGTTCTCTGGTATTTATTTATTTATTTATTTTTAAGATTTTATTTATTTATTTGACAGAGATCACAAGTAGGCAGAGAGGCAGGCAGAGAGAGAGGAGGAAGCAGGCTCCCTGCTGAGCAGAGAGCCCGATAAGGGGCTCTATCTCGGAACCCTGAGATCATGACTTGAACTAAAGACAGAGGCTTTAACCCACTGAGCCACCCAGGTGCCCCAAGAGATTTATCTTTGATATGCTTTATAATGTTGGTGATTCACTTCTGTGACATATAATAAGTAAACACAGAATAAGAAATGTGGGTTTCTGAATTTCTTGGTAGTAGATAGGTATTAGTGCTTTTGTAAACTTAACAGTTGAAATAATAAAAAGAAAAAAAAATTGGTGAGGATTGAGTGACAGCACACATTGTATAGCAAGAAATGAATTTATGTGGCTTTCATCTCCTGTACAGTCCTTTGGTACATTAAAACTGAGGCATAGCCTAGGGAATTCTCAAATCCTTACTTCCTGATTATGGCGTGATTTTGAACGTGGAAAGAGACCTAGTGTGTGATACCCATCATCTATTGCCTTCTTGTCTTTCCTGTTTCCTGAAGCTCAGATACCACCCTTACTGTTTCCCATTTTTATAGTACACAAGGCTGAGGCGAAGCTCCAAACCACAGAGCAATGCAATAGAAAAGAGAGGGCACCTGATACGCTGCAGGGCCCCAAAAGGCTCACAAGACACACAGGAAGGAGCAGACCTTCTCATGTGGCCTGACAGTAACACCGTGAATGCTTTCTGATCTTTTCACTACCAGGAAGAGAGAGGGCAGAGAGAGTAGGAAGAAGCACCATACCCCATTTTTTTCATTCATTACTCACTCAACTAATATTTCTTGAATGCTTATGGTGTGCCAGTCACCAAGATTGGTTCTGGGAATTTGAAGATGAATAAGTTACCATCCTTGCCTTCAAGGTGTTTCAGTCTAGCGGGGAGAGATTTAAACCAGTAATTAAACTCGCTAAAGTAATTATTATAATGGGGAGCAGCTGTGTATGGAAAACAACATAGATGTGGAGGCCAATCACATTCACACCCTGCTGTGAGAGCTTCGTAACCCAGAAGAAGCGGGTGCTGACTGCCTATGATACTGTTTCTTCATCTGTTAGGAAAGGGGAACATCTTCTACTTTGCAGTAAATGTTTGTCAAGTACCCAACAGAGGGCTTGACATTGGGTAAAAGGCAGACGGCGGGTGTCCCTCAGGAGCTAATTCGGGTCTCAGGGTAGTGGGTCCCCTGAGTCCTAAGTCCCGAGTCACACGTACAAAAATGGTCTTCATGGGAACACGGGCAGAGCACTGGCAAGGAGTTGCCACGGACAGAATTTAGTCTTTATCCCCCAGCTGGTCACTGTCACTAAGTAGTAAGATTTTAAAAGAAAACGACTTGGGCTGACAGCTCAAAAGCCCCGTTTTCGTCGTCCAATTTCTGACACTTGAATGAATTCCACATGACTCCTGTTTTGTCACTTAGCCCCTCATTTACTTGAAGAACCCTGCACTTCTACTAGTCCCCGTCTCCTCTATGCCTTCCGTAGCTTTTCCTCTTGCCCTTTTCGTCACTCTCTCCTTCACTGTGATTTAAGAAGTATTAAGTTTTGAAGTAATAGTATACATATTACAATATATATGAATTTTAAAAAACAGAAATAGAATTTGTTTGGTCATTGCTGCCTTTTTGTGAACAAAAAGGTTAATGTTATGGAGTCCTTACTGTTGGGTACCGCATGTTCTATGCATCGTATCAGTGCTTCTCAGACTTTAGCATCAAGTTGTGTCACCTGGGGAGTCTTGTTAAATGGGAGGTTCTGATTCATTCAGTCTGGGGCAGACACTAAAGAGTCTTCATTTCCAGCAAGCTCTCGGGTGGTGCTGCTGGCCCATGGACTGCGTTTTTGAAGAGCAAGGTGCTGTTATCATTTGATGTTGACGAAGACACTGCAAGGGATTATTTCTCTCACTTTACATATGTAGGAACTGAAGGTTAGAGGCATTATGTAATTTTCTCAAGGTTATTTTGCTAGAAACTAGCTAAGCTCAAGCTCTAAGCCTAGTTCTGCCTCTTGGTATAGTGTATGTTATTTGGGTTTTGGAAATGTCCTACAAAACTCAAGGGTAATCTATTGCTACCTGAAATGGAGTTTTTACCTTTAGTTATTTTTTTTAATGCAACTTCTTTTCCAATTAATTTTCTCTTTATGCAAGGTTGTGTATTACATGGTGATTCAGATGTGTTGGATTTTGTTTCTAAAGCTATGCAAAGTTTAGTATGATTTATTTGCCAAAATTGTAGTTTAGGAAACATGGTGCCATTGATGTAATCTGGATTGAACACAAGAGGAAATTGCTGGGGAAGGATGCATGTAAGGAAAGGAAATCCTCCGGCTGATTTATTGTTTTAACACTCAGTGTACACAGTGTGCTACGATTTTCACAGACTAATGGAAAAGGGCACAGTCTCTGTCCTTAACAGATCAGATATACTTAAAAATTTTTTTTTTCATTTTCTTATAAAATTAATATGGTTCATAATAGAAAATTTGAGCTACGGCAGTGTAATAAAAAAAAAAAAACCCTAAAATCCCACTTATTTTCAAAATTTAAAAGGATACACCTGGAAAGGGCGAGCCACGACCACATTAATACAGAACAGAAAGAGTTCAATGTGGTAGCATCTTGCCATGAATAGTTTAAACATTGTTTTTGGTTCTGAGGGGGCAGTGGGAGTAAAAGCGGCCCAGTTAGGAGTCCCCAAAGGATGTAAGAAATGTGAATGCACTGCTTCAGTCAGCTCTGAGTTCTGGGTGTATGTTCCAACTTTGCTGAGGGTCCCAGAGCCTGGGCCTAAAGGCACAGCTGAGGACCTATGCTAATTATTCTCCAACTTGGTCCCGGATCACCAGCGCATGCGCAGTTGGCGGTTTGCGCTCCATGGGCGTCTCACTGGCCTATTTGTCCCCTGCACCTTTCTGTGCGTCAGGAAATCGCCAGGGCTGCAGGGATGAGCAAGTTACGGGTTTGAGAGGGAAGCCGTCTCTTAAGTGAAAAACACCTGGCATCGAAACAGGCTCGGGGTTAGGTGCAGGTTTCTGCAGGCGTCTCCACACACACTTTTAAGGTGCCAAAAACCTCCTTACCAGCAACTAACTTGGAGACACAGGAATTACCTGCAGGAAGATAATTTTGGGGTTAGAATGGGAAGCAGAGAGGGGTGACGATCTCTAAAACTTTCAGCACGGCGTTCTCAAGATGCTCTGGGTCCTTTTCTCTTTTCTCGGGGGACTCCTCGTGCCCCAATTAATCTTTCGCTCCCCTCGGACCCTTTAAAAATTGCAGTCGCCACCGGGGGGGGGTGTCCCAGTAGGAACCCCTGTGTATTACAGTGTTCAGCCCCACTTTCCCCGACCCGGGAAGCCGACACGAGGGGAAATCCCCAGACGCCGCAGGGTGGGGGTAGGGATGTACGCTCCGCAAACCCGCGGGCGCGGTGGGCGGGGGCGTTAGGCTCCCCCGCCCCGGGCACCGACCCCAGGCCGGGGCGGCGGCGCTCTCCCACCGCGCCTCTGGGGACTCGCAGACGGCTGCAAGACCGGCCGGCGCGCTGGGCATGCTCAGTCGCCGGGCGCCGGGCTCGCGAGTCGGAAGCCTGTGCGCCGCCGCCGCCGCGGAGCCGGCCGGGGCGCACCGAGAGCGCGAGGGACTCGCTGCAGCGGCGGCCGGGCGGAGGAGGAGCCGGGCCGGCACCGGACCCGAGCCCCTCGCGGAGCGCCGGACCAGCCGGCCGCGGCGCCCGCTCCCCCGCACCCCCGCAGGGCAGG
Source organism: Mustela nivalis (assembly GCF_964662115.1). Classification (NCBI taxonomy): domain Eukaryota; kingdom Metazoa; phylum Chordata; class Mammalia; order Carnivora; family Mustelidae; genus Mustela; species Mustela nivalis. Next base: position 89,562,458 of record NC_139029.1, on the reverse strand, counting down.
GGCCGGCCACGGCTGGCGTCGGCGGGGCGTGGAGAAACCGCGGCGGCGGCCGCATCCTTGCCGCCTGCCCCGGCCGGGCCGTGTCCCGGAGCCGTCGGGCATGGAGCCGTGGAAGCAGTGCGCGCAGTGGCTCATCCACTGCAAGGTGCTGCCCGCCAACCACCGTGTGACCTGGGACTCGGCGCAGGTGTTCGACCTGGCGCAGACCCTCCGCGATGGAGTCCTGCTCTGCCAGCTGCTCAACAATCTCCGGGCGCACTCCATCAACCTGAAGGAGATCAACCTGAGGCCGCAGATGTCCCAGGTAAGGGAGCCGGCGCGGGCGCCTTGCCTCCAGCCGGCATCTCCTATTAATCTTCCGGCTAATTTCTTTGTGTAAATGCAAACATCTAGGTGCGCCCAGCTTGCCCTGCCTCCCAGCCTTCTGCTTTGGGGATCGCTTCGGCTTTTCGTACCTTGGCTTGAAATGGTTTAGGTCTTTAGCAGAATGCTGAAGTCCTGCGTCCGGAGATGGTATGAGGATTTCATAAAGACTTTCTGTGAAGCGGAGAAAAAAAAAAAAAAACAACAAAACTGTCTTAGGGTGCCCGTTCCTTCACCTACTTTCGTGCGTTTGTGCGTGTGTAGGGCAACAAAAGGAATTTGATCCAGCTCTCTTACAATAACAATGGTGAGGGATAAACCGAGGTGCTGCAGTCATTCTGCCTTTAGTCTCTTCTGCTTTGCGTTTCATCCCCATGTTTTCTTGAAAGAGGAACCATAACATAAATGACTCTAGGAAGTGGAGGGCGTTCCGGTACCGTTATTTGTACAGGAATGACACTGGTCAAAGGGAGGAAAAGGGAGCACCATGCAGTGGTTGTCCCCGAAAGCCCCCTGAGCTTGTGGCCAGCTGGCGAGCTAGGCTGTGTTTACAGCTCTTCTTAAGCCATGTGAGAAGGAGCGAGTCCAACCTCTCTTAGCAGCGACAGGAAACAAGAAGTTTTGCTAGAGATTATGCTTTCCTTCATTCAGGGCTTGCTCAGGTGATGGAGTGCATGCTTGGCTCCTCCAGCCTTGCCTGGACGTGCCTCTTAGAGGGATTAACAACAACAACAAAAACTCTGGGTGGGGGGGAGGGTGCATCCTACAGTCAACTCAAAAGTCACAGCTCAGAGTAGTAGTTTCGTGGTCCTGTTAGAAAGTTTCCACGCAGAAAGATCGTAAACACCATTCACATCTATTTTCTTTGTAATATGAAAAATCATTTTCAGCTTAGAAGAGAGGAGTCCTTCCTTCCAGGACATATTTTAATCATTAATCCTAAATGATAGTGCCTCAGCTACTCGGCAGCCACAGCACTGCATTTTACAATGAAATGGACTTCATGAAATTGAATAATTATGTATTTAAAGTTAGAGCACACGCATTCATCTCTTCTTCAAGTCAGTGTTTCACCAGGGTGCCTCTGCACCCCAAATTCTGTATTACCTCCTATCCTATCTGCCTTTGGTCGGCTGGTTAGCAGTCCCCCAAACAGAACATGATTGTAAGTGGTGAGAACAATAGGATTTTTTTAAAGATTTTATTTATTTGACATACAGATATCATAACTAGGCAGAGAGACAGGCAGAGAGAGAGAGAGAGAGAGGGAGGAAGCAGGATCCCCGCTGAGCAGAGAGCCGGACTCGGGGCTTGATCCTAGGACCCTGGGACCATGACCCGAGCCGAAGGCAGAGGCTTTAACACACTGAGCCACCCAGGCGCCACAACAATAGGACTTTAGAAGTCCTACTTTCCTACTTTCCCATAATCCTGGGTGTTGACTGCCTGATCTGTGGACCTCTTCAGAGTTGTTTCAATTCTGGATATCCTATTAAGGTTTTGTTTTGTTTTAATTTGAGACAGACTGAGAAGCAGCACAAGCAGGTGGAGGGGCAGAGGGAGAGGGAGAGGGAGAAGCAGACTCCCCACTGAGCAGGGAGACTGAGGGTGTGGGACTTGATTCTAGGACCTGGGATCATGACCTGAGTGGGCAGAGGCTTAACCGACTGAGCTAGCCAGGTGTCTGCTGTTAAGGGGATTAACAGACATTTCCATGAAGCTGGAAGCTGCTGTTCTGAGCAAAGTTCTATAGGGAGCTGCAGTTGCTTGAGTTTACAGATCACGGTTTCCCACCTGGCTCATAGCTTCAGAAGGTGGTATGAGTCAGGATGCTTCGGCCCACCAGTAGGGAACACAGTATTGTGTGCACTTCTGAAACTTCAGTTTCCTGGAACCCTCGGGGATTGTTCAATAAGTTCTCAATAATCCATTTCTCTGGACAGCTGAGGATCTCCCTCTTTTAATCTTCTAACCTTTATTTGAGTAATTAGCAGTGGATGAAAATCTTTTCAAACATGTTTTTGCTCTTTGTTGAATCTAGTCAATGTAATCTTTTTGATACCCGAGGAGCATCATTAATGAAAATTGAGCACATATGATACTCCAAGAATTTGATTCCCTACTGGGGGTACTACAATGAACACATCAGGATCCTTGCCCTAAAGGAATTATTACACTGTGCTATCAGATAAGGCATCAGGTTATAATGAGGTAAACAGCTGAATGACTTTCCTTAGGCTATTTTGCTTTTGGATTTTTAAGCCTGTCCAGTCCTGAGCTTTCTGGTTCCAAATTCAATGCAATTTTCTCTCTAATGTCCTGTGGGTGAGGGCTTTTCATAAAAGCGAACCCTTGAAGGCTAGTACCTGCATATGACGATGGCTGTCCTTGCTTTCTTGGTTCCTGACCATATTGCAGAGAGAGGAGGTTGCTGAACAGCTGAGTGCTGGACAGATGAGTTTGCATTATCCAGATTGTCGTTAAATCCTTAAATGACACTTATTAATGGTTTCATTAAACAGGGTGATCTATTTAACATGTTTATAGTGCCCAGCACTTAGTAGGTGTTCATTATTAGTAAAATTACTTAAAACATTGCTTTTTCCTGCTGTCATTCTTTTTTTTTTTTTTTTTTGGACAGAGAGAGGGAGATCACAAGTAGGCAGAGAGGCAGGCAGAGAGAGAGGGGGAAGCACGATGAGCAGAGAGCCCGACGAGGAGACTTGATCCCAGGACCCTGAGATCATGTCCTGAGCCGAAGGCAGAGGCTTAACCCACTGAAGCCACTCAGGTGCCCCCCCCTTTTTAAAGATTTTATTTATTTATTTGACAAAGATCACAAGTAGGCAGAGAGGCAGGCAGAGAGAGAGGGGGAAGCAGGCTCCCTGCTGAGCAGAGAGCCTGATGTGGGGCTCGATCCCAGGACCCTGGGATCATGACCTGAGCCAAAGGCAGAGGTTTTAACCCACTGAGCCACCCAGGCGCCACCTCCTGCTTTCATTCTAAGAGTAACAGGTTGCAATCAAAATTTTAGAATAATCGCAAGGTGTCTAAACCCCTTTGGGCTGACGTCTCTGTTTCTGCATTGAATGGCTCCCATCTTCTTAGCTGCTTCTGGTTATAAGACTCCTACCCCATCAGCAATATTCCTATTGTATAGTGAATAACCTAGTAACTCACTGAAATCCTGACAGGCATCCCAGCAGACTTCATTCCTCTGAATTTAGATGTCATTATTAATAGTTGTGGCTTTTGCTGTTTCTGGTATCTAAGAGTCATTCTGTCCCACTGATATAGGTTTTATGGAAGATATTAATTTGAATTTCCTTTTAGCACATGATTTTCTAGGCCAGGAAATAACTAGAAGTTTTCACTTCAGAGTCTTGTGGCATTTGAGACTGATGAACAAACATGGACAAAGGAAATTTTAGTTTGTTGATGTTTTACATATTGGTGGTTTTTAATTATCCGGTTAAGAGTCTATAAAATGAGTAGCCTCTTATATTCAGAGTATTTTTCTGAGTATGATTTCTTCCATTCTCTTACTATTTGACTTCTACCTAGTTTGAATTTAAAAAAAAAAACAAGCCCCAAAACACAGCAAATAATTACTCAATTATAGGTTTGAATCTTGAGGTTTTAAGTTAATTACCCTTCAAAATAGAATTATAAATGGGATCCCAGCCTCATATTCTTACTGTGCTTATCTGCTGTGCTTATCTGCCTCTTTTTGGTCTTGCTATGTTGGTAAAAGGAGGATCTTGTTCAGTTCAGAAATAAGTACTTTTTTCAGAAAAAATTTTTTTTTTCAGAATTTTTTTCAGATTTTTTTTCAAAATTTTTTCAGAAATTTTAGAAATAAGCTACCTGGGTACCTCAGTGAGTTAAGCATCTGTCTGCCTTTGGCTCAGGTCATGATTCTAGCGTCCTGGGATTGAGCCCCAAGTTGGGGCTCTGATCAGCCGGGAGTCTGCTTCTCCCTCTCCCTCTGCCTCTGCCCTTCTGCACTGCTACCCAGGTTATGCGCTCTCTCAAATAAATCTTTTAAAAAGTACTTTTTAAAAAAACCTTATTTAGAATTTGTTTAAAATGAATTAAAGGAGTAGACACAAATCAGTATTTAGTCCCCCATTTAACACATTTCTTTCATGAAGAATAAATAAAATCTAGATGATTAATAAAAGACCAGGATATATGGCATCTGGATTTATTTTTCATCCAAACAGGTGTTCTAGCTAGGATATAAAATGCATGAACAGCTCTGGGAGGAGCTGTTCATCTGTGATGGTTGTATCGGGGGGTACATTGTGAAAGGGCATGGACTGTAGCCTCGATGTCCTTTTTAGTGGCTAAGAAGGTCTCTGTGAATGCCTATAACCAATCATAGATCTGTCAATGAGATTATCTTAATCTTACTGTTTTGTAATGGAAAATTTTTCTTTATGTCCTATGATGAGAGTAATACATTTGAATTTACTGACTACTGTGTATGGTATCGGTGAACTTTGAACTTTGAATTTTCTTAAAATGAATTATTCAGGCATTCAGAGTTCTTTCAACAAATATCTGGTTCTATGTGCCAGGCACTGTTGTAGAGACTGGCTTAGGGCAATAAACAAAGGCAACCAATTTCCTGCCCTAAAACGATTTATATTTTAATGGGGGAAATGGATAATAAAGAAATGACTGTATAATATGTCCTATAAAGAGATTTCCACCCAGGAAGGGACTAGAGCAAAATGTGATTCAATTTCATAGAAGATAGGCAAGAAGGGCTTCTCTGAAGAGGTCACAGTTGATCAGGGAGGGACCTGAAGAGTAAGGGAATGCGGGAGTATGGATGTTTGAAAGATTACTGTTGGCAGAAGGTATACCAAGTGCAAAGGTTCTGAGGTCAATTTAAAGGATGGGTATATTCGAAGCCATTGTAGCTGGAGGAGAGTGAGTATAGGAAAGAGTGGACATGATGAAGTCAGAAAATGGGAGCCAGATTTTTAAGACTAATGTGTCCTTGTAATTAAGACTAATGTGTCCTTGTAAGGACTTTGACTTTCCACTCTACGTGAAATGGGAAGTCCCCTGACCTCACTTACATTTTCAACAGGGTCACTCTGGCTGTGTGCTGAGAATAAACTATCCAACAGCAAGAATGGAAACAGTCAGGCTAATACAGTCCCTGCAGCAAGAGATGATGGCAGCTCTGGCGGGAGCAATAACAGGGCAGATGGTCAGAAATAGTTCAGTTCCGCATATGTTTTGAAGGGAGAGTCAGCAGGAGTTTCTTGATGGAGCCAATTTAGGTATATGAGAAGGAGAGGGGAGCCAGGAATAACTCCAAAATTTTGGCCTGAGAAATTGGAAAGATGGAATTGCCCTGACTGAGAGGGAGAATACTGGAGCAAGATAGCTTTTGGTGGATGTCTGAAGAGGGCAGGGAGATCTGGAGCCAGTTATGTTTGGAATGCCCTGTAGACATCTAAGTAGAGATGCTGAGCAGACAGTGGAGAAGTTGGGTATATAGATGTGAATTTTGGAGTCATCAAGGTATGGGTGGTATTTAGAATCATGAGCCCTGATGATATCACACAGGGAGCAGTCTAGAAAGAAAAGGTCAAGGGACTGAGCCATTGGGCCAGCCCATGTGTCAAAGGTAGTAGGATGAGAACCTATGAAGGAGTTGAGAGGGAATGGCCATGAGGCAGAAGGGAAAACAGCAAGAGTGTGGAGAGCAAGTGAATAAAGTGTTTCTGGGAGATAATATGAGCAGACCTGTCAAATGCTGCTGATAGATCAAGTAAGACAAAGATGGAAGATGGACTGTCAAAAATGAAATTTTTTGATGATTTGACAGATCTGGTGTGTGATGGACAAACAACCTATTGGAGAAGAGCAGGTAGAAGGAAGAGGATCAACAAAGAGAGCTATACAAGCATGACCCCTCTTTGGGAGTATTGTTGCTGTGGTGGTGGCTGTTGGAAAAGAAAAGAGATCTACAGGGTTGCTTTCTTATCCAAAAGAATTTGAATTTTATACTTAACGAAAAGAGCTCTTAGCTCTTTAAGTCCTATTAAGGCATCTTAAGCTCTTGTTCTGTAGGCATACTTGATAGCTTAACTTGGACTCTCTAGGAACCAGAGCCTGGGATAAAGGATAAAGCGTTGTGAGACGGTTGGTGAGGTATAATCCCATGGCTGCCAGGGTGAGAGAAATGGAAAAGTGGGTGTGTCTTGTTTTGTGGATGGGGGGAAAACTGTATCATGTTGGCAGTGCAGATGGGTTTGATTCAGTATGGATACCAATTTCCTAATTTTCAAATACAACAGACCCTTTTCAAAATTGTTTTTCTTAAGCTCTCTATGGCATTTGACATGGCCTTTTCTGTTCCTTTTGAAACTCTTCCTTGATTCCTGTCACACTGCACATTCCTCATTTGCTCATTGCTTTTACTATCCCCTTGTTTCCTTTGCTGGTTTCTCTTTAAACATTCCATAGAAATTTGAATTGCCTCCTTCATTGTCTTTGTTCCTATTTTCTTTCCTGTGTCTTCTCATGTCGCTGTAATGTTACCTACTTTTCATACCTCGATGGACCCCAAATTTACTGATAGCCTATACCTCCCTGTCTGTTACCTCCACCTCTACTGGTGCAATCATTTCACAGTTGGAGTGGTGGCAATCACAGGGTCAGACTTCACTGTGCAAAGTGCACCCCCCTGCAGAGGGAAGGATGAGCTTGATGGGGAGAATTGGACCCAAGCAAGGCTGCTGCTGAAGTTCAGTCAGTAGAAGAGGGGGCCAGAGAATGCCATGCCCGAGAAAGTTATGGGACAGAAAGGATAGAGAAGGACAAAAAGATGGACATGATATAGAGTTGGAATGGACAGGGCTTTGGGCCTTTTTGATGCAGTGAGAGCTAGGAACCTGTGGCTAGAATGAGCCTGTGTTTCAGGCTGGGCTGATGGGGGGACTTGTAGGGGGAGGCAATATAGAGGAGGTGCCAATTTCAGAGGGAAGGGGAGCACATTCAGTTTTAGCTGTGGAGTTTGAAGCTATTATTAGTTACCATCCGTATTTAGTGTCAAGCATCCTATTCTTTTTTTTTTTTTTTTTTAAGATTTTATTTATTTAACAGACAGAGATCACAAGTAGGCAGAGAGGCAGACAGAGAGAGAGAGAGAGAGGAGGAAGCAGGTTCCCTGCTGAGCAGAGAGCCCGATGTGGGGCTCGATCCCAGGACCCTGGGATCATGACCTGAGCTGAAGGCAGAGGCTTTAACCCACTGAGCCACCCAGGCGCCCCGAGCATCCTATTCTCTTAAACTATTTTCTTTCTGGCTTATTCTAATACCTAAAATCCAACGATCGTTTGAACTCTTGGTTCTGCCACCTCTTCACTGCCTTCATGTCTTCATTTCCTTCCTCCTTAGCTTAAATTCTGCAGTCATGATACTTCCAGCTTGATTTGTGATACTCATTTGAGTAAAGTGCAACCCAGGTTAAATCCAACTCTCCACTTACTCCTGCCTGCAATGTAGCTCCTGGATCTGATGGAGGAAAACCTAGGACACTCAGACTGTTGTCCCTTTAAATTCATGGTCCCTAACCTCAGTGAGGCACGCTAGGCTACCCAGCCATCTGATTCTGTTTCTCTAGACCAGGTGTTCTCAAAGTAGGGTCTGGAGACTCCTGGTAGTGGTTCAGAGATAGATACCTTTAGGAGTTCCATAAAGTCAAGTCTTTTTTTTTTTTTTTTTTTAATAATACATTATTTGCCTTTTCTTTAATTTTCTCACAAGTGTAGAGTGGAGTTTTCCAAAGGCTGCATGACACCACTGATGTCATTGCTGCGATGAACCATGAATTATGTGCTTGTAGATACTATAAAGATTTCTCAGTTGAGACTACTAGTATGTTAAATGTTGATAGATATAACCGCTGTAAACAGAAGCTCCTGGGGATTCTCAGTAATTATTTTTTTCATTAGTTTAAGAGTGTAACAAGATCCTGAGACCAAAAAGTCTGAGAACTGCCCTAGACCATTCACTCTTTTTCTTTTGACCATTCACTTTCTGACTCCCCTCGATGACTACTTGGACATTTTCTTGACACACAATGTTACATGAGTTTCAGGTATATAACCTAGAAATTCAAGTCTATGCATTATGCTCTCCTTAGCACAAGTGTAGCTATGATGTGTCACTATACAACATTATTACAATACCATTGATTATAATCCCTATGCTCTACCTTTCATCCCTGTGACTTTCTCAGTTCACAAGTGCAAGCCTGTATCTCCCACTGCCCTTCATCCATTTAGCCCATCCTTCTCCGTCCTGGTACTTTTTCTTGTTGAAACTCCATCTTTATCTCCATTTTTCCCTCTTTTCTGGTGACCTTGCTTCCTAGTCTACTGAGAAAACAGGCAATCAGGAGAGCTTCCTCGGTCTCCCCTTTTTGCATGTGTGCCTATAGATGACGCTTTCTCTCCTGTTCTATGGGCGCATTATCAGTGCCCCTAGTGAAGGCCAGTTCCTTTGTCACTCTATCCCTGTGCTTTCCTGCGTCATCTTTTCTCTTGAATGCACAAATGCTGTTCATTCCCTCATTTGAGTCAGGATCTATTTTCAGGGTAGAGCCACAGAGGCTTGTTTGAACATTGGGTGTGATGGAGAGTGACTGAGGATTTCTAGGGTTTACCTGACTGATGGTCAGTCAGCCTCCTTATAACTGTTCAGTGGTTCCTTATGGACAATGGGTTAAAATCCAGGTTTCTTAGTAAAAGCATGCAAGGCCCTGTTGTCTAGTCGGCTAGAGGTGCCTGCTGTACCTCTCAACACTTTCTTCTCTGTGCTCCTGAACTTTTTGTGGCTTCTCAAATGAACTGTGCTGTTCAATGTCCTGTGTTATTGCATGTACCCACTTCTCCTTATTTGTGGGACTGAAGAGTCAGTTCAGGAGTCACCCTTGCTGATCATTTACAGCTTTGTGCCAGACTGTGTCACATACACAGGCAGAGCATGACAGTCTTCGCACCGTCTTGCAATACTTCGTGTACCTTCCAGGTCTGCTGGAGGCTGCCATGGGCTTGCTCATTTATGTACATCTCTAAAAATTGACACCAAGCCTCCTTATTTATACACATAAATAGCCATAAACTAAATTCATGGATGGATGGGAAGTGATGACTTTGTTTACCTTTTCAAACATACCTCAAACTTTTAATAACTTTTTAATAACTTTTAATAAGATGTATTTTGCACTATGTTATTAAAAATCAAACATCTGCTCATTGGAAGGCGTTACAAATAGGTATTACTTTACCATGTGACTACCTGACTGACCATCAGAAAGTGTCTAGAACCGTTTGTTGTTCTTCCTCCTACCTAACATAGGTGTGGGACACCGACACTGTCGGTTAAGCAGCTGCCTTCATCTCAGGTCATGATCCCAAGGTCCTGGGATTGAGCCCCACGTCAGGCTCTCTGCTTGGCGAGGAGCTTGCTTCTCCCTCTCCCTCTACCTGCTCATGCTCTCTCTCTCTCAAATAAATAAATAAAATCTTAAAAATAAATAAATAGGTGTAATAAAGGAACCTATGCTTTAGGTGTCTGTGAGGACTGACTGAATGAAGTAGCTCTGCACTTGGCATGTAACAAATACTTAAGTGTTAATGACTTTTACTGTGCTTATGACTGCTACTACTGCAGAAACCTACAAGGCATGTTAACACTTCCCATGAATTCTCCTTGTCACACCACCATGAAACCATCGCTATTAGTTACCGCCATGTAAGAGCTACTTTCCAAGGCTGAGAGGAGTTTAGGATTTGACTAACAAGCCGGGCAGGGTGGAGGCAGGATGCTGAGTTCCTTCATCAAGGCTTTTGGCACATCTGCATGTGAATGGTAGTCAGTTTCTTTTCCCCTGCTGTCTGGTTCTCTTATAGCCTTTGCTTTAGAGGAATGTTCTCAGATTGGCTCTGTGGTTATCAATAACAGCCCCTCCATACTAGGTACTGAGTAATTCTGGTTTCAGGGTTCTGAATGTAGCAACAGGATGATTATATACATCTTTATCATGCAGTGTAAAATGGGAGACCGACCTCTAACAGGTTTGTGATGGGGAAAAGAAATAAAATGGGGTAGAAAAACTGAGGAAAGTTAATGAGAGGGCAGGAGAATGACTGTAGCTGGTCCTTTTGGGCATTTAAAAAAAAAAAAGATTTTATTTATTTATTTGACAGAGAGATCACAAGTAGGCAGAGAGGCAGGTGGGGGGGGGGCAGACTCCCTGCTGAGCAGAAAGCCAGCTGATGCAGGCCTCTATCCCTGGACCCTGAGATCATGACCTGAGCTGAAGGCAGAGGCTTAACCCACTGAGCCACCCAGGTGCCCCCCTTTTGGCCTTTTAATACTGTGCCTGGTAACCCCTAGTCCTGAGCATGTGGTTTTTATGCTGTACTCCTGAGTGGGGACAGGAGTGCCTACATTTCTCTGGGCAGCAGGAACATCATTGTTGCAAATAATAGACTTTCGAGTGGTTGTCTTTTATTCCCCCTTTTATTCTGTATTATAGCCATTCTTCTTCTAAATGCATGGACACCTATTATTTACAGTGTTGTTTAGAATATTATACCCCCTCGTCCCATTAGCATAGATTCTGCCTTGTGTGAAGGCCAGTCACAAGTTTGCATTTTGCCTTTCCCCAATCTTAAGCATTTAGTGGACAGAACCATGAAGAGAAAAGAAGTAGATACTTTGGATTTTCATAGAAAATTATTTTAGAATTTTGTGCTGCTATGTGCATGTGCTTTCAAAATCTGTGTTGCAAGAATTGTAGTCAGCTTTTGAGTAGCTTGCTTAACAGGAAACCAGCAGGATATGCTGCTCACAGGGGAGTTCTCTAAAGGGTCAATTAATATGGAATAGTCAATGAAACACTTGATACTCACCTTCCATGATTTTCAAAGTACTTGTCTTAAAATAGATCAGTAACAGCTGGCTTGAATAAATAAGCATCTTGCCTCTGTGCCCACTAATGTCAGGAGTCTTTTCTTGGGAGCATGGGGCAATATGGTTTAATGAAAAGGCTTCGGGCCAGGAGTCAGAGGACCTGAGAGGCACAGCTCTCTCTGACATGCAGCCTTACCAACTAGCTGCTGCTTTGTCTCTGCCTTCCATACCTACAGCAATAATAACAAATACTGACATATCAATAATATGCCGAATAGCAGCTAACATTTTTTAATGCATATTTAGACCTCATTAAGAAGGCATTATGGTTTCTTAAAGAGAGGTTTGGGGCAAGAGGGAAGTGTTTGAATCCCAGCTCTGGCATGGGACCTGATGGCTTTGGGAAAATCATTTTACTTGTTGAGTCTCCATTTCCTCATAGGCAAGAAATTCTGAAAACCTACTTTGCAGGATTGTGGTGAGAATTAAATAATTTCTGTAAAATGCTTGGGGCATAGTAGGTACTCAGCAAGATTTAATCTCCTTCCTCGTCTCCCACATCCTTGAGCCTTATGAGTCTAAGAGCCAGGAAGAACAAGATCTTATCACTCTTCTACAGAGAAGGAAATAGAGGTGTACACTGGCTAAAGGACTTTGCTCAAGGTCACACAGACAGGAAGTGGTGAAGACGGGACTTGAGTCCAGTTGTCCTAATTCCAAATGCTGTGAATTTTATCATTCCTGCTGTCAAGCTGAGTGCTTAGATGGTGCATTGTGTGAGGAAATGCCTGGAAACATGTTTGGGAAACCAGGCCTGCCCTGCAAGTGCACAGTGACATTGTATTACCTTGCACTGAAGTTTATTGTATTTCAAAGAGAAACGTCTGAACTCATGAAACCAGTTTTCACTTATTTAAGAGTCTGATTTAATTCATGGATTATCTGCTCTTTGGTAATTTCCTAGCTCTTCTGCTTTCTGTTTGGTTCTGTTTTTATGGGAATTTGTGCATATGAATGTTGATTGATTAAGCCACCAATTTGTCTACTAAATATTAGATTTTATAGTAGATACTGAGGATTCAAAGGTAAATAAAACTCAGTCCCTGATCCAGTGTGGCTTTTAATCTATACAGCATGGATTTTACTTCAGAAATGGCTTTATAAAACCAAGGTGGGAATGGGGTAGGGAGATCGGAATTAGTGAATGAGCATGGCAAATGCTCGGTAGGGGGTAGTACATTTTTGGATGCATTGATAATTTTGCTGATGTGCAGGGTGTGACATGTGAACGTGTGTGCCAGGCTCAAGGCATTTCTGTCCTCCCCCAGACATTTGTCTAGAATCTCTTATGTGCAGGGTACTGGAGTCCTCAAGATAAATTATATGGAACTTTCTGCTTTTGTGGGGCGGGGAGAAAGCAGATCTGACCTCAGAGTCAAGTTTTTGCAAGAATGCAGAAAGGAAGTAAGTCATTGGATGCTACAGAGCAGGTGCAAAAGTGCACGCAGCTGGGTGAGTGAGATGAGACCAGGAAGAGGACAGAACATGAGTGGTTACAGGAGAGGAAGAAGGCTTGAGAAAGAAACTGGGCGGGGAGAGTATGTGCGAGATGAAGAATGTGCAGAGACATTCAAACCTCAGCAATGTCTCCAGTGGGACAGTTACTCTGAGGGGTGATGAAATATCCTCCATGACATTAATACTGGGATATGGCTGCACCGTTTGCATTTGGTGTGAAGATGTTAAATTATAGGACTTTGGTGCATAGCCTGTAGTATCAAATGGTGGTCTAGTCTCTTGAATATCTTAAATGCTGAGGGAGCAGAAACCATATAGAGAGATTCAGACTATATCACGGGCATCGACAGCAGTGTGCAAAGCCTGCTCTCTTTCTCCCTCTAATCTCCTGACTTGCCACCTCTCAGTCCCTCATACCCACCTTAATCATTCTTTATTCTCCTAGTGCTGTTTGTTGACTCTCTCTCTTTGTTGGTCCATTTGTTTTTGGCTGTGTCCTCCTTGGTCCTGCTCGAATATGCGGTCAAATTTTCCACATTCATCCCCAGTTCCCTTCACCTCTGTGCCCTCAGATGGGGCGGTCACCCTGCCCTTCAGTGCCATCACAGGCTTTCCTGCTTTTGCTTCCAAGCCAAAGAGGGTTGTCCGAGAATCTCACTCAGCAGCTCGTGTGTACCGCCCAGCTGGCCATGGTGCTCATCATTGCCTCTTTGCTGCACCTCCCGTCACCCTCTTGGCTCCTTATTTCCCTAGTCAGACTCCAGATCTCTAAATCCCAGACACAGAGTCCCCAACTCTCCCTCAGTCCCTGCAGGTTCAGTTGGTTTTTATCATTACCACCAAGTCCTCCTGAGTCTTGTTCTCGGTCTGTCCTATCCACCCCTCATCGTGGTGACCACTGTAACTGTTACTAGGAGTAGCAGCTGTCCCAAACTTCACAAGCTACATTTATGCACACATTTTTGCTGCTTCTTAGGGGAGAGTTTTGGGTCTTGAAGAGAATGTTTAATAAATTAGAAGCCCGGAAAGGACCAGGTGTTATGAAAACTTTGATTCTGGGAAATTGGACCCCACACCCAAGAGGTGCTCTTTTTGGTTTATGGTCTCCAGAGGCCAGTGGTGTGCTTGAGTGAACATCCACTGACGAACCAGAAACTCAAGTCACCTTTTTCAGTTCCCAGCGGCAGCAGGCTGTCTAGCCCCTCTTGCAGCCAGCTTACGGCATCTGTTTTTTCACAAGCTTTTTATGGGGGGGAGGGGGTTGGTAATATTACCTCTCAATTAAGACCGCTTTTCCTTAATTATGTATGCAGTGCCTGACAGAGAAAGGATAATTCTGTCACATTGATACTCCAAAATGTAGATTTGGCAGAAAATTATTAAATTCTCTGGCATTTGACCTTCAGATAGGAAAAAGCATTTGTTGACTAAAGGAAGTTAGTAAGCTTAGGCCACAGTCAGCCACACAAGAAATGCTTGAGTTGAGATTTATGATGACAGTACTTGAAAATAGAACCTTGTGTTTTCCCATAAACTGTACTTGGGGATTCAGTAGAAGATAGCAATTTATATATCCTCAGTGAGGAGGAAGCAGGAAATCTCTGGAGTTCAGGATGAGCACTAACATGAAAGATCTGGGTGCTTCCAGAGACCCCATTTAAGGAGAGAATGTGTCATAATTGCTGTTAAGATCAGTTTCATTCCTGGAAATTCTAAAATGTGAAACTGGACTCTTCGGAGTATTTGGCTCTGATAGTTAAATCCTTATTGAATTCTCAATCTTTCTGAATATATAGTTCCATTTAATGACCTTAGTGAAGACAAGAGTAATGAGAATTTGGTAAAGGATCTAATTTTTTTCTGGCCTTATTTAGTAAATGGTTCACCAGTTTCAATGATGCATATAAATTTCTCACCTAGCTAGCCCTAAGCTATTTGCCCATTTGGCAGTTACCTTCCTGTGTTTTATGTAAAATAAGCTAAATGAAGAAATGCATTTAATAATAGTAAAATAATACCCTCATCTCTCTAAAGAAGAGATAAAATAGATTTCTTATATTTTTTTTCAATGCAATAAGCTTAAGTTCATTTACAATAACCATTAGAAAGTTCCTAGATTCTGACTTAAAACCCAAGGACTTTCCATTTACACACTCTTCTCATAAACTCATGAGGCAATATTGTATAGTTGAAAGCACCTGGGCCTTGAATACATCAACCTGGCTTTGGATCCTAGCTGTGCCACTTGTAATCTTGGGCACCATGGGCAGTCTGATCTTGGTGTTTTCACATTTATAAAATATCTGTTTGCAATGTTGTAAGGATAAAATTAACTGCAATAAGGTATTTAGCCCTTAGTAGGTACTCAATGAATGTGCCATTCCTTTTCCTAAGCCTGTTTTTTAAATCCAGGGAGATTACATGTTGCAAGTTAAAATGAGGAAGAGGGACAGCTGAAAGCTAAATTGACAGTAGTACAACAAAAAGAAAAGGAAAACCAAAAGATACCCTATAAATCATGGACTCAAAAACCACATTAATCTTGGATTGTGGAGAAATGCTGCTAAACTGATCAACATAGTGTACTGGGCTCTGGGGAAGGATGGTCCTGTTTGGACCAGTATAGCAACTGATTGTGTTGTTCAAAGAGTTATACTGTGATGGAACTGGAAAAGGCCTGAGAGGTAATTTTAGTTCCGCTCCTTGGTTTTAAAAATGGGCAGTCTGAGCCCTCTGATGATGCAGTGATTTGCCCAGGGTTACTTGGTTTCCTGAGTAACAGTGCATTGCTTCTAACAGAATACTTAAGACCCAGGTCCTCAAGAGAAGTTTAAATCATATTAATCCTTAAAAACAAAAACAAAATATTTGGGAAAGATTGGAAAATGATTGAGTTCAGAATTTGTCCTGTGGAGTACTTATTACAAAGGCCTCACTCTCTTGCCTTCAGCTCTCTCCTTTACTCTCTCTCCCTCTATCCATCCATCCCTTGGATCCAGTAATAGAGGGGAACCTTTGGGAATAGGGATGCAAAGTGTCAGATTTTGGAGCTCAGAAAGTCCTGGAAAAATGGACAGAGCATTGAAAATATTACAGTTGACTCTTAAACAACATGGGGCTTAGGGCTACTGATCCCCGGTGCAGTTGAAAATCTATGTGTAACTTGGGATGTCCCCCAAATTTAACTAATAGCCTGTTAATCAGAAACCCTACTAATAACAGTTGATGAGCACATTCTGTATATGCATTCTACTGTATTCTTAAAGTAAGCTAGAGGAAAGAGTGTTAAGAAAATCACAAGGAAGATAAAGTCCTGTACATCTATGTATTTTAAAAATCTGCATACAAGTGGACCCATATTCAAACCTGTATTATTTGAAGGTCAATTATAAAAAACAATTGTGAAATGAGAGATCTGTTGCTTAAAGGAGTAAACCTCCAACATCCAGAAACTTAGCTACCCAGAATTACTCCGTTCCTGAGCGCGCTGAGGTTTTGCTGTTTAAAGTCAGATAACAGTGTTTGAAATTCCCAAGAATGAATATTTATGGTAACATTAAAACATGTTATTTCTCCAAAAATCATGTGTTCCATAATACTGTGGACCATTTGTTCTTCAGCTTTGTCTTTACCCTTGAACCTGGCATAGAACGAGAGCTCCTATGAATGAGTGAATGAATAAATGAATGACTATTGAATGAATTCCTAACACCAACTTTAAAATGGGTTGAATGAGAATGCCAGATTTTATGTCCCTTATCTTCATTACAGGCTGCAAAAACAATGTAATTCATACTCCGCCTGTTTCCTTGTAACAGCAGGCAGCATGATATATTTAAAGCACGTGGATTTTTAGCTTCAGACAGGCCTGAGTTCAAATCTCATCCCACTAGATGAGCAGCTGTGGGCAAATCCCTTTATCTCTCAGCAACTTAGTTTCCTTGCTTGTGAAATAGGAATAATTCTTTCTGCACAGTGCTGTGGAGAGCAAATGAGCTCAGAGAGGCAAAATGTCTTGCATAGCCCTGGGGGCACGGTAGACACTTAGTCATAATTTGCCACCCTTTCCTTCTGCCACCTCCTCTAATCTTTCCATGGTATAGGGCTTTTCCCACAGTCTTTTAGGAATCACAACATTCTGTTGATCTTCGGTAAGTTTTCTCTTCTGTTGTATTCTGTCGGACATTGTTTTATTTAGGCTAATTTAAAGGCCTCACAATATTATGAGTTAAAAGTGATTTAAATTACATCATTTTATCTACCTGTTAGTGGTTTCATATTTGACAAATGTGATATAATAAGAGCAAACAATCTACTAGGAATTGGTAGACTCCCATTCAAATTCTGGCTCTATCACTAATTAGCTTTGTGATCTCTCAGCCTCTGTTGGCTCAGATTCTGTGAACCTTCATTTTCCCTTTCATAATGGGGTTGGCATTGTGTACTGAAAAGAACCTGGTCTTTATAGTTAACATTCTGGATGTGCTACTAATAAGCTGTATGATGTAGGGCAGGCTCTTTCACTTCTCTTTCTGCTCCCTCAGTGGCCTCCTGGGAATAACACTGTCCATACTGTAGCTTGTCATGAGGATTAGGTGAGATAATGTATGACAAATTCCTGCCTCTCAGCTTTGCACATCATGAACTTTTAATCAGCAAGTAACAATAACTGTCCTTCCACTAAATACGATTATGGTTAGTATTAGTAATGCTTGTTACCCTACAGATTTGAGAGATTCACCAAGAGCATAATTATTATAGTTGAAGAATTTTAAGAAAAACTCAGTAATTTTCTTGGGATCATGTAGGAAGTGATAATGGAAGAGTATGCAGCTGTGAAAGTAATCCATAGTCCACTTGATATGCTCACTGGTTATGTAGTCAATCATTTGGATTACTTCCAGTTCCTTTATAGGTAGCATGACTGTAAGTGTCCATGTACATATTATTCCCCAAGTTTGGATTATTGCTTTCAACTTTATTTTCCAAAGTGAATCTCCTAAGTGAAAGGTTATAAACCTTTTGCAGCTTTTGATAATATGCTGCCTGATGGTTTGCAGAGAAGTATTTCTAATTGACTAAGAGTAAATTTCTGAAGTTTTGGTATCATTTATTTACTGGGTGACTTTGAGTAAATTAACCTCACTAAGTCTGCTTTTTTGTTTGTTTGTTTGTTTTGTGTGTGTGTGTGCTTTTTTTTTTTTTTATCTGTAAAACCGGATGCAAGTAGCCACCTCACAATATGTGTCAAGTACTTAGATGGTGCTAAGTATTTACTGCTCAGCCTTTCTGTCATTCGTGAAGCCATCTGTGCTCCCTCAACGCCACCCCCCCATCACTTGGCCCATTGCCTTCTAACTGTGGATATTCTACTTTATGCCAGTGCATTCTCCCAACTGCATCTTCAGTAATCTTAATGTACATACCCACCCACATCATGTGAACCTTTTTATAACTCTTAGAATGCTTCCTCATCTCTGAGGGTTGAAGAAGGCCCTCTGAGATCTGACCTTGTTGTCCTCTAGCTTCAACCCCCTTCTCTCTTGCTCATTCTGTGGCAGCCATGTTGGATATTTTCCACTCCTGGAATTTGTCACCTTATCTTTTTCCTCCAGACTTGGAGCTTGCTATTTTGTTTGTTTCTTGGTTTTTAAATTCTTCATTGATACAACTCATCGTCCTTAGAAATACTGGCTTTAGGAATTAATGTTCCTGTTCCACCTAAGCCTCATGCTGGCAGAGCCCACCTTGATTCATTCATTGCTGAATTCCTGGGAACAAGCACAATGCCCAGGACACAGTGCTCAGTAACTCTTTGGGAATGTATAAATAAATAGTAACTTTTTAGCAATAGGTATATAATAACTTATTAGCAAGAAATACAATAAAGAAGAATTTTAGGTATAATTTGTTCAAAGCCTTTGATTTCAAATTACTCTGTGAAATATCGAAGTGTTTTCCAAAGACTTTTTAAACACCTAAATATGATTTTGTAATTTAGATCTTGCCTCCTTTTTTTTTTCTTTTTTTTTTAAGATCTTACCTGATTTTGTCTTATATAATCTTCCATGTTAATGAGGGCAAGTCAGAAGGGAAGAGGGCAAATATTGTAGCAATCACAGTTTAGCATCAAGTAGTCTCTCATCTTTGCCAACTCTCTTCATCTGAGGAGAGTCACAATAACGTTACCTGAACCATCCAAGAGGCTGGGCAGAGTCCTCTTAACCCAAATTGCAGTAGGACTTAATGATGAAGATGAACATTCCTAAGAGATTAGATTATGCCTGATCATTTCCTTTTGGTTTGCAAAGGTAGTCTATTTTGTATTACATCGCTAGCCTCTGCAAGTTCAAAACTGCTTTGTTCATTCAGAAGGAGAGTTCATTTTCCCACTCACTCAACGATTCAAACAGTTGTTGAACTCCTGTATTCCAAGCTCTGATTAGGCGCTAAAGATCTTCCTCACTCAGTAGAAAGAGGAGCCTTTACTACTTTGACCTTTGGAGACTGGGAAACTTGTGGTGGTCTAGTCCACAGGCAAGTGGCTTAACTGGGCACAGATGTTTGTGATGGGCATTTAGGCCTTAGTAAGTGCAGGGTGCATGGATCCTAGCTGAGTTTTGTGGGTGGGGTGAGGCACTTAAACTTTGGGTTTTGTGGGTTCCGTTTGGATGGGTGCTGTAGGTAAGGCTGAGGAAGGTGTTGATCTTTTTAGTTACTTGGGGGTAGAATAGCATTTGCTGCTTTTATGTGTTTTAGTCACAGCTGCTGGCCAGGACTTTGTACTGTAAAAGTGACAATGGTTCGAGAAGGCTGTTGTGCTAGGTTCCTCTTTTAAATTGTGTGATTGAGGCCAAGGTAGGAAGTGATAAATTGGCTTTACCACATTCAGTTAATTTTTATTTCGTGCCAAAAGAAGGCCCTGGAGGGATGAATCTTACATAATTGTGTAGTTTATCTGATATCATCATAGACCACCGATCCTACAGCCCACAACCGATCCACCACAGGGGACCAAGAAAGCACCCTCTTGCTAGAGAGTCTTTGTCTCAAAGTCAAGCAGCTGACAGAGCTAATACTGACGGGCTAATACTGTCTACAGGGGAGAGAAGCATTACTTTAATACTTAAAGAGAAGTCCCTCCGCACCGAAACATGAGTTATGTTTGCTCTGGATCTGTTGATTTCTCTAAGTTCAGGCTGTTGGATCCTAGAACTGTGGTTTCGCCTATAGAAGAGTTGCAGATTTTATTATGAAGAAATGAAAAGAAATGGGAACCTCCTTAGTTAAGAAGTATATGCTGTGTTCTTGGTTTTAGATAGACAGATGAGTCCATGAAATAATTGTAAATCCAAACATTAAGATGATTACTAAGGCTAGAGATCAGGTGAGTTTTTGTTTTGTTTTGATTTTTTTTTTTTTAAAGGAAATCAAGGAGGAACTGGAGTGCTTTGGAGAATTATTGGCCTTATCAGAAAGGGAAGAGACTGAAAAGGCTAACTAAGCCAAGAGAAAGGTTCAGAGATGTGAAATATGAAAGGAAAAGGAGATCTTAAGCCAGGATGGACAGATATAAGAAGGAAAAGAGATTCACTCTGCTAGTACTACTTGGGTGGCTCAGTGGGTTAAAGCCTCTGCCTTTGGCTCAGGTCATGATCCCAGGGTCCTGGGATCCAGCCCAGCATCGAGCTCTTTGCTCAGCAGGGAGCCTGCTTCCTCCCTTCTCTCTCTGCCTGCCTCTCTGCCTACGTGTAATCTCTGTCTGTCAAATAAAATAAATAAAATCTTAAAAAAAAAAAGGATAACGGGCTTATTGAAATACAGCGAAAGAGCTGAAAGTTTTTCACAAAAAATTCTGGGAGATTGCAAAATGCCCCTTCAAAGATTCAGCCAGAGTTTGAAGTAGGAACAGCTAGAAATTTGCATCGTGTGAATGCTTAAAGATTCTGGCCAGTAGAGGTTGAAATGCAGGGGACTTTGTTTTCATTGTGGAGCCTGGCAAGCATTTACTTGTGGCACCTTTTTCTATGTATAAAGTGTTTTTCTGTCCTACTGGGCTTGTGGTGATGGCCCTGGGATAGCAATACCAACAAATAACAGGAAATTTGCACTTTAGAGGGAAAGCCCCAAGTTATCAGCATAAAATACTCAAGAGCTGGCGGAGTTTCAAGGTGACCAGTTGCTGTCATCGGACAAGCAGATATCACCTGTGCCCTGAAAGCTCAGGCCCAGCTTCTTCCCAGAGTTAGACTTGCAAGGCCTGGGAAAGATGAGGTGCATTCTAGGTTTGATGTTGCCTGGTGGGAGCAACGTCCTGGCTGGGGCTATCTAACTGTTCATTTCCACCCAACTGTGATCACGCTGAGGTGGAGGAGAAGGAAAGGGAGTCTCTGAGTCTTTCTCAAAAGAAAATTGGATTAGCAGAGACAAATTAAATGTGAGGGGTTAAGCCCAACTTCTGGCAAAAAAGGTAGTGAGGACTGATCCTAAAAATGTGCAGGAGTTTTGCATCTGGAGTTGTCTGTTCAGAGGTATGGGTGTAGGTCCTCACAGACCACCAGGGACCTGGGCTTCAGAAACAGTAGGGAACAGGTCTGGAATCTGCTGGTTCATCTAGAACAAGTGTGAGGATGAAAGGATAACCTGCCTTCGAAGGCTGTCCTCCCAGCCCTCAGCAAGTACACAGAAAAGGATGTTGCAACACCTGCTATGGCCCAAGACTAAAAATTCCTGCTTCTGAAAGCTTGTGGAGGTGCTGACTCTACTAGGCAGAGTGCACAGTCAGCACCTGAGTGCCAGGAATGGGGGGGGGGGCGGGCGGTGCTCAGGGACGAACTGAAAGATCAGAACATGCAGGTGTGGGAAGACAGATTCCTTAGTTGGGGCTTGTGGGGACTGGGGTTGCCATCACTGCAAACTAAAGAACTTGGAAGAAGGCAGGGTTACCTCAGGGCTGCTCTTTGAGAGAGAGGACACTGGGCCTAGTGGGATTGTCCCTCTAGCCTGTAAGTACACAGGGCCAAAACTAACCTGCTTGGAAGGTGCCCCCTAGCTGAGGTGTTTTTTTGTTTTGGTAGCAAAATATATGTGACCTCAGACTTAAGCATTTAACTGCACAGTTCTGTGGCATTGAATATATTCATTGTTGTGGGACCATAACCACCATCTATCCTCAGAACTTTTTCTTCCCCTATTGAAACTCCTCTGTACCCATTACACAATAGCCCCTCCCCACCCCCCATCCCCTGGCAACTACCATTTGTCTTCTTCCTCTCTGAATTTGACCCTTCTGGGTCCCTCATGTAAGTAGAATCATATCATGTTTATACTTTTGCAATGGGCTGGTTTCACTTAGCATGATATCCTTAATCAGTCCATGTTGTAGCATTTCCTTTTTTAAGACCAAGTAATAATCCACTGTGTGTATACCACATTTTGTTTATCCATTCATCTACCGAAGGATAGTTGTCCCCTTGGCATAGTATTGTGGGCACCCTGGCAGAAGATTGTGCTTTTTGTTGTTGTTGTTGACCCTCCATCTCTTGGATGCCCTGGAGTTTCTACCAGTGTCTTTGGAGGCCTATCAGTGGATCTTGATTATGCCAAGTTCCAGAGAGACTTTTTCTTGGGGTAGCTGCTCCAAGGCCTGAGGATTGAATTTTCTTTTCAATTTGACATGTGTGGAACCAGTGACCTGTAGCTCTTTAGAAGTGTGGGCATATCAAAAAGACGGGAGATAACATTGAATCAGAGTCCCTGAAGAGACTGTATTCTCTGTAATAGCTTGAAGCTACTCAAAAACCAACAAACCCCTTCCACACAAGGCATCAAGAACTCCTCCAGGTGGAAGTGGACAGAATGGAAAATTCAAAAGGATGAATTTAGCCTTTCACACTGTTGGACTTTAGATACCTTTTATGTCCTACTTCAGAATCCTTTCTGCCTAGCCTCTTATTCCAGCCATAGCTGCAGTGGCCAGTTCTGTGCAGGCGTCCATGAACTTCGCTGTTGTATGTGGAGGGCACCTTGCTTGGGGACACTCTGTACCTCTGCCTTTTTACTCTGGGCTCCTTACCGGGGTCCATGGAACTTACAGGACATGTATGTGCAACTAGAAAGTGTTGAGTCAGCAGGGGATTCACTGCATTTGACCAATGGGGGATGGGAATAGTGGGGTAAATGCCGCCTTTTCACCCAGAGAGGAAAACTTAGAGGTACTCTTCATTGGGTTCCTTAGGACGTTGAGTGGTTTTGAGCATCTGTCTCAATAGTAATGGTCAGCTGAGGAGTATATCCATGTGTTTTCCTTCCCTTCTTACACAATTCCATCCCCCTGCTTCCTCACTCCTGCTCTGAGATCACTTCCCAAAGTAGATCTCCATCTAAGCTTTGTGTTTCCCACCTGCTTTTCTGGAGAACTCAGACCAAGACTGGACTTCGTATGTGTATAAGCCAGATACTTCAAGTTTGGAATTTAATTCCTTTGGAATTTAACATCTGTGGACTTAAATTTGCAAGGGGATTTAATTTTTGGATTGAGAAACTCTGATTAGAAGGTTTTAATTTAAATTTGCGAGCGGTTTGTTGCATTTTATTTTTTAGTTTTGTTAGTATTGTAATGAAATTCATTTCAGAACCCTTGGTGACCTATGTTGAACAACATGGCTGGGCATAGTTTGGAATCAGAATAGAGCGTAGATTTCAACTTGGGATTCAGCATGGTCTTAGCATTATTTTATTTGATAGTTGTCTGTGATTTGTTTTGGAACCTTCCCCCTTTACTCCTGGAATCCTGAGCAACTACCCAAATGACAATGGGTTCTTTAGGGGATTGATCTTTCTCCCCCTTTGACGTATAGGCACACCTCTGGGAGCCCAGAAGTCTAATGAGTAAGGAAAACAAAATTCAGGTGGATGTTAAGGAGAATATTAATGTTTTCACAAGGAGGGACTTTCATTTGAGCAACATCTCTGGCTTTTCCTTTTCTCCAGTAGATGAATGACTTACCTGATTTGTAATCTCTTTGAGATCAGGAGTTGCACCTGTGTGACAGACCTCTATGGGCCTCTGTTTCAGAGCTACCTGTCTGCAGAGCAGATATATTCTGGTCTGTTCTCTGCCATTAAGGTCTGTTATGGAGCAGGATCTTTCCCCTTGAGGGGTGTTTTTCAGTTGTAGGAGTGGTATTAGTGAACTCATTTGGCTGCACGCCTAAGCCCTTTCTCCTAATAAAATTTTTTAAGAATAAATAAGTGACTTTTTTTTTTTTTATCTCTGCCTGACTCAGACATATACGTCTAATTTGGTTTTACAGTTCGTTGGAGAAAAGGAGTATTACTCATTGGATCCCATAAGTTTTCAACATTTGAGCATTGAGGCTAAAAGGCTGAGGGGCATTCATGTGGTGTCACTGTGGCAGGGACATTTAAGCCAAGTTTTGAAATTATAAAAATGGAAGTGATTGGTGTCTGGGGAGGAAGGGCCTTTCAGAAAGAATGAACGTGCCCAAATATGTGTAAGATATAAATGGGATGTAACATAGCGAGTATAATTGATCTAGGAAAACGGGGATCCCAAACTATCCATACTTCCTTTCCCACTGTTGGTGGTGGTTTTTGTTTTGTTTTGAGAGGGAGCTGATTAACATGGTAATTAGGTTATTTGTTTTGACTACTCAGCGTTAAAAATAGCAATTTCACTTGCAGTTTTGGTGAGAGCATGCTAAAGGAACCGCCAGTTATACAAGGGACAAAACCTCTATCTTTCTCATTTTTTTCTCTTGTTCTGTATGTCCTGACTGAATACCCAGTATACTGGGCACTCTTGAAGTCACCAAAGGTACTAACCTATGGAACATGTGATGATATTTGAACACATGATGGGTTCAGTGCCATGAGATAATAGCACACACATGCTCTAGGCTTCTCTAAACAGGAAACATGGAAGAAAAGAACAGTCGTTTCTGGACTGGGCACATCACCAGGCTGGAACTTACCGCTTAGAGTGCAGGAATCGCTCTTCCCTTCATGCCCACTTCCTCTTCTTTCTCCTGTTCCTTTCCTTTCCTAACCACACCCCTGCTTCTGCAGGGGACAGCTATTTCTATCTTCTGGGAATTCACCCTGTTTCCAACTGACCTTAATGTCCTTCTAGGCTCCCGTGTCCAAGAGTCAAGATCCCTGAGAGCCTCTGGCCCTTCTGTTCCCATCTGGCAGCTCCTTCCCTCCTCAGTCTTCCTTGGGCAGAGATTCTCTGGGACCTGGGCCTGAAGTGTAGAGGGCAGAGGCATCTCTTCAAGTTGGTTAGCTGGTCTTGCTCAAGAATCCTTGTCTTTAGAATCATTGTTTACTCATTTGCATTCTCCTTATGCCTTCCTCAAACCTCTTTATCCTCCTCAAACCTGTTCATACTTGAGGGGTCCAGGATGGTTATAGCCCACAAATGCCTATTCCTTGGCTTCCCACAATGGTTAAGACTTAGGTCCACATCAGACATGCCGAGAAGATGGCAGTCATACTGTGGTATGATAAGAGTGCATTTTACGATGTTGAAAAGGTAAAGCCAAAATTATTTCACTTAAAAAAAATAAAAAAGAAAGAAAGAAAGAAAGAAAAGCTTGAGAGGGCTGCTGGCCCAAGAGCTTGATCGCCTTAGCCTTGTTTATGTGTGAAAATGCATTCTAAATTGCAAAGATTAGAGATTTTAATGGATTGCACTTAACATTTTTATTTATTTATTTATTTATTTTTGTTAAATTGAGGCCAACTTATACCGGTACAAGTAAGAATATATTGTATCACATTAATGATTGGGATGATAAGCCTCATCCAGAGTCTTGTAACATTTTATGAAGTTGATGGATCTGCCTTCGAAAACCTTATGACCTTTAAGAGCTCTCTTGGCCATAATGTTTGTAAGTAGGATAACCTATTTGTTCGGCACTGTGTTAACATAGTGCCTGGGAAGTAAACAGCCAAGAAACAGTTGTAGGCATTCCCTACTCTTTGTATTTGACGTACATTTGTTGAATGCTTTTTACTTGCATGATTGGTATCCTCTCCCATTAAGGTTTAAGAATTACATGGTCCTTTTCATAGAGTACAGCAGAAAGGAAGTGACATACTGGTATTTGGCAGGCAGAGATGGAAGTTTGGCTTGAGGAATCTTTGTTGATGTTGATAGCTGCTGTAGTCACTAGCTGCGCATGGGGCATTGGCTCCCCAATCAGCGTGGAAGGAACCAATGTGTCATGTGCTGGTTTCATCCTTGCCTCTCTAAGTAACACTCAGTGGTAATGGGTGCCTTTTGGATAAATAATAACATATATTTTGTCATGTGTCTTTCAAATCCTCAAATACTGTGATTTTTGTGGCTTATGTGTGCATTATTAACACAATTATAATATGAACAATGGAGCTTTTCTCCCCAGAGTGCGTGGGAGGTGGTGGTTGTGTGCAGACTGTGTCCCAGGTGTTTCTAATGTATGGCCATCTGAGTAACCACCGTGTCCTCTCATAGTGCAGTCTTTGAAAATAGGCTCAGTAGCCTTAAGAAGGCAGCAAAGAGGAAGCACACTCAGCTGTTCTTTTTAGTGAAGGACAGTGAATGGAGTCACAAGATTAGCTGGGGAAAGAGTGGTCTGTGATGTCGCTTTATCTCTTCTGTGGTGTGGTTGACGTGTAAGCCCATAAATTCCAACCTGGAAAGGAAGTGCAGGGAAGTCTGTTCTCAAGACGTCCTTATTCTACCAATGATTTCTTTGGCATCCTTGGCAGTCCTTGGCTTTCTTTCCCCCAGCATTCTTCTCCAACTTGAAATTCAGGCTTAGTGCAGTAAGCCACAGTCAGGCTTGTGGCTACTCCAGGAGCTGAGCTGTGACTCATTCATGACTCATTTGGCCAGCTTGGGTTTCCTTACAGTCAATTATTCAAATGAATGAAACGACCAAAAGCACAAGTTGCAGAGTCAAGCAAACGAAAGGATAGTGATTCCTGTAGTGTCACTGCTTTTTCTCTAGATGGGCTATTTTAAAAATATTTTAATTTACTTTTAACTTATATTTATTTTCAGATAGTCCTATTTTTAAAAACTCAGTAAGAGAAATTTGTTAAGTGTTAGAATTTAGAACTCTTGTAGTCTAAAAATCAGACCAGGAATCTGATTTGCCTTTTGGTTCTAATCTAAGCCTAATCCTATGCACAACCTACTCCTACATTAAATATAGACTTTTTCATTGATCAAATGGAGTTTCTTCACATTTAAGCCTTAGAGGTTTTCTAGTTAAGTACTGTAATGGAAGTTGTACTAAGGCCTTAATTGATCAAGTTATTTTTAAGATTTATTTTCCAAGTTTTTGTTTTTTTATTGGTATACATTAAAAATACTTTAGCAATTCACATTTAAAAAATTATTCTTTAAATCTAGGAACTTTAATTTTGTCCTTCACTAATTCCCCCACCCCATCATAGAATTCTATTCCCAAAGGGCCTAGATGTGCCCTCATGTCTCATATATTTAAAAAACAAAACCAAAAAACAATAACTCCTCTTTTTCATCTTCACATTTAGCAGCACATGGTGTTCAGATACTTTTACCTTCTTGTCACTGCTTCTCTGCTGTTGCTGA
Organism: Mustela nivalis; assembly: GCF_964662115.1. NCBI lineage: Eukaryota > Metazoa > Chordata > Mammalia > Carnivora > Mustelidae > Mustela > Mustela nivalis. Next base: position 89,535,001 of record NC_139029.1, on the reverse strand, counting down.
AATTCCGAACCTCATTTTTTTATTCTCACATGGTGTTCCTGCCTATGGGTTCTCCACACTCTGGATGGAATGAATTTTTTCCTAAAGCCTTTGTTTTCTTTGTTTGGTATTTCTAGAGTGAAATATTTCAGTGTCCTCAGGATAAAATCCAACATAGTTGACTCCTCAAAGCCCTGTCCGTCTTACTGGCTTCATGACTTGGCTCCCTTCCATTCACTCAGGGCCTGTCAGGCCATCCGTCATTATGTAGGCTATTCCTTCTAACAGGAGCACCTTCCCCTTCCAGTTTTTGGGCTAACTCCTAAATGTCTTTGGAACGCAGTGCTGGTGGTCGCTTCAGCAGCACGGGTACTAAAATTGGAGCTCAGTGCTGGTGATCGCTCGAGCATCTCTTCTTTGTCCTGGCAGGTTCCCCACACCCTGCTGTCCCTCCCTCTCCATAGCACTCTGAACTTCTTCAGGGCACAGCCAGATGGTTTCTTCTTTCTGTAACTTTCTGTAACTGCAGGGAATGAGTTAAGGCTCACTGTCATTGTGATGTGGACATGTATTCCTGATTTCCAGACTGAGGACCAACTTTGTGTATTGGTCAGACCCTTCTCTTTTTTGCCTTTCCTGGACTAATTTGCTGCTCCTGAGCTGTAGGAGAGATTACCATAGTCTCAACATTGTGCGTGATGCTGTTTCTTTTGACTCCTGTAGAATTTTGAGTTTATCTCTTCTAATAAACCTTGTCATTCTGAGTTTTAGTTGCTGTCTTAAGTGTAAACTGTTTTTCTAGTCCTCCCCACCCCTTAGGAGCTCAGCGGATATTGAATAGAATGGAATAAATAATGTTTGACTTAATTACTTTAAAAACTATAGGGAACAGGAATTGTGGAGCTGTTATTGCCCAAGGAGAAACCTTAGGAATTTATCTTGAAAGTACAGTCGTACCAAAATTCTCATTGACAGATGGGCTGATAAAATATTTGCTAACTATGACCTGTCTCCATCAATTAGTTTACTCTATGAGATGAGAATATATTGTATGGAGGAAAGTGATGGAGGAAATTTGGAGGCTATTCTTACAAGTGTGTGATGGGTTCTTAGACAAACTAAGTGCCTTGGGAAATTTTTTTTAAAAGATTTTATTTATTATTTATTTGACAGAGATCACAAGTAGGCAGAGAGGCAGGCAGAGAGAGGGGAAGGGAAGCAGGCTCGCTGCCAAGCAGAGAGCCCAACGCGGGGCTCGACCCCAGGACCCCGGGATCATGACCCGAACTGAAGGCAGAGACTTTCACCCACTGAGCCCCTCAGGCACCCCCAGAACTATACTCTTGTAGTTAGGTTTCTTTCTTTCTTTTCCTTTTTCTTTTCTTTCCTCTGTTTTCTTTCTTTCTTTCTTTTTTTTTTTTTTTTTAAAGACTTCCAGAGCATGTAAGCATGAGCAGGGGTGGGGGGTAGAGAGGGAAGGGCAGAGGGAGGGGTGAAGCAGATTCCCAGCTGAGCAGAGAGCCTCACATGGGGCTGATCCTATGACTGAGATCATGACCTGAGCCGAAAGCAGATGTTTAACCCACTGAGCTCTCCAAGTGCCCCTCGTCCTTGTAGTTAGTTTTTATTTTTATTTTTTGTTTTTCTTTGGATTTTTCTTATAGCGCTTTTCCTCATTTGCCTTGGGGCTTAGCTACATTTTGTTTAGCATATGCTTTTCTCCTAATAGCAACCGTGACTTACTAAATCCCTAAGAGTGTACATATTCAGTCAGAAATTTTCTGAATGTGATATTTGGAAATGTTAAAAATATGTAATTAAAATTGAAGTGGTTAACTCACCATAGCTTGTTTTGGGGACACACATTTTTCTTTCTAGAGATTTTTTGATGTGTAAAATGGGTACAGTTTTTAACTGAGCAGTTTTGACCTATGGGATAAAACTGTGCTTGAATTAGGAGTCATTCCTCCTGCAGACACATCTTTGCCTGAAATAATTAGAGATTAAGGAATCATTACTATGATTCCGTAGTTATGGCTCAAAAATTTCACGTATGAAAGATGGCTCAGCCAAATAATTCCACATATGTGACTCAAAATATAATCCCACATATGAAAGAAGCACACAGAATTTGTTAGGTTTTGTTTGTGTTTCTATACGTGAAAGAATGGTAAAATATTCTGCTCTAAGAGTTGTAGTCCAGATCCACATTTTTCAGGATTCATTCTTAGCAGCTAAAGGATTGGATTCCAAGCTAAAGAGAGGTATAGCTGTTTCTTGTCCTAGAGATGACATCCAGGAAAGTCTGGAGTTTTACAATATTTTTATCCATCTCATAAAATAACTTTAGAAAGTTTATTCTTACTACTTATAAAAGGATATCAATATTTTAAAAAATGCAATAAACATAGAGCTATTATAGTCCCAAGAAAAACATAGAAGGCTCTTCAAAATTTTCTTGAATAAATCCAGATTTCTTGGATTAGAATTAAGAAAGAGACTTTTGAGCATGGTCATAGGGATAATGTCGGTAATTGTCTTGTATTTGCTGTTCACACAAGGCAGTCCTGAGACCAGTGGTACTGTTCTCCTATTTTATTCTGATCGCTTTGAGCCAAGCTTCTGCTGAAAGCCGAAGAAAATGGAACGAATGCACTGCTCTTACTTATGACTGCAGGGATATTGCTTTATCTAGCTAGAGTATGCTGGGTTTTTTTGGTTTTGTTTTTTGTTGTTGTTTGCATTTTTCTAGTGATGAGATTCACATTTTGTTTCAATTAAAATTTAAAGCTTTTGCAAATGCAATTACAAGAAATTGTTGTTGATGAGCCTTAACTTTTCCCCCCTCCTCTTACTAATCTCTAAACTTGGAAGTGAACGAATTAATGTGGATCTACTCTGACGACATTTGTCTCCATCATTTGAAATGAGCAGATTTTAAAGAACACTGAGGTCCAAGATACCTTCTGCCGGATAAAGCAGTTTCTGGACAGAGATGTTCTTTTTTAGTGAAAAACCACCACCATGCTGCTGTCAACGACACGGAGCACCTTAAAGCTCTCAAATCAGAGTACTGTAAATGAAGAGGACAACAAGTAACACCTTTCCCCAAACTGAACAATCTGTAAAAAAGCTGTTTCCCTCTAAGCCTCAGAACGTTAAGAGGTTATAGATACATTCACATCCTTTGTTTTGTTACACGATTTTCACATAAGCAAATTCTAGTCCTTGTGGGGATGTGCGTTACTCAACTCTGGTGTAGGTATTCATTTCCCTTTGGTGCTTTAACAAGTGATTGCCAACTTAGTTGTGCTTCAGACAACCCAAGTTATCCTACAGTTCTGGAGTCCGGAAGTCCAAAATCTGCTTCACTGGGCTTAAGACAGGGAGATGTTGGCAGGGCTAGTTCTTTCTGGGGCCCCGAAGTCAGAGACCATTGCCTGGCCTTCTTCAGCTTCTAGTGGCCTCCACATTCTTGGCCCTGGGGCCCTGCGTCCATTTTCCCCGGTGTATCACTTCAATCCCTGCTTGGTCTTCACATCTCTTCTGTGCTCAGATATCACTCTGCCTCCCATTCTGTGGGGACACTTGTGATTACCTTGAGGACCCACCCCGACTCTCCAGGATGATCTGACCAGCAGGAGATCCTTTGATCTAATCTTGTCTGCAAAGTCCTTTGCCCATACAGTCACATTCACAGGTCCCAGGAATTAGGATGTGGGTGTGTTGGAGGCCTTTAGTGGCCCTACCAAAGAATATTTAGCAAGGACTTCACACCGTAGTCCTGCAGAAGCTGGTTCTCCTAAATCCTACTTCATAGTAGCTGGTTTTGTTCCTTTCAAATCACCTCAAGTCTGATATGGTTCTGCATGCTTTTTTAAGGTTGTCCATGCAAATTACCCTTCCTCTCTGTCTCCCGCCTGGCAGAGGACTCCTGCCAGCACCTCTGGCTGCTACCCAGCTCACCAAATCAGTCTCTTCTCCCTCTGCAGTGTTGCCTTGAACTCCCCTGAAGTTACATGGGAATATCCATTTTGACACTAGCATGGCCTGTCTAGTACTACAATCTGCATGCCATTTGTTAGCTGTTAGGATGAGTTAAAGTTGTCACTGGCGTATGAAATAAGGGCAGGTGGAGGAAACCAGTTGACATGGTCAAGGGTGTGGGCATAGGGGTTGCCTCTACCTTTTGGTCTTCACCTTTTGTGAATAGTGCTGTTATGAACATGGGTGTACAACCTCAATGTTCAAGTATAATGTTTGCACACTTTTCTGTACCTAAGTGGCTAGCTGACTGAATTGTCATGAATGGACTCATATACATAATTAGCATAGGCTATTACCAGCACCCCAGTATCCCACTTTTGTCTCTTCCTCAAAGGCACTCCTATCTTGATCTTTAGCTGTACAGATGAGTTTTGTCATTGTAAACTTCATATAAATGGAACCACCCATAATGTACTCTTTTGTTTCTGGTATCTTTTGCCCAATATTATGTTTGGAGGTTTATCCATATTGTTTCTTGTAGTGCTGTTTTCTTATCTTATGAATATATCACATTGTACTTTTTCCAGTTTTTGGTGTTCTGCATAGTGCTGCTTTGCACATCCTGGATGTATATTTTGGTGGGCATATGTACACATTTCTGCTGGGTGTAGAATGGAAGGGCTTTGTCCTATAACTCCACATGTATTACCCTCCCATCTAGCATTTGCTAGTTTCTCCAGTTACTCTCCTCAATTTCTTTGCATTCTTCAATGTTATTTAATATTTATAAGATGGGTACCATCCCATCTGCCACCCACCCCCTTATAATCTATAAAGAAACAGCACAACCCATTTCACCGTAGCCTTAACTTTCTGAATAAGAATGAAGGCATTATTTATAGCTGCTGTCAATGAAATGAATGTAGTTATATGTAGCTTTTTACAGTTTCTTAAAAATTTTTAAAGTGTATTTTGTATTTGCATGATCAGAAATTCAAAGTTCATAGATATTTTGGGTGATGATTTGCTGGGAAGTTGGCAGAAGTTGAGAGTGAGCAAGAAAACAATATTCCCGTTTTGCTGACATAGCAAATTTTATGCCATTAGAGTCTTGTTGACCATTCAGAAAATCAGAAAGCATTTTAAAAAAAATTTTGTAGGTTAATAGTTTTTGTCATAATATTGACTGGAAGGTAAAATTGGCTATCAAGTTAATTGGGTATCCTTTAGTAACAGTCAGAATTCTTTAGGTGGTCAGAATTTTTAATCATTCACTTGTTATTTATTTGTGGGTATTAAGTCCTAGAATAGTAATTATAATTTTTTTAATGTTTTTAAAAACAAAGTTGATAGTGACACTTAGGAAATCCTTATCTTCTAGGCTGTATTTTAAGAACAAAATGTAGGGGGCACCTGGGTGGCTCCATGGGTTAAAGCTTCTGCCTGGGTTCAGGTCAAGATCCCAGGGTCCTGGGATCGAGCCCCGCATCGGGCTGTCTGCTCAGCAGGGAGCCTGCTTCTCTTCCTCTCTCTCTGCCTACTCGTGATCTCTGTCTATCAAATAAATAAATAAAATCTTAAAAAAGAAAAAAACAAAATGTAGGCTAATATATTCAATTATATACAAGGTGACTTGTATAGGTATATATCCATATAAATCTTTAAAAAGGGAAAGACACAACATAAATCTGAGTGTGTCTAGCATATTGTGCTTACAACATAAATCTGAGTGTGCCTAGCATATTGTGCTTTCTTTTAGATAATACACTTTCAGTTTTTAATTTAGTTTAGTAAAATTTTTCTCAAAATATCCCTTGATGTCCTACTGCTTGGGTAAATGGCATTGGCTTTTTTTTTTTTTCCTGGATTCTGAGAGAAAAAAGAAGACATTAATTTCTACTCCCATAGAGTTCTTTTTTTGGCAGTTAGTCATATAAATATGGATTATGATACTTCTGACAACTTATGGCAACCTCCTTTTTTTTTTTTTTTTTTTTTTTAAAGATTGATTAATTTAAAAGAGTGAGAGGGAATTGAGTCAGGGAAGAGACTCTTCAAGCAGACTCCCTGTTGAGCTAGAGCCCAACACACGGGGCCTTGAATCCCACAAGTGACAAGATGATGACCTGAGATGAAAACAAGAGTTGTATGTTTAACTGACTGAGCAACCCCGGTGCCCCCAACAATCCTCCTCAGAAGAGCTTAGTGTCTCTTCTGTAGGAGTCATATTTGTGAGGCAGGGGAAAGGCTGGCTTACACACAAAAAGCTAAGACATGAACCAACTAGGTAATGGTTTTCCTCTGTTAACTAGTGTTGTAGCAAGGAAGAGCACTAGTATTTCTAATGTCTTATATTTTATACTTTTAATACCTTCTTACTATTTTTTTTAGATTTAAAAAATCAAAACCAAATATATAATGCCTTTCTATTTGCAAATATTTCTAGAATGTTAGAGTAGATAATTTTACTGTAGAGACTAAATATTGTTCATTGTATGTGTTAACAGAACAGTTACCATCATAATTTCCATTTAGGACTTTTTTTCCCACCTGGATGCTTTGAACTTAGGGAATGTATTCCTAAGCGAGGAGTGATTATAGTATGATGGTTCAGTTGTGAGACAGGTCCTATGTTTGAGTAGAATGAACTTCTCTACCACCTTCTAGAACTTTGTTGGTGCCAGGTGTTATGTATAGTTCTGGGATTTAGTATTTTAGGCAAACTTCTTTTTCTTAAAATTTTGATCATATGAGAGAGAATGAGAGAGCCAGAGCATGTGTGAGAGAACAGAGCACTGGGGATGGGGAGAGGCAGACTCCCCAGCTGAGCCGGGAGCCCAATATGGGGCTCCATCCCAGGACCTAGAGATCATGACCTGACCTGAAGGTAGGTGCTTAACTCTCTGAGCCACTCAGGTGCCCCTAGGTGAACATTCTTGAAGGTGGTTTCTATTTCTTTAATCACCTGTGTCCCTCTTACAACTTAGAGGTGGGGAGAGTGGGGGGGGTTGGTGGTGAGTCATATTCCCTTCCTAATTCGCTGCCCTCTGCAATACGAGAAGTGGTGTAGGACAGGCATAAGCAAAGTATTATGGCATGATTAAGGGAGGTGCAGGATGAAGTTTGAAGATTGCAGGTGAGTGTTGATATGTAGGAATGTGCCTGTTGGTCCCGGGCAAGAGAGCATGGGCATAAAGGAAAGATTCATGGTGTCTAAAGCCAGGCTGTGGGACATCTCTGTGGCAGATGGGACTGTAATAACCACATACGTCATGTGTATAAACTTGACGATTTGGGAAGTAGGTTGCCATGGAAGGAGTTTAAGTAGCAGAATAATACAATTGGAGTTATAAGCATTCAAGGAGCTGTGTGAAGGTGCATTGCAGGAGGGATGGGAGCCAGTTGAAAGTTTTATGATTACATCTGTACAAATTACAATTAAAAGACATAAGCATTTTGTTCATATGTACATAAGGCAAGGTAAGCTATTTTGTAAAGAAAATGTAAATCTTTTGTCTGTTCTCCGCTAACTTAAAAGCTGGAAGGGAGATGATGGGTGTATGTGTGCATATGCATACGCACATACACACATCATAAGGGAACGTGAGCATTACTCTAAGTGGTACAATTTGCTGGAAAACTCAGTGAAGGGAGGATTCCTTCTGGCCAGAGGGGAGGGAAATGTTTGTTTTACTTTGCATTTACTTTAAATTTTAAAAATTTATTTAAAATTACATAAGGTAATTTTTAGAGTAAAACAAGAAGTAGGTGGAGAACTACTTTATTAGAAGTAGAAGAGAATTCAAACTCCACTGGGTTGTATTTCTCGGATTTAAAAATAGATGGATTACCCAGATACTTGCACATTTTTAAAAGTCATTGTAGCTTTTCAGAGGAGAACATGCCATGTCTGTTCCTTCAAGGCAATAGTTGGACACGTTTACTACCCTTAAATGGTATCAAGCCAGTGTTAACTATAATTTGTAGTTGACATTTCTCCTAGGTATTTTGATTTTAATATCCCATTTTACTCCTCATTTAGTGGGTAAGAGTTTTGTGCCTGTTATTTGTCCCAAAGTTTTGATAGTGTATGGCCACGTTTATATCTTTGTGGTAGATAGTGATAGTGAACTTTTGTGCTTTTTTAGCTTTTCAATTGCTAAATGATCCTTCGTGGGATAAACCCCTTAAATGGTACCAGTGCACCGGTACTATTCTCATTTTATCACATGCTTTATACTGAGCCTAGTAGTTCAGAGTATCTCGCTACCTTCCCCTCTCCTCAAGTTTTCAATCTTGAAGTTTTCACATGAAGTGTTCTGCAAAGAAAGCATGGCTGTTTCCTGTCTGTTTTAACTATAAACTACAGACATTGCAACTGTTTCTATAATATGGAGATAAATGGAAAGGAGACCGGATATTATGAGAAGAAAGATTATCACTGATCCTTCCCACCCCCTGCTTTTTCCAAGTGATTTCAATGAATTTTTAAATAAGAAAGTCATCTTAACTGATGGCAAGCAGTGCTAATTGTGTGTCTGTGTGTGTGTGTGTGTGTGTGTGTGTTTATATATCAAATACTTAAGTGTTCTAAGCTCTGTTTCTGGGACATCGGTTTCTGCTTCTCTTAATTTTCTGTCTGTTTTTGTTAGGGCACTACGTGGTTTGTTGTGGTTTTATAAGATGGTTTAAATATTTAATTGTAGGACACTTTATTGAGAAAAAAATTCGATGTGTCTTTGTATAAGCATGTTAGTATTTACAAATCAAAACCACAATGAGATACCACCTTATACCAGTTAGAATGGCAAAAATTAACAAGACAAGAAACAGAAATATTGGCAAGGATATGGAGAAAGGGGATCCCTCTCACACTGTTGGTGAGAATGAAAGCTGGTGTAGCTACTCTGGGAAATAGTATGGAGGTTCCTCAAGACATTAAAAATAGAGCTACCCTATGACCCAGCAATTTCACTACTAGGTATTTACCCCAAAGATACAGATGTAGTGAAAAGAAGGGGCACATGCACCCCAGTGCTGACAGCAGCAGTGTCCACAACAGACAAATTGTGGAAGGAGCTAAGAATCCCTTCAACAGATGAATGGATAAAGATGTATTATACATACAAATGCACACACAAACACATACACACACACACAATGGAATATTAGCCGTCAGAAACTATGAATACCCACCATTTGCATCGACATGGAGGGAACTGGAGGGGATTATGCTAAGTGAAATAAGTCAATCAGAGATAGACAATTATCATATGGTTTCACTCATATGTGGAAGATAAGGAATAGTGCAGGGGACCACAGGAGAAGGGAGGGAGAGGTGAATGGGAAGAAATCAGAGGGAGGGGAGCCTGGGTGGCTCAGTGGGTTAAGCCTCTGCCTTTGGTTCAGGTCATGATCTCTGGGTCCTGGGATTGAGCCACATGTCAGGCTTTCTGCTCAGCAGGGAGCCTGCTTCCCTCTATCTGCCTGCCTCTCTACTACTTGTGATCTCTCTCTCTGTCAAATAAATAAAGTCATTAAAAAAGAAGAAATAAGAGGGAGACAGTGAGAGACTCTGGACTATGGGAAACCGAGGGTTACAGCGGGGGGGGGTGGGGTAACTTGGTGTAGGACATTAAGGAGGGTATGTGTGTTGATGAGCGCTGGGTGTTAATGCAACTAATGAATCGTTGAACACTACATCAAAAACTAATGTACTATATGCTAGCTAATTGAACATAAAAAATTAAATGTTAGTATTTATATATTAACATGTGCAACTGATCACATATAAATCTTGCAAAGTATTTTATAATATTTAGAGGAAATACATGCAAAAGTTTATATCCCCTATCCATCCATCTATACAAAGTCCAGGTCTGTCAGCTTGGGAAACCATATAACTTCCCCTAGAATGGGTTTTTCATCTTTAGCATGATGGAGTCAAAAGAAATTATTTTGTAGCCTTTTTGTACTTCAAGATGTCTGATTTTCCCAGGATTATAGACAACTTCCCAGTTGATATTGAGAGTAGACTAAAAGATAAACTCCCTAAACTGATCATCCTACATGACAATTTCATTAAAATAGGTTCACTGGAGTTGTGTAATAGAGTTAGTCTAGATTTGATATGTTTTATATTTCTTTCTTCTAGGAATGAAACCACGTGTTTAAATTGAGCAGTGCAATAATAAATTCATGGTGAATTTGATTTAAGCAATAGTTGAATTAAATTTTCTCTGCAAAAATACATTACCGTTCAATAAAACTTTATTATCTAAAGGTAGATGTAAGTTTTATTTTTAGGACAAATATACAGCACATTTCAAGACTTTGATTTTTTTAGTTTTTTTAAATATAAACTTACAACTGACTAATGGTTTGTTTTTGTCCATTACAACTAAAGTATACACAGGAAAGTAACTGATAAACTGTATCCAGGTTATTAATCTATATCAATAATTTGAGGTATGTGTTTGATACACTGTTTCTTCATTTGGCACATGTAACTAGAAATACATTTAAAAAATACGTCTCAGAACTACCTTTTACTTTATGATTTGTTCTCATGGAGTAGCTTTTTTTCCTACTAAAATATCCCTTTACTTTAATTTCAGATATACCTAATAAGGACTTTTTAAAAAAAAGATATTATTGGGGTGCCTGGGTGGCTCAGTGGGTTAAAGCCTCTGCCTTTGGCTCAGAGTCCTGGGATCAAGCCCTGAATCGGGCTCTCTGCTAGCGGGAAGCCTGCCTCCTCCTCTCTCTCTCTCTCTTCCTACTTGTGATCTCTGTCTGTCAAATAAATAAAATCTTAAAAAAAAATAAAAATATTTATTTGAGAGACAGAATGAGCAAGAGAGAGTACAGGAGCAGGGGCACAGGGAGAGGGAGAAGCAGAATCCCCTGATGTGGGGCTCGATCCCAGGACTCCAGGATCATGTCCTAAGCTGAAGGCAGGTGCTTAACCAACTGAGCCACTCAGGCAACTCAAGTACTTTTGAAATAGGATGTGCCAAAATATACTTCATTTGTTCTGCACAATGTATCTTTTATTCTCAGCATTCTTATGTTAATCCTGGTTTAGCAAGCTAGGTTTACATTTTTGAAACTTTATATAGTATTCAGAGAGCTAAGGATTTGTCTTTGTCCACTTGGATTTGTAAAGAGATCTCCTGGGCTCCATAGTCCAATTTACCAGATCTGCTATTATTAAAATCATGGCTATTTAATCTGACTTCTATTTCTATTGCTTTCTTGAAATCATGGTATTTGGGTTTTTCATCTCACTCTTTACTATTCTAATTTCCAGCCTGTTGTCCTTGTCTTTTTGTGCTGTATGTCGAGGTCTCATTAACTCCCTTCCTTCTAGCTGTTTTGTAAGCTACCCAGACAGAAACTTTGTTTTATTTTCCTCCCCAAGTTAGTCTTGTGCTTGGCATAGGGAAGGTGCTTCCCAAATATTTGTTGATTAAATGATTGAATGTCCTTTGACCTATTTTCAGTTAATACCTGGGTTAACTTCAGTTAATTCTAGTTCTAATACATATTCCAGGACTTCATTCCTGACTGCCCGCTGGACAATTCCTCTTGGCTATTACCTCAAACTTGATAAATCTGAAACTGTGCCATTTTTTTGTTTGTTTGTTCACTCCTTTGTTCATTTTATCACTTTTTTTTTTCATTCTGGTGGGTATTACTTATTTTAATTGAGATATAAGGTGTTTGATATTTTATTAGTTTTGGATATACAACATAATAACTTGATGTATATCTTGTAAAATGATAACTACAATAAGTTTAGTCAACATCCATCACCACATATAGTTAAAAGTTCTCATAACAAGAAAAATAGAGATCTATCCTCTTAGCAACTTTCACATATACGATATGGTCTTGTTAACTATAGTTACCATTCTGTACCTTATGTCACCGGGGGTTATTTATCTTATACCTGGAAATTTGTACCATCTGTTTTGACTGTCTTAAACCATTTCACCCATTCCCAATCTTCCACCTCTAGTACCCACCAACCTGCTCTGTTTCTCATATATATATATGTAAAATTTTAGATTCCACATAAAGTAAGATAGTACAGTATTTGTCTTTCTGATTTATTTCACTTGGTGTAATGCTTTAAAGATCCAACTGTGTTGTCCCAAATGGTAGGATTTTTTTTTTTTTAAAGATTTTACTTATTTAGTTGACAGAACACAAGCAGGGGGAGCAACAGGGAGAGGAAGAAGCAGGTTCCTTGCTGAGCAGAGAGCCCAATGTGGGGTTTGATCCCAGGACCCTGGATCATGACCTGAGCTAAAGCAGATGCTTAACTGACAGAGCCACCCAGGCGCCCCGCAAATGGCAGAATTTGTTTCACTTTTAATAGCTGCATAATATTCCATTTTATGTAGGTATGTGTACACACACACACACACCCTGATTTTCTTCATCTGTGATGGACACTTAGGTTGTTACTATATCTTGGCTATTGTATATAATGCTGCAATAAATATGGGGGCAGATAATTTTTTGAGACGATTAGTTTCCTTCAGATAAACATCCAGAAGTGAAATTGCTGGATTTTATGGTAGATCTCTTTCTAAATTTTTTGAGGAACTCCCATACTGTTTTCCATAGTGGCTGTACCAACCTGCATTCCTCCAGTACCCAAGGATTCTTTTTTCTCCACATCCTCACCAATACCTGTTACCTCTTGTCTTTTGATGATAGCCATCCTAACAAGTATGAGGTGAGATCTCACTGTGGTTTGATTTGTATTTTTCTGATTAGTGATGTTGAGTACTTTATGTACCTGTTGGTCATTCATATGTTGTCTTTGGAAAATGTCCATTCAGTTCCTCTGCACATTTTTATGTCAGGAGACTTGTTTGTTTTGTATTGAGTTATATGGGTTCTTTATACATCTTAGATATTAACCTCTTATTAGGCACATGATTTACAAATATTTTTTTCCCTTCCATAGGTTGCTTTTTCATTTTTTTAGGTGGTTTCCTTTGCTGTGTAGTACTTCTTAGTTGATGTAGTCCCACTTGTTTTTGCTTTTATTGCCTTGGTTTTTGATGTCAAATCTAAAAAAATCATCCCCAAGACTGATGTTAAGGGGCTCTCACCTATGTTTTCTTTTAGCTATTGTATGGTTTCAGGTCTTGCATTCAAATCTTTAATCCACTTTGAGTTAATTTTTGTGTACAGTGTAAGATAGTGGTCCAGTCTTTCTTTTGCATGTGGGTGTCTAGTTTTCCCAACACCATTTGTTGAGGAAACTATCTTTTGCCCAATGTATATTCTTGACCCCTTTGTCTTAAATTGACCATATATGCATGGGTTTATTTCTGAGCTCTCTATCTTTTTTTTTTATGCCAATACCATACTGTGTTGATTATTACAGCTTTGAAATACAGTTTTAAATCAGGGATTGTGAGATCTCCAGCTTTGTTCTTTCTCAGGATTGCTTTGGACATTAGGGGTCTTCTGTGGTTCCATAAAAATTTTAGGCTTGCTTATTTTATTTCTGTGAAAAACACCACTGGAATTTTGAAAGCAGTTGCACTGACTCTGTAGATTGATTTGAACACTACAGGCATTCTAACAATATTCTTCCAATCTATAATCTTCCAGTCTGTAAGCATGGAATACCTTTCTGTTTGAGTTGTCCTAAGTTTCTTTCATCAGTGTCTTATGATTGTCTTTCACTCCTTTGGCTAAATTTATTCCCAGATATTTATTATTATTTTTTTAAGATTTTATTTATTTGAGAGAGAGTATGAGAGAGGAGATGGTCAAAGGGAGAAGCAGACTCCCCATGGAGCTGGGAGCCCAATGTGGGACTTGATCCTGGGACTCCAGGATCATAACCTGAGCCAAAGGCAGTTGCTTAACCAACTGAGCCATCCAGGCAGTCCCATATTTATTCTTCTTGATGCAACTGATAATGGGTTTCTTTTCTATTTCTCCTACTTCATTATTAGTGCATAAAAACACAATTTACTTTTGTATATTGATTTTTGTATCCTGCAACTTTACTGAATTCAATCCTAAAAGCTTTTTGGTGGAGTCGTTAGTGATTTTTTTGTTTTGTTTTGGTTTGGTTTTTTGTTTTTGTTTTTTACTATGCAGTATCATGTCATCTGTAAGTAGTGACAGTTTTACTTCTTAAAAATTTGGATATCTTTTCTTTTTTCTCTTGTCTGATCACTGTGGCTAAGACGTCCAGTACTGTGTTGGGTAAAAGTGAGAGTGGACATCCTTGCCTTATTCTTGGTCTTAAAGGAAAAGCTTTTAGTTTTTCCACCATTGAGTATGGTGTTACCTGTGGGATTTTTTTTTTTTTATATATGGCTTTTATCATGCTCCTCTAAATCACTTGGTGAATTTTTATCAGGAATGGATATTGTATTTTGTTACATGCTTTTTCTGCATCTGTTGAGATCATATACCACTGCTTTTGGATGGAATACTCTGTAAATATCTGGTTAGGTCCATCTGATTTAACATGTTTCAATGCCTTTATAGATGGGATCCTTTCTCCCAGTCAATTAGATTTAAAATTGGTAATTTTTGAAATATCTGGTGCCCTTTTATAACTGACAGAAATAGTGGTCAGATCAGTAATCTGAGAGTCAGATTATGGCTAGACTCCTGGTAGTTCATTCTTTTTCAGTCTTAGTTTCCTAATCATAAAATTCCTGTCACCTTGGACTTGATGATTATGTCAAAATAAGCATGGAAGTGCTTGGTGTGGTATCTTGCCCCTGGCAAAAACTCATTTTCCGCCTACAAGTTGTGATTTCCAGTGAGTCAGGAGAAAATGGGTTAGTATTTTTGAGCTATCCCATTATTTCTCATCAGGCTGCTTCTGCCTGGATTGCTACAGTACACTGCTGTGCACTCTAATCCATGCAGGCCTCCACCAAGTAGGCACATTTGGGTCATGTTGTCCTTCTCTCAAGAAGCGGAGATGACTTTGTGTAGCCAACATGGTCAAATCTGTACACTTCAGTTTCACCTTTAAGTTTTCGGACAACCTGATCTTGACCAACATTGCTAGGCTAGACCATTGTGCTGAATTTCCAGTCCCTACCTCAAACTTTGTCTCCTCAGCCTGTCTTTAGTGCCTCATACTCTTTTTTCCCTCTCCTAGTTTTTCCTAACCATCATTTAACGCTTGTTCTCCATGTAGTTTTTGCTGAACCCCTTCTTGTGACATTGTTTTCCTTGGTTAATCTGTGAATTTCACTCATTCATTCTCTGCTTGCTGAGACAGTAGGCACCTGGATAGACCAACGAACAGAAAGCGCAAAGATCTCCACCTCCGTGGCCCTTAGTTTTGTATCAGATTTGATAGGGAATCCTGTCTTGTGGCATCTTTATGTAGTTTGTATTCAGTCATTGAATTCCTATAGTATTTTTTCCTTAGATGAATTGTACATTTCCTGATGGTTGGATATTTATTAAAGATTTATTAGGAGTACACATGGGGGGGAGGGGAGAAAGAGGTAGAGGAGGAGCGATTCTCAAGCAAATGCCCTTCTGAGCATGGACTCCAACATAGGACTCAATCCTAAGATCCTGAGATCATGACCTGAGCCAAAATCAAGAGTCAGACCCTTAACTGACTGAGCTGCCTAGGTGCTCCAGTAGCTGGATATTTTAAAGCTTTTAATATTTTCTTTAATGTCTTATCTGATATTTAACACAGAGGAGGTTAATTTTTGGAGGGTTATATTCATGGTTTGAGTTTTAAAAATACAGCTTTAAAATCTAAGTATTACTTGCAGTATATTTGAAATAAGAGATTTGTTCATCAAAAAAAAAAAAAGATTTGTACATCTTTGTTTTGGGTACATGTTCTTTTTTAAGAAATGTAACTACACAGGCAGATTGCTTATAGTAATCAAGGTTTTTCCTGGTAAAAAGTTGATTGTGGGTGAATGCCATACTTCTACTTGTGGTAAGTAGGACACAGTTGATGTCACTTGAACTTAAATGGAAGTCTTTTTTTTTTTTCATCTTACTTTTTTTGTGCAAACACTATCCCTTACCTCTCTACCCCCCTTTTAATGTGATATGAGTCAACATTTTTTAAAAAAATTTTTTGAAGTTTTTTTTTTTTTTTTTTTTTTTATTTGACAGAGACACAAATAAGCAGGGGGAGTGGGAGAGGGAATAACAGTTTACCAGCTGAGCAGGGAGCCCGATGCAGGGCTCCATCCCAGAATCCTGGATCATTACCGGAGCCAGAGGCAGATGCTTTAACGACTGAGCCACGCAGGCGCCCCATCTGAATCAATATTTGAGAAAAAATAATTTAAATCAACAGGCAGTTCAGTCTTTATAGCTTTTGTTACTCTGAGAAATTATAGAAGTAATTGATGACTATTATTTGCTTGGTTCTGAAGCAAATAATTGCTTCTCTGACCTTGCAGACTAGGTTAAATGCTCCCCTCATTGACCTAGACTTCGATAGCCTGGTTTTGTTATTCTTCCTGTCATTGTAATTATTTGTATAGTATCTGTCTTCTACTCTAAACCATAAGCTCCATGAGATCAGGGACCCTTTCTATTTTCTGTTGACCCTCAGGACCTCAGGGCACAGAACACAGTGAATCACCTAACATACAATGCATTAAATTTGACACTCCTTTAATAAGCCAAGACACATTGCATTCCTGTAGATGTTAGGGACTGAGCAAGGCTCTGGGTTTGTACTGTAGAGCAAAACATAGCCCTTGTCTTCAGGGTACTCATCAACTAGCATAACGTGCTAAATTCAGTTCTTACTTAATTAACATTTGTATACTGCCTAGAGTGTCCACATTTTTTTTTTCTTTGAACTTAAACCTCAAAATAACTATGAAGAAGTACTGTTTCCCTTTATAGGTGAGTGAACTGGGAAACAGAGATCCAGTAACTTAGGTTCACATAGGGTTGGAACCTGCCTCTGTTTGATCTTCAGGTGCTTTTCATTTAATGTGTGCAACTCCATCCTGGTAAACCACATGGCCGTGACAGTCATACATGGTTTAATATTATTATTAACATTATTAATTAATATTTTAAATTAATATTATTTATTATTAATAAATAATCAGAAATTACATCAGATTCTTCTGACTCCTGTGTTTTTGGGTTTGCATTAAAAAATGGGGCAAGGAATTAAGATCTGGAAGTAAGCCTGATGCTGACTGAGTTCTCATTGAACATTTTCTGGTCCATCTCTGCCTTTTTTTCCCTTTGAGACTCTTAATATATTTTTGTGGTGATTTTTTTTTTTTTTTAAGATTTTACTTATTTATTTGAGAGTGAGAGCATGAAAGGGGAGAAGGTCAGAGGGAGAAGCAGACTCCCCATGGAGCTGGGAGCCCAATGCAGGACTCGATCCCGGGACTCCAGGATCATGACTTGAGCCGAAGATAGTCACTTAGCCAACTGAGCCACCCAGTCGCCCATGTGGTGATACTTTAGTGTGACTTTCAGAACTATCTAGTCTTCATTTTGGGCTTACTGGGTTGAGTTTAAAAAACTTCTTTTGAGGGGCGCCTGGGTGGCTCAGTGGGTTAAGCCTCAGCCTTCAGCTCAGGTCATGATCTCAGGGTCCTCTGCTCAGCAGGGAGCCTGCTTCCCCCTCTCTCTCTGCCTGCCTGTCTGCCTACTTGTCATCTCTGTTTGTTGAGTAAATAAATAAAATCTTAAAAAAAAAAAATCTTGTGTTGGTACTTGGGTCTCCCGTAGTTGAAGAATTTCTGCCTTTTTACCACTTACTTTTAAGACCCCCTCTAATCAGACCTCCACAGATACAGTCTTCCCTTTTTACTGTGTTAGGCTCCCTCTCCCAGCTGAAAAGTGTTCCATAAACTTTTTGTCAATTACAATTAAAAACCCTTCCATTGTTTGAGTTTTTGAAGTCCTCCCTATAAGTTTGGCCCCTTAAACCAGTGCTGGCCTCTACGTCTCACTGTTATTCCATGTGTACTGGGTTTTTTTTCTCTAGTGAGGTTTTTTATTTTTGGAGCCCAAAGAGCAAATGCTGTTTTTCTTTTGTCTCCCACAGTGTCTACCAGAGTGCTGGGCTTATGACCATGCCTACTAATAAGTAAGCACTCAAATGTTGGTTCAAGTAACTTTAATTATAGAGTTTATACTTTCTAATTATATCTGAAAGCCTCAGTACTTTGCAAACATTAGGGCAAGCTAGAGAAAGATGGCTGGAGGAGACAGTCTTTTCTGTTGAAACAAGGACAAATCCTGTTAGCTTTGTGTGTAAAGGGTTACAAAGCAGTTCATGCTCATTATTAGCTCATTTAATCCTCACAGTAATTTTATGGGGAAGACATCATTTAATCCTCACTGGGGGGGTTGATGGTGATATCTTTAGGACTAAAATCATTTGCCTGTGTAGCAGGTGGCTGGAGTTGAGATGCAAAGCCAGCTTGCATGACTCCAGTACACACACAGGGGGAACAGGAGTGACCCGGCTGCAAGCTCCAGAGGACAGGGCCCAGAATGTTTATTGGGCACCAGTGTTGCAAGATAAAACTGAGGTTCTGGTGTCAGCAGCCCTTTGAATCCTTCTAAGCATGCACTTCTGATCTGCCTGGCTCTGCTCATGCAATTAAGTTTCTCTCCTGCTGCTAGAATAGCTCGCTGGCTAATTGGTAATGAAATTCTATATTTTTCCTCCTTCTCCATCTTCTTCCTCCTCTAAATCAGTATCTACTTTGTGTATGTACATAAGTAGACATTATACTCCTGATTGTGTAAAACAATCTGGAGTCTTAAAAATTATAGAGGAAAAAACCCCTAGTTTTGATGATTATAAATTTTTAAAACATTTTATTTATTTGACAGAGATCACAAGTAGGCAGAGAGGCAGGCAGAGGGTGGGGGGGCCAGGCTCCCTGCTGAGCAGAGAGCCTGAGGTGGGGCAGGATCCCAGGACCCTGAGATCTTGACCTGAGCTGAAGGCAGAGGCTTAACCCACTGAGCCACCCAGGCACCCCATGATTGTAAATTTTTGTTAGTACTTCCTTTATTCTGCCATGGTTGAGGGTTACTGTGTTTAGGCTGGTGGATAACTGTGTTGATAGCATTGTGCTAGAAAACTCACATGTCTTTATTCTGAGAATGAAACATTCCTCAGTGCATTCATACAGTACTCGAATGGTAAAAAGCCCTCATCTTTGGAATCTCCTGAATACCTTTAAGGCCAAATGCATTTTCTTTCTCTCTGTTGGTTGTCTGTATCTCTGGGTCTCTATCCCTTTTCCTTTCCTTTCTTTTTTCTTTCCTTCCCTTATGAATTGCATTCTTGCTGAAGAAGAGGAAAAACTTTTCTCTAGTTAACTGATTATAACTTGTAGCATTTAAGACTTCTATTGCCTCTGTGAATAACAGTGAAATTTAATTTTTGAATTAAAAACACTTAAGATTAAAATTAAAAATTTTTTTAAATTTGGGACGCCTGGGTGGCTCAGTTGGTTAAGCAACTGCCTTCAGCTCAGGTCATGATCCCAGCGTCCTGGGATCGAGTCCCACATCGGGCTCCTTGCTCCGCGGGGAGCCTGCTTCTCCCTCTGACTCTGCCTTCCACTTTGTCTGCCTGTGCTCGCTCTCGCTTGCTCTCTCTCTGACAAATAAATAAATAAAATCTTTAAAAAAAAAAAATTTTTTTTAAATTTAATTTTCCTATTGTCTGGGCACAAGGAAATGCCAAAGGGCCATGAAACTGAGCAGTTCACACTGAAGCTGACTGCATCTTCCGTATCAGCATTTTATGTCTGCCTTCTGAGATTTCTCTAGGGGAACATTAGCTTGTGAAATTTATCTCAAATGTTTCCTTTGCTTTTGATTTATATAATCAGATGTCAGAAGCATTTTAAAAATTATTAAAATTGAAAAACATTAAAAAAAGACATTGAGGGGCACCTGGGTGGCTCAGTGGATTAAGCCTCTGCCTTGGGCTCAGGTCATGATCTCAGGGTTCTGGGATCAAACCACATGTCATGCACTCTGCTGAGCAGGGAGCCTGCTTCCCCCTCTCTCTGCCTGCCTCTCTGCCTACTTGTGATCTCTCTCCCTCTCTCTCTCTCTCTCTGTGTCAAATAAATAAAATCTTAAAAAAAAATAGGCATTGATTTCTGTAGACAGTATGAACTCCATAAAAAGTCTTATGTTTGTGTTCTTGATGGGTTATGATCTATCATAAAAAAACCTATAAGAGCAGAAGTTGTAATAGATTCACTTAGTGGTAAACATTAGATTGCACTCCTCATTTTAGCCCCAGAGAGAATTAAACAAGAAAATCTTAATTGACTTACTTGATTCTAAGTATAATGCCACTGTACCAAGTGGTTTGGGTGCTTTGGAAAGTGTGGCTGAGGTTTTTCATGTAAGCTAGAGACAAGTAGTCGAGACCACCTTTTCACAAAGGAGTTTGACCAAGTTCCTGGGGGTTAACCAAGTTTGCAGTTGCTGAGCATGAACTTGGCGCTTAGGAAGGGACCCTTTGGTATCAGTTTAGGTGTGGATCCAGATATCTAATCCTTGCCCTGGAGGAGCTAGTCGATATTTTAGAAAGATAAAATTTTAACATAGTAAGAAAAATAGATCATAAGTCTGTGGTGCTTAATGTTAGTGAGGTGAGACCAGACCAGAAGAACATAATTGAGGTGGAACATTCAGGAAAACTGGTAGGGAAGCTGGTTCCCAGGCAGGAACACTTAATTGTTCTTTCTTTGTGTAGTTTGTGCCAGCAGGCCAGAGTCCTGTTCTCTACCCATGCCTCTTAATATTCTTGGGATTTTATTTCCCAAGACCCACTGAAAAATCAGGGGATAAGCCCTTGAGTTCCTGGTATGTTGGGAGAAAAAAAATTCAGTGATATGAATTATTAAATATTAGTCACTGTCTGCCCTTGGTGGTATTGTCTTATGTATTTTTAAAACCTCAGATTGTTTGCCAGGAATCAAACTTTCAAAAGCAGTCGTTTTATTTATTTATGTGCATCTCTTTTGAAAACATCAGTCTGTCCTTGAGGTTATTTCTGTGTCAAATGATTTTTAGGAAACATGTGCTTTTTTAGAAAACAATAATTTTAGGTATATTTTTGGTGTGTTCCACAAATTTCGTAAAGCTTTCACTCTTCATAGGAAAATAATGAAAACAAAACAAAGTCCTTGGCAGTTATCTTCTTGTAAAGTCCCAAATTGTTGAGTCCCTGTCCGGCTGCCTCATCTTACTACGGTATCATGACATTTGAGATTTCTTAACATACGTATTTGCCTAAACTAGTGTTGTTTGTGGTAAATTTATAGCATTTGTTTCTAGATTGAGGAACAGAGGAATCTAAAGGACTTGTCCAGTTGTATATGCTAAACTTATTAAGTGTTGAAGCTCAGGCTGATAAAAGATTTTATTTTATCTCTTCCTTAACATTAGACTCAGTTGGTTGACTGTTTATCGTGGCACTTGTTCCATTCTCTCTTGGCCAATCTAACAGTTAATTCTCACCTGGATAATAATAGGGTCACTTTTCTTGTGCTAGCAGCTACCTCTGAGGTGGCCTGTTATTCTCAGATTCTTGTAATAGAACATTTTCTTTTCAAAATATGAGGAAGTCCAAATGTACCTTGAAATTATTGGATCTACATTTTATTTATTGCAATCATTTTCAAGATTTAAAACTATTTAAGCAGTTTTCAGAGAGGTTAATACCACTGGTATAATATGTTCAGAATCTGTCTGCCCAGATTAGTGTTCCTGGGAGGCATAGCCTTATTCCATTAGAAATTTCTACCTAGGTGACCCACTGTAATCTAGAGGTTTCTTCCCCCCACCCCCCATTTGAACTCTTTTTTTCTTTTGTCTGGAAGTTACTCACATTAAACTTATGTGTTATATGTAGCTCACAGGAAAGAGAAAACAAACTAAGGAATATAATCCACAGATAGACATATTAATGTTAATAGGACTACTGGTAACTTTTGTCCGATTTATACTTTTTATTTTCAAAAAAATTTTTTTTAATTTTTAAACTTTTATTTATTTCCTTTTTTCTTTTCTTTATTTTTTTAATATTTTTGTTTATTTGACAGACAGAGATCACAAGTAGGCAGAGAGGCAGACACAGAGAGAGGAGGAAGCAGGCTCCCCGCATAGCAGAGAGCCCCATACGGGCCTCGATCCCAGGACCCTGGGATCATGACCTGAGCCAAAGGCAGAGGCTTTAACCCACTGAGCACCCAGGTGCTCCTAAACTTTTATTTATTTGACAGACACAGTGAGAGAGAGAACACAAGCAGAGGCAGAGGGCAAGGGAGAAGCAGACTTCCCGCTGAGCAGGGAGCCTGGTGCGGGGCTTGATCCCAGGACCCTGGGATCATGACCTGAGCTGAAGGCAGATGCTTAATGGCTGAGCCACCCAGGGGCCCCTTTTTTCAAAGTTTTATATGCTTAGCTCATAATTCCTTTTATAATCAGAAAAATCTGTTAAAAGTGTCTAACTATAATGGATTCTGATAAATTCTACTTACATGTGTTACTGTTGTGTTAGAGAATTGGGGAGAAGAAGAACATCTGCTTTATTTTCAGGACAATAAGCAGTTGAACAATGTATTTGGTGGTGTGGAATAGTCTGAATCTGCCTAACAATTTCATGGTACTGGAGCCCTACTCTTGAAAAGCTGAAATGCTAAAACCATCAAACTTGAGATGCAAACCTTATATTCTTTAGTATTGCATATGTTTAAATTTATTGTGATTAAAGACAATATACTGAATTGATTTTGTTTGTTTATTTGTTTTCCCCAGCATCAGGGTCAGTACTCTTGTGACCTTCAGACATTGTCCTTCTGCTTTTCGCTTGCTGTCAGATGTCACTGCAGCAGTACTAATCTGGAGCTTTTAGTTCTGTAGCTTAGAGAAAACACATGGAGTATAACATTCTATGTAGATTTACTAAGTTCTGACTGATGGTGTGAACACTTCCTTCTTCTTTTTTTTTTTTTTAAGTTTTTATTTATTTATTTGACAGGCAGAGATCACAAGCAGGCAGAGAGGCAGGCAGAGAGAGAGGAGGAAGCAGGCTCGCTGCTGAGCAGACAGCCCGATGCGGGGCTCAATCCCAGGACCCTGGGATCATGACCTGAGCCTAAAGCAGAGGCTTTAACCCACTGAGCCACCCAGGCGCCCCTGAACATTTCCTTCTTAATGTGAAATGTGTATGGTTGCCTTCCTCAGCATCCGGGAGAGGGAGCTTTGTGATTTATGCCCCTTTAAGTGTTTTAGTAACTAACCACCCAGGGAGGATGGAGATATATATATAGATCTATAGATCTATAGATCTATATCTATCTATATATCTATATATCTATATAGATATCTTTATCTATCTATATATCTATATATATCTGTATATCTATATAGATATATATATTTTATATCTATCTATCTATATATATTTTTTCTTAACTGTATATGCAAAGACTTAGATGGGGTGTAGGTAAGGCTTTGTATTTTTTGAATTCCATTAACACCACTTAATGGCTGTAATCTTGGGCATTCCACTTAGTCTCTGCAAGCTCTTTTCATCATCTATGAAATGGGGATGATCATGCTTTCATCATGGAGTTGTGCATATTACATCATCTGTGTAATGTGCTTAGCATAGTCCCTGCACATAGTAATTGATCAATAAATGTTATCAATAGTAATAACTGTGGATTTAATTAATTGGGTCTTATTAATTCCTGCCAATTCTTACTTTCATTGTTCAAATAATCCTCAATTGATTTGAAGCATGAAGCTTATCAAGCTTGAAATTTGAAGACTGTTTATGGAATACTTACTGTATATATTTTTTCCACTGATGGTAAAGATTGCTCACCCTCCTGTAAAGAAGTTATAATCAGACAATGTCTATACATGACAAAGGGGCTTGGGTACACCTGTCGCATTATGACTTTGAAAGGAATGGTTACAAACCACTTAGAAGAGTTCTGTTAAGTTAAAACTATGGTCTGTGATTGTATAGTCTAGATAATCTGTTTAAAGCAGCAAGAAAAGTGATATTACACCATGACTTTTCAGGAAATTCTCCATTTTTAAATAAAAATGTCAGTGAATTTTCATACTTCACTATATGTTATGGAAATGGAATTTGCCACTAATCTGTCCCTCTTGGATTAATATGGGTCCAACAGGTTATGTAATTTATCTTTGATAATGGAAATATTAAGGGCTGAAAAAAATCATGACTAATTTTTTTCTAGTCTCTGTCTACCATTATTTAACTTCTACCATTATTTAACTTCTGTTGCATTTAAAATCTTTTAGTGGAATTAGGAAACAATAGCTGTTATAGTCTGTTGATGGAAATGCTCTTATAATGTTTTATTTATGTGACACCTGCCTTTGGAGTAGCTGGAAGCAGATGTGAAGCATTACTCAATTACTCATTTTTTTGTTAACCATTTGGAGAATAGTTTTCTTGTGTTAGATGTCCTTGGACAGGCTCTTTTGGATAAGTCTTGGAAATCAAAGTGAACAGGATAATACAATCTCTCTGAAAAAAATTTTTAAGGTGTTGCTCAGTGAAAAGTTAGTAAAAATAACTGCAATATATGAATTAGTCCGAGAAGTAATTGTTTTGATAGCAAGTGATTATTTCTTTTAGCCCTTATTAATGAGACCAGCTTGTGAAATCTTTTTCCTGATTTCTCTTAAGAGTATGCCGTGCATAATTTAAACTCTGAAAGTGGCTGGAGTCATTTATACAAATATCAGTTGTCATATTTGTCTATAGCAAGTATTTGTTATTTTGCTGAGGTGTGTAGGGAAATTCCTCCTTATACTAAATAATTTCAGGGTATTTTTTTTAGGTGGGTAGAGGGGGAGTCTCCCAGTTGGAGTACATTAACAAAGGCAGCCCATGTTCCTTAATAAGCCAGAAGATACAAGCAAGAAAAAAAAGGCCATTTATAAATCTTACCTACTAGAAATGATTGTTTCCTTTTTGGATAAAAGTGGGAAGCAGAAACTACTGTTTTAGTAGGGGGAGGTTTAATGTAGGATTTTACAGGGAGTGAAAACTGACAGTAACTGATAGTAATTTGAGGAATTTGAGAATTGCTGGAATCACAGGAAGTTGCCCCCTATGGCTCAGCCACCTGCAGCCCCAAAGTGGATGATTGTTAGCTAGGAGTGTTATCCAGAAGCCATACATGTCAGTCCAACACATGTCCCTACTTCTACCCACTACTGTTGGAGCAGTTTATGGCTGCTTATATCCAGCCTTTTACCTTTCACAGGAGTACCTCTTATCAATAGCCTAACCCAAAACCTCCTGACAAGGAAGCTGGGAAATGGAGCTTCCAAAGTAACACACACTAATATCCATCCACGTATCCCATTGGATAGGATTTGTTATAAAATAATAAAGAGAGATTTTAATTTTTATTTTTTTTAAAGAGTTTTATTTATTTATTTATTTGACAGACAGAGACCACAAGTAGACAGAGAGGCAGGCAGAGAGAGAGGAGGAAGCAGGCTCCCTACTGAGTAGAGAGCCCGACGTAGGGCTCGATCCCAGGACCCTGAGATCATGACCTGAGCTGAAGGTAGAGGCTTTAACCCACTGAGCCACCCAGGCGCTCCAAAGGGGGATTTTAAACATAATGTTGCTTTCAAATATGGCTATAATGAACGCACTGAAGTTAAAATTTGTTCATAATTCTCTACATAATTCCCAATGTATATTTGGGGATCCCTGTAGAGTAAGAAGAGTTGAACTGAGAAAATGTTTTCAAATGTAATTAAACTTTCATGAATGCTAATTTAAATAATTATAATTATATCCCATAACATTTATGACATTTAAGGTAAAAATTTATTAACTTGAATTTGGAAATTTTCTTTTAATAATTTCAGGACACTCCCCCTCGTCCCCCTCCCCAGCCTCCCAGGACTGCTATTTTCTATAGGCTCCATGCACATCTCACTGGCCCAGGTCATTGTGTCCCTGGTTCCTAACAGCATTACCCTCTCTGTATTTCAAGGGCAAAGATAAGGAGTGGGATATGGTGGTTAAGAATAAAATTAAATGAAAGAGAGCTATGAAGTTAAAGCTTATGCTCTAAAACTTTATAGTCTTATTAACCTATTTCAAGCAGCAATGAAAATGAAACTGCAAATCTGATAGCGAAGTTTCAGATCTCAGCCTCATTCTTAAAGCTACATGATCTTGGGCCTGTTGATTAGTTTCCTTATCTGTAAAATAAGGAAAATATGATCTTATTCATAGTAACTATGAGGATCTATTTAGGCGATTCAACATAAAGCACATAGCTCTCAATGACGGTCAACTAAGTAGGTAGAGGTGTGATTTCTAACTTGTGCTCACTGCATTTGTTGGGGTGCATTCTGCACACTGCATAGTGCTGGACCAAGAAAGTGGGTCCAGTTTTGCCCTTTTGCTACCCTGGAGGGTTGGGAATGGGCAGAGACTCCAGGAGAGACTGTCTAGTGTGGGAATCTCTAGTTGGTTGGATGATAATGATAGCTTTCCTTTTTACAAACTGCATTTGAAGTAGGAATTCACAAAAGTGTTACAAATGTTAATTATATAGAGAGAATGCCAGTATCTTCTAACAGTGTATTTTCTTGGTTGAGAACTATACAGACATTTTTACCTCATGCCTTTGATGAAATGATAGAGTCCGGAAGCTGTGTGTGTGTGTGTGTGTGTGAGAGAGAGAGAGAGAGAGAGAGACAGATGAGAGGGTATTGCTACCACCACAGCCTGCTGTTTGCTAATTTGAGTGCTAGGAAAGGAAATGGTTATGTATAAGCTGTCAAGGGGAAGATATTTTAGGTGAGGAAAGAAATCACATAATCTCCTTGAGTAGTAAAGCTTAATACTGGTATAAAAACTAATAGTGCTTCTCTGTCCTAGCAATAGAATAAGAAAAATTATTTTTTAATTGCAGCTAAATTGATTTAAGCTTCAAACGAGGAAATGGTTAAAGTTGACTGTTAGTAGTAAACTCGGATATTTAAGATGGTATTTGGTTTAAATGGCATTA
The DNA here is from genome assembly GCF_964662115.1 of Mustela nivalis. NCBI lineage: Eukaryota > Metazoa > Chordata > Mammalia > Carnivora > Mustelidae > Mustela > Mustela nivalis. Next base: position 89,507,936 of record NC_139029.1, on the reverse strand, counting down.
ACCATAAAATAAGCAGCTGTTAGTTTTGAATAGGCCTGCCCAGAAGTAGAAAGTAGTGGTGATAGTTGCCTTTATTTTTTTCAATTATTTTTTAAAGTTTTATTTAGAGAGAATGGGGTCTCTGGCTTGTCATGTGGGCTTTGATAGGTAAATCAGATTTTGCACAAATAAGAAGCCTTAAATGCGTATCTCCTGTGTTTTGTTAAAGTGATAATGTAGGATGTTTTTCATTTAAGTAGCAGTTTTAAATTCTGATTACAATAATTTTATGTAATAATCATGGAGGCTCTCCTCAGGAATGTAGTGAGAAGTGCTTTCAAGCAGTTCTCATTGACTACCCATCATATCGCATCCTTGGATCTTTCCATGTCTCTGCCATTCTGTCTTCCTTCTTTGCTTTTGGGTCATTTCGGACTAATTTATTATTTAGACATGGCTTCAGTCATCTTAGACAAGCACACCCCCCCCGCCCCCCCCCGTTGTGGAGCTCACTTTGACATATGACGTTGTGCTGTGGGCCATTTCCAGTAGCCAAAAAGGAGGCCCGGGGAAACCATCTGTAATTCGGAGACCTGGACTTGACTCTGGCTCCGAGCCACCACCACAAGCCCTCTGTTTCTGAGCGTGGCTGTGATGGGGCGGGGTGGCTGCCAGGTGTTCTTCCCAGTTTCTCTGGGGGATTGTCCATGGATCTGCTGGGAAAGCACTTCACTGTTGTTGCTAAGACTTCAGGGAATCAGAAAATGCTGAGCAACCTCTGACCTAGGTGATTTCCTTTTATGATAAAGGTACAACATTTTGGTATTCTCCACATTCCGGTGGCTCCCTTGTCTTCAGTTGACTCTTGTGATTTGAGCAACTCTACAACACCAGCTTTTATCTAGTGTTTACATGGATCATGGTAGCCAGGATTGGATTTGACTATATTGGTTTGTTATTATATGTATCTTTAATATTTCCTTACAGGAAGGGAAAGGAATACTTTATTTTTTCTTTGCTCTCTCTCTCTTTCTCTCTTTTTTAAGAAATGGCTTAATTTTATTATAAAGATTAGAGATTTTGCATCTTAGAAAGCAATATGAAAACTAACAGCAAAATTTTATCTGAAATGAAATATTATTTCATGAAATCAATAGAATTTAATGAACTGAAAAATCAATGTGCTTTATAAATATGCCTTTTAAATCATTCCCTATATCACTGTGGTGAGTATATTGGCTCAGTGGATTGCAATCTGGATGTCAATGTAGAATTGCATTTATAAAAACTATTCTCAATAAACTGTTCCAATGCAACAAACCATTGTTCCTGGCCTATTTTATGTAATCACTTTGGCAGGTAATGGGGAAGCTTCGTTGTTCTAGAGTGATTTTTCAGTCTAGTCAGAGATAAACCAGAGACTCTACCTAGAAAGAAAAATACTACATATAAATATGTGGTAGCATATGCCGGTGGTTAACTATGTCCTAACTGGAATTGAGAGCATTTGATAATGGCTATGATTTGGGTAGGAATGCTTCATTATAAAATGGTATATATGAAATGAGGATTGACCTAAAGACAACTAGGAAGGAGGAGGAATTCTAGGGAAGGCTGATATATCAGACTGTGTAATGCAGAAAGGCACTCACTACATTTCAAGGGTCTCATTAAAGATATCTCATCACAGATACCACAAATTTGTATGTTTATGACAATTTTCAGGTAGATAGTAGTCTACATTTGAACTGCTTTGGTTTCTTGATATTCTTTGAATATATCAGGTAGATTTCTAGGGCATTTGTTGTGACTGTTTATTCTGCCTTGAATGTTTGCTCCATAGATACCTATGTGGTTAACTCCTTCACCTACTTCAAGCCTTCACTCAGGTGGCACCTTCAAGATCATGCTTACCCTGTCCCCCCAACTTAAAATAAAAATTTCCTTTACCTGCCCCTCATATTACCATGATGCAACATTGATTTGTAAATGTTGTATATAATGAGCATGTGAGGGTGATCTGGCTGTGACATCGGTCACCTCATTGATTGTCAGGGTTGATTTGGACAATCTGGCTGACTAGGTGGTTGTGCCTCTCTCTCCCTCACTGTTCCATGTGCATCCCTTCTGAAGCTGCACGCTCTGCCAAAGAGGACCACCTTCCTCAGTAGAGGAGGACTATTCTTTGGTCAAGGCTACATGAGTAGCTGTGCTGTCTTGCTGGAACTAAATAAGCTCTCATGGTCCATTTGTAGGAGAATGCAGGGTAGTCAAGCTTCTGGGACTCCAGACACATCCAAATGAGGTGCTGCATGTAGCAGTTTGCTTTTCTTAAAAGAAAAAAAAGTTGAATGTAATGAATAATTATATTACACTTAATTAATAATAAGTTCATTATTCCCCTCCTCTCACTTGAAGTTTCATGATGGCAGAGTATTTTATCTTGTATGTATTTTTTACATTGGTATATGTAATATACCATCACTTTGGTATGCTTGGCCTTTCACTTTGGTACACAGGAGACACTGAGGTATTTTTTGAATGAATGGATGAGTTTGGAAGAATGGGGTTGGAAGCTTTCTAGCTTAGGAGATTTGGGGAATAGGGAGTCCATTACCTAAGGTTATGAGAAGGTTTTTGTTTTTGTCTTGTTTTTATTTATTTTTTATTTTTTAAAAATATTTTATTTATTTGACAGATGAAGATCACAAGTAGGCAGAGAGGCAGGCAGAAGTGGGGAGGAGGGGTGGGAATCAGGATCCTTGCCGAGCAGGGAGCCCGATGCGAGGCTCAATCCCAGGACTCTGAGATCATGACCTGAGCTGAAGTCAGAGGCTTCACTGAGCCACCCAGGTGCCCCTGTTTTTATTTTTGATGGTGGGAGACATCATATCTGTTTTTCAATGTGGATTTCAGTTTGGGATATATTAGAGGGAATTATAGAAGGTGGTATCAGTGGGGACTGCAGATAGGGCATCTGGGTGTATTTGGAAGCAACTGAAGTCATGACTGAGAGTGTAGGCCTGGTAAAAGGGAGGGCTATGGATGAAACCCTGATAAGTGACGTTTAGAGAATGAAAAGGGCAGGAGGCAGTAGGGGAAACTGTGACACAGTAGTCAGAGTAGGAAGCAATTCCAGAGAAAGTATGGTCTTGAAGACGATGGAAAAAGATAGTGATACTCTTACAAAATCACGTAAGGAAGGTAATCAAAATTCTGCATCAGATTTGGCAATGGGAAGAGTTGGTGATTGATTTTCATTGGTTGGATAGTGTGGATGGCATGGGGGGTTGGTACAGGAAAGGAACCAAGAACATGAAGACCCCACTCTTTGATCGTTCATGATGGGAACTACACCTGTTGGACATCATTTAATCACATTACATGTTTGTGTTTATTTAGACGCCCATTTCCGCATGAAGTAGCAATATGTCCTTCTTTAACAAAATAAGCACCTTTGCTCAGTTTTCTAGGAAATGGAAATAAAGTATCTTGAGGAAGGAAGGGTGCCTATTCTGGTTCATACAAAGGGCCCATGTGAGCTGTATCTACTCAATGGCTTGGAGCAAAGACAGCTCCACAAGCTCTTGTTGGAACTCATTTTTTGAGGTAGAGGAGGAAAGTGATGTGTGGCAAGAGAACCATGTTATCTACAGGTTCTGGTAAAGATAGACTCTGCTTTTGATTCCTTCTCAGCTAATATAATAATGAAAATATTAGAGTACCCACCCTGCAGGGTGAAGAAGGAAGAAGAGAAAGTGGAGAAATGACATGAGGCAGTTGAAAAGGGTTGACGGCATCTGGATATGGCTTGAGTGTGACAGGGGGTCAAGGATGATTTCAAGATCATATGGGTAGAGGAAGAGGCAAGTATTTTTGTTTTTGTTTTGTTTTGTGTTGTTGTTGTTGTTTTTAAACACAAATGGAGGTGTTGGTTCTCAGGAAATAATGAGTTTCATTTTAGCCATGCATAGTTTGAGATGGCTGAGGGAAGTTAGGATAGGAATTTTTGGTAGAGAGTGTTTTTGAACAAGCTTAGAAGAGAGAAATCAGCTTTGTCTGTTTTTAGTTGAAGTGCTGAGATGATGGTAAAGCTACCCAGTGCTAGCTGCTCTAGTATTTTAGGTGACTGCCCTGGTTAGTCTTCATGCTACCCTGTGAGACTGGTACTGTTATTTCTGTTTGGGGTTAGAGAGATTCTGTTATTTGCCTGGCATCCAATAGCTTTAAAGTGAGAGAGCAGGAGGTCAAACAAGGATGAGGAGACAGCTGTCATCCTGAACTCCTGATCCTCTCTGCTTCCTTGGCTGTCACTTGGGGGGTGATTAGGGAGTCTCGGGGAATATCAGACCTCCAACAACTTTGACACTGCTTTTGCTTTTTGAATGCCTTTGTGTTATGTTCATTACTTCAAAGATTATTTGGTTAAACTTTTGTTGCAGCTACAGGCATTTCTTGCTGTTGGAATCCTTTTGGAAACGCTGGTTTTCTTCTGAAAGATCTAAGGGGCTTTTTTTTTTTTCCTCTTACAGACCAACTATTCAGGTATTTTTTAAAACTAAATATGCTACCTCTATTTTTTTTTTTCCCCTTCAACAGTGCATTTCCATGCCTTCACTTTGATTTTTTTTTTCTTTCCTTCTTGTGTTTTGCCTGACTTTGTTGAGGAGGAGGGGAGATTGACCTCAAGCCCTGCCTAGTCACTTAAAACAATTTCACCCAGGTAGATGATCTTATTTCAATTCTCTCTTTAAAGTTTTGACCTAAGATGTAGCTTAATAACAAATAAATCCCTAAAAATAAAGGGGCTGGTGCCTGGGTGGCTCAGTCAGTTGAGCGCCTAACTCTTGATTTGGGCTCAGGTCACAATCTCAGGGGTCTGCTCCATGTGGAGGCTGGTGAAGATTCCCTCCACCCCAACCCCTGCCACCTTTCCCTTGCTCATGCTTGCTCTTTCTCTCTATATATAATTTTTTTTTTAAAGAAGAATTGGCTTAATCCAGGTATGTTAGACATTGGGATTTGCCTTTTAATACAGTAGCATGAGTGTCCATGGCTGGGAAATTATTAATATATTTAGTATGGCAAACATGAGTATGACTAGTATATAAGCAAGTTGCCTTACTTCAGGGGATTCTACAAATGTCAGTAAAGTTGGTATTTTTGTTTTAATTTTAACTTTATTGGTATCTTAATTGGCCTTCTCTATATAAGATTCATCATGGCAGGTGATATTATACTTTGTATAATTTCATAAGTATTTGGCGTAATTCCATAAACATTTTCATGAAGGTTTGAGTATATAGGATCTCAGGTCACTCTAAAATGTATAGAATATAGGAGAAAATCAACAATCATAACTGTCTGCATATAGGTTAAATCCTATCTTAAAAAGATTAAATCATATTATAGAGGAAATTCATCTACAAAACCCCTATGTAAGAGTTTCTATGTAGTACTTCTGTGTTTGGCTGTAGTGAAAGGGCAGGAGGGGTGATATTACCAAAAAGAGATATAATTTATTCTTCCCAAATATGAAATAAACCTCATAAACCATCACATTTAGACAAATGACATGGAATGGAAGATGAGTAAGGTTATTTTAAGAGTGGGAAGTACATGGTGACAATTATATTTCTATCAATTACACTGATCATGTAAAGTGATTTTGTACATTTAATCATGGATGGCCTTTTTAAATTAATCACTTCAGAAACTTAGCTCAGAAAACTAGGTACAACCTTCAGAGACCCACAGGTCACCTTCCTGTCCTTTGGCGTGGAAGATTAGAATTAATCTACAACAGAGGTTCTCAAACTTCTTAAATTTATGGCATATTGAATGTCTGATTTTTTTTCGACTTTACCCCTCTCAGCCAGAATAACAACAAAACAAAAAAAGCTAGCATTTTAGTTTTTGAGAAGCTATAGATATCTTAAGAGTACCTTGAAGAAAGAATACATGTACATTGAAAGAAAAAAACTTTCTTAAATAGCCACAATTATTTACTAATGAGATGTGTATGCCTGATGAGCACTACAAAACTTCTCATCTCTTGGAACAAGATTACATACCATCGTACCTTCATTTTCTGCAACTGCTGAATACCGAGCTTCACAAAGATATCTTTGAAAGGAATGTGGTATGATCTAGTGTTAAATCTGTATACTGATTTGATCCAGTGGTTTATGCAAGGTCTGACAGATGTGAGTATTCCTCTGATTTTTTTTTTTTCTTTTTGAAAATTTAAGATCTCTTGCAGTGTTCCTATGAGTTTGCTGTTCTGTTCCAGGGCACCTTGGTGTGTAACTTGGGGTCCAAAGATGAATAATCTTTTTTTTTTTTTTAAGATTTTATTTGTTTATTTGACAGAGATCACAAGTAGGCAGAGAGGGAAGCTGGCTCCCCGCTGAGCAGAGAGCCCAATGTGGGGCTCGATCCCAGGATCCTGGGATCATGACCCAAGCTGAAGGCAGAGGCTTTAACCCACTGAGCCATCCGGGTGCCCCCAAAGATGAATAATCTTATACTAGGTAGATAATGGGAGAGAAACTAGAAATTATTTGCCTCCTAGTGCTGTGTGAGAACATAGGTAAATTGTCAGATACAATGCCTGGCTGCCCGGCAGATATAAATTATTTGTCCCTTGTCCTGTCAACAGCTTTTATAGCCATATTTCCCCTTGTCATGGTCTGACTTATATTTACAGTCTAGTAATCTTTACTAAGTACGGCATCATATGATTTATTGCTACTTGTTTGATTGTATTTGTAGGTGGGTGACTTGGTTATTATTAAGTCACTGCTATAGAGCGGATGGCTTTATAAAAACTTTATTTACAGGGGTGCCTGAGTGGCTCAGTCATTAAAAATCTGCCTTCTGCTCAGGTCATGATCCCAGGATCCTGGGATAGAGCCCACATAGGGCTTCCTGATCAGCAGGGAGCCTGCTTCTCTCTCTCCCTCTGCCTGCTAGTCTGCCTACTTGTGCTCTTTCTCCATCTTTCTAATAAATAAAATCTTAAAACCTTTATTTACATAAAACATAAGGGGAAAAGAAATATTCATTAATATCAGACTGAATATATACTATTTTCCTGAGAAAATCAAACGACAGCAACAAAAAAATAGCTGTGTGCAAGATTCAAGTCTGGTCAGTTTGCAGAGGTCACATATTCCCTGATGTGATCCTTATTGTAACCTGTTAATGGACTGATAGCTTCCTTATGCCATGGTGAAGATGCTATTTCAGAACAGCATTTATAGGGCCGTTTCGAAAAATACAGTGCTTATTTTAGCAGCTTCATTTGTGGTGTAGAGGCAGTGATCATTCTGTAACATGACAGCACTCATCAGTTCTCATCATACTTTCATGTTTTAGTGACTTAACAGATTGGGTTAAGATCTGATTGGGTTTGATCGAGTATGGCCCTTTCAATATCTAGATTTTATAAGATGTGATTTTCACATATATGTTGAAGAGACAGTTTCTCATCTCTATTAGTAGTGAAGGCCCGAGAACAACTCTGAGGCCTGGCACTGATGGCTTCTAGTCATTAGCACATTTTCTAGAAGAATGTAGGAGGAATAGCACATTCATATTCAGTAGTGGGGGCATACAGCCAACCCCTGCCTAATATGTGTGAAGACCTTGTGAGTACACTCTACCGTGTCTTCACATACCCTGTTAGTTTTTGGTGGGTTGTCTAAGTATTAGAGCTTGTATGGTACATACAAATGGATGTCTGCTCGTACATGTTTCTTTGAAATTATTGAAAATATCAAGTGTTGAGTTTTATTTTGCAATGTGTGTCTAATGCAGGTTTGGGTTTCTTGAAAAGTAGAGGAATTTGAGCTCATTTTAGTGAGTTACAAATGCTTGCTTGATAGATAATCATGATGCAAATGGATGAACATACAGAACAAATAGAAATTTTATGGAAAAAGAACTGTTGAGGGGCGCCTGGGTGGCTCAGTGGGTTAAGCCTCTGCCTTTGGTTCAGGTCATGATCCCAGGGTCCTGGGATCGAGCCCCGCATCGGGCTCTCTGCTCTGCAGGGAGCCTGCTTCTCTCTCCCTCTCTCTGCCTGCCTCTCTGCCTACTTGTGATCTCTGTCCAAATAAATAAATAAAACCTTAAAAAATAAAAGAAAAAGAACTGTTGAAAGATCTAAGGAGATTCCTAAAGAGATCGGGTTTTAACCAATCAAGATACAGATCAAAGTAAGCCTACAGGTTTTCTGCTTACCTATTCTAGGAAAAGCCAAAGGAGCCAAATAAGACTTTTGATCTGCGTTCAAAACCCAGCTTCCTTGGTTATTATTAGCTTGGCTTTGGACAAGTTATTTCACCTGTCTAACCACATGTACCTACGTAGAAAATGGGAACAATACCTGGTTCATAGAATGATCCCAACAGTTAGATTAAGTAATAGCACAGAGGACCTCATTCAGCCTTGATACATCCTACTGACTGAGGAAGTTTACTGAGCCAACGCTCTCCTGTCCTTCAGAGCTCACACATAGTTTCTTATTTGTTAAGCCTTCTCTGAGCTCTCCTGTTTTCATTAACTGTCATCTCCTGTGTTCCCATAGACATGAACATATCCCTATACGGCACTTAGCAAATTGTACTGGAATGATTTGTTCCTGTCTCCCTCGGTGGGCTATACAATCCTTGAGAGAGCTGAGTTTTTTGGTGCCTTGCACCAAATTTAATAGTGCTCAGGAATGATAGGGAGTGAATGACCTGCTTAGTGAGTGACCGTTTCCCCCTACCAACTCACCTGCAGGCTCTATATTAATATGTCTGTGTGACTGTGCTCTGGACACCCTGCCCTGTGCTCCTCAGCACTGCGGCAAGAGCTATATGCTTGTAGAATTCAGTTGCAGGAAGTAATAATTACACTGAAAAAAGTTCTCTAGGAAACTTTTCTGACCCCACCCTTCTAGGCAGAATACTCATTCTGTTGTTTGTATCCTCAGAGAACCATGTACAGATTTCCGTCTTCTCCATCATTTTCCTGAATTCTCTTCTTGAACTCCTATTGATTTGTGTTTGCTTTCCTGGTGGATAATAAGCTCCTTGAGGGTTGGCGTTGCGTCTAATTCATGTTTGCATTCTTAGGACTCAGAGTGTGTTTGTGGTCAGCCTGAATGTGTCAGACCATCTCAGACTGAGATGTTGGTCCTTCGATTTTGTTAGGATGAAGAATCTTCCCATTTCTTAAAAAAAGCTTAAAAAATTGATCTGCACTGTAGAGAACAGTTTAAAAGATGTTTTATGAGTGTTTCCTCATTATGGGATCTACCCAAATAGAACATTTGGTTATTTATATTCATGTATAGTATATAATCTATTGTGTGCACGTTTTATTTGATATATTTTATGGAAGATATATTTTCTGTAGATGTATTTTACAGGAGATGCTTTCTAAATACCAACAAAACTCCCAGTGCTATGAACTATGTGAGTTGTTAAAGGTGATAAAACCTAGCAGGCCAGGAATCTGCTGTTTCCGCATTGCTCTTCAGGGACCCTAGAGGTTGAAAGCTTTATTTTGGAAAAGTGATCTTTATTTTAATGCGGGGTAAACTGATATATTAGGTAACCGTGCACTTGTAGAGATTCTTGTCTACCAGACTTGGTATGTAGGGTAGAAAAACCATGCTTCACTCAGAAGGCTATTAGGCATGGTGGGAAAGATCATTTTCTCATGCTATTTTTCCTCACATTTTTTCATACTTGTAGATGAAGGACATATTTATACAAGTACTCTCTCCTTACAAAGAAAGAAATACGATGAACTCTCACAACCCAAAGATAGCCATTGCTGAATTTATTGCATATAGTTCTACACATGTACACACATATATATGCATGTTATGTATATGTGTGTTCACATGCTTGTACCCACCCATCCATGTTTTACAAAATGAGGTTGTACAACAGTTAATGAATTGTCTGTTTTCTTGCTTTTTAAACTTAATGTTAATGATTTTTATCATTTTTCAACTATGACATCCTTTTTTAAAAAAAAAAAGTATTTAGAGAGTGAGCATGAGTAAGGGGAGGGGCAAGAAAAGAGGGAGAGAAAAAAATCTCAAGCAGACTCCCCACCGAGTGCAGATTCAGACACAGGGCTTTATCCCAGGACCCTGAGATTATTACCTGAGCCGGACACTAAACTGACTGAGCCACCCAGCTGCTCCAGCTTCCCAAGAAATTTTAATGAAGAAAATATCTAAAAGTGGCACACAAAAATGGTTCTGAGACTTTGGGTTTTATTCACTTGTGTGAGGAAAAGAGTACTGGACAATTTTGATAAGTAAGGGCAGTGATGAAAATTGCATACGATATCTCAGTGTCTACTCTCACCTTCATTTCATAAAGGAGAGGGCTGATTCCAACACACTGATATGAGCAGGGTATCTTCTCAGAATGCCAGGCACTCAGAAAGTACCGTCACAAGGGCTCGGGTGAGCGGCGCTGCGGAACCACTGAGGTTGTGCTGAGTTACTGTGCAGGGTGTTCACACGTGATGTGGTGCAGAGGCCAGATGGTGGCTCTTGGTCCAGGAGAAGAAAAGCCTCTGGGTTTAGTGGGACCATGGGGTCCCTGTTGCCTTGCAGTGAGCACCTTCCTGCCTCCACCTCCACCTCCACTTCCTCCTGGACTGGCTTTCTCAGCTCTCCAACTGCTCCTGCCTTCCAGGTCGCTGCTGCTCCTTCTTCCCTTGCTTTTGTCTCTTCTCTGCTTCCCCCCCCCCACCTTTGTCTGTTTTTCTGATCTTTATGGTTTTCCATGCTTAGAAAATTTGATCTTTTAAGACACTGTTTTCTTATGTTATCAGTGATGTAATCAAAGGCATTTATTAAGTTGTTTGTCTCTGTAGGCAGCAGCGACACACAGCCAGCCAGTGTCTGCCCCTCCCCCCCAGGGGAGTCCTCAGTACAGGGATGGTCACTTTGGGTCTTTAGCACTTTGGGGCAGTTGACTTTGCTCCTTCCTCACTTTCTTTGGGTCAAATATAGTTTTCTCTGTAATGATCGAATTCTTACTGTAGATTATAGACGTCCTTGGGTCAGTGTGTTTTCCTCTTCCCTTGAGTCTGTTGAGTGCAGAGCAGTGTCTTACATGGAGTAAATTTCTTTTTCTGTCTATTTCTGGGGACCAGCTTTTTGAGAACTTGATCAGTGTATGGAGTCAAACACTTTAGTCCCACATATGGCCTACATTATGGTCTAAGTTGCAAATGTATCCGATTTCCTCTCTGAAACATAATAAAAAACAGTAGGTTATAGGTTATATGGGTCTGAAAGGTGTCTGACATTCCTATAGACATCACTTTTAGAGATTGGCATTCAATTATTAGGGATACAATCTTTTCAAAGATAGGATCACAAGCACCATGTAGAAGACCCCCCTCCCCACACTCCGCTATCCTTCATTCTAATATATTAGGCTTGGGTTTTGATTAGATTTCTTGTGGTAGGCGATTCTGTATTTAGGAATTGAAGGACTTTACAGCAAACATAGATTATAGGGGAACAAATTTGAGTAAACAGCTTAAAGTTTGAAATAACTATTTTATTTTCATTGACTAAGGTCAAACAGTAAAAGTAGTACACCGGGGCATCTGGGTGGCTCAGTCGTTAAACGTCTGCCTTTGGCTCAGGTCTTGATCCCAGGATCCTGGGATTTAGCCCTGAACTGGGCTTCCTGCTTCGCAGGGAACCTGCTTCTCCTCCTCCCTCTGCTGCTTCTCCCTCTGCTTGTGCTCTCTGTCAAATAAATAAATAAAATATTAAAAAAAAAAAGTAATACACTAAGTAAAGAGCCTATACCTGACATTTAAAGAGAATATACCTGCTAATACTGGCTGCTGTACAATTTGATGAATGAGGAGAACAGTGATCCTGATGATGTTGGAAGATGGATAGTTGTAGAGTAGGCATGGAGTGGGGCATCATGCATGCTTGTTTTTTCCCAAAGATTTAGTTCTTAAGGAATTGCTCGTGTAAATTGAGTCTCTAAGTGGAGAGCTTTATCAATTGAAATCTTTTTTTTTTTTAAACTTAAATTCAATAGTCAACGTATAGTACATCATTAGTTCTTAATATAATGTTCAGTGGTTCATTAGTTGTATATAACACCCAGTGCTCATCACATCATGTGCCCTCCTTACTGTCCATCACCCAGTTATTCCATCCCCTCACCTACCTCCCCTTCAGTTTGTTTCTTGGAGTCAAGAGTCTTTGTCTCCCTCTCTGATTTCTCCCCCTTCAGTTTTCCCTCCATTCCCCTATTGTCCTCTGCACTATTCCTTATGTTCCACATATGACTGAAACCATATGGTAATTGTCTTTCTCTGATTGACTTACTTCACTTAGCATAATCCCCTCCAGTTCTGTCCATGCCAATTGATTTCTTAACACTTGATTTATGCCTAGAATGTTCTGGCAAATGCAGGTCGTCTTACTAATATTTTGCAGAAACGGGTCTGTGGTTCTGCAGCTCTCTGGCTCCCCAAACTGAATGTATATGTCTGTGTTGTTCTGGTGGAATCAGTCTTGCAAATCTACAGCCTTGGGGGGAGGTGTGTAGCACCTGCTCACTGGGAGAGTCACTTTATAAATGGAGCCCCAGGTGAAAATGGATCCCCATTAGAGCAGATGCATGACTTTTTTTTTAATCTCATCTCACTAAATACCCATCAATGCATCACCAGTTTCCTGGTATTATTGCTAATTGCTTCTTGGGTAAATTCCTGTGAACTTCATATGCACAGTAACATTAAAGCATTTTGGTATTCCTGTATGATTCATGTTTACTAGATAGGAAGTATAACAGTTGTATAAAAGTATACAAAAGCTATATGTAATTGATTTTTGATCAAAGTGAGATTACTAATAAAATGTAAATAGAAGATAAGATGATTTTTATCATAAATCTTTCAGAAGTGTACAGAAGTCAGTGAAGGAGCTAGTCACCTAAAATTTCCTTTTCTTTGTCATCAGAATATCTAAAAGCATAACGTGGTAGGTAGAATAGGAACTATGAAGTCTAGGCTTCAGTTTGAATCCCTGCTTCTCCACTTATTGGCTGTGTGACATCCGGCAAGAGTTTATTTAACTTTTCCTGCCTCTGTTTCCTCCTCTGTAAAGTGGGGATAGTTTTCTCAAGGATTTTTAGGAGTGTGTGTGTGTGTGTGTGTATGCACACACTTATGCTTAGAATAGTGCCATAGTGCCTAGCATATAGTAAGACCTGTATAAATATTAGTTCTGCTAATTATTCAAATTTTTGCATTATTTTTACACAGAGAAGTGGTGTGAACCAGCACTTTTATAAGTACAATATCTGTAGAACCCAGGTGTTCATGGTGGTTTTCTTCACCTTTGATGAAGTCAGATTGACTTAAGCTAACTTTTTTCATCCTGTAGGTCAGAGTCCAGTGCCTCTGTAAGAAGCCTTTGAAGCCTTAAGCTTCTATTCTGTCATGGTGGGCCCCAGTTCCTGCTCTTGCTTCCTCAGTTCTCTTGTTCTCTTCATCTCAAACTGACTGAGACAGTTGGTCCCTTCCTCTTGGTTTCTCTTTGCTCCCCCCAGCCCCTCAGAGTAGGCACATGGATTGGTGGTAGCAGACTTTATGGGCGATGAGGGCCATGGAGGGGAGAGAGGTTGAATCATTGGTAAATAATTTACAACATCTTTGTATAAGTATAATATCTAATGGGCTAGAAGGCAGAATTTGCAGACTGATAAAGAAATTCCAAGAGTATGGTGGACTGGCGGCTTTAAGCAACCAGGACACCAGAGATAGTTTATTTTCTCTTGCCATTATAGGTACCTCTGTGGAGCAGATGTTAGGGAAGATACATTTGGTAATTGCATTAAATTGCAAGCAAATTATTTGAAACTTAACATGTCTTTTAGCCACTGTTCCATAGTTTATAGTTAAAACATTGTGGTATTTGACATCTGCCATTTACTACAAAAACATTTATGTTTTTCAGTCCCCCATCTCTGTCCCACTAACCCCACTTTTTTGTGGGTTGCCTGGCAAGATTTTTTAGCCCCCCATCTCTGTCCTGTCAATCCCATTTTTTTGTGGGTTGCCTGGCAAGATTTTTCTAAACACTTAATTTAATCAAAATGAAATTTCTTGTACAATGAAATTATGTCATTTTTCTTACTAATGAGATTTTGACTCATTTTAATTGGGATGTCTAAGAACCTCTACTGCAATTTTCTGCAGTTAAGAAAAATGTCTTATGATAGATTTTTCCTCTTAACAAAAATTGGTGCCATCTTAAATTTCTATTTTTCTCTTACATTTTTATGAGTACTGACAATTGCTTTTTTATGTAGTTTTTCAGATTCACTCTATTCAGTGAGAACTGAGATTTCTTTTTCCTCCAAGTTTATCTATGTGTGAGAATCTAAAAGAATAAGTTTTTAATATGCCATTACTTGGAGTGTAGAGGTCAGTGAATATTCCAGCTTGAAATCCTAAGGAATGTCCATTTGTGGTTAACTATGGGAAAATAGTTTGACTGTAAGGGTGCTTTTGAAGAAGGGCCTTGGCAGCCATTAGATTGTTGAGCCCAAATCAGTATTCTGCGTGCACCGTAACTGGCTTCAGTGCTACTCATCACCCTCATTTGTCGGGAGGCTTTTCTCATGATGTGATGTTCTTGCATGGAGGTGGCTTTGACATTCATTTCATATAGAAGTTTTGTTCTATTGTGATCTCCTGGGGATATTATCGAAAGTAGCAGCCTACTTAGGAAAAAGTTGGATGAGTAAGAACAATGCCATATTTGATACATGATCTTTTAAATAGGTTCCAGGTAACCTTGCTCAAAAGATCACATGGGTTCTGCAAAAGTAGATTACTTATAAGCAAATTCTCTTTTACCATGTGATTTTTTTTTTTTTATTACAAAGTCGGAGATGAGTAGTCCTGAGAATATAATTTCCCATACCTATAAAAGTCAGACTTTAAAAAGGAGGACATATTTAACATTTGGTCTAGTGAAGTGTTAACATAAAATCATTTAAAATATCTTTTAGAGGCTTGATCACAAAATAAATCCCAAAATGAAATTGTGCTATAAAGAAAACGTTTAGTGATAGAATAACTGACTCATAGTCCCCTGACTTAGATCTGAGTATTTTCTTTGTAGAATGACACTTGAGCTAAATTTAGTAACTTTGACCAAGTGTTTCACTGTAAACACATTTTTTTATTGTTGCACTTCCTGGTTTTGGTTGAACTATTTCAGTTTCCATCTGGAATCATCTAGAAGATCTTTATATTAGCCAGGCTCTAGAGACAAGATAGCACGTAGTTAGTCCTAAACCCTATATGGTAGGTATCTGGGAAAGAGACAAATAAAGCTAATATTGAAATACTAATGCTGCCATTTAAAATGGGTATAGGACAAAAACCCGAAATTATGTGATGTAACGGAAGTATAAACTAATGCTGTGATAATAATTTTGTAATGGTGTATCAAATTGTTACACATCTTAAACTTATACAGTGTAATGTATTAACATATCTGAGTGAGACTGGAGAAAAGAATTCTTTAGAGGGTATAGGAATGGGGGAAAATCTAGGCTAAGAAAAGGCTTTCACTGTCTTCTTTGGACTTGAAAGTATAGAATATAACCTTAGCAAGCCTAATAGTTGATTTGTAGAAATTCAGGGAGAAATATTTACTTATAAAATAATTTCATAGAATTCCTATAATTTTTAATGAATTTTTATTAGTGGTTTTATTATAGTCTTTATGTATAAATATAGTTTATTCCCTTTTGATTTCATAAATGTTGATGTTTTCCTATATAAGGTATGTAACATTTTAAATGCAGCCTAAATTCAGATAGTAAGATGAAGTTGGAACGAAAGAGAAAAATTAGAGAAAAAAGTTTACAGGAGAGTGGAGAGAATAGTAATGACCATTGCGTATCTACAAGTTGTAAGGTTATGTGCTGATCCTTGAACTCCCTGAAAGAAGGGATTTGTCCATCTTGTCTTGTATCTTTGGTATCTATTCTTGTACCCAATTTGTATCTTTGGAATTAGCTTGTTTAACAAGGTGCTTAGCACTAGTATAGGCACTCAGCCAGTGCTTAGTGAATGAAAAAAGTAATGGAACTTGAATATCTCACAGATGATCTCAACTAATACAACAGACCTGTTAGAGAAATATGATTATTCCCATTCTGAAATAGAGAAACCAAGACTCACATGGGTTCAATGATTGCCTAATAATGACAATTCCAACACCAATGGCATTCCATTGTGACATATCAATCATATAAAATTAAGAATGTATTTTATTTCATTGGTGTGTCACTTGCCAATAAATAGCAATAAATCAGATTTAGTGAATAATTGATGCATGTGAAGCATAATAATATTAGTACAATTTCACTAGACTGAGTACTATCCTATGGAAGAAGATAAAATTATCTACATTTTGTAGTTTGGGGTTTAGAAGTCAAGTAAATTTCTTAAGGTTACTTAGCCAGTAGGTGGGTGATTTGAGCACAAGCCTGTGTGATCCCCATATCCATTCTTAACCCCTATATTTCCTTACAGCCACATAATTTTTGATGGGAGAGGCAGGACTTGGATACAGAGTGGTCGTTCCTGGTTATTCCCCTGTGTATCCAGTGTGTATAGTATGTGTGTATGTATGTATGTATACATGTAGAATTTTGTGTGTCTGTAGTTATATATGTCTATAGCACTTGCCTTGTGAGGCGATATTCAGGACATAGACCAATAAACTGTTACTATAAGATTTGGTACATTTTTATAATGACATGGTTTAAATGGTATATAATGTCTGAGAAAGAATGACCAACCTTATCAGGAGTTGTCAAGGAAAGCTTAAGAGAGAAGCGTAATTTGATCTGGTGTTCTGAAGGATGAGGAATATTCTAAGGACAGGAAAAAGAAAGAAAGAATATATCTATTATACAAGAACTTTTCTTTAATGAAAAGGACACTACCAATAATTGCAGTAGGACAAAGAGCTTAAGAGCATCCATGATAAATCAGGACAGTGGTCTTCCTACAGAAATGCCATTATAGGTAGAGTAACTACATTTGCAAATTAGTTTAAAAATCATATAACACAGTATTGAGTTGGTATTAGATAAGAAAATTAAAACCTCTCACAAAACCTCCACCTCTACCATATAGGACTATAGTGGCAATGGATAAATACTGCTGAAGAAATAGCCTGTAATTACATACCTAGTAACAGGATAGTTTTAGAATGATCTAATAGAGAGGATTCTGGAATGATCTAGTACAGTCTGTTCAAGAAATTGTATGACCTAAAAGTGTATTTGGTCTTAAGAAAAATGGCTGAGATGGGTACAGACTTGGAGACTGCAGGAATAAAGGTATTAGATTTAGAAACTGCCTATTTTATTCTTTATTACTGTCAAAATACCAATACCAATAGCATTTTTCATAGAACTAGAAAAGATAATATTAAGATTTGTATAGAACCATAAAGACCCCTAATAGCAAAAGTAATCCCAAGAAAGAAAAACAAAGCTCGGAGGTATCATAAATCCAGATTTCAAGATAGGCTTCAGAGCTGTTGTAATCAAACAGTATGGTACTGGCACAAAAATAGACACATAGATCAAAGAAATAGAATAAACCCAGAAATAAACTGATGCTTATGTGGTCAATCTGTGACAAAGAAGGCAAGAATATACATAGGGCAAAACACGATCTCTTGAACAAATGGTGCTGGGGAAACTGGACACCTACATGCAAAAGAGTGACTCTGTACCATTTTCTTGCGGCATCTATAAAAATAAACTCAAAGTGGATTAAAGACCTAAATGTAAGACCTCTAAATCCATAAATATCCTAGAGGGGAGCATAGGCAGTAAATCTGACATTGGCTATGGCAGCATTTTCCTAGCTATGTCTCCTAAGGCCAGAGAAAGAAGCAAAATTAAATGATTGGGATTACATCAAAAAGCTTCTGCACAAAGGAAACCATCAAACTACTGAATGGGAGAGAATATTAGCAAATGATATATCCAATAATGGGTTAATATCCAAAATATATAAAGAACTTATACAACGCTACACCCAAACCCCACAATTAATCCAATGAAAAAATGGGCCGAGGACCAGAATAGACGTGTTTCCAAAGACCTTACAGATGGCCAACAAACACATGAAAAAGTTGTTCAACATTATTAGTCACCAGGGAAATGCAAATCAAAACCACAGTGAGATGTTACCTCATACTAGTCAGGATGGCTAATATCAGAAGACAAGAAGTTAGGATGCCTGGTTGGCTCAATTGGTTAAGACTCCAGCTCAGGGGGGCTCCTGGGTGGCTGAGTGGGTTAGAGCCTCTGCCTTTGGCTCAGGTCATGATCCTGGGTTCCTGGGATCAAGCGCCGCATGGGGCTCTCTGCTCTGCGGGGAGCCTGCTTCCTCCTCTCTCTCTGCCTGCCTCCTTGTGATCTCGTCTGTAGAATAAATAAATAAAATCTTAAAAAAAAAAAAAGACTTCTGCTCAGGTCATGATCCCAAGGTCCTGGGATCAGGTCCCATGTTGGGCTTCTTGCTCAGTGGGGAGTCTGTTTCTCCCTCCACCTGCCCCTCCCCCTGCTTGCACACACATACTCTCTGTGTCTCTCTCTCTGACAAATAAAATCTTTTAAAAGAGAGACAAATAGCATGTGTTGGTGAGGTTATGGAAGAAAAAAAAAAACTGGTGCATTTTGGAGAATGTAAATTGGTGTAGCCACTATGAAAACAGTATGGAGGTTTCTCAAAACATTAAAAATAGAAATACCACATGATCCAGTAATTTCACTAGTTATTTATTCAAAGAAAAGGAAAACACTAATTTGAAAAGATATATGGGCCTTTAATTAATCTATTAATCCCCTGGTTATCAGGGTTTTTTTACACAGAGTACAGATCTCCTGGTTATAAAGATAGCAGAGTTTTTTTTTAAAGGCCAAAAAAAAAAAAGGGTGGGGGGAAGAAACCAAAGGAGATTTTCTATACTCAATTAGGATGTATTTCTGCTTGATTAAGTGTTCTACTTGGTTGATATTTTCAGAAGGAAATATTATATTGAAGTAGTGGTATTAACACAAAAGTGTATATGTGCATGTATATATAAACATACAGATAATGTGTATGATACATACATAATATAGGTCAGTTATAAATCTGATCTTTAGTTCAGATCTTGTCGTTAACAGTGTTTTTAGTGCAGACCCAGTATACTCTTACTTAATTTTGAAAAACTGCAACTTATTTTAATAAAACAACTTGTGACATAGTAGGCAGAGCTAAAACCTGGAGCATAAATCATAAGGAAGTCTCTCAGGTAATAGAATAAAAAATGAGAAGTATAATTTGCATATAATTTGGGGTGATACTAAATTGGGAAGAGTGTGGGTGCAGATAGAATAACAATTAGGTTAGAAATGTGGGGACAAATAGAATGTAATTTGGCACCAAAAAAAATGAGGGGCACCTGGGTGGCTCAGTCGTTAAGCGTCTGCCTTCAGCTCAGGTCATGATCCCAGGACCCTGGGATGGAGCCCCATGTCAGGCTCCCTTCTGGGCGGGAAACCTGCTTCTCTCTCTCCCACTCCCCCTGCTTGTGTTCCCTCTCTTGCATGTCTCTTTCTGTCAAATAAAAAACAAAACAAACAAACCTGTTGATCTATGGCTGAATAATTTTGTTCCAAAGTTACTTAGTCATTTCAAATTTGTTCAAAGTTATATAGAACATTTGTAATCCTGTGTAAAGAAGCCCACTGAAAGACATTAAGAGATAAAGTAAGAGGGGTGCCTGGGTGGCTCAGTGGGTTAAAGCCTCTGCCTTCGGCTCAGGTCATGATCCCAGAGTCCAGGGATTGAGCCCCGCATCAGGCTCTCAGCTCAGCATGAAGCCTGCTTTTCCCTCTCTCTCTGCCTGCCTCTCTGTCTACTTGTGATCTCTGTCTGTCAAATAAATAAAAATTTAAAAAATTATAAAAAAAGGGATAAAGCAAGGGATGTTCTCTTTTGTAGGTGAGAAAAGAAAGAGGGGAGGGTAGGTTGTATGGTCTAGAGCTAAGTATTATGCTGATCTGAATAGAAATTGAAACATTTGTTGTGATTGTTGTTTATTCTTAGAGTGTTTTCCTCCAAAATGCATCTTTTTGTCTTTTTACATTTTTTTAAAAGATTTTATCTTTTTGTCTTTTTTTAAATGCATCTTCTTTCTGAAGTTGAAGTTACTTGAAGTTACTTCCTTGGGGCAGACCCCACGTTTGCTGAAGCTGGCAGGTGCCTGAAGTCTGGTTTTACTGCCACTATAGAACCTGTCATTGCCTCCTCCCCAAAACCCCCCATGCTCACGGATGCAGCATTGTTTGCCAGGGGAGAGTGCTAGCAGGGGTGGGTTTGACTCTACCCTTAACCTTGGGTTATTCACTGTGTCTTCATTCCTTATGAATAGAGTAAAATAATAGTGTCTTCCTCAGAGGGTCATTGTATGTATTGACTGAGTTACTCCATGGAAGGTGCTTAGTGTCATATGTGGGACACACATATTTGTCTCTTGCTATTGTTTGTAGAGTCAGAAGCATTATGACGCATTGCCTTGTCCTCTCTGAGAAGTGAATCTTGAGTTGCATTTGGAATCTGGCTCCTGTCTAGTTTTCTGGCCAGTCATCTCTTACACTCTCTTCCCTGCTCTGGCTGTAGAGGCCATTTGAACTACATTTCCTCCCCAAAGCTAGGCCTTTGCTTCTCACCAGGTACCATTTATTATCGCCTTTTGTTCATTCTTGTACATGCATTTCAGCCACTTCCTTGGAGGAGTGAATCTTAACCTACCCTCCTTAACTGGACGGGCATTCTTCCTTTGTGTTACCACTAAACCTGGAGGTTGCCTCTCTACTTACTACACTGGAATGGAAATGCTCTCTGCTCCGTTGTGTCTCTCCTGTCCTTCCCTGGAGGGCAGGACCTTGGCCCCCAGCTTCCTTGCCTTGGGCAGTATCTGCAGGGGAGGAGATAGAATGCCATAGTTGTGAAAGGCATGGACTTTGACCTTGGAGGTACCATTTGAAACCTTGTTCCATTACTTAAGGCCATGTGACTTATCTTGGTTGCCTCATCTGTAAGTGGGAATTTTAATAGTACCTACCCCATAGCACTAAGGTCAGATTAAATGAGTGGGGAGAGACTCAGGCTTTACTTTCCCCTCTGTTCTTTTCTTCCTTTCTGGATCTCCTGCTGCTCACATTCTGATCTGGCTGTACCACAGGGTGAGGTGGATATAGGGAGCTATACAGCAAAGGAGGGAGAAGGTGGGGACTCCTCAGGGACTCGTGAGGACTTCTGTGGCTCTTTCTCAGGTGGCTGTTTGTAGGGGAGCCAAGACCGTGAGGTGGAGTTGCCTGCAATCAGATCTCTGTCTCTCTGTCTCTCTGTCTCTCTCTTTTTCTTTTTTGGGTATACAGCTCTTTTCATTTTAGATCAGACTCAAGCACACTGTTTCATTCTCATTACCTGGATTCACGGATTTGTAGAGCTAATATCTAAAAGCAACACAGATTTGTGTCCATAAGCTTTTTCCTCATTTTGAATGTTGTCTGTAATGAGGAATGACCACAACTCCCCTCCTTCTGTGGTAACAGGGTAACAGGATTCTAATTCCTGGTCACAGGGAGTGGCTTTCTAGGCCAGTGTGCTGTTCCAAGGATGTTCTACATTGGAAGGACAGTCCATTTCTCACCTAGAATAAAGGCACAGGAGACTCCGGTTTTCCTCCGATGGCACCACCATCACTACCACTCTGCCTGCTACCACTACTTCTGTTCCACCAAGATTACTAGTACTGCTCTATTGCTAAACTCTTACTACTACCACTCCCATGCTACTCTGTTACCATCACTGCTATTGCTAAATGGTTACTACAACTACTTCCATTCTACTATGATTATGACTATCACTACTATTGTAGCTATGTTGTTACCGTTCCTACCACTATAAAATCCTGACTTTTAGTTACTGCATTCTACTGTCTCTTAATGGTCTGTGCAAAATGAAATGCTCTTTTTGGCATTGCTGTAATAGGGAGCCCTGCAAGGAAGTCTTCTCTAGAATGTAGAGTGGGCCATATTTAGTGTGCTTTGGGCTAGCTGGAATAGCCCAAATAGCATATAATAATGTGGTTGAGTGTTACTTTTTCTCCTTAAATGCATTGACATATAGTGCTTTCTTTAGCAGGTTAATGAACTTAACAAAACAGATGTTTCAGGCTAATTTTGACCTCTGCATTTCCCAGGCATTCAGGTTTTCAGTGCAAAAACTAGAAACACATAAGTAGAATTAAATGCTATTTGTTAACATTTTCCGGGTCCAAGGGCTAAGGCTGGGGTTGACAGATAGATAACCTTTTTAAGTTGTGGCCAAGGGTGAGGGGTACAGTACTCCCTCTTATGAGGACAAGGGCTGTTGAAAGCAGCGAAGGGCTTGTGTGTATGATGGTGATAGTTGGCCAGGAATCCTGAAAATCTGTTAGCAGGCTACCATTGAATATGCACCAGAGGCTGGCAACCCAGTCTAGAAACGATGCCCAAGAACATAACTGCTTAATAACTTAAAATCTTTATTTTACTTATAATTATTAAGATCATGAAATTCTAAAGTTCTTGGGGGTAACTTAATAAAGAGTAGCTATTGATACACTAATATATAAGTAAGGGGATATGATGACAGTTTAATGTAAAATTTCCCCATGAGTTCCCTGGCTACCAAGAAATGGTTGCTGTTTATGTTTTACACATACACTGCATCATGAATCATTCATTATTTATTAAAACCACGTGTCTGTGGGTACATAGGTGAAATAAATGTAGTCTCTACTTGCAAATGTTTATTGCATGTGATAGTTGGGAGAACAGATAGAGTGAAGGTGGTCATTATCACAGGTGTGACCCAGAGTGCAACAGAGTACAGGATGCATGAGTTCTTACAGTTAGGCCTGCAATTTGGAGTTTGGTCACTTTCATAAAGTTACATATGACCCATAAAAGTTTTAATCATTGAAGAAAATAGAAAATAAGCATGCAACTTTAAATGTTATGGAGTGACTACATTTATGACTAATTTTTTTTTTTATCCTTTAAAAATACTTTGCAGCCTAGACAGCAGTCAACATGGCTTTTAGTTTATTGAAAATAGGGGAGATTTGATTTAGTGACTTGAGCACAAAATTGGAGCTAGGACAAACAGTTCCCCTCCCTTCCTGGACTTCTTCCTGCATGTTCTTTAGGGTCTTCATTTATTTATAATAATAGAAGCAATAAGAAAATTATTTGAAGATACCGTGCAGTCTTGAACTGATGCTAAGTGCAGCATCATTATTTTATAATTATTCAGAAGGCATCTATGGGTATGATTTCTTTACAGAGCAGTGGGGACAGTGCCCCTTCTGTTGGGATCTGCTGAGTCACAAGGGAAAAGGACAAAGCCCCTATACAAATAAAAATTCTTTTTCTTTTGCCTTTCTTTTGTTTTCTTTCCAAAAGATGTAGAATTTAGCTCTCTTAATTTTATTTTATTTTGTTTTTTTAAGATTTTATTTATTATTTATTTGACAGAGATCACAAGTAGGCAGAGAGGCAGGCAGAAAGAGAGAGGAAGGGAAGCGGGCTCCCTGCTGAGCAGAGAGCCCAATACAGGGCTTGATCCCAGGACCCTGGGATCATGACCTGAGCTGAAGGCAGAGGCTTTAACCCACTGAGCCACCAGGTGCCCTAGCTCTCTTAATTTTAAAAGGTAGATACAGAGGGACAGCGAAGATACAGCTAAAGGGACAGAAATAGAAGACCCCAGTAAGAGAGAAACTTGATTTATTACTGTTTTCTTTACATGCCTTCCTGCCTTACTAGTTCTTCAAAGGATGATTGATTCCTTTGGAAAGGGAAGGTGGAGGAGTTAGGATGACAGGGGTACTAGGTAGAGCTTGACAAAGTCTAAGCTGAGGCTTGGCTCACAAAAGAAAACTCTTGTACCTCCTGTTTGTCAATAGGCTTCCTCAAGTTTTGCCTTTCAAAACTGTCAGTCAGAGGTGCCTGGGTGGCTCAGTCATTAAGCATCTGCCTTCAGCTCAGGTCATGATCGCAGGTTCCTGGGATCCATCGAGCCCCGCATCAGGCCCCCTGCTTTTGGTGGGAAGTCTGCTTCTCCCTCTCCCTCTGCTTGTGTCTCTGTCAAATAAATTAATGAAATCTTAAAAAACAAACAAACCTGTCAATCAACTCATTAACAACCACTCCCAATTCAAATTATTTAAACTCTCAAATTCACTCTCCACTTCAACGGGATAATGAGCGTTCCATCAAGAAAGGTGAACTGGAAAGGCACCTGGGTGGCTCAGTCAGTTACACATCTGTCTTCAACTCAGGTCATGATCTCAGGGTCCTGGGTCTGAGTCCTGAGTTGGCTCCACTCACAGCAGGAAGCCTGCTTCTCCCTCTTCCTTTGCCCCTCCCCCAACTCCCTCTCTCTCAAATAAATAAAATCTTAAAAAAAAAAAAAAAAAAGGAAAAGAAATGAGACTCCAAGGACTTCTGTCTTCATCAGGCAGCTTTGGCTGTTGATGGTCCTTGTGAAAATTGTGGTAAGTCAGCAAGTGTGCATGGCAGTGAAGCTGTATTAGAAATCATCAGCCTTCCCATAAGTTACCACTTCTCGGTTGTGATTGAAATAGCTCATTTCACAACAAACTGTGGAGGTTTTTTCCTGTTACATAGCGTCAGTTAACATAACTGGTCCATTTTTTGTTAATTTTACAGAAGTAGATGCTTATTTTTTCAAGTAAAAAAGGGAAATGATCCCACTTGTATTCATATCATTGAGAAAGTCAAAATGGTTCTTATGCACAAAGAGAAAAAGGCAACCGTACACCTTATAAAAAGGGTAGAGGAAAGAGGAAGGTCGTCTCAGAGCTTTATAGTGAACCTTTGCAGTCTGACTTTTAAATGTTTCCTTTCTGGAACATCACTGTTACTAGCATAGAAGTGGTCCTGTGGGAGAGGCTGCACCTTGAAAAGCCTTGTCTGTTGTGGTAGCTATCTGGTGATGAAACATTATCTAATCTGGAGATCTCTGTATCATTTGAGGGTGTCCTAGACCTTGATGGTATTAAAATTTCTTTGAAGGTTATCTGCATCTATTGAGTGCTTTTCTACCGTTTAAATTCTTCAACTTGTAATAAATAAGGAAGCTGCTCATGTACTTCGGAGGGGAAGGGTGGGTGTGGGGGGCTAAAGACCACTGCCTGTGCTGTTAGAGTGCATCACTCATCACTGGATATCCCTGACATGCTCCCTCGACGCTCTCTCATTACTGGATCTTCCAGATGTTAAGACAAGAACTAACTGTCTCCCATCTTGGCTTCTTTTCACACACCCTGTCCCCCAGCTGCTAAGCTACCATTTTTAGAGCATTCCTTTACTGTAGGTGCAGAGCCCATGACAGAGCTATGGATATAATTCCTAGTTCTTCTCTCTTCTCTCTTTCCCCACCCACTCCAAGCATATTCAGTTACTGGGTATTTCCTTTCCATATTACTTACAGACTTTCAGTTCCTCCTCCTACCATGCTAGTCCCAGTCCAAATGGCCATAATATTTTTGTTAAATTAATATGGCAGCACCCTACCTGTCCTGTCTTGCCCGCCTAACCCATATCATCACCCTAATAAAGAGAAAAGAAAACATTTAATCTGTATACCTCAAAAGAGAGCTAGAATAACACCATATAAAGATGTGTGCTCTGTAGCAAGAAGGTCTGGATTTGAATCACGACACTATTACTTTAGCAAATGCAGTTATATAGCCTTGAGTAAACTCTGTTTGTGTGAAAGAGAAAATGAAAACTTTCCTGATGAGTTTTCATGAGGCTTAAAGGACCTAAACCTTAGCATAGAGCTTGGTATACAGCAAACACTCAAAAATTACTATAATAATAAAATGCAATCTGAGTGTCCTACTATTCTATTTAAACCCATTGAACCTCACCATGTCTTCTAGAAGAAAGCCCACATCTCTTTGGCAAGCCTTGTAAGCCCCAACTCCCCTTTCTAACCCAGCTCTAGCTACTGCCCCCCAGAGGGTTGTGTCCATTCGGTACCACTTCCATTGCCCCCAGCAGGCCATGCCTTGTCTTGTGCTCATACACACATGCTGTGCTGTTTACCTGGTAGTCCCTTGTACCCTAAGTCTGGCATCTTCCTTTCCCTTCCCTGAATGTCAATCACTCTTCCTATTTTTGTGACTGACTCTCACCTCTCCTTCAGCTCTCCTCTCAATGGTCACTTATTCCAGAAAGCTGTTTCTGATACTCCAGGACTCCCACAGAACCCTTGAATACTCTCTATATGGCAATTGCCACATACTGTGTAATCGTGCTGTCACTGGTCTGGGGGCTCTGCCCTGCCAGGGTAACTCTTCTGAGGACAGTTTGGATCCTATTTGCTTTTTAAAAATACCTAGTTCTTGGGGTGCCTGGATGGCTCAGATGGTTAAGCGTCTGCCTTTGGCTCAGGTCATGATCCCAGGGTTCTGCATCGGGCTCCCTGCTCAGCAGGAAGCCTGTTTCTCCCTCTCCCACTCCCACTGCCTGTGTTTCTCTCTGTCATATAAATAAAATCTTAAAAATATACCTAGTTCTTGGGAGTTTGATTCCATTAACATATGTTTAATAAATTAAAGCAGTACCCAATCGAATATAAGTTTTATGAACTTTTGTGATGCCTAGTATATAATCTGCACCTCAGTAGTATTTGTTAAATGAGAAAATGCTGTTTAGACTTTTGTATATCTTTAATTTTGGTAACTATCTTGTGTGTATACATTTAATATTTAAAAAATCCTGAAGTTATTTAGAATTTTGATTCTTAAAATTTGAATCCTAAATTCTAAAAATTCCTAAGGTTATCTCTTATAAATTATATGTAAAGTTGTATAATTTTTTTTTTATCAAACATCAAGTTTGGTTATGAAATAATGAGCTATATTTTTTCTTGTGTGTCGTAAACCATCTCTGAAGGCAGAATGTTTTAAGCTACCACAGATGATACAAAGGACAATCATATGGCTACTACTCTAAAAGAATTTATAAACTGGGGAGAAAAAAGTTATACTGAAGTAAGTGTGTCAAAACACCAATCACATCTCTAAGCATAAAACAAGCTCATGTATTCATCAGTCATCTTCAAAAAATTCTACTTTCCTTCATCTTAGCAGAATAAGATAAGAGTTGGCTTATTAAGCATTCCACAAAGAAAAGTATAGAATTACCTGAATGGTGCATTGGAGATCATTTAGGCCAATCTGGTTTACATTAACTCTTTTGTGGTGGATTGCTTAATCAAAGGATAGAGTTATTGGTCTCTGATAAAATTGGCCCATGTAACCTGGGAGCAGCCTAGTGCTCAGACATTTGTTTCTAAATACCATTTACCACATAAGTAGGAATGGACTTGCTCGGAGAAATGACTGATTCCAGAACTAGAGCAAAGGACCTACGTGGGTTTGGGACAATTTGATACAAGAAATGGCATTCTGTTAAAAGGACACAGGAATCAGTTTAAAGGGACCTCCAAATGGCCAAATTTGGGACAATATGAACTTAAAAAAAAAAAAAAACAAAAACAAGTGGGAAAAAAGGGAACGGGAGGGAGGGCACTGAAAGCTCTTTTTGTAAGAATAACCACCAATGGGGCTCAGGTCATGATCCTGGGGTCCTGGGATCAAGCCCTGCAGCCGGCTCTCTGCTCAGCGGGGAGCGTGCTTCCTCCTCTCTCTCTGCCTGCTTCTCTGACTACTTGTGATCTCTTTCTCTGTCAAATAAAAAAATAAAATCTCAAAAAAAGAAACCCACTAATAAAAATGGAAGGAATGATAGAATCAGAAAAAATCACTATTTTGTAGTCCCAAGTGGATTAATCAAAGCAAGGGTTATTAGTGAATGGTAAATCATGGTGAAAAATTATTGGGAAATATGACATGGCACCAAATTAATACACATAGGATTTTTATTAATATAAAGGGGAAGATGTCCCTTTATAATAGATTTGGCAATAAACATTCTAACCAAGTGATCAAGCTAGCACCAATAATAGTGGCTAAACTTAACATTTTGTATCTTTAAACGTTATGAAATATGAATTTCACAGTATGAAGTATTTTTGCCAGAACTGTTTAATTTATATTTAGACTTAGCTTTTGGTTCACTGGAAATACAAGTGATGGAGAAACAGGTTTAACGATACCATGAAAATAAGACAAATGCAAAAGGTGGGACCTTCTATGACTTGTCTAGACTCTTCAAAAAGTCTATGTCTTAAAAGGCAGTGGGATTTCTCAAAAGATACTGCAAAAATAAAGCCACCAAATGCAATGGATAAAATTTAATTGGATCTCACTGGGGGAGTACATAGCTTAAGGAGACATAGGGTGGGCAACTGAGGAAATTTTAATATGAAATAGATATTAGATAACATAGAATTGTTAATTTTCTTAGGTGTGATAATGGTATGTCAGAAAATATCTTTATTCCTCGGAAAAGCCTATTGAGCTATTTAGGAGTGAAGTGTTGTGATATCTGTGACTTGCTTCCACATACTTAAAAAAAATACATCTTATAAATAAAGAGTTGGCATACAAAAGCACATATATAGGGGTGCTTGGGTGGTACAGTCTAGCTCTTGATTTCAGCTCAGGTCATGATCTCCCGGTCTTGAGATCGAGCCCGGAGTTGGGCTCTGCTCATTGTAGAGTCTGCTTAAGGTTCTCTCTTCCTCTCCCTCTACTGCTCCCTCCTCCCTCTTGTGCTCACACGTGCGTGCTTTCTCTCTCTTTAAAAGAAGTCTTTAAAAAAAAAAAGCACGTATATATGACAGTATGTTCCAGTTGTTGGGTAGGTGAAATGTTCATTGTACTCTCTTCTCAATTTTTTGGTTAGAAATTCTTTTTTTTTAAAATTTATTATTTATTTATTTATTTATTTTTAAAAGATTTTATTTATTTATTTGCCAGAGACAGAGGGAGAGAGAGAGAGCGAGCACAGGCAGACGGAGAGGGAGGCAGAGGCAGAGGGAGAAGCAGGCTCCCCGCCAAGCAAGGAGCCGGATGTGGGACTTGATCCCAGGATCCCGGGATCATGACCTGAGCTGAAGGCAGCCGCTTAACCAACTGAGCCACCCAGGCGTCCCTGGTTAGAAATTCTTAAAAATAAACTGGAAAAAGAACAAGCTCAGTGTGATGAAAACAAAATCTACGTCTCGGGAGTGGCAGGCAGGCTGTCCGTACCAGGTTGGCCAGTGCTTCTGCAGTGGTATTGGGGCTCACTTTCTCCAGCCCTCAGCTTCGTTCCTGTGCATGCACAGGGATGAGCACCTGTGAACATCAAGTGGAATATGATCCTAGTGATATTAGCCAAACTGGGTAACTGTGAAAATCTCCAAATAAGATTAGACAAGCTTGAGGCAGAACCACTCGTGTTACTCATTTTTAGCATTTCCAGTGTCTGGAATGTTGTTCAAAAACTGTTGCCTGAGGAAATACCTACAGGGAAGGCCAAATTTGAGGATTGCCTCAAAAAAGTAAGAGGATTCAAGTGACCTTTTCCAAATCCAGTAAATATTTGTGGAATTTAATAGAACTGAACTAGTTAAGGGGCAAATAAAGTTAAGGTTGGTTCTAGAAGTGAGAAGACCTATTTTTTTGTTTTTGTTTTTGTTTTTGTTTTCCCCCAATATGTGGCCCAATCCCAGGACCCTGAGATCACGACCTAAGCCAAAGTCAGAGGCTTAACCCACTGAGCCACCCAGGCATCCCAGGAAGACCTGTTTTTAAATGTGTATCCAGTAATGACTGCATTTCAGTTTTTTCTTTTCTTTTCTTTTCTTTTCTTTTCTTTTCTTTTCTTTTCTTTTCTTTTCTTTTCTTTTTTTTAACTTTTCAGAAATAATCCTTGCTTTTCTGAGTTAAGGAAGCACTTGGGTGGAAGTTTACTGTAGTTTTTCCTACACAGGATGAAATCTGGGTTTGGTGAGCAATCTTCAGAGGGTGGCATGCGTAATTGTGCTTCTCCTTGGTGAGCTATGAGTTGGGCACTTAATTATGTAAAAAATATTGCAAGAGAGCAGTTGCATAATCCCCAAGAGAGTAATTATTGTCTATCTTGGCAGAATGCAAGGCTTTTAATCTGTAAATAAGCAATCCTATGTGGAAGAGCTACATGTAGAGTGATTTTGCGTTATAAAGGTCTCTTATGAATTTTTTAGAGTGCAAGTAGTGACTCCATGTGCTGAATGGCTTCTGTCTTTGTGCTTCAAAGGGTTCATGATGCTTCCCCTGTGGTTTTAACCTCTCCTGAAATATTTAAGCCTCAGAGAAGGATTCCTGTAAAGGGTCAAACTGCTTCTAAGTTAAGCCTGTGAAAAATCTGAATGTTTCAAATACCAAGGAAGTAAAATGTGCTTTCTGTAAATTAAAAAACCAATAAGAAAACAAAACAACAAAATAAAACATTGACGGTGCTTAAAAAGAGAAGGCTCAGATTAGCTGATGGGTTTCTCACTTATTCGAGGATAATGGTCTTATGTGTGCCCCTGCAGCTTAGGTCTCCAAAAAGCAGTGATTCACTTTCAGGGTATGTGTGTATTTTGCTTATGTAGGTCTGAGTCTTTGGGATACTGAAAGTAAATTTTGTTTTTAAAAATTGTCAATAGATCCACCTTCCCTTTTGTTGTAGTGTTGATGAACTGAGCCTTCTCTCTCCAAGTCAGACTTCTCCATGGGAGCAGTGTTTGTCTACTCAAGGACCTCATTCTGGCGACTCGCCTTCTCTCTTGCATGACTAACTTTCCCCTCTTTACTGACTTATTCTCATCAAAATAAAAACATGTCGTAACAGCTTCCATTGTTTTTAAAAAGGCCTTCCTTGACTTCTCTTTCTCTCTGACCACCTCTTCAATCCTCTGTTCCCCTTTGCAGCAAACTCCTTAAGAGTCTATATTCTATATTCCCTTTTCACTTCCTCTGTTCCCATCATCTCTGGAACCTGCTCCATGCACCCCATTCCACACAGAACTTGTTTTTATCAAGGTATACCTGTAACCTTCACACTGCCAGAGTCCATGGTCAGCGCTTGGTCAAATCTTACCTATCATTAGCTAAAAGAGTTTATCATGCCTTTTTTTCTAGAAACACTTTACTTAAGGGAAAACCTGTGCTTCTGGTTATTACCCTTCCTCATCAGTCACTCGTGATCAGCCTTTTGGTGGGCTCTTTTCCTGATCTCCTAAGATGACTCAGTTCCAGTCCTCTCCTCTGTTTTCTCATAAAGTCCTCTAAGGTAATATGGATAAAAATGTTCTGTTGGAGCGCCCGAGTGGCTCATTGGGTTAAGCCTCTGCCTTCAGCTCAGGTCATGATCCCAAGGTCCTGGGATGGAGCCCTGCATCGGGCTTTCTGCTCCATGGGGAGCTTGCTTTCCCTTCTCTCTCTGTCTGCCTCTCTGCCTACTTGTGATCTCTGTCAAATAAATAAATAAAATCTTAAAAAAAAAATTCTGTATACTCTAAAACCTCCCAATTTATGTCCGTACTATATACCTGTATCCTGGACTGCAGATTTGTATATCTAGCTGCCTGCCCCACATCCCACTGGATGACTAGAGGTATCTCAAATTTAACATAGTCAAAATGTAACACGTGGTCTTCGCATGGTTAGGTCTTACCCTCCTATCTGCTTTTCCTATCTCCATGTTTGTTCTTCCTCCTTTCCATCTATGTTAAAAAACAGCAGCCTGAAATACCCCTTAAAATATCAGGTCACATCCCTCCTCTGCCTTAAAGCCTTCAGTGACTCTTGTCTTGGTCAGAGTCAACAAGGTCCTTTATCATCTGACCTCAGACCTTTCTAGCTGCCTCCTACCTTTTTCCCTGTCACTCACTCTGCTCCAGCTGCATTGCCCCCCCCTTTATTTTTTCTTTCTTTCTTTTTTTTTTTTTTTAAGATTTTATTTATTTATATGACAGATAGAGATCACAAGTAGGCTGAGAGGCAGGCAGAGAGAGAGGAGGAAGCAGGCTCCCTGCGGAGCAGAGAGCCTGAT
Organism: Mustela nivalis; assembly: GCF_964662115.1. Classification (NCBI taxonomy): domain Eukaryota; kingdom Metazoa; phylum Chordata; class Mammalia; order Carnivora; family Mustelidae; genus Mustela; species Mustela nivalis. Next base: position 89,475,750 of record NC_139029.1, on the reverse strand, counting down.
GTGGGGCTCGATCCCGGGACCCTGGGATCATGACCGGAGCTGAAGGCAGAGGTTTAACCCACTGAGCCACCCCCGTGCCCCTCTTTCTTTCTTTTTTAAAGATTTTATTTATTTATGTGACAGACAGAGACCCAGCAAGAGACGGAACACAAGCAGGGGAGTGGGAGAGAGAGAGAAGCAGGCTTCCTGCCCAGCAGGGAGCCCCATGTGGGGCTCAATCCCAAGACCCTGGGATCAGGACCTGAGCCAAAGGCAGATGCTTAACAACTGAGCCACCCAGGTGCCCATATTGGCCCCTTTCTTAAACACACCTTAGATATTCTGTCTCAGGGCTTTGCCAGGGGATGCTACTTTAAGTTGGAATGCTGTGGCCTGTACTTCTGCCTGGCTTGTTCCTTCACCCCCTTCAAATCTCTGCTTATCTGCTCTCTTCCCACTGACACCTTCTCTAATCATTCATTTAAGCGCCTCCCCACCCCCTCCCACCAGTGCTCCTGATCCCTCCACCTGACTTTTTTCCCCATTGCACTTACCACCATATGAAAATAAAATATTTCTTTTGTTGGTTTTTGTTGCTGCGTTTTTTCTCGTGTGTCTTATTTTATTAGAATATAAGTTTCATGAGGGCAGAAACTTTATGTAACTTCTTCATATATCCCCTGTGCCCAAGCAGGTACTCAGTAAATACTGCTGAAGGATTAATTGCAAAGCAGTCTCAAAAGTTGGTTGATTCTTTTTTTTCCCTTGTCATTTTTTTAAATAGCATTCTGTGTAGACAGAGGATATAGAACATTCAGAATGATTCACTATATACTAATAGCTATTTTCCATTCCTCAGTTTCTCTGTTTGAAGAACATAAGGACATTCCTCACGGCCTGTTGCGAGACCTTTGGAATGAGAAAGAGTGAACTCTTTGAAGCATTTGACCTGTTTGATGTTCGTGACTTTGGAAAGGTAATCACATTTCCTTTTCTTCTTTTTCCCCCCACGTTTCATTTTCTATGTGTTTTGTTTTAGTGGAGTACATTTTATCAAATACTTAACCATTTTTTGCTGAAGGAGGACTTGTGACAGAAGTGGTCTAGGTAGTTGCATTAAGTAATTAAATTTCACACATAGGTGACTTAGCAAAACAAAGGACATTGTCCAAATGGGGCTAGAATTATTATTATTATTTTTAAAGATTTATTTATTTGAGAATGGAAACAAGAAAGAGTGAGTGATGGGAAGAGCAGAAGGAGAGAATCTTAAGACTTTCCGCTGAGTACAGAGCCCAACTCAGGGCTTGATCTTACTACCCAAACCAAGAGTCGGATGCTTAACTGACTGAGCCATCCCCGTGTCCCAGGACTAGAATTATTTTATTTAAAGCAGTACAAGGAGAGTCCTTTACCCCAGAAGTAGCTTTTTCAATGAGCTACCTCAAAAGATAGGACTACTATTTTCCATCTTACAAATAGCCCTCCTGTCTTTTCTATATCTAAAAGGCACCTAATTTTTGGAAGTTGAGAATGATCTGCTGCCCCCTCTCTATTTTGATACTCAGGTAGGTGATGGGGAAGACATGAATCCAAAATGTTTGAGATTTTTCAGTAATTCTTATTGGTTGCATTTCAGCAGATACATGTTAGCTTGTTGAACTTCGACGATATTTGCCACATGTAAATTGTTCTAAGATTTGCTGTTATTATTTATATATACACCAAATATTTATGTGTAATAGGTGACAGAAATTATTCTCTTAAATGCTGTGTTTATTTTTAAGTGATCAGGCAGAAATAAACTTTTTGCATGTAAGAAGTCATAAAAAAAAGTAATTAAGGTGACCTTATTTTGGTTCCTGATGACATCATTGCATTATGAAAACAAGAACATGAGAATTAGGAAAAACAAAACTAAATGACACTGAGAAGTTTGCCCTTACTCTTGTAATTCCAATGCTAGTATCTCATCAAAAGGCTGTTTGAGAGTGATGCTTCATTTGATTTCTAAGATATAATATTTCAATTATAAGGTGAAAACCTATAGCAATAGATTGATTTGCTTAAAAATGGGAATAGATTGCACAAACTTCAAACAGACACGTAAGAAATTAGATGCAGAAATTTGATGCAACTATGGATAAGGCACCCTGCCCAGGGAGAGAGAATCCTTGGTTTCTTGACCCAGAGTCCCTTTATCATTTTCTGGAAGTCATCCGTCTTCTCCTTCATCAGACTGTCAGTCTGGAAGCCTGTGCAAAAGGAAATGGGTATAAGAGCATGGTTTCTAAGATTCTTTTTTCCTCTGGCAAGCTGTGATTTAACAGTTTTGAGGCCCCCAAAAGTGATGGAGGATAACACGGTAACCAAAGCAACTGAAAACCAAGCCTTGTGGGGGTGGCGGTTGGGAGGTTGGTAGCATATTTGTCTGTGGCTAGGAAGTGAAGCCATGGAGATGACAGGGAGTCAACTAGAATTCCAGGTGAGGTGGAGTGGATTGTCTTCTACGTTGTTAACCCTAAAAAACATCTTAACAGCTTAAAAAGATGTTCTCTTTATTCTTTGACTCCTCCCCCTATTTAAAAAAAAAAAAAAAAAACAACAACAACTCCTTAATCTTTTTTTCACTCTTTTGGGGAAATGAAAAATGAAAATGAATTAGGGAAATGAAAAATGAAAAAAAAGATTAGACTTTTAAAAGCTTTTCAAGGAGATCTTCATTTTTCATTCAGATTTGCAAGAAATGGTGTTGACAAAGACTGGGAAATCATCTAAATTCTTTGGAAACACAGTGGCTTTATAGTGGAATACCACTGGGCACTTACACAACGGAAGCTTTGTAGGAGTTGAGATAATAGAGTTGAATGTGAAGGAGTAAACTGTATGCTTCTCAAGGGTAAATGTGTTTCTGTCTACTTAAAATATTTTGGCAATGATAAGTCTGAAACAGAGTTAAGCTTGGGGATGTCCTTGGGAATTTGATCCTGTACTCAGCACTCTAAAATTACATATATTTTTGCTACTGCCAGCATTGGTGCAGTATCTCTTCCAAAACTATCTGGCCTCAATAAATCAGTGAAAGTTAAAGAAGCTCTTTCATACCTTACTAGTATTACTGTCATTAAACATTATTACTCTAAGCAAAATCATCAATCCCACCACTTACTGATAACTTTCAAGATAATTGGTAACTTCTCAGTCTTTGTATATATATATACACACACATAAATATACATATACACACACACACACACACTTATATATATGACCATTAATCCTCACAGTGGCCCTCTGAGATGTCCTATTCAAATCACACATCTAGTAGAGATTGGAGCAATAGTTTGAACACAGAACTGGCCGATTCTCCCTGGTACCATGGTGCAAGCGTTCACATAGTGGTCCAGTGCTCTGTACATATTGACCCAATCTTCATATCAGCCCCATCATGTAGGTACCATTGTCATCCCTATTTACAGATCCTGGACTGTAAGTGACAGAACTTGGACAATTCATGCAGTTTTAAATTTTTACATTTAAAAAATGTGAATAGTATGTTGATGTAGACACCAAATCATTCCTCATGTTGTGACTATAAATTTTAAAAGGATGTAGACAGGTTAGAGTTTTTCTCTTTATTCCTTGGGATTTAATTAAATTTGCAATTAATGTACAAAGAGAATATTTATAACTATATGCCTCTGTCTGCCTCGATTCATACAAATAACAAATCTAGAATTCATGTATATTTGGCACCTTTTTGCCTAGGAATATATTAATTATAATAACAGTATCTAATGTTTTTATAGCAATTTGAAGCTTTGAGAGTACCTCATATCACTGACCTTGTTAGAGTTTCGTTATAGTCTTGTGGAGGAAACAAGCAAGTCTTTCCCTTTTTCAGATGAAGAAACTAAGAGATGGGGAGATTTAACAGTGATTTTAAGGTGTCCTTGGTTCGGATCTGAATCAGACCTTCTGACTTCCCCGTCCTTGGTCTCTCTTGTCTGCCATCTGCATTTGGGTCTCACTGCTGTGTGAATGCACAGGGAAAAGGATGAACTCATGGGAGAAAACCAAAGGAAGATATGAAATTAAGAGAAGTGATCTGTGACTTGGCATCTAATTTTTTTTTTTTTTTTAAGAAAGAGGAAAGAGGGGGCACCTGGGTGGCTCAGTGGGTTAAGCCGCTGCCTTCGGCTCAGGTCATGATCTCGCGTCCCGGGATCGAGTCCCACATCGGGCTCTCTGCTTGGCAGGGAGCCTGCTTCCTCCTCTCTCTCTCTCTGCCTGCCTCTCTGCCTGCTTGTGATCTCTCTCTGTCAAATAAATAAATAAAATCTTAAAAAAAAAAAAAAAGAAAGAGGAAAGATTTAGGATACTGCATGAGCCTTTAATAAAATGGGTTGTTGAAATTAAGAACTCTATCTGGATAAATGTTTCACACATTCTCATCATGCAGTCAGTTTTGAGCTAACCTTCCCCTACCTCCCCATTGTGGTGTAGGCTGCTCCCTAAGCCTTGCCTACATTATCCCTTAGTTCTAGATTCCAGAAATCTATCCTGAATCATAGGCTTTGATACGGATAGGTTTTCTTCTGGAACTTAGGAAAATTCTGGGAAAACAGGGGAATTTATGAAATTAAAAAGTATAAGTGATCTGTCACTTGACATCTACTTATTCTATAGATATGATTTAGCATACTGCATGTGTTAACACAAATGAATGAAAGTTTTTCATTTAATTTTTGAGATAGTGAAGAGCACACATTTTGTGCAATCTAGAAAGGCTTATGATAATTTTGCCTTTCCACATTACTTTTAATTCCTAGTATTGAGCTTTTTCCCCAGTGTTAGGAGAATATTCATTTCAATTCAAACTTGTGTGTCAAAAAAGTTAGAATAGTTCTGAACGTTTTCTATAACTTGATTTTGTTTTTCAAATCACATAGGGATGGGGGAATGAGTTTACTAAATTAGAAGGTTAACTTTTTTTTTTTAAAGATTTTATTTATTTATTTGACAGAGATCACAAGTAGGCAGAGAGACAGGCAGAGAGAGAAGAAGGGAAGCAGGCTCCCTGCCAAGCAGAGAGTCCGATGCGGGGCTCGATCCCAGGACCCTGGGATCATGACCTGAGCCGAAGGCAGAGGCTTTAACCCACTGAGCCACCCAGGAGCCCCAAACTTTTTTTTTTTAAGATTTTCTTTATTAGAGTACACATGCGTATAAGCAGGGGGAGTGGCAGAAAGAGAAGCGGATTCCCCACTGAGCGGGGAGCCCAGTGAAGGGCCTGATCTCAGAACCCTGGGATCATGACCTGAGCAAAAGGCAGACGCTTAACTGACTGAGCCAGCCAGGCGCGCAAGTTGACTTTCTACTAAAAAAGCTTCATCTGGGGGTGCCTGGGTGGCTTAGTTGGTTAAGAGTCATCTCAGTTCATGATCTCAGGGTTGTGAGATTGAACCACAGGTCAGGCTCTATGCTGGGTGTGGAGCCTGCTTAATCTTCTCTCTCTCTCCCTTTCCCTCTGCCCTTCCCTACCCCAAAGCAATCTTTTTCTGATTATATAATTTTAAAAAAAGTTAAAGTTGTCCTAGTTGTCTTCTTTCTTAAGAAATGTAATAAACCACTTCCTCCCCTAGAAAATTAGCAGTTATTAATTATAATACTTTTTACATTGCAACAGGCTCCATAAATTTCTTCACTTCCATGCTGCATAGATGATCTGCCATTCCTCTGTTCAAACCGTCATGTTCCAACTAACGATTTTGCTGTTTGGAAAGGTTTCCTACTGAGCTGTCTGTTGGCACATTTACAGTGCGGAAGCACATGGGATTTTTCTTTAATGAGGCCATTTCTAGTGAGTAGTAGAAATCCCATTGCTGCTGTTGTCCAGATGAGTGATGAAGTCAGTTCCTTCCTTTGGTTGCTCTGGGTGGTGTAAGGGCCTGCTTCTTGTTACCAGCCGACTTCACGTCTGTTGTTTCAAGTGTTGTTAAGCACCTTTCAAGTGTAAGATGATTTATCCATTTATCTCTGGATTTGTCCATGACGCGAGCCAACATATTCTTCCTTTTTTCTTCAAGCCAGTTTTCCTTAGATTTCTCACTTTTGGTGGAGAGAACTAAGTGATTCACCTGCTATTGTTGATCATATGATTTCAGTTGTGTAGATAACTCTTAAAGTTCCACACAGCTTGGAGACCATTTGGTAGCCTCTACATCTTTTATCGTATATAGAAAAGGAGGTATGAAGACTGAGACTTAGAACATCTATTTTGCCATGTATAAATAAGGTAGAAGTGTAGTACCAGCTTTGTGGTGAATGCTTTCTTGTCCTTACCATTGACTCAAACAGTATCATAGATCTTCAGGTCTTCAAGAGACGAAGTCATCAGACACCCTTTTCCAGTCTGTTTGTGCCCTACTGGGTCAAGCAAATGGACAAGCATGCCTCTTTAGGCTGGGAGCTCACTTCTCCGGTGGCCTCCAGCTGTATCTATGTTTTTGGGCCATACAGATAGATCTGAAGATGACCTTAAAACCACAGGGTAAAAAGGACTGAAAGAGGGCTCCAACACATTGATCTGGGGTTGAATAGGACTTGGAGATATTCGTTGATTTGTACAAAATTGTCCAAGAAGTCAAAAAACACTATAGAATTCTGTGTGACCTCCGGGTTCTCACTTCATTCCTCTGAACTATAGGTTCCTCATTTATAAATGGGATAATAATTTCTATCACACAGAATTATTGTGAAAACAGGCTTTATGTAAGATCCTGGCATATTGCTCAGGAAATGATTAAATGAACCAATAGATCTAGTATAGAACCAGTAGTTTGGGTAGATACAGGTCATTCAGGGTTCTAAAGGTGGGTATATGTAAAGTCAAAAGGAAGATTCTAGTGGTGTTTTTTGTAAATTTACTTGGTTTGATACTTTCTGGCTCGAAGTATTAAGAAAATTATAATATATATGTATGTATGTATGTACACACATGTATGGTTATTTATAACTTACATTTTCCTAGGCTTTTGTGTTAAGACTATGTTTAACTTCGTCCAGCTTCCTGCTCAGCGGGAAGCCTGTCCTCCCTCTCCCACTCCCCCTGCTTGTGTTCCTGCTTTCACTGTCTCTCTGTCAAATAAATAAAATCTTAAAAATGTCTAACTTTATTTTTACTTATTTATTTATTTTTGTGCATAGAGATTAGTTGAAAGATCTGCAGGGAAGCTTTTCCTGAAGGTAGCTGATGCCTTTCCACTCAATAAATGTACCCCCCCCACACCCGAATATAAACCAAATTAGCAGCTCCATCAGATTCAGGGCAGGAGATGGTCTGGTTCTTCACCTTAAAAAATAAATTGCCATTTAAAAATAAACTTGAGGGGCACCTGGGTGGCTCACTTGTTAAGTGTCTGCCTTCAGCTCAGGTCATGATCCCAGTGTCCTGGGATCAAGCCCTGCATTGAGCTCTCTGCTCAGCGGGAAGCCTGCTTCTTCCTCTCCCACTCCCCCTGCTTGTGTTCCCTCTCTTGCTCACTGTATCTCTCTCTGTCAAATAATAAATAAAATCTTAAAAAAAAAAATAAAAATAAACTTGAACTTGCTGAGAAAACCAAAGGATACATGGTTAATCTAATGTAGAAAAAGGCTTGGAAATTGCATAATGGAAATTCACAACTGTCTATACCCTCTCCGTTAAGAGGCATTAGTATGTATCCCCTCTTCTCCCCCTTCCCGCCACCCCAGTTTATTAGCCCAGACCTGCTGCTATCAGGCTGCCTTGACATTGTGAACTCAAATTTCTGGCCCATCTGGAATGCCTTATAATACATCTTAGGATAATGTTTGCTTGGGTGTGTCTTATAGTTGGTGTGTTTTCACTTTTTCACCCTTTGCAGCCTGACTTGGACATCTCGGGGTGCATGTATAAAGGTACAAGGACTTCTTGTTGCCTGCTGTGCTAGCCCAGGCTAGCCTCTCTCGGCATTTGTACCTGGATGCTGGTTGGTTTCCACATTCTCATCCCTACTTCCAGTGCTTGTGGGTGGTGGGAGCTTGCCCTCTGAAGCTCCACATATATTCCAACACAACAACACTTGAGAACCTGGAAGTGGTTCCCTGCTACCTGTGCATCTCCTTGGAACTTTACCTGGCTTTCCCAGTTGCAGGAAAACCTCCCTGCCCAAAGACCCATGAGCTTCGTGTAGGTGCAGGTAGCTTCAGAGACCTCACGCTGGCCTGGTTTGAGAGATTCATATTGGCTAGTGCATGTGCATTGACCAACCCTTAGAAACATTTTTCATCTGTCTCTATGTAACTAGAATGAATTATCTTGGCTTGTAAACATAATCTCTTTTCACAGTATTTTTTTGAACTCCACTCTTGAGAAGCTGGGCATTTCCCAAAGTGTTTCTCATTCTAGATTAGTCAAGAGTCTCTGGGGCTTTTGCAGTCCCAGAGCCCTAATCAGTCTTGTTTAGGGCTCTAATCAGAACACTACAAGGAGCTCAACTTCCTGTTGATGGTCTACGAGCATGGTTGTATTGAAGACAGGTCCTGTGAGGTTTCTTCAGTAGCTCTTGTTCTCTGATGCTGGCATGGTCTTGTAGTTCCAGTGTGGCACAGCCTGCCACTACCGAAACCAGCTTCCTTCCACCCCCACAAATTTTAGCTTCTGCATTGAACCTGGTCAGGCCACATTGCCCAGACTTAGCAGTGCATACTGTTCAGGGAGGAGCTCATGGCATCCTTTCCAGCCAGCAAGCTTGAGCCAGAGCCTCTTTATTCAGCCACTTGCAGGGTGCCAGCTTCAACTCGTAGAGCAGCATTTGGGATCTCTGGTCTCGGTTCTATCAGAAGGCCCTGGACTTTTCCCGCAAAATCAGCCAGTATCCAGCCTAGAACAGGCTAGTCTTCAGGGCTACTGCAAGGAGTCAACCTCTGTCAGTCCACAAAGGCTTTCTTTACTTTCTCTCCCTTGAGCAGTAGGTGGTTTGCTTGTATTTACATAACTAAGGGAGAGTTCTCCAGGGATTCCTTCCTAAACAAAGAAAACTTGTTCCCTCCTTAAGCCTAGAAGGAGGGAACAGTTTTTGGCCCTCCTTAATATGTGTGTCTGGTTGGCTTTTCTACAATTTTCTACAGTTTCTACATTATTAGCAGTATTCTTTTTTTGGTTTTGGACAGAACTGACCTTTCTAGCAACCTCTGCATCTGTTTCACTTTTTGCTGGTATAGTTAACAGGGGGTACTTAATACTAGGCCGGTTTTCCCATTTTTACTACCCCTCATAGAATTCTGGTACCTGAGCCATGCAGGATCTTTCTTTATACCTTAGTGATTATTCAAGTGCATTTGGTGTGTGTGTAGGGGGTGAGGGTCAGGGAGTCTGCTTTCTGATTGTTCTTGAGCCAGTTTAAAAAACACTTCACTGTTCTCTAACCTTAGTACAGTTAAAAACTTCCAGAATAGCATTTTCCAAGGAAGTTCATTGTCTTGAAAAATATTATTAGATCGCCTAGGAAAAATACTGTTGTCCAAATAAACTTATTAGAACTGCATATTATGTCCTCTCTCTGTGGGATATGGCGGAGTAAAGGTACCAAAGACACGCAGGGAGGAAAGCAGCTAATAAAACTTTTCCTTAAATCTAGGATTTCTTAAAATTTGTGTATGAGTAACTGTTTTGGTATCACACAATCACTTCAGACTCACTATGTATAAAATTGAACTAGGTTTTGTTTTTTTTTTTTTTTAATTAATTCTTTTCCAACCATTTCCATTTGGCTAAAGCTGTTGCCAGGGAATAAAAAGTTAAAAATGCCTCAGTTAAGGCTGTTATCCCTTGGCTTATTGAAGTATTCAATCTAAGTATTCAATCTACATTCAGGTTTAAATCACTCCAAACTAGGCTTCAGAGTAATTTTACAAAAATGCAAAAGTGATCCTATTATTCATAGGCTTAAAACTTGACAGTGGATCTGTTGCTTATAAGAGAATAAAGTCCAAGCCCTTTTACAAGTCAAAGTTGTGATCCAGACCCCTTGTCTGTCTTTCTAAACATGTTCTTTGTTTTCCTACCTCCGTTACCCACCTTGCTTTACTCCCACCAAATTACTAAGTCATCACCCTCCCGATTAATATTGTTTCCTTTGCCTGGAGTGCTGTTCCCTCCCCATACCTCTACCCCTTGTCTGTAGTGACTTATTTTAAGATCACACACATTGATACACTGCTTGAAATCTGAGAATGTAAGATTTATCCAGAACTCTGGACGTAGTTGATTTTTGGACTTATTGAGTAACCCCTGGGGCCTGACTTTGCTAATGTGTCTCCACCTGTTTCTTTAGTCCTAGCTGGACCTTTGTTGTCCCCTCTGTCTTGCACAAATTTGACCTTGATACATGAAATCCACTCTCTTCCTTAGGTCATTCTGAGACTTTGAGATAAAGTAAACCTGACTGTCCTCCTCCCCTGTCCTTAGCTACCAACATGGAAAAGTTACCTAACTTCTCAGGGCCTCCGTGTTTTGATGTATAAGATGGTGCTGATCGTGATGCTTACCTCCCAGGGCTGTGGTAAGGAGTGTGCATCCAATTTTTTTTTTTTTAAGAATTTATTTATTTGAGTGAGAGGAGGAGAGAGAGCACAAGCAGGGGGAGCAGCAGAGGGAGAGGGGGAAGCAGGCTCCCCGTCGAGCAGAGAGCGCGATGCGGGACTCAATCTCAGGACCCTGAGATCATGACCTGAGCGGAAGGCAGAGGCTCAACCCCCTGAGCCATCCAGGTGCCCATGCATCCAATTCTATGGCGATCTGCACAGTTAGCATGGTTAGGGCACAATTCACTCATCATCCCTTCATTCTGTGGATGTTCCTGTGCTTCTGCCAGGCACTGCCAAGGGCTGCTTAATCAAGGGGGATGGGCAGTCTTCTGCTCTCAAGTTGCTGAGTTCAGGAAACAAAGATAAAATACAAATAAACAAGATGATTACAACCAATGATAAGTACCATTGAGGAAATAAACAGTAGAATGATGAACTATTGAAGGAAGCCACTTTAGGCAGGATGGTAAGAAAAATCTGTTTAGAATGCTGGAGATCTAGTGGGAAGCAGATATTTGTGCTACTGTAGGCTTAGTAAGAATTAAACTTTAGCTGAATTATAAAGCAAATTTTAACTAGATTCTAGTCCCACTTCTTTCCGCAGAACCCCTTGGCATAGTCCTTTAATTTGGTCTCCATTTCCTCAACTCTAAAATCTTATCTGATTCTAAATTGACACTTACTGATAAATGTAAACAGTACACATTGTATTTTATAAAGTGATGTTCTGATATGTTCTGATAATTCTTTGTTTCTTTTAAGATTTTATTTATTTATCTGACAGACAGAGATCACAAGTAGGCAGAGAGGCAGACAGAGAGAGATGGGGAAGCAGGCTCCCCGCTGAGCAGAGAGCCCCATGCGGGGCTCGATCCCAGGACCCTGAGATCATGACCTGAGCTGAAGGCAGCAGCTTAATCCACTGAGCCACCCAGGTGCCCCTGATAATTCTTTTCTTTAAAATATTATTTGTCAGAGAGTAAGGGAGTGAGTAAGCACAAGCAGGGGGAGTGGCAGGCAGAGGGAGAGAGAAGCAGGCTCCCAGTTGAGCAGGGAACCCGATGTGGGACTCAATCCCATGATTCTGGGATAATGACCTGAACTGAAGGCAGATGCTTAACCAACTGAGCCACCCAGGTGTCTCCTGATAATTCTTAATTGTGTAATCCTCTCTAAAAATATCTAGGCTTAGGCATTTAGCTCAGATCTGTTCTATTTTCAGTAATATTGATGTTCCTTTAAAAACTTGAGAATTTGTAAAGACTTAACTATACATATACACTTATATACACATACGAAGGCATTATGAAGAGATGGAAGCATGTTAAAGAATGTTGCTTTGATTTTGCATCTTTACTTATGAGAACATTTGTAATTCCAGAAATGGAAATCTAGTTTGAGAACTTGAAACTGAGCTTCTCTTTGCTGTGTCAGGGGCTCTCCAGAGATCGACATGGAATCTTTTGGGTAGTATTTATTTAAAATTCTGTATTCTTAACATACATGTAAATATGCACACAGATGCATGTTTGCAGACATACCAAGATAAATACACAAAAGAGAGAAATCATCTATAGTAATTTAATTATTATACCTTTTGTGTGTAAGTATATGCATAAACATAATTTGATTTAACATGCATGCATATACTTCAAGTACCATATGGCTGCATATTGTAATTCCTATTACACAATGACCTATCTGAGCTTCATTATATCTTTATTATATTAAATCTTTGGTTAACGTTGTTTACCGTTATATCTTTGGTTAACGTCATTTACATAATAATATAAGCTATTTTTTTTAAATGCTTTTAAGCCAAAGGTGCTTTTCATCCTCTAAGGAATGCACCATATTGCAGAAGGTATGCGTAATTAAGTCATGACAATATAGCACACTAAATACAAAAACTGACAAATGAAAAGATGCTGGACAAGAGAAAGGTATTACTCTTCCTAAATGTGGTTAAGGAAGGTACCTCACAGTATATGCTTCATCTAGACAGAAAAGCCATCTGGGATGCTGATGTGGGCTGTTGTCAGGAACTTAGCAAGACCATGTCTTTTTTACCATTTTACTTTAAATGGTAACCCTGTGATGTTATTTGTCTCCATTCTATGGCTGAAGAAACTGAGGCTCAGAGTTACAAAAACAAATCCTAGTTTGCAGACGATGTGGATCTGAGTGTGGATCTGAGATAATGTCTGCCTAACTCTAAAGGTCCTGTTCTTACTGATCTTACCACACTGCTTCCAAGCAGAGCACAGTAGGAAAGCTCCTTCTAGGTAAAGGGAAGGTGCTGTATGAAGATACGGAAGGGGGATCCGTGTGGAATGCTTGGCATTCTGCGGAGAGTCCTCGTAACTTGTCTATAAGATGCAACTGGGGTGAGCAGGACCTTGAAGGCCAGCAGAGATTAGGGCCAGGGTGTGTGGGCTCTGGGGTCTTTCAGAGTCCACAGGGATTCTCATGTCAGGCAAGAGAGTAGTTTTTAACAGATAGACATGAGATGACCTGTTGTACACTTGGTCTGAGCACTTCCATCAAGAGGAGACTGTCTAGGACTTCGGTAATGCCAGCAGCTGGAAAGGCAGGTAAGGCTAAAGCAGTGTGGTTGAAAACTCTGCAGGCCTTTCCAGAGCGATGGCAAGAGGGGCTTAGAGGTTGAGAGCTTTTCAGCATTTAAGAATTGGTGTAACAGTGAAAGGGTCAGCAGAGGGAAGAGAGAACACTGAATCCTGAGCTTCTCCTGAGTGACTGGAGGGAAGTAGAGTTCACTGCAAGGAGAAAAGGAGGAGCAGCAGCAGGCGCAGCCTACATTGTTTGTTTTAATAGAAGAGTTCTAGTGACATTTACACTCACTTTCTGTAGGTAGATTTTGTAACCCATTATCCATCTGTTTTTTTAAAAAGATTTTATTTATTTGATAGAGACCACAAGTAGGCAGGGAGGCAGGTAGAGAGAGAGAGGGGGAAGCAGGCTCCCCGCTGAGCAGAGAGCCCGATGCTGGGCTTGATCCCAGGACCCTGAGACCATGACCTGAGCCGAAGGCAGACGCTTAACCCACTGAGCCACCCAGGTGCCCTGTTAATCTCTTTTATTTTGCAAATGTTTTTACTGTATTTGACATTCTTAATGTTCCCTATATTTATTTTTCTTTTCTTGTTTTCTTTCTCTCTCTCTCTCTTTTTTTTTTTTTTTTTTTTTTGGTATTTGCTGCTTATCTAGTGGAGATTTGGTCTCTGGCAGAACACTTAAAAACTTTTTTGGGTTTAATTATTTTTTTTTTAGAAGTTGTAATATTCAATATTTAAAAAACGATACTTTCTAGGTATTTTTGATTGTTCCAGAGCTATGGCAAGTACATGCTGATTAGTACACACATTCTTTGTTAGATTTTTTAAAAATTTATTTAAATTTTAAGTAAAAGAGAGAGAGAGCAGAAGCACAGAGGGCTGCAGGCAGAACAGGCAGAGTGAGAAACAGGCTCCTCCTGAGCAGGGAGCACAATGTGGGATTCGATCCCATGACCCTGGGATCATGACCTGAGCCAAAGGCAGATGCTTAACCAACTGAGCCACCCAGGCATCCCTTGTACACACACTTTTACTCACAGATTAGCTTTTGGGCCATCTCCCATCTCAGCTGTGTTCAAGGATCCTTAATATCCTTAACCCTGTCCTGTTACCTTAAAAGTAAGCTGTAGTTTTCCAAGATACATATGGAGTTCACTGAGTCTGATTTGCTTTCAGTAAATTGTCCTTGTGAATTGCGTGGTCGAGAAATTCACAAGGAGAACTGGTTAAGTCCGGTAGGTGATGTAGTAGCCAGTCGACTTTTCTGTACAAGCAGCAGTGATGTCAAACCCTTGGCCTTTCATCCTTTAGCTGTTGTGCCTGTGTATTTCCTATCAACAGGATTGTCTAGAAGAGGAGGATGATATTTTCCATATTTATTCTCCCTGTTTAAGTGACTTACACACGTCTGTAGCAGTGGAGGAGTGCTGGTGTTCACGTTCTGTGCTCAGAGTAGGGGTATGGGGACAGAACGGGATGAACACTCTCATCGGCACGGGATTAGCAGAGGAAGCGTGCGTCAGGAGTGTCAGGAACACCCAACAACGACAGGAAACCATTGCTGGGAGTCATGCAGCTGTGTGGAGTCCAGCCACGCAAGCTTCCTCCAGAGAGTTTAGTTTCTGAGTTGCTTAATTTCCACCTACAGCACCTGTGTCTTTGGGGGACTGTGTTGGAGAAACATTCACTGATTATGGGCCTTTCTCTGGTTTGCCTCAAAGCCATTGGAGTATGAAAATTCCTGCTGAATCAGCATAATGTCTGAGAACTACTGGTGTCAGGACAAACCAGGCACAGAGTAGAATAAATCATTAGGCTGGAATGAATGAACAGCATTTACATCCTCCAGGAATATTCCTCCTTGGAAATTGCGCATGAGCAATTTCATGCTTAATGTGCTTGGGGACCCTAGGTGTAGGCTATTTGCTACTTGCTACTTTCCTCCTATGTTTCTCTGTAAAGGATAGAAAGGATGATTCTTGCAGCTTCTGGGTGGGCAGAACCTCATAGATTGTTTCTACCCTAAGCTGTCTTTTTAAAGTAGTGGCCTACTCATACTTGATGACAAGATGATTGTCTAGAATGGTTGTGTTACGACATGGGAGAATGTGTAGTACATCATTTCTATTGGTCAGTCTAGGTCAAGTTTGGAAGACTGATGATTACATTGGCTTTGGATTGGGTAAAGTAATGAAAAAAATGCATAGAAGGCCAGATTCAGGCTAGAATTAACTCTGTGTCTTTCCTTCTGTCTATAGCTTTTAACATTGCATTAGCAACAATCTCTGCTGATGTTTTTCTAATAGCCTATTGGGTTTCTGGGAGGAAGCAGCAGAACAATGTGAACTTACTGATTTCCAGATACTAGAGTACAATTTCTTGGGGAGCTCATAATTTAAAATTTCATGGCATTCTAGTAGAACTACTATAAAATGCAGTTAAAAGGAGAAGCCATTAATTAGCATTGGTTTTCAAAAAAAAATTGCTGAGGGCTTTTCACATTTGTTGTAACTTGGTTTTGTCTGTAGATTGCCCCCAAGACCTTCATAAGTGTAAATATACCCTTAGGTAGATAAATAATCAAACATATATATAATTTTTACCACACTGTTTTGGGCTCATAACTGGACTCCCTTCTACAGTATTTGAGAGATTGCTGGTGATGGCATCGAAATTTTTAAATAGCAACTATTTCAATGATAGCTAACGAACTATTTAGCAAATTATCATTAACAATAAATCCTTATCTATCTTTCTAAATTTGTTACTCATTGATCCTAGCATAGAATTTATAAATCTTCTGTAGGATGATCCTTTAAATACATGAAGATTGTCACTATGCTCCTGAAAGTCTTCTTACTATGAAATAGACCTGATGTTCTTGGTTGTGTCCACTTTTTTGGTAAGCTGCCCACTATAAAGAATAATTTGAGGTGTTTTATGATAATACATATAAAACAGAGCAGTTAAAGATGAAAACATTTAAAATTGAAAAAGGGATTGGAAGTATTTTAGAGGAAGGGACACTACCATCCTAATAGCTCATATGAAGATTACATTTATCTCTGAGCTGTCTGAAGTCAAGAAAAAAACATTAATTCAGAATGTGAGCTTTGGAACTAGTCTTTGTGCCCAGTGGAATTTGGAGTAAAATAAAAAAGCTTAAGAATTTGAAAAAAGTAATGATAGAAATAACAAAACATATAGAAATGTAGTAGAAAGACTACCAGAGTGACTACTCCTAATCCACTATGCAGAAATTGTTGACATTTGATCATATTTACTTTACCTACTATTATTCTGTGTAATGTACATGTTTCCCCTGTGATGTGGAAGTTCCTTCACGCCACTGTGCTCTTATGAAAGACCCATGTTAGTATGTGTTTTAGATTACCTGAAAAATATCCTAGAAGGATTTTTGCTTTTAGGAAATGGTAATTTGTTACATCACTCTGTGTCATTCATCTAACAAAAAGTTTCATAGGAGCACTTTACTTTTTGATAGTGGGAGGAGCCTGCATTGCTATTTTTACTGAACCATTTTAATGTAAATTATAGGTGGGTATCAGGACTTTTGTTTCTTAAATATTTGTAGTTTTGTAGCTCTCCAAATTAGGCTATTTTTCTTTTTTTTTTTTTTTTTAAAGATTTTATTTATTTGTCAGAGAGCGAGCGAGAGCGAGCACAGGCAGACAGAGTGGAAGGCAGAGTCAGACGGAGAAGCAGGCTCCCTGCAGAGCAAGGAGCCCGATATGGGACTCGATCCCAGGACGCTGGGATCATGACCTGAGCCGAAGGCAGCTGCTTAACCAACTGAGCCACCCAGGCGTCCCTAGGCTATTTTTCTATATTGCCATAATATCTTTATCAACATAACAAAATGAGAAGTAATTTCCTAATTTAATATCTAGACCTTACTCAAATTTCACCAGTTATCCCTGAAATATCTCTTATGGCTGGTTTCTTTGAACCAGAATTGATTCTGCCTTTAGACGTGGTACTTCGTTATTGTGTCTCTTAAATTTGATTGATGTTTCTTCAATGTTATTCACATTTTGTGTTTAATTTTCTGATAACATACTTAAAGTCATGATCATTTCTGATGGGCTTTTATTGGATTTAATCTGTTCTTTAAAATTAGAATAAAGCTTTCTGTAATCCAGGGTATTTTATTGTTGTTTTTGTCAACTAAAGTATAGTTGACATAATCTAGCACACTTTTAAAAGCCTTGGCTGCATTCAGTACAGGAGGAGCTCAGTAAAGTTTTTTATAAGAATCAAATAACTCAAATCTTAAAATGTTCAACAACTTACAAGTACTGAGGGACTTATGTACTAGGTTCTGAAGCAGCCACATAATTATCCATCCACAATGGTTATCCATATCCATAATCCATCCACAATTATTCAATATGTTTTCATACAGTTTAAGTAGAGCGAATATACTCTTACAAATAAATGTATCAGTAAAACATCCCTTTCATCAAGAAACTTCTCAAAAATATTTGAGAGAGTCATGAGTGCTTGAGTTCTAAGATTTTCATCTGGCTTGAAAAAAAAAAAAAAAAAAAAAAAGAAGGCAGCATTTAAGCCATTTAGACCTTGTCAGAAATGTCAGCATTCTGATCTAGTTCTGCCTAAAAGAACCCTGTAATTTTAAAAACATTTAAAGAATTAAATGTTATATTCCTACCCAAGGGGTTTCATTTCCATGGAGAATTTACTCAAATATTATTAGGTATGACTCACATTTCCAGGTTATTTTGTTCCAGAGGTTTCACCGATTTTTTTTTTTTTCCCCCTTGCATGGTATTTACTTTTTTTTTTTTTTTTTTTTTTAGATTTTGATTTCAGAGAAGATAATGGCTAAAAAGCAATAGTTTTGGGGTAATAGATGAGGAGAAAACAATAAGTTTTGAGAAAGATCCTGTGTTTTAGTCCTACTAGGGGTCAATCTTAAAGATGTGGTTTAAATCTTATCTTAGTAGACAGAAGTGGAACACAAACAAGAGGGTTTGCTTATAATTGTGTGTATTTCCCCCTTTAAGCTATTATTATATCTTTAATAGTTAGAGTGAGTTACCACATTGACAAGAACTCCCCCAGTTCAAAATATCATAGAATTTTATAGGCATATTTCTTCATTTTAGGACCAGAGTTGTTGTATTTGATCAAGACAATGTTTCCTCCAACTCTGTTGTTATTATATAGCATTAGTTAAATAAATAAAAACCTGTCCCCAACTTGGGTCTGGTCAATAATGTGATATTTTTATCCTTCTCTTTTTAATGAGAAATTTCCCATGTAATCCATTTCTTCCACATTGTTTCTCTCCTTAGTACCAGCTGATCTGGAAGGAATATGGAAAGCATTCTTTTTTCCCCCAGTAGGAAGTTTAGCATGCTCTCTTGGTGAAGTTGACAATTGTTTTTTGGAGACAAGAGTCAGGGACAGCCAATAATTTTCCCATTTCGTTGTGTAGTCATTCTGAGTATTTCATGAAAAAACTTTGTTTTGTTACAGAAAAAAATGCCAAAGCCTATATTTGCCCCCCAAAACTATACAAATGCTCACAAGAAAGTTTACATTTATGAAACAGTGGTTGAAAAAGTACAGATTTCTTCCACACTTAATATCTTCTACTGTTCCTAAACTTGCATTATTCATTGTCATGGAAAGTGTTACTGTACTTTTGAAAGGTTCAACAAAATTCAAATTTAGGATTTCTGATAAGCATAGTAAGACAATAGAAATGATACTAATTTATTATCACATACTAAATGAGATTATCTTTTGGCTGAAAAGAATGAAAGTAATGTATAATATTAGTTACTTAAAAATACCAAGGCAATCTTTAAAAAATACCAAGGCAATCTTTAAAAATACCAAGGCAATCTTTATCTTCATAGATAGCTTTTCTTTAATGCCTGTATTTATATCTATGAAAGTTTATTAACTTTTCAAAATTTTTTTACTAACATATAATGTATTATTAGCCCCAGGGGTACAGGTCTGTGAATCATCAGTCTTACATACTTCACGGCACTCACCATAGTACATACCCTCCCCAATGTCCATCACCCAACCACCCTCTTCCTACCTCCCCACCCCCCAGCAACCCTCAATTTCTTTAGTGAGATTAAGAGGCTCTTATGGTTTGTCTCCCTCCCGATCCCATCTTGCTTCATTTTTTAAAAGTTCATAAACTTTTAAAGCTTGATCTAAGTGAACATAAGCAATGTAGTATGATTAAAATCTGAAGGCAGTCAAGATTTTAGCAATGATACCAACTAATTAACCAAGAAAACAAGTTTAAGGAGAGAAAGAATGGGTCTTCAGTTTCCTCACTATGTCAAATTATTTTTCCTGTTTTGAACAGTTTCTGAGAGGCTTAAACAGAATGTTTTATGGAAGACCTTCTGCATAACACTTGACACAAGAGTGTGTGTTAGAAACATATTAACTGATAAAACATATGTTTAGATATGTATGGGACAGAAGCTGTTCTTTCATACATTTATGTATTGTTCCTCTTTTCGCTGTCATTTGCATTGAATAATTTGCTTCAAATTGACGTCAAAGGTATAAGTTTAATCTTTCTGAGGAATCAGGTAGAGGTATGAAAACATAGATAAAACAAAAGGCATAAAACATCTACTGATTACTCAATAATCAGTGGTTGTATTAGAAGTTAAGATCCATTTAGTATTTATATTTGTGTGATCAGTTGAACCATATGAAATTACTACTATTTCACAAAAATTGAAATTTCATGGAGTTTAACCTAGTATTTGGTTCTGGATAGTTGTCCTAAAATTAGAAGAACGTCAGCATAGATGATAGAGTTGATGTTTTCTGCATGATTATTTTTAAAAACGGAACCAAATGAGTATGTTTTTCCTTTGACATAAAAGGAACTTGAGGGAACCTGGGTGGCTCAGTGGGTTAAGCCTCTGCCTTCAGCTTAGGTCATGATCTCAGGGTCCTGGGATCAAGCCCCACATCAGGCTCTCTGCTCAGCATGGAGCCTGCTTCCCCCCTCTCTCTGCCTGCCTCTCTGCCGACTTGTGATCTTTCTCTTTCTCTCTCTCTCTCTCTTAAATAAATAAATAAATAAATCTTAAAGAAAAAGGGAACTTGGAAACAATAACGGTATTGCTTCTGTTTCTGTAATAGAAAAAACTTCTTGGAATTAGAGGAGACCTGGTTTTGGGTAATGGAATTCTTCAGTTCTCTTATGATTGCTTGACCTCTCACTTGTTAAATTACCTCTTTGTCGATAAACAAAAATTTAGTGTTGACTCTTTATTTGGAAATTCAAATCGTCATGAATAGGGCTTGCTTTTAGTAGGCCGCGTGTTAGTTAATATAAGGTCTGTAGTCATCTACCTGATATTGGTGAAATTTTATTTCTATTGATAAATGAAGATACCTTAGCGTTATATTGCTGACCAAACTTTAATTCCTTCAAGAACAGTGACTCATGATGTCAAAGGTAGAATTTTTTCCAGACCTTTTTTTCGGAGGAAAAACCATTCTAAGATAGGAATTGAGGGTACTGGCCCCTTATGTTCATTAGTGGTAACAACCAAGGTCGTTAATGTCTGGCATTCTTTTTAATGGATGTGCACATGTCATTTTACAAGTACCAAACCTTATTCTACCTCAAGGGGTGGTATTAAAACAAACTCTGAAAATCAGTAAAGAGTATGTTGTAGGTCTCTGAAATCTTATACATCAGAATCACATGGAAATAAATTTATGGTTTTCTATTTCATGCAACTGTGTTAGTCTTTGAAAAGATCAATTAAGGGAAAATTTAATGATTTATTTTTTTCAAATATAAACTTCTTGCAGGGGAAGATAATGACATAAGTTTAAAGAGTTTCCCTTAATTCTGTTTCCCTTGATCGTTTGGAGAATTTGAAATTGATAGTTCTTTAGACTAATAGTTGTTCAGTTAGACTAATCTTGTTCAGACTGAATCTTTGAGTTGGTGGTTCTGGCCCTAGCATGAATTTTTTAGAATGGTAATCTGAGACTTTTGCTTACCAGAACATGGGGAAGAATTTGTGTCCACTACTGTGGCTGATTATAAGGTTTTCTTTTTGGTTTTGTTTTGTTTTGTTTTGTTTAAGATTTTATTTATTTATTTGACAGAGAGATAGAGCACAAATAGAGCAGGGGGGAGAGGGAGAAGCTGGTTCTCCACTGAGCAGGGATCCGGATGTGGGGCTCAATCCCAGGATCCCAGGATTATGAACTTAGCCGGAGGCAGCCACTTAACCAACTAAGCCACCTAGGCACCCCGATTATAAGGTTTTTGCATGTCTTCATGATATGTATTTAAGTAACTTAAATACTTGCACTCTTACCTTTATAGTTAAAAATTACTCGAACCGTTAGATTTTTGCAGTGATTATTAAAGTTATTATCCTTATTAAGTTTCAGCCAACTCTTGAGATATAAGTTAGTTAACAAGAGAATAAAATGAGAACAAATCAGGCGCCTGGGTGGCTCAGGGGTTGAAGCCTCTGCCTTCGGCTCAGGTCATGGTCTCAGGGTCCTGGGATCGAGCCCCACATCAGGCTCTCTGCTCAGCAGGGAGCCTGCTTCCCTCTCTCTCTGCCTGCCTCTCTGCCTCCTTGTGATCTCTATCTGTAAAATAAATAAATAAAATCTTTAAAAAAAATGAGAACAAATCAAAGTCTTATCTGCTAGAAGCTTGACAGGCAAGTTAAATTAACCATGAAAATAGTCATTTTGACTTTTAGGATGCCTGTCTTAGAGGAAAATTGCCACTTGAAGTTTCATGTATCTTCCAATCAGCAAATCAGTATGTTGGATAGAAATTTCAGTTTGCTACTATGTTCCTGTCTTGATTTTGGTCCAAGCCAAAAAATTGGTATGTAAAAATTCCTAGAGTAATACAATACCCCCTGCCTAATAGCTCTCAACTCTTCCAAATATTGTAAATTTAACCCCTGGTTTCCAAAAACACAGCAATGTCGAGATGTGTTCATGGAGTGACCTGAATCATCATCGTAGGTCTTTGGCTCTCACCAGTACCTTGACCTTTCCTTCTCACTTTGTTATTTCTGATGAAGAATTTCTTTGTATCATGTCAGCTCTCGAGTAGTTTTTTGGGTTACTCTGGGGTTACCTTCATCTCGCTTCTTACCTGCTCCACCTTTTCCGGTCAGTGTCATCTGTGAGCTTGCTTGTGAGTGTGCATGGGATGCACTGATGCTTCAGAAGACTTCAGGCTCCTTTGTTGTTTTGTGGGTTCCTCTGTCAGGAAAGGTGTTGGGTTATCACCATGGTAGTACAGCCTTTGAGGACCAGCTGACTACCTGAAAACCCCAGGGCAGCAGAGCCACAGTGTTCTGGACAGAGTGCAAGGAGACTGCCTGTCTCTGCTCTCTTAGTGCCTTCTAACTCTCTTATGGCCTGTACCCTCTGGGGTTCACCACGGTTCTAAGGGTAGAGACAAATAGAGTGAACACACCAGGCTGTTAGAAACTTCCTCCCTCTGTGTTCGGGAATCTTGCTTTGAGTCCTGTTTTCTTTCTGATGTTGCTGTCATTAGGATGAATTTCATTGCATTAGGTTCCTCCATCCCTCATATGGTTAGATTTATGGTGGGTCGTCTGCATGTCATAGCAAAGGAATCGGGCATAGTTGACACAAAGATTTGGCTTAGGTTCTAGCAGTAACACAAGCCCTGCTCCTGTTCTTAAGGACTTTACTGTATAAATGGAGTTTAACTAACACAGATTTCATATGAACCTTATTTGTGATGATGTTGTCATGCTATTTTACCAAAGCTGTTTTTTTCCCTTTGAGGTACATATTAAACTGTGTTCTTCAGTTTTCCTTGCATGTTGATGTACCCATGTCACTACACATTTATGTGTGTAGAAGTAATTGTATCATTTTCAGACCTGAAGCATTAAAAACCCTCCAACTCTTACCTTCCATGTTATTTTTTGTTTTTTGTTTTTTTTTAAAGATTTTATTTATTTCACAGAGAGAGAGACACGGCAAGTACAGGAACACAAGCAGAGAGAGTGGGAGAAGGAGAAGCACTCTTCCCACTAAGCAAGGAGCTTGATGCAGGGCTGGATCCCAGGACCCTGGGATTGTGACCTGAGCTGAAGGCAGACATTTAATGACTGAGCCACCTAAGTGCCCCTATCCTCCATGTTTTTATATTTGTTTTTTCCATCTACCAACTGAATACAAAGGTCCTTGAGTCCGTAGAGGGTGGTGAAGCCACAGAATGGGTGGATCCTGGGTTCCTGAATCACTGTATAGGGAAAAGTTGCATGCTGACCAGAAACACCATTGTTGGATTATTTATGAACAGAAATCAACTTAGTGTGTTAAAACACTGGAATATGGGGTTTATTTATTACAGAAGTAACAAATTTTATCACATCATTTTTTAGTAGTTCTTAGTCTTTTTTGCCTTCACACTCCTGAAGGCAATAATAAATCAATATTCATGATTTATTATGATAGGAAAAAGATATTTTCAAGGTGGGCATAGAGGTCGCTATAGTCAACATGTTGCAAAAGTGGTTGAGCTGGAAAATTGAAGAGAAACATCATTAGATTTAGTAGTAATTAGACCACTGTTAGAACAATTTCAGTAGAGTGAAAGTGACAGGAGACCAAACTGGAAAGATGAAAAATGAATGGAAGATGAACAAGTGAAGACACTGAGTGAATTTATTGGAGATAATTGATTCTGGCAATGCAGTTATAGGATTATAAAATTCATGGAAATAAGGGAATTGTTTAATTTTGAAGCCATTTGTTAAAAGCTGTATAGGACGGGCACCTGGGTGCCTCAGTGGGTTAAGCCACTGCCTTCGGCTCAGGTCATGATCTCAGGGTCCTGGGATCGAGTCCCACGTCTGTCTCTTTGTTCAGTAGGGAGCCTGCTTCCCTTCCTCTCTCTCTGCCTGCCTCTCTGCCTACCTGTGATCTCTCTGTCAAATAAATAAATAAAATCTAAAAAAAAAAAAAAAGCTGTATAGGTCAGGATCTTCCCTGACATAGTGGTAGGGAGACCTTACAGTCCTGTTTTCCATGATGGGCATGGTTTATGCCTGTTGACTCAGTGCAATTATTAATAGTGCCCTTTCATTTTTAGTGGCCTACTTTGGATAAAAATATACAGTGTGGGGCGACTGGGTGGCTCAGCCAGTCAAGCATCTAACTTTGGCTCAGGTCAATATTTCAGGGTCCTGGCATCAAGCCCCATGTCAGGGCTGTCCACTAAGTGGGGAGTCTGCTTGTCCATTTCCCTCTTTCCTTCCACCTAGCTGTGTGCTCTCTTTCTCTTGAATAAAAAAAAAAAAAAAAAAAAATGTAGTGAGCACAAAGCTCTCACCACCTCCTCTGAATGTGGGAGAAGTTGTTAAACACATAGGTATTAAACTCATGAATAAGTTACCATTACATCCATGGAATGTCTTAAAGTTATATTTTATGAGGGAGTTGGAAGATTTGTGTTTCTTGTCTTTATGTATTTATTTTGGAGAGCTTTTATGAGTAGTGGGAGGGGTGGGGTTTAGGAAGGAAGAGGAATATTTTATAAAAACAGCATGTAGATTATGATCCCAGTTTTATGAAGAATATATTTCCTGAATGGAAGTTTACCAAAATGTTAAACTATGTTTATTTTCAAGTGGTCAGATTACAGATGATTTGAATGTTTTTCTGTATTTTACAAATTGTATGCAAGAAATATTTTCCTTTTATAATAAGAAAGAAATTTTATTTCAGAAATACTTAGGAAAGATTTTGAATAGTTTTCTAGGAAAATATTTGTGAATTCAATTTTTTTTTGGAAGGTTGTATATTCTTAGGAATAAGAAAACAAAAGAGAGGGCAAGAAATTTGGAATTTTATTATCTTTACAAGGGAAAAACCCTTCCTAAATACTCCTGTCAGAAATTTGCATTAAAAGTATAGGCGCAATCTCAGTTGCATTTATTTATTTATTTGTTTATTTATTTATTTATTTATGTGCTTTTTAAAAATTAGCATATAATGTATTATTTGTTTCGGGGTACAGGTCTGTGATTCATCAGTCTTACACAATTCACAGCATGCACCATAGCACATACCCTTCCAATGTCCATCACCCAGCCACCCCTCCAGCAACCCTCAGTTTGTTTCCTGAGATTAAGGGTATCTTATGGTTTGTCTCCCTCTCTCAATTCCATTTTAATAAAAGTGCAAACCTTTGATAGTCATTCCTCTATATTAGTTGCTTAACACCAGAATTCCTGGTTGGAGGTATAATTCATTTATGCTTCTCAGGCCTGGCCTTTCCAGAAATCAGTTCCATCTTGTTGAAAGTTATAGATCGAAAAAAAAAAAAAATCCCCATAGTGTAATTGAAATCATATTTCTGTTTCATTGTGTGTGATAAAATCTGAAACTTTTTAAAAGTGTCCTTTTTTTAAAATCAGCAATGACTAAAATCGGATCAATTTTTCTACTCAAAATATTATTTAAAAACACTTTATTGATTTGATTACACATTTTATAAGTGGGCATAGATTCATGTATTTGTTGAAACACATTTAGCTGATGTTGCCTAATGGTGACATTAGATACATTTGGGGAAAAAAAAAAAAAAAAAAGACTGGTCTATTATCTGTTGACTTCCAGCAACATCCTGATTGGGAGGAATTATTTTTCAAACCAGTTCCTTTGGGGACAGCATCCCCTGGGAGTACTTCTGTTTCCCTTTGACTTCCTGTGTATTGAAAAGAACTCTTAAGAGCAAGTATAGGGTGTGTTGTGAATTTTTTTTTCTCTTGCAAATAAAGATGAAAATATTCTTACCCTGTGCCTATGAATGAAATGTTTTCTGACTTAATTGACAAGATCATTAAAAATCAAAGGTAAAATAAAAATTTCCTGTTGAGACATAAAATCTGCCCCCCCCACCCTTCCCTCCCCCCTTTAGTGATTTTCTGGTTAAGGTGGGCCAGGTGTTAGAATCAAATGAAAAGTGAAGGCATATGAGAGTCACTGTTTTATAAAACGTCTCTTCAAGACAAGATGATACTAAAGATAGGAGACCATGTAAGCCAAAAGTTAGCTTCCTTCCATTACTTCCTTTCCCTACTCTTCCTTCTCTAAATTTGGGAATGGAGAAGATTCAGTTTCCATGTGGTGCCTGGTTCTCTGTACTATATCCCATCTCTTCCTTGTTTCCAACTGCAACTTGGACCTTTTCTGCTTTTGCTGCTGGTCACCACCTAGAATGCTTGGAGAACTCTTCTCTAAGTCCTCTTGCTTTGGAAGGTAATACCAGGAGCATGTCTACCTTGGCTATAGCTTGGTTTCCTACCATGCACCAAGCCAAAAGAAAATATGTGTGTGACAGACTTTTTAGATGTTTGTAGATACCAGCAAGGAGTAACAGGAAGAAAAATCTTAGAAATGGTTGAGTCGGGGTGCCTGAGTGGCTCAGTGGGTTAAGCCTCGGCCTTTGGCTCAGATCATGATCTCAGGGTCCTTAAATCGAGCCCCTCATCAGGCTCTCTGCTCTGTGGGGAGCCTGCTTCACCCTCTCTTTCTATCTGCTGCTCTGCCTACTTGTGATTTCTGTCAAATAAATAAAATATTTTAAAAAATGGTTGAGTCATCTGATAGTTCTATACATTAAACAAAGGAAAACTTGGAGCAGACACCTGGGTGACTCAGTCGGTTAAGCATCTGCCTTCATCTCGGGTCATGTTCCCAGGGTCCTGGGATCAAGCCCCACATCAGGTTCCCTGTTCAGTTGGGAGCCTGCTTCTCCCTGTCCCTCTACCTGCTGTTCCCCCTGTTTGTGCTCCCCCTCTCTCTGTCCAATAAATGAGAATATATATATATATTTTAAAAGAAAATTTGAATGAAAGTTAAACCCTCTTGTAAGATAGTCCCATCACAGATACTCCTCAGTTTCTGGCCTGTTCCTTTGTTGGAGTTCTTTCTGCTTTTCCAGAGAGGAATATTCTTTCAACCTCCATCTTCTGTAGGGAAATGTTTCACACAGGATTATCTACCACAACTCATGGGACACAAGCCTCATCCAGCAGCACGTGTTCCAGTGTCTAAGTTTATCAGTTCAGCATAACACTGTGGAGAGAGAGAGGTTGGGTGAAGAGACTTGGTGCAGAGAGTGTGGGCTAGTGTTTGGCTTTCTGGATCCCAACCATTTCTGTATCTGGTTGCTAGTATGGATATTTGAGTATGTCTTCTCATTCTTCCTTAACTGGATTGCTAGTTAATTGAATTACCGCCTCAGAAACATACATGCATAAATTTATCTATCCCCTATATCAAATAGTAACTCTAAGAGTAATCTGAATCTATATTGGGTTAGTGAGGATTCAGATTCGTAAATAATAGAAATCCAATTTGAGTTACCCACTAGTACTATTAAGAGCTAATATTAAGTACCGCCTTTAGGCATTTATATTGTATAAAGGGCTTCACATTCTGTGTACTATGTAGGCAGATCTGCAAAAAGATCAACCTTGAATAATGTAAGTAAAGGTCCAGCCAGAGTCAAACCTGGACATAGACAGGAACAACATCAGCAGTGAACTGGTTCCTCCAGTGTTTTATTCATTTTTGTACTTGATATGAGGCCTGGAGTATAAAACTAAGTGTGTGTTGAACCAAATTGTTAAAAGAAAATACTTTTGGGGTCTTAGTTAGTTTAGTTGCAGGTGAATAAGCGTTTATGATGTCTGGTTGGAGGATAAAGTGAGAATGCAAAAGAAAATTGGGACTTTATCTTACAAGTTAGATTACAAGTATGTTTTTATAAAACCAAAGGATAACACTATTGTCAGTTTTTATATTTTTATTTGTTTTTACTGGGGATTCTTTTGTCTTTTGTTAGATTTCTTCCAACCATTAAGCATGTCATGACCTTGGTTATTCAAGGGCAAAAGGTACTTTTTCTCTCACTTGGGAACTTTAGAATGTTTTTGTTTTGAATGATAATTTAAGAGTTTTCGTTCTGTGTAAAGTAATCAAATGACTTAAATTTATGGTGTCAAAAATCTAATTTGCAATTAGAATTAGATTTATTTCAGTTAATGAAAATAAATTAGTTTTGATCCTATCCCAGCTTGTTGCCTACCTCTTTGATTTTTCTGCATTGTCATTACCGCAGTAAAGCAATTTGAGTGTCTATTTGGTAATTAAAATAATTTCAGCTGATCAGGAGGATCTCTGTCTAATCTTTGCTTGTATTTTTACCTCCTTGTACTAGGCCTTCTCATATAAATGTTGATGCTTGATGCCCATAATTATTTTATCAGTTTTCTAAAAACCTTTTAGGAGCAGAACATTCCAAACACAATATGGACCTGTACAGCAGGCACTCATGCACCCATCACCTAGCAGTGACAGTCTTAAACTCCGCTTCTGGGAGCTGCTGGCTCCCTTAACAGAATAAGAAGTACATCCACTTGTCTGTGTATGTTCTCCACTGAGTTTGTCAGGCATACGGAATCAGGAGTTGGACTGATTATTCGATTTATTTATTTATTTAAGATTTTATTTATTTATTTGACACACAGAGAGAGAGATCAGGAGTAGGTAGAGAGACAGGCAGAGAGAAAGGAGGAAGCAGGCTCCCTGCTGAGCAGAGAGCCCGATGTGGGGCTGGATCCCAGGGCGCTGAGACCATGACCTGAGCCAAAGGCAGAGGCTTAACCCAGGCACCACCCAGGTGCCTCTGTCTGATTATTCTAAAGCAAGTCTTCAGTAGGATCACAGAATCAATCATAAAGTTCCAGATTTGGAAAATGTTCCTTTCATGTTAATTTTTGGTTAGCCATCACACATGTGGCTCTCTTATCAAGACTGATATTTTTGGTGGTTATATAGTCAAAAAACCCTTTCTTGTGGGTGCTGAAAATAGTTGATATAACTTCTGCAAACCATAGTCCCCCCAAACTTAATCAGTTGTTGCTTCTCTTAAATTCTAGGTGTTTTTTCCATCTCACTAGTGTAATTTTTTTTTTTTTTTTTTTTGTAGAGAGTTATTTATCCTAGAAGGAAAGACAGACAGACAGACACAGTGCACAGGGGGAAAGGCAGAGAGAGAGGGAGCTGACTCCCCACTAAGCGCAAAGCCAGAGGTGCAGCTCCAACCCAGGACCCTGAGATCCTGACCTGAGCCGAAATCAAGAGTTAGCCTCTAACCTTTAACTGACTGAACCAACCAGGTGCTCTAGAAGGCCACTCTTATTTATTTATTTATTTATTTATATCATTTTATTTATTATATGTGTGTTTGTATATATATACATATATAATAAATATATACATATAAATATAAATAACAAATATACATATATAATATATTAAATATATATAATAAAATATATATTCTTTTATATTTATTTATTTAAGATTTTATTTATTTGACAGAGACACAGTGAGAGAAGGAAACAAGCAGGGGGAATGGGAGAGGGAGAAACAGGCCTCTTGCTGAGCAGGGAGCCAGATGCAGGGCACAATCCCAGGACCCTGGGATCATGACCTGAGCCAAAGGCAGATGCTTAACTGACTGAAACACCCAGGTGCCCCCAGAAAGCCACTCTTGTAACTCTTGCTGAATAGTCTCTTGCTTTTATCATTTTAGTACTCATACCTTCCCTATCTTGATAATTTGGTACAACTTTTCTTTCCTTTGCTTTCTCCTTTCCCCCCTGCTTATCTATCACAAACTATCTAACTTTTTTTTTTTTAAGATTTTATTTATTTATTTGACAGAGAGAGATTACAAGCAGGCAGAGAGGCAGGAGGAAGCAGGCTCCCTGCTGAGCAGAGAGCCCGATGCGGGACTCGATCCCAGGACCCTGAGATCATGACCTGAGCCGAAGGCAGCGGCTTAACCCACTGAGCCACCCAGGCGCCCACAAACTATCTAACTTTAAAAGTATATATGGGGGTGCCTGGGTGGCTCAGTTGGTTAAGGTCAAATTCAGGTGAGGATCTCAGGGTGGAGAGATCAAGCCCCACCTCGGACTTGCTCTGGTATGGAGTTTGCTTAGGATTCTATCTCTCCCACCCCCTCCCACACTCCCCTGATGTGTCTTTTCTCTCTCTCTCTCAAATAAATAAAGTATATGTAAAAATACTTAATCTTCACAATTATTTCAGCTACCTTAAAAATGAGTCTGTATAATAACATATAGAAAGTTGTAAAAAACCTGCTCTTTCTTTTTTTTTTTTTACATACCCAGTATTTATTTTGAATAAATAGGGTTATTTATTTAAATAGGGTTATCTGGTTTTCCTGGCTTATACATTCCTGTCCCTATATGTTCCAAGTGGCATTTCTCTTGAAACTACATGCATAGTTGAAGGAGAACTTCCCTTGAAAGGAGGGTATAATCTTTGGTAAAGGTATTCTGAGTAGTTTCTGCTACATTGGTGAAGGAGTTAACAAGCAGTTTTGTTACTTTAACAGGGAATCCTAGTTTAAGTTTCACTTAAATTTCGTTCTGTAAATGAAATAAAAAATAAATGAGATAAACATAAATGAAATAAAACATTTCTATAATGTGTAAAATAGCAGATCTCTTAACTCTAATGCCTGTGTCTCATTCAAAAGACCTTCATTTGTTCTGATTAAAAGATAAAGACCATGATCTATTTCTAGATTAAACATGTTCCGTAACTGTATTGGAAAAAAATTGTAAGCCATACTTAAGCATTATGAAGACTTTTTTTCAGATTTAAAAACAAGATTTTTAAGAAAGATTTGAGAGAAGGAGAACACACACCTGTACATGCATGTTGGGGGGAGGGGCAGAGGGAGAGGAACAGAGACTGTCAAGCAGACTCCGTGCTGAGTGTGGAGCCAACCTGAGGCTTGATCTCCTGACCTTGAGGTCCTAACCTGAGCCAAAATCAGGTCGGCTGTTTAACTGACGGAGCCATCCTGGTGCCCCCAAATCAAGATTTTAATATTTAAAATTTTGTTCTCATAGATGTCAGTGTTTTTAGGTGAATGTTTTGGGCTATCGTAAATAGAGTAAACTTTGATAGGTTCCTTGCAACTTCAGCTGCCAGACGTCCCCAGTTTGACAAAAGAATAATGATGTGGTTATTTTACAGGAAATACTGTACAGGACTGTGGTTGATGTAAAGGAAATGCCCACCAAGAAACTAAAACACTGTTAGTACTTAATGGTGTACTTTATGCTTGCGGTAAAAATGAGCTGGTATAAATAATCCTTACTCCTAGATTTTATGTTCAGAACGAATTCTAATACACTTTAATGTAGAGCATGGTAGTGACTTTGTGTTTTATTATGGCTTGCTAACAATGCAGCTAGGAGAGGAGACCACATAAAAGCTTATGTAAATAATGGGAACAGATGGCTGAGGGACAATTGTTTGACTTTGACAGTATCACATAATGATTCAACCCAGATTTAAGACACGATAGTGCTGTAGTAAGCAGGCCAGTCACCCCCTTCCATTTGCTCTGGAGACTAGCAGTAGATTTATAATTGTCCTATTGTAATTCTTTTCACAAATCATTTAGTCTGTTTTACTAACATTTCTCTGTGTAATTGGCTCATCATGGCAGGTGGATCATGGCTAGAAGGGAGTGCGGAATGTGCCTCCTGCTCTCCAGCATCTTTAATTTGTAATGTTCTGAGAAGCTGCCTGTTTGAATTCTTAATGTGTACATACCTCTTTAAAATAGGGCTGAAGGGAGCTTTGGAATTGATGTAGTCCAGACCTTGCGTTTTGCAGGTATATTACAGAGAGGTAAACTTCTGTTTTCAAGGTTGCTCATTGTGGTAGGCAGAGTAATGGTCTTCCAATGTCCATATCCTAATTCCTGGAAACTGGATATGTTACCGTACATGGCAAAAGGGATTTTGCAGATGCGATTAAGGACCTTGAGATGGGAAGATTATTTAGGATTATCCGTGTCAGCCCGGTATGATCACCTAGGTCTTTAAAGGCAAAGAATCTTTCCCATCTGGGTCAGAGAAATGCAACATTGCTGGCTTTGAAGATTGTGGAAGAGGGTCTTGGGCCAAAGCATGTGAGCAGCATCTAGAAGCTGGAGAGCACCAGGTAATGGACTCCAGGAAGGACCACTGCCCTGCTGACATCGTGAACTTAGTCCAGTGAGACCCGTGTTTTATATCTGACTTAGAGATGAGAGAGAATTCATGTCATATTTTAAGCAGCTAAGTTTATGGTAATTTTTTAGAACAGTCATAGAAAACTAATAAACTCTCCAAGTTAGAGATAAAACTAGGTCCAGAACACAAACTTTCTGCCTTACCATTTAGCTCTTTTCTCAGATGCTAAGTGCCTAATAGCGAATCGTGTACTTCTGAAGAGTGAAACTACGTGACTCTTCTTCCCCAAAATGTAACAAAGAGCAAACAGGAGCCACTCACAGAGTGCTTATGGACCGGATGCCAGGCACCCGATGATCCAGAGAGTAACTAAATAACAGTGAATCTTGCTGCTCTGTTTAGTTCTCCCAACTCACCAACACCATTTTTGATTGAGGACTATCTAGAGCTGTGCCCTGAGTATCCAGCATTTTGTGACTGCCTGTCTTGAGGTGTGTCCAGTCTCGTCTCATCTTAACTCCCACATCCCAGATAATCTGTGCGTGGATATATAGTTGATAGGGGTCCTTTTGAATCAGTCTGGAGTCTCCAGTTAGTTTAGAACAGGGAGTGGACATGAACAAATGTGAACTAAATTCAAGATACTTAAAAAAAAAAAAAAGTTTTTAGCTTTGAAAAAAAAAATTTGATTTTGACTTCCTGCTAGATCCTTAGAATTAAAAAAAATTTTTTTTTAGTCATTGACAGAAATAGTTAAGGGTATCTCAGAATCAGTGATAAAAAATGTAAGATTTGATAACAGCAAGGACATTTTTCCAGAAACCGAACCCAGGGACTTTAAATATGCTTCATCTCCTCTGACAAATATGATCTATTGGTAATAGCTCTTTGGAACCCTGTCAGAGGGATCCTGAGGCCATGTCCTTGGTCAAGTAAGGAGTTCTTTGATCATGACTGATTTGGGCAGCTGGGACCAAGCTAATCCACTTTCTAGACATTTCTCTTCAGATAATCAGTCAGTTCTTTAATCATTCCTTGGGTGTGATTTTTTTAGCCAGTTGTAAATCCAGTTGAATGAGCTGCATGCTCCCCTCATGTCTTCATGGGGTCTAGATGGGTGTTTAGACCCTGATCAGCATGATGATGGTTTGAAAACATGAAGTGTAGGGAGTACAAACTGCATGTGGAGGTTAGTTCTATAAACTTCCACCTGGAGAATAGAAAGAGGGCTTTGAAAGAATCCAAGATAAGGGAATGTCAAGTAGTGCTTTCCTTTCCATTCATACCTACAGCAGGCCATTTGTTCATTTTATCTGTCTTAGTCACAGCAAATTTTGTTTTGTGTAGAGAAGCATTGACTGGATGTCATCATGGATGATTCAGACTAGAAAAAAACTAGATAAAACTGAAAGTATATTTGTATTAAAATATTGGAGAGAAGGTAAGGGTGCCTGGGTGTCTCAGTCAGGTTAAGTGTCTGCCTTCGGCTCAGCTTCCTGGGATTGAGCCCTGCTCAGGCTCCCTGCTCAGCGGGGAGCCTGCTTCTCCCTCTCCCTCTGCTGCCCTCATCCTTGTACTTAATCTCTCTCTCTCTCTCTGTGTCAAATAAATAAATAAAATTTAAAAAATAATGAGGAGGGGGCACCTGGGTGGCTCAGTGGGCTAAAGCTTCTGCCTTTGCCTCAGGTCATGATCCCAGCATCCTGGAATCGAGCCCCGCATCTGGAATTTCTGCTCAGCAGGGGCCTGCTTCCTCCTCCCTCTCTGCCTGCCTCTCTGTGATCCCTGTCTGTCAAATAAATAAATAAAATCTTTAAAAATTTAAAAAAAAATAATGAGAAACGTAAATGTATGAACGGCTATATATGAGATATTATAGTGTAGAGTTTTAGGCCATTAGTAATTTTTACCAAAGATTTTTTTTTTAAAGAAGATTTATAGAGCAAGTGGTAGTTACAATGAAAACTTTGACCTTTTTAGCACAAAAACTAAAAGTGGTAATATTTATTGCTTAGATACTGTTTTTATCTGCTTTAAAAAAAATACAGATCTAGGATGGCATCATGCCCTTTGGTTTCCATTTGTTTCCTTTTTTATATTATTATTGGTTTCAGATCATATTAGGAAAACCAATTTGATTGATGCAACATGATCTCAAAGGCTTCACCCTCATAGCCTCTGTAATAACGCCTTTAGTGAGAGCACTTTGGCTGTAATGATCAGTTGACCTGTCTGTTGAGCATCATAAAGCTTAAGTGCCCAGAAAAGCCCTCGATTTCTCACTAAGATTGGAATGAGATTCTTACTGAGAAACAGTCACATATCATCAATCAGCTGGTTGTTTGCAGAGTTGAAGCACAGTAGAGCGAAAAAATGACCTTACGTCTTGTATGGCATTTTGTTTTTCTGGGCACTTGCACGGAGATGATTGTTTTGAGCCCCACTGTGAACTATTAAGTAGAAGGACTTGTATTCTCACTATCTTGGTTTACAAGTAAAACTCAGAAGGGTTAATGATTTTTTTAAGGCTATTAAGCTGTGGGAAAGAGAAGTAAATATTTAACCTTAAACATGTACATTATGATTACATTTGAAAATATAACAGGGGTATCTGGGTGGCTCAGTCAGTTAAGCTTCTGCCTTCAGCTCAGGTTGTGATCCTGGGGTTCTGTGATCAAGCCCCCCACTGGGCTCCCTGCACAGCTGGGGGGTTGAGGCGGCAGCGGGGTGGGGGGGGGGAGATCTAATTATCCCTCTCCCTCTGCCTCTCCCTTCCCCCACCCTCCTCTTGTATATGTATGCTCTTTGTCTCTCTCTCTCTAATAAATAAAATCTTTAAGGAAAATGAATAGATAACATTTCATGCTAATGAAATTTCTTAAGCCTACTGACCTTAGGACAACAAGGTAAACATTTACAACTAGAGAACTTGTTATCATCAATTTCACATTTAATCGAGATCTGTGTCTTGTGTTTTCATTTGTGGTTGTTGCTGGAGGGCAGAAAAATAAGAAATAATTCCTTTCTTACAGCTTGCCTATTATAACTTAGTTATATAGGTATGGACGTAGTTTACAACATTGGAAAGCAATGTTTGATAGGTTGTCTCTGCCTTTCTTAGAACACATAAGTCCTGGCAGGGAAGGGTCAGCCTTTTGCCAAGCATAGGGAGAGAGATTCAGGTAGCAGATGACATTTAGGTGAGCTTTGAAAGGTGAGTGAGATTTAGACTGGCAGACACTCTGTGGAAAGCTATTTTATTTTGGTGGAAAATAATAGAATTCTATTTGGTCAAAGCCACTGAGGTGGAAAACCAGGTCAAAGTGTTGTGGATAACACAGTGGACCAATTTGACTTAATGGAAGATTTCTATAGGAGGGTAGTTGCAATTATTCATAGGGGATGAAAAAATGCTAGGTTTTCTCTATTATGAATCTTCCTACATGCCCTTCCTCTTCAGTCTGTTAAGGAGTAATCAGTTGATGAAAATTTTTCTGCTGTAGTGTTATTTTTTAAATTTATCATGGTATTTTGTCAACGATAATGATAGAGATTCTCATTTTTCTTTTATGTGTTTTGATACTGTTTTTCCCTCCTTCCATCATTTTGTTTTAGAAACTTTAAAACCTACAGAGTCAAATAAATATGTAGTAGCCACCCATTATTGGTGATAAACTTGATGCTGTTCACTACACAGCCATTCTAGTTTGACATAGCTGTATGCAGTGGCCCAGCCCTTTTGCAAATGATCTAGATCAAGAACCAACAGACTTTTTCTGTGAAGGATAAGATGGTAAATATTTTAAGCTTTTTTGGGCCATCTAGTCTCTGTTACAACTACTCAAATCTGTCATTGTAGTAGGAAAGCTGCCATAGGCAGTACACATTGGATGAACATGTCTTTGTTCCAATAAAACTTTATTTAGAGAGGGAATGGGAGCTCTGTGTTGTCTCTTCTTAAGGACACTAATCCTGTCAGAGCCTCATCCTTAGGACTTCACTTGAACTTGAAATATTTTCTTAGAGGCACCATCTCCAAATAGAGCTCTACAGCTACCTGGCTTCAGGCTTCAAAATCTGAGTTTCGCACAAGGGGACCACAGGCATCTGGTCTATAACAGACACTTTCTTGGCTTTCTTTCTACCTCAATGTCTTTATTCTCTTCTGGTCTCTAAAATTTGGAGTTTCTTTGGCTTTATTCTAATCCCAGTTCTTTTTTCATGTTACATAGCCCACTTGTGTAGTTTCCTCTGTTCCCATAGCTTCCCTTACAATCTCTATACAGATTCTTCCAGATTTAATCTCCAGCCTATGCCACTTCTCTAAGCTCTAGATTTCTCTAAGTTCTAGACATCCAGTGTATGTCTCATATGACCTCAATGTTAGTATGTTCAAAATGGAACCCTTAATTCCAAATCCCATCTTTCATTTTAGAAAATGGCACCATTATCTGCAGTTTCTAAAAATTATTTCTCTCACCATTCATATAAGAAAGTTGGGCTAATTTATCCCCAAGATTCATCTTCAACTTATTTCATCTTTCTCCATCTTTTTTGTACTTTTGGGCACTTTCTCTTCAGTTGGATCTCAGATAAAAGATAATCTTTCCTGACTTCCCAGGCTAACTGGTTTCCATGAATCCTCATTCCGATAGTTCTTGCTATCACATCTACTTTGTTTTTTTGGTCATTGTAACATCTAAATTTTATGGTTTGTTTGTTTATTTATTTTTTTGTCTCCTCCATTGAGAATGTCATCCTAAGGAGAACTTTGGGCCTTGACCTTATTTTTCAGTATATTCCTACCATCTAGAATGGTGCTTGGTATATAGTAGGTGTTCAAAAAATATTTTCTGTAGAAGGAATGAGTACTCTCACTACTATGACCTTAGTCCAAGCCAACATCATCCTGTCTTTTGCCTGAACTATTTGAGTAGTAGCTCTCCAACTTTAGTTTTCCCATTTCCTCATGTGTTTTCTTTCAGTCTATCTCCATAAAGCATCAGCATGATCTTCTGCATCTCAGGCTGTGCTCTCCCCAGCTTTAAGCTTTTCAGTGGCTTCCCCTGAATCATGTGGTTCCTGCATAACCCTTCAGCCTCATGTAACTTGTTCTCATCTACTCTGGGGACATATAGGCTGCCTGCCATCTCCTAGAACATACCACTCACTCTCTCACAACTCTGGGTCTTTGCACTTGCTAATCTTCTTTCTGGAACGTTCCTCTCCAGTTTTTCCATGTCTGGTCCTTTCTCTTTGAAGCTTCATGTCACAGTTCAAATGTCCTTTCATCAGAGAGGTTTCATCTATCTGAGATGGATTTTCCATCTTTCATGGACCCAGCACCAAAAAAAGTGCATTTGTAGCACTAAGTACTATCTATAATTGTTTCATATTTTTGTTATCTTTCTTTTCCATGTTGGCTTCATGAGGAGGTGGCATTATCTCCTTATTCTTGATTATGTTTTATGCCTATCACACTGTCTGGCAATCCACGATCAGTGAATATACATGTGATGACATTTATATTTCTTCTTTGGTGTCTGAAAGCAGTTTGTCTTCAGAATTTTGTTTCTGAGTACATGACAGAAACGATTACTTCAGGAAACTTGAATCTGAAGATTATTAATGCCTTCTATGCAATTTTCATCTATAGTAAGTCCAAAGCAGAAGATGGTTTCTTTCCTTTTTTTTTTTTTTAAAGATTTTATTTATTATTTATTTGACAGGCAGAGATCACAAGTAGGCAGAGAGAGAGAGAGAGAGAGAGAGGTGGAAGCAGGCTCCCCGCTGAGCAGAGAGCCCGATGCGGGGCTCAATCCCAGGACCCTGGGATCATGACCTGAGCCAAAGGCAGAGGCTTTAACCCACTGAGCCACCCAGGCACCCGATGGTTTCATTTTATTGTGTTTCTTCAGAGACAGCTCCCTGAGTCATAGAAGTGCCTCCAACACATGACTTACACAACACAGTGGATTTGTACTAACTGCCTTTTTATGCCTTTATTTATCTAAGTCATTAGGAAGGTGGCATTGTTTTCTTTCTATTATATAGGTATTAAGGAACACTTGCCTCTCCTTGTCAATTTCAAAGAAGTCAGACTACTGTTTCCTCTTTTAAGTATATTGGATTGGAAAGATTTTTAAAAATTAGCTATCAGAGGGATGCCTGGGTGGCTCATTGGGTTAAAGCCTCTGCCTTCAGCTTGGGTCGTGGTCCCAGGATCCTGGGATCGAGCCCCACATCGGGCTCTCAGCAGACAGCCTGCTTCCCCCTTTCTCTCTCTGCCTGCCTCTCTGCCTACTGTGATCTCTGCCTACCAAATAAATAAATAAAATCTTTTAAAAAAAAATTAGTTATCAGAGAAGTGAAGGTCAGATATTTTTGTCTGGCAACCCCAGACTTGAGAAAAGAACAAGACAGTTGTTGTTATCACCGTTGTCATAGAGTTTAATCCTACAATCATCACACTTCCATGCTGATAAAACAGTTTAGAGGAAGTACTTGGGGCAGTATATGTACATATATTTTAAGGCACTACAGAAAGCCATGTAACAAAATCCCCCACCCTCATGTTTTTCCACTTAAAACTTAAAAAAGATATTTCCATTATTCTGAAAAGTACAGTTTGAGGCATCCGTATTGTCATTACCAAAATTTCAGAAGTATTAACATGTTGTGATATTTGTTTCATATCATTTTTGTTCTTTTTCCTGTGAATATGTTATGTATGCAGCTAAATCTTGGATACTACCCATCATTTTTATTCTTTCTCTCTCTAGAATTCAGTACATATGTATGTCTACATTGAATCTGTGTGATACCAAGAGAAGAAATAGTGCATTTGTAGGAAGTTAATAGTAATACATTTAAGTTAAATTGTTAAACACAAAATATTTAGTTTCTTTGAAGTACATTTTGGTAGTTCAGTGGAGACTTGTAGCAAAGGCTCAGTAAGATTCATGCCCTATTTTTTCCCCAAACTTAAGTTAAAAACAGATCACTAAATATTTAAGATAACAGGAAAAAATCTACATGGTAATAAATGATCTTTCTTCTTTCTTTTTCCTTTTTCTTTTCTTTCATAATTCTGGGGTCGTAAAATTTCATTAGACAAAACTATATATATATATATATATATAAATTTGGTTCTTTTAGTCTATATATATATAGATAGATAGCTAATTTTTTCTATATATATATATAGACTAAAAGAACCAAATTTATATATATATAGTTATATATATATATATAGACTAAAAGAACCAAATTTCTGAGGGAAGTCAAGCACTTGAATGGAGGCCTATGTAGTAAACTCCTTTTTAAAGTTTTCTCTCAATGAGAATAAAATTGCAAGAGTGAGGGGTCAGGAGGGAGACTGAGGAACAACTGCTGAGAGACCGGACTCCTTGTGAGTGGCCTCAGCCTTCACTTGTGTGGTATCGTTTTGTACTTTAAGTGCTTGTGTGTGTACTCATAAATGTTAGTTATCCTGTGTGTGTTTTAGATACATGTATTATCTACATAAATGACACAGTTTAGCTTATTTTTTTTAAGATTTTATTTATTTATTTGACAGAAAGAGATTGCAAGTAGGCAGAGAGACAGGCAGAGAGAGGTGGGGAGCAGGCTAGGCTCCCTGCGGAGCAGAGGGCCCGATGCAGGCCTCTATCCCAGGACCCTGGGATCATGACCCAAGCCAAAGGCAGAGCCTCTAACCCACTGAGCCACCCAGGTACCCCCAGCTTGTGTTTTTTTAAAGTGTTTTTGAGATGAATGATGTTGGTATTTATGGTTCTAGTATATTGTTTTAATGGTTCTAGATAATGCCACTATAGAATACATCCTAGTTTGATTTTTTTTGGTCTTCCTTCCTTCCTTCCTTCAAAGGAAGCAAATAAATTTGGGTCTTTGTGATTCCTGAATAGTTATTACTGAGCACATGGTCAGCATTTTATGGTTTAAAAAAAAAAAAAAAGCTCTTGATGCATTTAATTGAGGAGACAACATCTGAGAGAATGCTGCCTCATTCCACGTGGATCCTGATTGATTGGTGTTGGGCCTGTGGAGACCCTGAGATTAAATAGGGAGATAGATGTTATTTCTTCTGGGAGACTTGCCTTCGGGTGTGTCTGTACTTTGTGAAACCAGCCAGCATTCACATCAGCTCTGGGTGAGGCTTGCTTCTACCACAAGGTCCAGATGAGCCTGTCCTGCTTTCCTCACCCCTACAACTTGGCCCAGGTTGGAACCTGATCAGAGCAGCTGGCCTGGTCAGGAATCCCCCTATGCCATTTCATGACAAGTGTGGCCCCTTCTATCTTTTCTCAATTAATTGCCTATGTGGGAATGATGTCTAGAGCTTATGGGGGTGACCCTTGGGATATGGTCTCCTGAATCTTTAGTTGCCAGTTGGAAATGTGAAGTTGAGTTCAGACAGTGGACTCGGGCAGCAGTAAAGCGCATTTTTTTTTTTTCCCTCTGAAGACCATTTGCTAATCTGTGAGGTGGTTTTTTTTGTTTGTTTGTTTTATTTTGGTTTTTGGTTTTGTTGTTGTTGTTTTTACCTTCTCTTTTCTTTTTTATTTCCCTCTCCCTTCTTGAGTGTTTGGCCCTGTCCCAGCTATAGATTTATTGTAGCTCCAAGAGGGATTGTCCTGTCCAATGATCACTGCATTCTTCTGTTCTGCCAGCTATTTGAGAAGTGCTCTTCTTCTGGTCTTCTCACCCCTTGCCCATGGAAGTGTGGCCTCTCTTGTGATCTGGTCACTTACCTGACCTCTCTAGTTCCCGTTGTCTCCCCTCTCATCAGGAGTAATTATAAATCTCAGCTCTGTTCTGGACTCGTCTCTGCCTTCATGAGCTTTTGATGGCTCCTCCCAATGCTGAGGAAGAGGCCCACCTCCCCAGCACAGCCTGAAGGGTCTTCTCAGATGGCTATGACCACCTTGGTCGTTTCATGTCTGCTCTTTTCTACCACGTGAGCCTCACTGTGGCTGATGGGTGATCATTCCCTAGACCTGCTGTGCATTGGCACGCCTCATGCCTTTAGTTGTGCCGCTGCACCTGCACCAAATGCCCTTCTTTGCCTGTGGAGATCCTACTTGGTCTTCAGGATTTACCAGCTGCTGTTGAATGGATATTGCTGGGGGTGGGGGTTGGTAGGAGGTAGGTCACTTCAGCCTCTGAACATGTAGTGGAGTGTGTGGCACTAGAGTCCAGGAAGCCTGCTGAAGACTGGGCTCCGGCCCTGTTCTGTGGTGCTGCTACCTACGGATGCCCACTCCAAGTCTCTCAGAGCTGAAATGATGATCTGTGTGAATTTGGCAATGAGCTGTGAACCATCCTGAGACGTCTCTGTTCTTCGGCTTGTTCATTTTGGAAATAAGAGAGTTTGAATAGACAGTCTTTCAGATTTCTTCTAGCTCTGAGAATTTCATGATATTTCATCTTTGGTACACTTTCTATACTTTCCCAATTCTCTATGATGAGAATATAGTACTTTAAAAACTTCAGCTGGCAAGTCAAACTTCTTATGACTCAAAGCAGGCAAAAGTATATGAGTCAAAGGAAAAAACATTAAGCCTAAATACCAACGAGCTCCTACAGGCAGGCCTGCTTGACACTGAAGTGTCTAAGTGACTGACTTTATGATGCCAGGAGGTTTGCAGAATTAGGGGGCAAAGATGGGACTGCATTAGCCAAGTCAGGACAGGCTTGTGAAGTTGTGAAAGACTGCACATGGCTGGTATAAATCAGTTCAGAAATTGGCAGGTTTTTAATTGAGCACACGTATGTACTTGGCACTGGATGAGGGCATTGGGATCAGCTCTCTCACTTTATCCCCACAACCACTTGGAGGTATTGACATGGTTATTTTAACTTTATATATGACAAAAGAGGTCAGAGAAGTAAAGTTACTTACCCGAAGTCACTCAAGCACCTAATTTCCAAGTCATTATTCAAGCATAGGCTCATCAGAGTCCAAAGCCTGTGTTCTTTTTTGTTAATAGATCACACTGTCTGTAAGGCAATGAAATAAGTGCCTATGTTCAGCTGTGGATGAGAGCAGGAGTTTGTAGTTATTGCTCCTGGACAACCTGGGTCTTACGCAAATAGTGCCCCTATCATTGGCAGATAGTACTTGAATTTCATTCCAAAGACTCCATCTCTCTCTCTCATTTTTTTAAAGCAGGTGAGAAAGATTTAGGGTGGGAGAG
Organism: Mustela nivalis; assembly: GCF_964662115.1. Classification (NCBI taxonomy): domain Eukaryota; kingdom Metazoa; phylum Chordata; class Mammalia; order Carnivora; family Mustelidae; genus Mustela; species Mustela nivalis. The sequence goes on along the minus strand of NC_139029.1, from coordinate 89,433,216 downwards.
AGAGGCAGAGGGAGTGAATCTCAAGCTGGGCATGGAGCTGGACATGGTGCTCAATCTCATGACCCAGAGATCATGACCTGAGCTGAAATCAAGAGTCAGACACTTAACCAACTGAACCACCCAGATGCCCCACAAATATCCCATTTTCTTAAAAAAAAAAAAAGCCCTCTACTGCCGTTTCACAAACTATTTTCTTTAATTTCCTTTTAAAAAAGATTTACTTATTTGAGAGAGAGAGAGGAGAGAGCAAGCACAGGAGGGAGGGGCCCAGGGCGAAAGAGTCTTGAACAGATTCCCTGCTGAACATGGAGCTTGATCTCTTGACTCCAAGATCATGACCTGAGCCAGATGTTTAACCAACTGTGCCAACCTGTTGTCTCACAAGCAGTTTGCAGTTAGTATCTCTTGTCAATCAGGATTCTCAATTGTATGCCACAGAAACAGTTTCTGATTTAAATAGAAAGGGAAGTTACTTAAAACACATGGAGTGGCTCACAGAATCTCTAGGAGGACCTTGAAACCAGGCAGCTAGGATCAGTGCCTAAGATCACACCATTGAACTTGTCAGGTGATGAAAGCTGCCAGGGGCACTTTTCTTGCCACTTGACAGTTGTCCTGGACTCCAGCCACTGCTGCTGGAACCCTGATTTAGATGCTGCCACCAGTTGCCATGATAGTGTGTCTACATGCCTTGTCTTTTCATTTTTCTAATTTCTAAGTCAAAGTCTGGGGTTATCCGATTGGCAGAAAGTAGGTCAGGAGCTCAGGCCATAGCTGCAGGGGAGGCTGAGATGTGAGAATTGGACATTTTTATTTTTAGAGTGTGTGTGTGTGGGGGGGGGGTGTTCTTCCTCCTAAAATAGACCTTCTCCAAACACAGGAAGATAATTCAAATATACAGTAGCCAAAGAGAATGACAGACACTGTAGTATCCAGTCATGTTCCGATTATACTTTGTTTTATAGGATGAGTTTTCTCATTTTTAGAATAAGAAAACTAAGATGAAATTTTCTATTCCCTTGGGGTAGAAACTTTGGCATTTTCTCTCATTCATCATCTGGAATCAATTATCACCAAATTCTACTGATGTTTATAAATCAGGGTCAGATCTGCCACTTCCTCTCTGTTCTGGGGCCGTAACCCCAGTCTGAGTCTTCAAGGCCTTGAAGTTGGATTGTCTCAATCACCTCTATTCCTGGTCTCTCCAACACCAGTTTCTTTTGGATCCATTCTTCAAAGTCATTGTCAGAATACTCTTCCATAAGAGTCATTTTCATCATGCCTCTTCTTTGCTTAAAATTATTATGGTTAGTTGTTATGGTTAATTATTATCTTTGGCTGAGTCAGGAGTCAGTCCTCTTTTTAAATGCTGTGCCAATTTGGACTGTAATGATTTGGCTCTCTTTAATGGCTGATGTCAGTATCAAGGATGCAGTTTACGCTTGATCATGCTGTCTCCTGTCGAGAATGTGATCCCTGTTCTTTTAAATGTCAAAATTCTACCTTGAGCCATTTCTTTTCCATGAGGTTCCTACAGCATTCCTGAGTTCCTTCCTGAATTATCTTTCTTTGACACTTAAATATTTATTATCTACACTTCATAGTATATTATTTAGTGGCATTTTCTAATTTCATCAAGTGTTTTAATTATATTATTATATACTTTCCACCCCCAAGTCCCTAAGGAAAGAGCCATGATGTATATTTATCTTATTCTTGGTATTAAGCCCATAAGAGGTTCTTGATTTTGATGATAAATCGAATGAGAAATTTATAACCTGGGATGTAGATTTCTAGTTAGTGTTAAATGTTTTAATGACATTGGAAGAAAGGAACCCAATCTAACCATTTTGGATCAATTACTACTTGGGCTTCTGAGCTTTATACACATTATCCTCCATATAGAATTTAATGCTAAGTACATTAAAAATAGTCCTGTATACATGACCTGAACCACAGTTGTTCACATCTGGTATTAAACAGGTTCATACAATTAATTTTCATTATTCCTACTTTTTGAAAATTAGTGTAAGAAATAATGAGAAAGCACAGCAGTTTTCAGGGTTATTTAGGTAACAGAAAGAGACATACATTTAAGACACAGAGGAATTGATAAGTTATCCTTATGTCTCTTATAGGAATTCCCATTTCATGTATTTCTTTGAGGCATCTTCATGTTAAGATTGTTACTGTGCATAGGCATGTTATCTTTGCCAGAAGCTTCTGGCATAATTTAATGTATTCAGCCTTTGTGCTAAGTAACTTACTGCAAACCAGAACTTGTAGAGCTGTGCCTCCCTCTACACCTTTGTTAATGATCTTGTTTTAATACTTCTATTTAAAGTCAAGTTTCTAAGAATAGGTGATTTGTAGAATTTTGTGCTGGCCATTATTAACTCTGCGTTTGCTCCCATAGGAGGAAACAGTAATGACTTTTTTGATGGCAAACATTTTGACTGTAAGTGCAGTTGGTTGTTTTGTCCACTCACAGAAAATGATGTTAGCTTATGACTTCCTGTTGCAACTTGAAC